>NC_072444.2:7812500-8412500 GCF_028878055.3 Symphalangus syndactylus | reverse complement strand
CCCTGAGATGCTGCGATTCTGAATTTTAAAATGTCAGACCTCAAGGGGATGGGATGAGTAAAAAGCCATCACTCCACCAACGCTTCCTAGATACTGCCAACTCTGCAGGCCTCAGGCCACTGGAGAACAGTCTCAGGCGTGCCAGTGTTGCTTCTTATCAGAGGAGAGAGGGACTGGGAGGAGGGCCATCAGCCTCACCAAGACTCTTATCCTGACGGCTCGCCTCCTCACCCCTCAGTTACTGGGCACCATCCTGTTTCTCGAATCTCCCCCAGGACCTCGGAGGGCTGCAGCCAAATCTGTGGCATAGACTCACTGGTGAATTTGCAGCCAGTGGAGGAGGGATGTGCTGAAGAAATCACTGCCCACATCATTAATTCATCACAATTGGAGCGAGTGCCAGGCAAGAGGGGGCTCTGATGCTTTGAAAGAGGCCCAATAATATGGAGACTTGACTTGCCCCAAGGAGGTAAGAAGAGCCACAGGGACCAGGAGAGGATCTAGGCAGAGAAGGGCACGTGTAAAGGCCCTGTGGTGGGTGGGAGCCTGGTGCTTTCTGGAAGACTGAGAGAAGGCCCCAGATGCTGAAGGCAGGGGCTGAGGGACGAGGATGTGTCAGGATGAAGGGTCCTGGGGGATCTCCCTACCCTGGCCCTGCAGCTGTGTTATCCCTTCACCAACCACGTGCCTCAAAGGCTCTCTCTGTGCCCAGACCTGTGCTGGGCATTAAAACTTCTGAGGATGGGGGCAAGACTGACAAAGACCTGTCCCGGCTGACCAAGCTCCCCCACCACAGCCTCTGAGTCTGCTCTTGGCCCATGCGCCTGATATTCTGCTGACCCTGAAGAGGACTGGTGTCTTCAGACAAGGAGGTTGGAGGTGCCCTCACCTGGAAGCAGGAAGGATGATTGCCACCTTCTCCAGCCACACCTCCTTAAAGGGCCCTGCTCTCTCTGGAGCACATCAGTCAACTCGCACTTAGGCAGAGCGTGCCCCTCTCACACGGTGCCATCAAATGCCTCCCCATGGGCAGGACAGGTACTTTGGCGGGTACCGCAGGGGGAGTGCTGTGCAAGTGAGGACTCCACTTCACTCTCTGCCTCTCAATCAGACCAGACTGGAAAGGCCACCTTGACTCCCCCACTCCTAGTCATGTAATGGGGAGGTGCCTGATGTTGCCTGTGGCTCTGACCCCCAGGCAAGCACATTGTCTGTGCACAGTGGATGCTCTGGCTGTCCCTGACATTTGGGGGACCCAGGGCAAGAGCACAAATGGATGCCCACATTTCCAAATATTTAAAATGATAAACCAAACCAACAAACTGGTGAATAAAAGATGTCCTACCCTCCTCCTTTAACAAATGCAACTTTATAACAACCTAGGAGGCCAGTTTTGAGTTTAAAGTTCTCAGGCCCCTGAGTTCCCACCCTAGATGTGGAGATACAGGGAGAACCAAACTTAGCCCCTCCTTGGTCCGCCCCCTTCTCTTCCTACCTCAGATCCCTTCCACACCTCAAGGGCCTCCCATGCATGTGGACACCGCATTCAAATTCTTTTCACACACCCCCACCCCGACCCAGGCCTGGGTGCCTGCCTGCAGCGCAGGCCACCCTCAGGAGGACGGACCCAGTGACAAGGCCCACTTGGGCTTGGGGAGTCGGCTTTGGGATATCTGGGCAGGGAGTGCTGCAGTCTCAGGTACCCAAACTATTGTCTAAATTGGGGGTTAGTTTCCAAAGGTCACATCCTTTTGGCCACACAGATTCCTCATCTTATGAGGAGAGACATGGCCAGAGGAGGAACAGAGTAGAGTCCTCAAATTCTGGGACCCAGGGCAAGGATCCATCTTGGCCAGGTCTGAGGATGGTGTGAAATCAGTCCTGCTCCACTTGCCAGGCTGTCTGCCCGGCTCTGCAGTGGGATGAACCCAAGAGGCTGGACCAAGCCACTAGCAAGAGTAAGACTCACAGACCCCATGCCAAGACTGTGGACCAGAGATAGCACCCAAGTTAGGGCATGGAGGCCCAAGGGTAGAGTCAGACAGAGACGGGGCCTGGGCTCCAGAGAGTTGGACAGGTAAGATACAGCTAGGGTTTTACCTGCCTGCCTTACAGGGCTTCACGGACCCAGCCAGACTTCAACCATTTCACTCATGGAAGCCATGAGCACCAGTCAGGGGCAGGTAATTAATTATGGACAGAACTCCAGGAAAACAATTCACCCCCCACCATGATGGCCCCATGCCTTTGCCTGGATCTATCCACACCCACACTCAACCCTGTTCCACACCACAATGAATGCTTTTTCCAAGAGCCATCTTTTCAGGAGTTCGTGATTTTCTTGGATTCATCTCCCCTAGAAAATCTTTTACACGAATGAATGTCAGTCAGCTTGGGCTGCTAGAACAAAGTACCTTGGACTGGATGGCTGAAGCAACAGAAACTAATTTTCTCACAGCACTGGAGGCTGCAAATCCCAGATCGGGGTGCCAGCAAGTTTGGGTTCTAGTGAGAGCTCTCTTCCCGGCTTGCAGATGGCCGCCTTCTTGCTATGTCCTCACATGGCAGAGACTGAGAAAGAGGGCGTGCAAGAGAGGGAAGGAGAGCACACACAAGCTCCCTGGAGCCTCTTCTTATAAGGGCACTAACCCCATCACGAGGCCCCGCCCTCATGACCTCATCCAAATCTAATTACCTTCCAAAGCCTCATCTCCAAATACCATTGCATTGAGGGTTAGGGCTGCAACATAGGAATTTTTGGGGGCACACAATCGAGTCCATAGCAATGAGCACGGGCTGCTGTCATTCAGAAGAAGAGAAAGGAAACAGGTAACAGATGGTGGAGTGGACACTGCTTTGAACATAATGTGGCTTGAAAGGAGGAGCCACATTTTCCCAGGTAGTTGTTGTTAATAATCCTCCCACACGTGGGGACAGAGTGTTTGTTTATAAAGAAGCTATTGTGACAGAGTGAGGCTCCGTCTCAAAAAAAAAAAAAAAAAAAAAAGAAGAAGAAGAAGAAGATATTGTTTTCCATGAGATTTTCATGTGAACAGAAAAATCCATTTTCACATAGAGCCAGAGCTGCCCTGTCAAAGCTGGATGGGGAGGGAGAGAGAGGTGTTTGGGGGCTGGAGAAGAATAGCTGTGGACCCGTGAATCCTGGAAGGGGCAGCCAGAGCAAATGAGCCGTGGCAATAACAACCCCTTCTGTGGGTCCAGAAGTCACTGTCTGAAAGTCCCCTTCAGACCCCCCAGCTTGGAGCGACACCTACTGCCTTTGGTGGAGGGAGTTTTCTGTGCCAGGTCCTGTGCAAGGCACTTTATGAGGATTGTCTCCCAGTGTCCTCACCATAACTCGGAGGGAGGTGCTATTATGATCCCCATTTTGCAGAAGAAGAAACTGAGGCTCAGGGAAAGAGGGGAACCTGCCCTGGGTCACACGGCCAGAGGCGGTGAAGCAGGACACGAGTCCCAGATGTGTGACTGGGGAGCCCACAGTCCTGACCCCTGGGGTGTCCTGACTGGGGGTTGGGGAGGAGATCCCGTCTATCAGGCACTGGGCTGAGCATGTTACCTGGTAAAGTTTATCTCATTCCCCACTGCAGTCCTTGGAGGGGACATTCTTATCTCCATCCCTGGCTCAGAGCTGTGAGGTCACTGGCCGCCCGGGGCCACGGAGCCCTGTGCTTGGAGGAGGGTCCAGTTCCCTCCACTCACTCCACACCCAGGGGCTCTTCCCTGCAGAGAGTGGCCCCCTGGGACGGAGCGTTTCCCGAGCACCCTGCCCCTGTCTCCTTCCTGTGCCCGCCAGCACTCAGGCTCCCACCCCTCACACTGGGGCTGCTGTCCAGCCCCCTCCTGGGCTTGCTCTGCTTCCAGGCCCCCTGCTGGGCTCACCCACCATCACTATAGCATCTCTGCCTGGTCTGAGAGGAGTCCCTGCTGCTGGGCTGGTGGGAGAGGGGCCAGCTCGCCCCTTCTAGCAGTGTGAGCTTTAAGAGGTGCCTCCCGGAGACAGAGCACTTGGCTGCAGTGGTCATACACAGCTTCTTAAGAGCTGGACCTGGGCTATCATGTTATCCAGAGGCACGATGGCCTGTTCAGGGGACAGAGGTGCTGGGAGGGAATGAGTCCTTTATTCTTCCTGGGCTGCTTGGGGTGTGTCCAGCTTAGTCCCTGACTTGCTATGTGGCTGCCTGTCAGCTATTGCTGTTGTAATGCTGTTTACCACCACCTCCAGGACAGCAGCTGACTGCGGTAGGCATTTATTTTTCCTGCTTTTGGGTGTGGGGATTGGCCAGGGCAGCTCCATTCCAGGTTCAAGTTGGGGTGGGGGCTGGCTCTGGGCCGGGCCGGGCTTTGGTCTGCCCACGTGTTGCTCATCCTCTGTGGGTCGTGGTTCCCAAGGTCGTGTTCTTCTCATCAAAAATGGCACCAGGCCAGGAGAGTGAGCAGAACCACAGGATGCTTCTCCAGGACCTGGCTCAGAATTGGCAACTGTCACCTCCACTCACATTCTCTTGGCCCAAACAAGTCACATAGCCAAGCTCTTCTACATCAGTAGGACAGAGAACTATACTCTGTCTCAAGACGGAGGCCAGTGAATATTTGCTGAAAGAAATCTGAACTATTGCAGAGACCTTGGTCAGGTCACTGCCCATCTCCAGCCCTTGGAATTTCCTGTGTATGGTTACGAGTTGGGTCATTTCCAAGACTTTTCTCATCCCCAGTACTCTATGATTCTCCAAACTGGAGTAGTGGAGTTTTGTTACATTTCTTCCATCCGGGACTTCCTGGGCTCTCAAGGGGTCCAGAAGCCCATGGTGAGCTGGGGTTGGGGTGGGGGTACTGCCATCCAGGCTCCTGTTCCTTTAAGTTGCTATAGGCTCCTCACAAACCTGGAGCCACGTCCCATCCTCCCCTTTCACAGTCCTGAGCTTTTTGCTGGGAATCACCCGCTGTCCTCAGTCTCACCTACTCCCTGAAACTCCCGCTCGCAGCCAGCATCTAGCTGATGCCTTTCCAGCTCCAACCCCCTTCGTCTTTGATTGTGACTCTACTTTTCCCTCAGTTAAGAAAAAATCCCAGTCCCTATCTGAGTCCAATCCCAGGCCCCAACACCAGCTGTTCTCATTTTGGACTCCATGAAAAAGGAAATGAAAGCCCAGCCCACTGAGGCTTGGCCCCCGTGGGGATTTCCTTCCCCTGCTCCATCAGCCAGACAAGGCACCTGCATCCTGGGTCCTTCGTTCCATGTGAATGGAAACCCCGGTCCCTGGCAGATGTGTTCGTGCTTTGGTTGCATTTAAATTGCTGTTCTCTAGGTCAGTTTCATCCCCTTCTTTTCCAGCCTCCAGCCTCCCCATTGCTGGGGCTCCCAGCCCTCCCTCTCTAACGCATCCTTTTGTGTTGCTGCAAATTGCCTTCAATTTCAGCAAAGCAGACTGCCAGCTTTCCATAAAGTCCAAATTTCCTGGCCCTGAAGGAGCGGCTGGCTCTCCACCTTCTTTCCCTCCTTCCTAGCAAGGCACCAAGTACTCGTTATCTGAGTCACAAAGGAGGATCACAAAAGAGACAGGAAGGTCTCCCCTATGGCCATAAATACAACTCTCCCTGAAGTGCATGAACCAGCCCAGAGGGCCCACCTTCCACGTGCACTCAGAAAGGAGAAGCCATGTGATCATCATACTATAACTCATGATCATACTATAACTCATGGATCATAACTCATGATTAGAGCCCTTCCCATGGGCTGAGTGCTGAGCTGGGCTCTTTCAGGCACTCTCTCTTAGTCCTCATCAAAACTCAGTAAAGCGGGTGTTGTGACTATCCCTACTCTACAAGTCACTGAGGCTTACAGCAGCAATTTCACCAGGGTCATGCAACTAGTCAGCAGTGGGGCAGGGACCCTCAGGCTGTCTGAATACAGGTGCTTCTAATTACATCATACTCATGTGTATGGGGCTGAACCAGTGTCCAAGTATACCCATGAGCTCTTCTAGCAATGAGGACCCCAATATCTACCATGAAGCTACTCTTTATTCTCTCTGATGAGCAACACCCCTGTGTGCATGGATGAAAATCCTTTATGCACACAGGGATGCCTGCCTAGGTCATAGTGATGCCATCCCTGTGAACGCCATTCTGTCTTCTGGACCCAGCCTGGCAAGATTGCCTAGTGTTGGGCTTAATGAGTACTGGACTCCAGAGACCAGGATCGATTGGCGAATCTTTAGCTAATGAACATGTTATTTAAGTGCCACCTCCCTCCGCCATAAGGGAGATCTGTGAGCCCCTAGGGGATCCACAAGCCCCTGTTCCTTCTTTTAATCTGATTTGCCCTTTTACAAACCTCCTCATGCCCACTGCCTGGCCAGGGAAGCCAGCCTTCCCCAGCCACAGAGGAAAATAATTAACTGCCATCATTCTGGCTTAATTAGCTCCAGCATGGGGAAGGCAGTTGTGATGGAAGGAGACTGGATTTCGGGGATGTGAATTATGTGTTCCCAGTGCTTCATCACCCTCCGTTGCTGTCTTATCTTTATTCATTCTGGCAAATTAAATTAGCACTGCCTTTCCAATCTTATTCTCCAGGAGAAATTAAACAACAGCAGCAAAGAGGGAATTGGCCATAATGGGGCTGTTTGATGTACTTTGAGTATCCTGCATCTTTTTTTTTTTTTTGAGACGGAGTCTCGCTCTGTGGCCCAGACTGGAGTGCAGTGGGGCCATCTCGGCTCACTGCAAGCTCCGCCTCCCGGGTTCACGCCATTCTCCTGCCTCAGCCTCCCGAGTAGCTGGGACTACAAGCGCCTGCCACCGCGCCTGGCTAATTTTTTGTATTTTTAGTAGAGACGGGGTTTCACCGTGTTAGCCAGGATGGTCTCGATCTCCTGACCTCGTGATCAAAAGCTTTTAGCTTGATGTAATCCATTTGTCTATTTTTGCTTTGGTTGCCTGTGCTTTTGAGATCTTACACAAAAATTCTTTGCTCAGACCAATGTCCTGGAGTGTTTTCACACTGTTTTCTTCTGGTAGTTTCATAGTTTGAGGTCTTAGATTTAAGTCTTTAATCCATTTTGATTTGATTTTTGGGAATGGTGAGAAATAGGGGTATAGCTTCGTCCTCCTACATATGGTTATCCCATTTTCCCCACCACCATTTATTGAAGAGACTCCTTTCCCCACTGAATGTTCTTGGCACCTTTGTTGAAAACGAGTCAACTATAATCGTGTGGATTTACATCTGGCTTCTTAATTTTGTTCTGTTGGTCTATATGCCTGTTTTTATGCCAGTACCATGCTGATTTTGTTACAATAGCTTTGTAGTATATTTTGAAGTCAAGTAGTGTGATGTCTCCAGCTTTGGTATTTTTGCTTAAGATTGCTTTGGCTATTCAGGGTCTTTTGTGGTTCCATACAAATTTTAGGATTTTTTTTTTATTTCTGTGAAGAATGTTCTTGGTATTTTGACAGGGATTGCACTGAATCTGCAAATTGCTTTAGGTAGTATTGTCATTTTAACAATATTAATTTTTCTAATCCATGAGCATGCAATATCTTTCCATTTTTTGGTGTCCTCTTCAATTTCTTTCATCAGTGTCGTATAGTTTTTCTTGTATAGATCCTTCACTTCTTTGGTTAAATTGATTCCTAGGTTATCTTATATTCTTTGTAGCTATTATAAATGGAGTCACTTTCTTGATTTCTTTTTCAGGTTAAATTGATTCCTAGGTTATCTTATGTTCTTTGTAGCTATTGTAAATGGAGTTACTTTCTTGATTTCTTTTTTAAGGTTGTTCACTGTTGGCATACATAAATCCTACTGATTTTTGTATGTCCATTTTGTATCCTGCAACTTTACTGAATTTATCAGTTCTAACAATTTTTTAGGAGGAGTCATTAGGTTTTTCTAAGTATAAGCCATGCCATCTGTGAACAAGGTGAATTTGACTTCTTCCTTTCCAATTTGAATGCCCTTTATTTCTTTGTTTTCTTTTTCCCCCCATAGGTGTTTTTCAATGGCCTATGGATGGCCTTTATTTCTTTTCCCTAATTGCTCTGGCCAGGACTTTCAGTGTTATGTTGAATAAAAGTGGTGAAAGTGGGCATCTTGTTCCAGATCTTTGTGGAAATGCTGTCAGTTTTTCCCATTCAGTGTGATTTAGCTGTGGGTTTGTGATATATGGCCCTTGTTATTTTGAGGTATGTCCCTGCTATACCCATTTTGTTGACAGTTTTCATCACAAAGGGATGTGGAATTCTATCAAATGCTTTTTCAGCATCTATTAAATGATCATATGGTTTTTGTTCTTGTTTCTGTTAATGCGATGTATTACATTTATTGATTTGTGTATGTCAAACCGTCCTTGCATCCCTGGGATGTATCCCACTTGATCATGGTGAATGATCTTTTTAATATGTTGTTGAATTCAGCTTGCTAGTACTTTGTTGAGAATTTTTACATCTCTATTCATCTGTGATATTGGCCTCTCATTTTCTTTTCTTGTTGTGTCTGTCTGGTTTTGGTATCAGGGTAATGCTGGACATGTCGAATGAGTTTGGCTAAGTATTCCCTCCTCTTCAAATTTTTTGAAGAGTTTGAATAGAATTGGTATTATTTCTTCTTTAAATGTTTGGTAGAATTCAGCAAGCAGTGAAATTATCAAGCTCTGGGCTTTTCTTGGATGGGAGACTTACGGCTTTGATTTTGTTACTCATTACTGATTTGTTTAGGTTCTCTATTTCTTCATTGGTAGGGTGTACATGTCCTGGAATTTATCTGTTTCTTCTAGGTTTTCCAATTTATTGGCATATAGTTGTTTGTAGCAGTCTTTGTAGTGTTACAAATGATCCTTTGTATTTCTGTGGTATCAGTTGTTATGCTTCCTTTTACAGTTCTGATTTTATTTATTGGGGTCTTCTATCTTTTTTCTTAGTTATTCTAGCTAAAGCTTTGTCCATTTTTTATCTTTTTAAAAAAACCCCAACTTTTTGTTTCGTTGATCTTCTGTATTTTTTTTAGTTTCAATTTCGTTTATTCCTGCTTTATCTTTATTGTTTCTTTCCTTCTCCTAATTTAGGGTTTGGTTTGTTCTTGCTTTTCTAGTTCCTTGAGATGCATCATTAGGTTTGTGTATTAGTCAAGGTTCTCTAGAGGGATAGAACTAATAGAATATATATATATATATAAAAGGGGAGTTTATTAAGCATTAACTCACAGGATCACGAAGTCCCATAATAGGCTGTCTGCAGGCTGAGGAGGAAGGAGAGCCAGTCCAAGTTCCAAAACTGAAGAACTTGGAGTCTGATGTTCGAGGGCAGGAAGCATCAGCATGGGAGAAAGATGTAGGCTGGGAGGCTAGGCCAGTCTCGCTTTTCACACTTTTCTGCCTGCTTATATTCTAGCCACACTGGCAGCTGATTAGATTGTGTCCACCCATATTAAGGGTGGATCTGCCTTTCCCATCCCACTGACTCAAATGTGAATCTCCTTTGGCAACACCCTCACAGACACAACCAGGATCAATACTTTGTATCCTTCAATCCAATCAAGTTGACACTCAGTATTAATCATCACAAGTTGTTTATTTCTACTTTTTAAATATAAGTGTTTACTGCTGTAAACTTCTCTCTTAGTGCTGCTTTTGCTGTATCCCACAGATTTTGGTATGTTATATTTCCATTTTCGTTTGTTTCAAAAGTTTAAAATTTTTCTTCCTAATTTTTTCATTGACCCATCGGTTGTTCAAGAGCATGTTGTTTAATTTTCATGTGTTTGTGTCTTTTCCAAGATTCTTCTTGTTATTGATATCTAGTTTTATTCCATTGTGGTCAGAAATGATACTTGATATGATTTTAATTTTTAAAAATTTGTTAAGATTTGTTTTGTGGCCTAAGATCTATTCTGAAAAATGTTCCATGTGATGATGAAAAGAATATGTATTCTGCAGCAATTGGGTGAGATGTTTTGTAAAGGTCAGTAAGGTCTTTTTGGTCTAGTGTGTAACTCCAATGTTTCTTTGTTGATTTTCTGTCTGGATGATCTGTCTTTACTGGGGGTGGGGTGTTGAAGTCTCCCACTATTATTGTATTGCAGTCTGTCTCTCTCTTTAGAACTATCAATGTTTAATTTATATACTTGAGAGCTCTAGGATAGTGTGCATAGATAATTATAATTGTCATATCATTTTGCTGAATTGATCCCTTTACCATTTTATAATAACCTTCTTTGCCTTTTTTTCTTTTTTTTTTTTTTTACAGAGTCTTGCTCTTGGAGTGCAGTGGTGCGATCTCTGCTCACTGCAATCTGCAACCTCTGCCTCTCGGGTTCAAGCAATTCTCGCCTCAGCCTCCTGAGTAGCTGGGATTACAGGCGCCCGCCACCAGGCTCGGCTAATTTTTGTATTTTTAGTAGAGACGGGGTTTCACCATTTTGGCCAGGCTGGTCGTGAACTCCTGACCTCGTGATCCACCCGCCTCAGCCTCCCAAAGTGCTGGGATTACAGGCGCCTGCACCACACCTGGCCCTTTGCCTCTTTTTACAGTCTTTGATTTGTAGTCTATTTTATCCAACATAATATAGTTATTCCTGCTCTTTTTTGGTTTCCAGTGGGATGGAATATCTTTTTCCACCCTTTCATTTTCAGTCTATGTGTGTCCTTATAGAGGAAGTCGATTTTTTTTTTCTTTCTGAGACAGAGTCCTGCTCTGTCACCCAGGCTGGAGTGCAGTGATGTGATCTTGGCTCGCTGCAACCTCCACCTCCCTGGTTCAAGCGATTCTCTTGCCTCAGCCTCCCAAGTAGGTGGGATTACAAGTGTGTGCCACCACGCCTGGCTAATTGTTTTGTATTTTTAGTAGAGATGGGATTTCACCATGTTGGCCAGGCTGATCTCAAACTCCTGACCTCAGGTGATCCACCCACCTTGGCCTCCCAAAGTGCTGGGATTACAGGCATGAACCACTGTGCCCAGTCTGAAGTGGATTTTTTTTAAGGCAGCACAAAGTTGGGTCTTTTTTCTTTATCCATTTAGCCACTGTATGCCTTTTAATTAGATAACTGAATTCATTTACATTCAGTATTATTGATAAGTAAGGACTTACTAATGCCATCTTGTTGCTTGTTTTATTTGGTTGTTTTATAAATCTTTTTCTTTCTTGTTGACTCACATTGTGATGAAATTATTTCTTTGGTAGTATGTTTTAATTTATTTTTTGCTTTGGGGTTACCATGAGGCTTATAAAAACATCTAATAGATATGACAAATTATTTTGAAGAGATGACAATTTATCTTAGATCACAAAGGAAAGAACAGAAACAAAGAACAAATGGGAAAAAACCTCTACACTTCAACTCCACCCCCAATTTTGACTTTATGTCGTCCCAATTTACGTACTTTTATATTGTGAATATCTCAACAGGTTGCTGTAGCTATTATTATTTTTGATAGATTTATCTTTTGGGATTCACAGTAGAGTTGGGAGTGGATTTCACAATTCGTTTCCACCACAGCTACAGTATTAGAGTATTTTGGGTTTCTGTGGAGTTAATTTTACCAGTAGGTTTTATATTTCAAGTGTTTTCTATTTGAATATTAGTTTTATTTCTTTCAGATTGAAAGCATTTTTTGTAAAAGGGGTCTGGTGGTGGTGAATTCCTTCAGCTTTTGTTTGTCTGGAATAGTCTTTATCTCTCCTTCATATTTGAAGGATAACTTTGCTGTATACTCTATTCTTGGATGGCAGTTTTTTTCTTTCAAAACTTTGAAAATGTCACCCCATTCCCTCCTGTCTGTTGTCAGACAAATTGGAGCTCCTTTGTATGTTATTTGCTTCCTTTCTCTTGCTGCTTTTAGGACCCCCTCTTTGTTCTTGACCTTTGAGAATTTGATTAATATATGTCTTGAGGTAGTCTTATTTGGGTTGAATCTATGTAGTGTTCTCTGACTTTCCTGGAGCTGGATATTTATATATTTCTCAAGTTTTGGAAAGTTTTCTGTTATCCTTTCTTTGAATAACCTTTATACCTCTCACTCTTGCTCAACTCCCTCCCTTGAACATCAATAATTCTTAGATTTGGTCTTTTGAGGTAATTTTCCATGTCTTGTAGGTGATCTTCATTCTTTTTCATTCTTTTTTTTCCCCTCTGACTGTGGATTATTTTCAAATAACATGTCTTCAAGCTAACTGATTTTTTTCCTCTTCTTAATCCATTCTGCTGTTGAGAGCATCTACTGAATTTTTCAGTTGAGCACATGTATTTCTCAGTTCCAAGATTTCTGTTTGACTTTTAAAAATTTCAATCTTTTTGTTAAATTCCTCTGATAAATTTTGGAATTGCTTTTCTGTGTTATCTTGGAGATCACTGAGTTTTAAAAAAACTGCTCTTTTGAATTCTTGGTCAGAGCGTTCACACATCACTGTCTTATTAGGGTCAGTTACTGGTTCCTTGCTTTGTGTGTTTGAATAGGTCATAGTTCCCCGTTTTGCTTTTGTTTATTGTGGATATATGTCTATGTCTTTTCGTTGAAGGATTAGTTATTTTTTGCAGTCTTTTCTGGCTGGCTTGTTTTGTTTTTTATTAGATACACTTGCTCAGAGAGTTTGTAATTTACCTGTTGATTTTCTTTATTTTTTTCCCCATTCTGTTGCTGCCTCCTTTTTGACACTAGATGACACCTTAAGCACATGCTTGCCTTGGTTCTAAATAAGCAGTTAGAGCGCTGCGTTTACTGAATGGGGAAAGGTCCCAAAGGGGAATACCCAAGTAGTGCAGGAAGCCTGGCTAGGGGTTCATGCCCAGGAAACCTGTGGAATGAACCTCCTACAGCATGGTGCTGCTTAATGGCCACTCTGATTTGGCATTTCCTTTGGCCGAGTTACTGAGCAGAGTTTCCAGAATTGGGGATGGTAGTCCTGCCTCCCCTCTTTGTCTCTGACTGTTTCCAGGGATATTTCTCCCTGCAGGCATTCCTGAGACTTCTCATGGATTGAGGCAGGGACACATCTTCTGCCAGGAAACCAAAGATGGTGGGGAAGTTGGTTGTTTACTTCAATCTCACTTTTTCTGGGGTAGAAAATGTGAGTCTAGGGGAAATTTTCCATGCACTTGGTGCTGGGCAGTTTGGGAGAGGGATGTTATGGATATGGAAGTCCAATTCTCTTAGCATCTGCTCAGAGTTTTTCCGCTTCTCGTGGCCCTGGGAACTGTCTCCTCTTTATATGTGAATTCTGGGATATTGCTGGTGATCATCTCAGTGCTGTCTAGTTGTTTCTGGTTTTCTATGGAGGCGGAGTGAAGCCAGCTTGCTACATACAACACTGCCATTTTGGAACCAGAAGCCTGGAAGTTTTTTTAAAGATTCCAACCCAGGATGCTGTCTGAGGCAACTGCTAGCCCTGTGACCAGAGGACCGTCCACTCTACGGGTTGCCAAACTTGTTCTGCACATTTGTCTGTGAGACTTGTCAAAAACTTAGATTCCTGGACCATGGAATATAACTCTCCAAGCTGGTGGCCTGGGAGTGGGCCTTTCCCAAAAGCTTTCGGAATAGTGTAGATTAAGATAGTCTATGTTCAGACTTTGGGACTCACTACTCTAACCTTAGTGTTCCTAACTTATTTTTTTAAGGAGAGGAGGTCCCGGTCACATCCAGTGTTCATTGATATCCAGCTCTCCTCTCCTTCCTGGGTACATGGCAGTCTATACTTTCCAGCTTCCCTTGCAGTTAGGCAGACATTATGACTAGTTCTGACCAATGGACAGTGAGTAACTTGCCATGTGAAACTTCTGAGCTGAAGCTGTGAAAAGCCCTGCAGGGCCGTCCAGCTTTCCCTTATTCTTTGTTGCAGATCATGGAGGCAGCGTGTTGACAAGGTTGGGACATAAGATCAAAGCAACTCGGATAACTGGGTTAATGCATGGAAGACAGCAGCATTGGAGACTCACCTGATTTTCAGTGCAGTTTGTGAGAGATAAAGAAACAGGGATAAACTCCTAGCCACTGAGATTTGGGGCTGTTTGTTACTATAGCATAACACTAGCCTATCGTGATTAATACTGATCTCTCTCAGAATCTGGTGAAAACTATGGATCTTCTCTTTAGGAAAATGTGCACTTACATATAATCATAAAATTTAGGCTACCTTCAGCTGGGCATGGTGGCTCATGCCTGTAATCCCAGCTACTAGAAAGGGTGAGGCAGGAGAATCGATTGAGCCTGGGGGGCGGAATTTGCAGTGAGTCAAGATTGTGCCATTGCACTTTAGCCTGGGCAACAAGAATGAGACTCCGTCTCAAAAAAAAAAAAAATTTAGGCTACCTTCTTGGGGTTTCTTTTCCTACCTCAGATCTGAGAATTATTATTATTATTTTTTAGATGGGGTCTTGCCCTATCACCCAGGCTGGAGTGCAGTGGCATGATCACGGTTCACTGCAACCTCGACCTCCTGGGGTCAAGCAATCCTACCACCTCAGCTTCCTGAGTAACTGGGGCCACAGGTGCACGACACTACACCTGGCTCATTTTTTTTTTTTTAACATTTTTATAGAGACGGAGTCTCACTATGTTGTCCAGACTGGTCTCAAATTCCTGGACTCAAGCAATCCTCCCATCTTGGAATTACAGGCATGAGCCACTGCACCTGGCCCAGATCTAGGATTATTGACTCATGTCACTGCCAATTCACACTCTGTGACCTGATTTATAATGATGGTGGTATTCTCCCCCATCAGTGCTCTTTGTCCCTGCTCTCCTTCATTGGTGGCCTTTGAGAGCTCCAGCTGTCTGCTCCTACTCCTCAAGTGTGCGTCCAAGTGGCTGGAAGAATGAAGGGCCTCATTTATGAGCACTTACCCTCCTTAGAAGGTATATGGGAATATAATTAGAGTTATATGATTAGGAATTATATACAATGTATTTGTAATATTAAATTTGATTAAATTTCAGGGGTTTTGATCTCCCTGAATCATACCCTCTGATTCATAAATCACAGATTAATAACCCCAACTCTTACCCGAGGCCAGAAAACTCCCAGAGGCTCATGGGACATTTTCCAGGACCGCACACATGTCTGATGAAGGATTTCCCAGTCAGAAGTGGAGCCCCACCTTTGAACCCCCAGGCCTGATGGGGTTCCCTTGCCCTACCTCAGTGGCATCTACAGTCAAAGCTTAGGCTTGGCAGACATTGACTTTTGCGGTCAGGAACTGCCACCTACGTTCCTGCCTGAGGCTTAGTTTCTGGGACTTTAGCTGTTAGAAAAACACCAAACTTCTGAAGACCCAAGATGCCTTCAGTCTGGGTCTCCGCTTTCACCTGCAAGGGGCTGACTTCCAGCTTGGCAAAGGGAAGAATCGCTGAGTCACTGGGTTCTGGATTCAAGAGACGGATCAGACACTTGCTAGATGTGTGGGTTTGAACAAGTCACTTAACATTTCTAGGCTCAGTTTCTCCATCCATGAAATGTGAATATTGTACTAGATGATTCTCCCACGTCCACACATCTTCCACGCTAACTAAACCAGGCAGGCCTCTACTCTGGAGACCATCCCTGCCTCCCCGCCTTTGCACATGCCAATTCGTCTGCCAAGAGAGCTTCCGCCTTTCCCATCTCCATCTCTCACTTTTAAATATTCCCTACATTCTAAGGCCTGGTTCAACAGCCGTCAAAGTCTCCCGTGACTCAACTAGAAGGACTGAATAGTCTTGTGGCCACCCTTCACTTTCTGCTGTTATCTCTGTATTTCCCAGGCTTTCCCAATTAGAGAAAGCCAATGTTTATTGAACACCTACTATATGCCAGATTTTGTGTAATGTGCTTCATTCACCGGGATCCACTTTTGATTTTTTCCAGCAACCTGTGAGGTAGACAGGATGATCCCATTTCACAGAGGTGGACGTGGAGGCTTAGGGAGATCAGATGAGTCATCACAGGTAGGGACCAGTAAGGGAAATTTGGACCTAGGACTGTCTGCCTCCCACGTGGGGGGTCCCTAGTGCAGGGGCTGCATCTTGTCCCTGGTGGGCACCCTATGGGTGCTTGTTGAGGGGCTGTGGGTTGTACCCACCTGCAGCTGCCTGTGGCTCAGAAATTAGCAGGTATAACCATGCGGCTCTGGGTGTGGGCTTGATGATCAAATGCTGGGCAGGTCTCTCTCCTTTCAGCAGGTCCAAAGCTAAGACAAGAGGAGAAGAAACCTGTGCTAGGTGCAGATGCATCCCCCTCCGCGTCTGTGTCACTAAGGGCACGCGGGTGGAATGCAGAGTGCGTCTTGGCGGCTGGACTTGGGAGAATTAACTTCTCTGCTCAGGGCTTACATTTCAGGCTGCTGTGAGCAGAGGCAGGAGGCGGTGGAGCAGAGCGGGAGGTGGGGAGGGGAAGGTGCGAGATCCCAGCCCTGATGCTCCAGCATCTGTGGCTTCTCCGCTGCCTCTCCCCGTCACTCTTTCTCTGTGCATATTATTCTCTCCCCCGTCTCTTCAGTCTCACTGGTGCCTTTTCCATCTTCCCCAGCTCGTTCCTCCATCCCTCTGCCTGCGTCTGTTGTGACATGTTTCTCTCTCCTGTCTCCCCCCGCCTCTGCCTGCGAGTGTGTCCTGTGAGCGTCCCCCTCTCTCTCTGAGATTGTGCCTCTTTCTCATTTATATCCTCTCACAACGGCTCTCTCTTCATGGATTTGTCTGTAACTGCCTTCGTATATTCGTGTATTTGATTTTTCTATCTTTATCTCCCGCTGGGCATTTCTTATTCTATGTTTTTACTTCCCAGTGTGAATCTGTTTTTTCTCTTCCTTTCCCCCTCTCCTTCCTCCCTCTCCTTCCTCTTCATATGTATGAGCTCATCTCCATGCCCCCGCCTCATACTGTGTGTGTGTTTCTCTCTTTCCTTCTGTGTGAGTGTGTGTGGAGGGTGCACTTGGTGTCTTTGTGTGCTAAAGGCTTTCTTGATCTCTCTTTCTGTTTCTCAATGAATCGATGGAATCTCTCTCCCACTCTTACTCGCTTGCTCCTCCCACCCCATATTTGCTGCTGGTACCAACGTGGAAATCTGGGCGACTCAGGTGGGAGGGCCTTGAGTTCCAAGGAAGGGGGAATCAGCTTTTGGGCGGGCAGGCAGCTCTCAGCTGGGCATCAGGAAGGAAGGAACATGTTGCAAACCCAAGGGGGGCCCCTGAGTCATCTCATCCGGGGCAGCGGGAAAAACACTGGACTCTGAGCCAGAGAAACAGAGCGGGAGCCTGCTTCTTCCACTTCCTGTGTGACCTTGGGCAAGTCACCGAACCTGTCTGACCTCAGTTTCCTCATTAGTAAGAGGGAGCTGTTGTAAAGATTAAACGAGTTCATTGCCATAGAACTGGAAGCCCAGTGCATGATGCAAGGAGTGCAATGAAAAGATGGATGAGCCAGGGTTCAAAAGCGGCCCCCAAGTGGACAAAGGCCCACAGGAGGATGCTGGATGGAGGAATTGCTGGAGGTCAAGGAAGGAGCCAAGGAGGCGTCCTGGAGGCAGGTGCAGAGGACAGGCTGTCCTGGAGGCAGGTGCAGAGGACAGGCTGCAGTGACATCAGAGAGTGGGTTGGGGTCATGGGGACAGCAGGAAGTTGATGCTGGTGCCTCCCTCTTTAGCCCAGACCCCCTTTCCCACACCCCAGGTATTCCCAGTCCCTCTCTCCAGGGAGGGCCACCACAGGGGCTCCTCAGAGGTAGAAAGCTGGAGACAAGGCCTGCCACGGCTGGCAGAGTGACCAAGGCCCTGGACTCCAACCTGTAGTTCGGAGGGAATCAGAGCTTGTGCTGTAGATGCCTGGCTGGGGTTGCCTTCCTGCCCCTGCCCAGTGTCTGGGGCTGGGACAGATGTGCTCACTCAATTAGCAATTACTTGCTGAGCCCTCATGTGTGCCAAGGGTGGCAATACAGCAGAGGGTTCAGTCTACTGGGGGAGACAGAGACAATTCAAGCACCCACGAGACATGCAGATGACCACACGTGGTGATGAAGAGTATGGGGTGTGATGAGCACATAGGATCCAGGGTCTGACCTCACCTGGAGGTCAAGGTGGGCTTCCTGGAGGAGGTGATTTGGAGCCAAGGACCCAAAGGCTGGGAAGGAGATGACCCCTGCTCGAGTAAACAGGGTGGGGAAGATAATTCTGTTCTAGTTATTTATTGCTGCATAACCAACTACTGTAAAATTCAGCGGCTTAAAACACCCATTTTATTTTGCTCATCGTGTTGTGGGCCAGGAATTTGAGAAGGGCTCAGCTGGGCCACTCGGTGTCAGCCAGGAGCAATGTTGGGGCTGAAGGGTCCCTTCCAAGATGACATCTTCACCGTTTGGCATTTTGATGCTTCTCGGCTTTCTTCAGATGGCGTCTCCTCCAGAACCTTCCGCATGCTTTTAGCTTCCTCAGAAGATGATAGCGTCGTGATGGATGGAGCTCTTACCTGGAGGCACAGGGCTGCAAGAGACTGTGAACTAAAAATAAAATCCCCAGCCCACCATCAACTAGAGGGACCCCCTCTTGGCCCAGGGGACCCCAGAAAAACCTTAAAAACGGAGTTCCTGGCCTTGACCGGGTAGGAAGTCCAACATGCCTAGTTATACTGGCTTCCTTTTACAGCTTAGACATAACAGCTGACCAGCATTAATGTTAAAATAGAGACCATAAGGCTGACAGAACGGATTCTTTGTGGCAGTAAGATACCAAATTATAAACAGGACCTAACGCCATGCCAGGCAAGGGTTAAGTCACACAACCCTACACTTCAAGAATAATCCATGTTCTAATTGCCACAGATTTTCTTTTTTCTCTATCAGCCAAACAAGCACTGACCTTGAGATAAGCAATGTTAGAGCAGTTACAGCTCACCAACCACCAGACACAGACTGACTCCCAGTTCCACAAGCCATAACTACAGCTTTGATTGGACAAGAGACTGATTTCAATAACTTTCTCCTGATAAGAAGACTACTTACCATGGCCAGTTTACAGAGATTGCACATTTAAATGCCTTCGTGACCACCTTCATGAATATTCATAGCTCCTCCTATAAACTGTTGACTATGTATGTTTGGCCACCCTATTCAGCTTAAATTTCTGTCTTATCCTGCCCTCCTTTGAAAGGCCTGGTAATGCCTTTGGTAGGAGGTGATGCTTCCTAGCTTGTGAAATGGCCACCTTGCAGGCTGTAATCATTTATAAGAAACAAAGTCTCCTTTCCAGTTTATAAATTGCGTGATTTTTTTTAAATTCAGAGACAGGGTCTTGCTCTGTTGCTCAGCCTGGAGTGCAGTGGCTCGATCATGGCTCACTGCAACCTTGAATGCCTCAGCTCGAGGAATCCTCCCTTCAACCTCCTGAGTAGCTGGGGGTACAGGCACACACCACCATGCCTGGCTAATTTTAAATTTTTTTGTAGAGATGGGGTCTCACTATGTTGCCCAGGCTAGTCTCAAACTCCTGGCCTCAAGCAATCCTCCCTCACTGGCCTCCCAAAGCACTGGATTACAAGCGTGAACCATCATGCCCACCCTAAATTATGTGATTTTTAAGTCCAGTGTAATTTTTAAGTTAACAAGACCAAGGCAGAAGCTGCCAGACCCCTTGAAGTCTAGACTCAGACCTGGAATAATGTCACCTCTACCATACTCAGCTGGTCAAAGCAGTCACAGGCCAGCTCACATTCAGTGGGAAGGGACCTAGTGCCCACCTCTTGACTGAAGGAATAGCAAAGAATTCCATCTTTAACTTACCATACTTTCAAAGCAGAGGATATACTATGTATGTACACCGAACATTTGAATAGACTGTGGTAAGTGCTATAGACAAGGAAAGTCCAGGGAACTCTTCTGGAATTCAGGATGAGGAAACAGAGGGAGGACTTTTACCCAGTGAGAATGCAGCAGGACCAAAAGTAAGGTGGGAAATCAGAGCAGACTTCCTGCAGGAGGAGGCACTCAAGCTAGGTCTGGAAGTTTAGCTGGGACATGGAGATGTGGAGATAAGTGCAAGGATATTCTCAGCCTAGGAAACAGTCTGAGCAAAGGGTTGACAGAGGTAAACCTCCGCCAGGGATCCTGGGGCCATGGGGGAGCTTGGATTGTCTGGAGCACTGTTCACCCTTTGGAAAGGAAGTTATGCGAGCCGTGGCTGCAAGGGCAGGTTGTGGTTGATGGAGAAAGGGGAAGACCCTTGAATTCCAAGTCCTTTTAGTGAGAGACCCTGCAGATTCTGGGGAAGAAAGTCTTGGAGCTGAGAAAGGTTGGGGTCAGTGGCTAGAAGTGTGCAAGAAGGATAAGAATGGGGAGGGAAACATCTCAGCAGGGCGTGTAGGGAGGAGAAGGAGGTCATCTCATTAAGCAAGGACAGAGATGAGATGGAAGCCTGAAGTAGAGTGGGGGCTGCTGAAATGTGGAGGAGTGGCAGAGAATAATAATACTAACAGCTATCATTGACTGAGAATTTCTACCACTCAGGCACTTGATGCATGATCGGATTTAAGTCTTACAGCCAGGTAAGGTAGGCACTATTGTTATCCACAATTTGCAGCATATTGTTAAGGCTCAGAGAGGTAAAGAAACTTGTCCAAGATCACACAGCAAGTGGTAGAGTTGAGATTCCCAACACTAAGTCTGCTCTTCTCCAGAGCCTATGCTTCTGATCTCTGTTCTGTTAGAGGGAAGAATTGGCTCGGTAATTGTTCATATAGGACTGAAGGTGGGGAGAACAAGACAGGAAAAGGTAGACCTGAGATGATATCATGATGTCTGCTCTGATTACCAGAAGGGCGGCTGGACACCTCATAAGACTTGAGGACCCACAAGTGGTGACTTTGGGTGGGTGGTTTCCTAGGCTAGGGATAGGGGGAAGTGTCTGGGGAGTTGGTTTGGATGGGCGGGTTCCAGAGGCATGTGGGCTATAGGTGGGTGTACAGGAGGGAGGAGGCTCCAGAAGGCATCTGCAAAGGGAGAGGCCACGGCAATTGGAAGGAGTGGAATGGACTCTGAGGGCTGGCAGGGATCAGAGAGGGTGAGCAGCTTGCCCAAGGTCACACGGTGAGTGAGGGGCAGACAGAGAAGGGCTCCTGACTCCATCCTGTGCCTTCTAAAGCTATTAAAAGCACAGGCTTTGGACAGAGCTATGTTCAAATCCCAGTTCCATCACTGAGCCTTTGGGCCAGTTACTCCATATATTAGAGCATTCTCATGGTATATAAAGAACTGCCTGAGATTGGGTAATTTATAAAGGAAAGAGGTTTAATTGACTCACAGTTCCACAGGGCTGGGGAGGCCTCAGGAAACTTACAATCACGGCAGAAGGAGAAGCGAACACGTCTTTTTCACATGGCGGCAGGAAGGAGGAGTGCCGAGCAAAGGGGAAAAGCTCCTTATGAAACCATCAGATCTTGTGAGAACTCACTCACTATCCTGAGAACAGCATCAGGGTAACAGCCCCCATGATTCAATTACCTCCCAGCAGGTCCCTCCCCCGACACGTGGGGATTATGGGAACTATAATTCAAGATGAAATTAAGGTGGGGACAGAGCCAGATCATATCACTTCGCCTCTCTGAGTCTCCGTTTCCCATCTGTAAAATGGGGGAAGTATTGCCTTCTTCATAGGAACACAGTGAAAATTAAATGAGATAATGTAAAGTGCTTAAACAGCCCAGGCACTCTGTCAACAGTTGATAAGGGTTGGCTGCTGTTGTCATTTGTGTCCATTATTTCACTGTCATAATTTTGTGGCTAGAAATGTAGATTCTGGACCCATTGATCTGAATTCTAACATTGTCACTTACCAACTGTGTGACCTTGGGCAGGTTGCTGAAGCTCTCTGTGCCTCAGTTTTCTCACCTACGAAATGGGGATGATATTGATACCAACTTTTTAGAGTTGTTGGGAAGAGTAAATGCATTAACTCTTAATGAAACGTACCTAAATGTCTGACACACAGTAGCTGCCTGATAGAATCTTCCTCACCATAATCTTACCATCCACCTCCTCACCACCATCTTCAATCAGCGAGGGGTAGAGTCTCTTTCTTCCTGGTGACCCTTACCCAACCCCCCCAGTCTCCTCTGAATGACTGTTGCACCCACCCCCACCCACTGCCGCCTGGCCTGGCCCTCAGAGCAAGCCACTGCTGATCTGTAAGGAGTGCACAGAGAAAATGTGGCCTGCTGGACCTGAGCTGCTGTGCCAGGGAGGAGGGTGGAAGCCTTGAGGCCAGTTCCCTCAGAGGACCATCCCTCAGGGGTCATCCAGGTCATCAGACTAGTCAGGGCTGTGTGCCAGGCACCCCATGTAGATTATTACGTTTATTCCTCAAAGCCCTCCATACAGTAGATATTGTATTTCCATTTCACAGATGAGAAAACTGAGGCTCAGAGAGGTAAAGAACTTGCCCAAGCCCACAGCATGTCAGCAGCAGGGCTGGATCTGAGCACAGTATTGCCAGGCTTACTGTCTGGCATCGTTCCCAGCAGACGGCAGGTGCTAAATGGGTATCTAGGTCTCTGCAAAGCCACTGCTGGGCTCTGGGTCTCCGGGCTGTCTCCCAGACCCCTACCCATTACAGGGGCCCCTTTAGGGGACTGGCAGACTCTGGATCGGATACCAGAGACTATGAGTGTTTCCTCTCATAGAAAATGACCTCTTGAAAGTGGGGATTATCAGGCTTCTCTGAGGACTCCCGGAAGATCCCAGCGGGGCTGAGACCCACCAAGATTGGGGTTGCAGGCTCGGGAGACCTGGGACCTCCTTCAGGCTCCCCTGCTCACAGTTTGGAGGCCTGCTGTCTCTGGGCTCAGTTTCCTTCTCTGTACAGTTAGGGAGCTTGGACCAGATGGTTCTTATTTTAACAATATCAGTAGCAGCTAGGACTTACTGGGTCTTGCTGTAGGCTTGCCCAGCAATGAGAATTCTACATGTGTTATTATCACACTTCCTTCCAAGGCATGATCTATTACCCCATTTTATAGATGAGAAAACTGATCCCAGAAAAGTTAGGTGACTTGATCCCAAAATATAGCCCAAAGCTTGTACCCTTTGTTTCTACCAGCTCCTTCCCAGCAGGTGAGGGAACCCTCTGTGGCCCCCAAACAGTGATCATCTCCCCTCTGTCCATATTCACAGTGCAAGCAGATCTGTTCTTGAGTGCAGATGTAACAGTGTGAGGGGGGGGAAGAATAGGGACATTGAGTTGCCAAGAGCAAGGGGCAGCCAGTGCAGGAGGGGACTGGATAAGCATCCTCCACCTTTCATGCTGACTCCCTACCCCACCCCTCCTCCAACCTGGCTGGCCTCTCCCTGACCCCCGTCTTGCAGGAATCTTAGCAAACGCCAAGCTCACCTTCTGTCCTGGGGCTTGCTCAGCTCAAAAGATCAAACAGTGGGAGATGGTGTCCTGGGCAGATCTGTCCTGGACAGTCAATCGGGGGCAGTGGCCAGATGTGGAGCCCCCTTCCTGCTGAGGAACTGGGTCTCCTGGGGAGGAAGCAGAGGACTCTATTCTCTCAGCCTTCCTTCTGGGACTGTCACCTCTGGTCATTCATCACTGTTATTTCTGCAGGGAGGGTGGGTGGCTGAGAGAGTGGGCTGTCGATGGGGCTGGTGGCTGGGTTCCAATTGGGCCTCACTGTTTGCCACCCACGGGGCCTCGGACTAGTCACTGTGCACCTCTGACCTGCTCACCTGCAAAGTGGGGGCATCATGTCCCTGGCTTGTTGGGGCTGTGGGGAGACTCAGTGGGATAATAGCTGTGTAAATGGCTTTGCTCATCACCTGCACGTGACAAATGCCTGCTCATAGGATTACCAGCCGTCCAGTGCACCACATGCCTTCAACCTTGCATAGAGCCTCCCAGGCTCCCCGTGGGGACTCAGGGAAAGGAAACCTCTCGCAGCAGTGACAGGGGCAAGCTCGGTGGGAAAGTGGGGGACCGTATCCCTGGGCCCTGTCTGCTGCTAGTCACTGGGGTGGGGCTTTCAGGGTCTCAGCTTTATCCTCAGTGCAGCCCTGTGACATGGGTGTCACCAGCCCTGTCTTACAGATAAGGAATCAAAGGCTCAGGGAGGATCATAGGGCAGGGAGAGATTCATTCGTCACCCAAGGGCTCCTTCCACTGACGACATTCTCAGGGCTGCCTAGGAACCAAGAGGTGGAGATAAGTATCTGGTCTGCCATTGGTGGGGCACTTACAGTGCTGAATGCTCTGCTACGCCCACCCCATGGTTACTGACCCCTCACAAGCAGCTGATGACAGGGGCTGTTATCACCCCATTTTACAGATGTGGACACTGAGGCTCAAGAGCTTACGTGGCATTCCTAGGGCATGGCTGCTCAGTGTCGGAACCGAGACGTGAACTCTGCATCTGACAGCGGAGCCCACCCTCCTAGCCACCCCTCTAGGCCCCCAGCTACTGTCCCTCTGATCCCTGGAGTCCATGGCCCGGTGGGGGAGCAGCCAGTGCGTATTGTGGCAGGACTTAAACCTGGGTCTGTTTGAGCCACACCTGAGCCCTCAGCCCCAGTGATCCTGGTCCTTAGGAAGCCAGCCCTGGGCAGAGCTGCGGAGCCCCAGAGCCTTTCCTTGAACTAGGCTATCCAGTCGCTGCAGTCCAGCCTCCCTGACCACCATTCCAGTGGAGTCCTGAACATAGGCTAAGCTTGGGTTGGAGTCCTGTGTGAGCTCGGAAAAGCCTCCAAGCCCCGAATAGAATGAATGACCCCCTCCCTGCAGGATTGCTGTGGGAATGACGGGAGACGAAATGTGAGGGCGCCTCCCTCAGCTCACCTGTCAGGTGGATTAATGAGCCGTGTCCTGCAGAACTGTAGTGAGGACCAGATCGGATGCTGCACGTGGGGGAACCTGACACAGGACCTGGAACTCCTACAGGGCTCCAAATAGGTCCTCCTGCCTTGGCCTGGCCCCCCAGCCCTGGCCTGGACTCCTGAGTCCCTTGCAGCCTTTTCTTTCTTTTTTTATTCTTATTATTATACTTTAAGTTCTAGGGTACATGTGCACAACGTGCAGGTTTGTTACATATGTATACATGTGCCATGTTGGTGTGCTGCACCCATTAACTCATCATTTACATTAGGTATATCTCCTAATGCTGTCCCTCCCCGCTCCCCCCACCCCACAACAGTCCCTGGTGTGTGATGTTCCCCTTCCTGTGTCCAAGTGTTCTCATTGTTCAATTCCCACCTATGAGTGAGAACATGCAGTGTTTGTTTTCTTGTCTTTGTGATAGTTTGCTGAGAATGATGATTTCCAGTTTCATCCATGTCCCCACAAAGGACATGAATTCATCCTTTTTTATGGCTGCATAGTATTCCATGGTGTATTTGTGCCACATTTTCTTAATCCATTCTATCACTGATGGACATTTGGGTTGGTTCCAAGTCTTTGCAATTGTGAATAGTGCCGCAATAAACATACGTGTGCATGTGTCTTTATAGCAGCATGATTTATAGTCCTTTGGGTATATACCCAGTAATGGGATGGCTGGGTCAAATGGTATTTCTAGTTCTAGATCCTTGAGGAATCGCCACACTGTCTTCCACAATGGTTGAACTAGTTTACAGTCCCACCAACAGTGTAAAAGTGTTCCTATTTCTCCACATCCTCTCCAGCACCTGTTGTTTCCTGACTTTTGATGATCGCCATTCTAACTGGTGTGAGGTGGTATCTCACTGTGGTTTTGCTTTGCATTTCTCTGATGGCCAGTGATGATGAGCATTTTTTCATGTGTCTGTTGGCCCTTGCAGCCTTTTCTCTACTTTGCTCCTGGCTCCGAGGTCCCTTGGGTCTCACATCTACCTCTGAACACCAAGGTCATGTAGGGCCCTGGCCTCCTGGGCTGTCCAGGATGCAGAGGAAATCCAAGTGGGGTGCAGACCTGCAGGGTCATGTGGGAAGGACGGCCTCTAGGGCTCTGCATAGTCTGATTTCACCCATCCCTCCACCCCATCCCCCTGCCCAGCGTCAGGCTGCTCCCTCCCGTTTTCAGTTCCCAGGATGTGGAGGAGTCTCTCTCCAACTTCAGACCCTAAGACATTCCTTGCTGCCTCTGCCCTTCACGCCTCCCTATCCCTGGGGCCTTCTCCAGGCTCCCCCAGCTATTTGTACCCCCCATCATAGCACTTAAACATTTTGTGCGATCCTGGGTTTATTTGTGGTCTCCTCCACCCTGCTGGGGGAATTTTGCAGGTGGAGACTGTGGCTTGCTCACAGCTGTACCCACAGAAGGCAGCCCAGGGCCTGGCACTCAGTCAGATGAATGAATGAATGAATGAATGGGTGAATGAATGGATGAGTGAATGGATGGAGGAATGAAAAAACTACGATGTTGCCTTCAAGTAAACATTTCATGAATGAGTAAGTGACAAGCATTATTCCTTCAAATATTTAAAGAGCTGCCTTAGGGCAAAGGGAGAAAGGACAAAGTCATCCTGTGTAGCCCCAGGAATTGTATTTAAGACAGAATAAACGTCACAGAGGCAGATTTCAGCTGAAGGCTAAGGAAAGGCTTTCTAACAGGGCTCTCTCAATGAGGTGGGTGACTTGCGGGGAGTAAGCTCCCCATCACAGGAGGTATGTAAGCAGAGGCCTGGCAGTGAGGTCTGGTGTCAGTGTCCTAAGAGGTATTTCAGTACTGCACTTGGCAATCGGGAGTCCTGGCATCAGGGGTTTGTGTGGCCCACTTCTGGGACGATGTGGAACATTTGTTGAGTGTCCTTGTTCCCCTGGCATTTGATGGGGACAGGACACAGAAGAACATCTTATTGGGGACTGTAAAGGACTTGAGGGACCTCATCTCTCCATTTGCCTGGCAAGCTCCAGACATCTGGTCTCCCAAGACTGCAGACAGGGTAGGGCTGGGACAGAGGCTGTTGCAGGCTTTGGGGTGGGAGGAGAAGGAGGAAGGGAGTATGGAGTGGCCTAGAGGAAGAAGGCAGCTTGGGTGCAGGAGCTAAGCCTGTCCTGGGTCATAGAAGTCCTGGGTGCAAGCCCTGGCAACTCTGGCATCACACTGGCTAATGCCTTTGGGCTCATCACTTCCCTTCCCTCAGTGTGAGCTCCCCTGTCTGTCAAAGGAGAGGCAGACTCAGTGCTCCCCAGCAGTCAGGAGTACCTGTTGATGCTGTGTCCTTGGGCAGGTCACTTCATCTCTCTGAGCCTTTGCTTCCACATCTAGAAAATAGAGATAACAGCAGCCACCCCTCAATCCACAGAGTCATTCTGGAAACCAAGACATATCTGTGAATGAAACATCCCTTTCTTCCTCTCCCTCCCCTCTTCCTTCCTCTCTTCCTCCCTTCCTCCCTCTGTCCCCTCCTCCCCTCCTTCTCCCTTCCTCCCTTCCTTCCTTAATCTTTGTTGTGCACCTACTATGTGCTTTGAAAAGCCTGAACTGAGGCCGGGCACTGTGGCTCACACCTGTAATCCCAGCACTTTGAGAGGACGAAGCAGGTGGGTCATCTGAGGTCAGGAGTTTGAGACCAGCCTGGCCAATATGATGAAACCCCGTTTCTACTAAAAACTGGCTGGGCATGTTGGTGTGCATCTGTAGTCCCAGCTACTTGGGAGGCTGAGACCGGAGAATCGCTTGAACCTGGGAGACAGAGGTTGCAGTAAGCTGAGATTGCACCACTGCACTCCAGCCTGGACGACAGAGCCAGACTCCATCTCAAGGAAAAAAAAAAAAAAAGCCTGAACTGTTATTCCCATCCATTGCCTGTGTGTGTTTGTATATATTGAGGTGACTCCACTTCACCTCCCTGTGCAGTACGTGCCTCCTGCTCTGTGACCTGTGGGATGGGGATGGGAACTCCTGCTCTGAGTGCAGAGTGCCTCCGAGGAGCCATGAGCTTGGCGCTGTTCAGCGACCACAGGCCCAGCTCTCATTAAATTCTTCACTCCAGTCTGTACTGCAGGAGGCCTCAGAAAAGGCAGGTTTCATGAATGAAACACCAAAATGTTTACCAAGCAGTAAACACCTGACAGCAGTCCTGATTTCCTGGGCGAGGTGACAGAGGTGACCGGTGGACCTGGTTCCTCTGGGTGCTCCCTTGGGAACCTCTGGGCACAGCCTCATGGCTGGTGCCACCCCCATCCCTGAGCATGGGGACCTGTGGGAACCCTGTATTGACCACCCCTGTGAGGGGACTCACCGAGCATGGGACAGGGCTGTGATCACCCCAGGTACAGAGAAGCCACCGGGTCACAGGCGCCAAGCCACAGCCCAGGGCCCCAGCGAAAAGGCAGTAGGGCCAGGAGGGGATACAGGCAGGCTGGCTTGGAGCCACCACAGGCCTCAGCTCTGCTGGTGGATGAGGGTCAGGGAAGTTTCCAGGTGGACAGAGGCAGGAAGGCTAAACTGCCCTCTCAGGCTGGGCACCGAACAGACCCTTGACACCCCTCATCTCTAGCCTCCTACTTTCCCTGTGAGATGGCCATCATGCTGTTCCCCAGCCAAGGAAACCAAGGTTCTGAGGTCACCCAAGGCCACATGGAAGAGAGAGAGGACGAGGACAGGCGGAAGGGTGGACAGGCCAGGCCAATCTCTTGTGTGTGTTTCTCTGTCGCTCTCTTTCTGTACCTACCCGTTCTCTCTCTCTCTCTTTCTGTACCTACCCGTTCTCTCTCTCTCTCACACACACACACACACACACACACACACACACACACACACACACACACACACACACACGCACATCTTCCCCACTGGCTCCTGGCCCCTCTCCTAGCCCCTTCCCACTGCCTGGGCGCCTGGCCCTTCTCTGGGCAGCAACCCAGGGGCTGGCCGGGTTCCAGGTGTCTATTTTGCTCTGGCCCAGACACAGAAGCCGAGGAAGGGCCCTTGAGTGTGGGGAGCAGGGACAGAGCCAGAACTCAGCGGGAGCGTCCTGGCCTGGACCTGAACCTACTGGGAAGGTTTGGATTTTTAAAGCTAAGGCATAGTCCATGTTTTACTTTAAGTGTTTTCTTGTTCCTTCTCACTGGCTGGTACCTCCCTCCCTCCCTCGCAGGTCACGAAAAGACATTCCATCAAAAGCAAAGAGGTGATCGCACAGTTTTAAGCGTCAAAGCTCCATCAACATGATCACATTGAATTCTCTGAGGCCAGTAAGTTCAGGTCATTGCTCCCATTTACAACTAAGAAAACTGAGGCCGAGGAGGGAATGGAAGCGAATTGCTGGGGGCCACAAGTTCATTCCATCACTAAGTCACCCAGACCTCTGCCCTGACGTCTAGCCCTTCCTCTTCCCCACTGTCCCATGACAGCTCTGAAATCAGCTCTGGTTTTTTTTTTTTTTTTTTTTTTTTTTTTTGTCTTTAAGACAGTAATAGTCTGTGAAGTACATTGGGAAGGTCCGTAGGGGACCAGCCAGACACAAGTAAGGAAGCCGGTCCTTGCCGGTTGGTCACCTCCTGAATGTGATGGTGGCCAGTACTGGGGTGAGTGACTCTCTGAGGGGCAAGATGAGGCGTTGATGCATGACTTCCCTGGGCTCAGCCAGAGCTGTCTCCAGCCTCCAGGAGGGTGACCAGACTCCAGAACTTTTTCTTACCCAGAAAGCCCCGGTGCTCCCTTCACTAAGAGCATTCAGTCTCTGTGACTTTCTTCTCAGGGTCATGGGGTCTTCAGGCTGCCCTGCGTCCAGCCCCACCCGATGCAATTCTGCCTGCACACCCGGGGGTGAGCCCAACCCCCGCCTCTCCTTTCTGGCAGTACTGGGGACTCCTGGAGGCCGGGCTGAGTGTGCTTCACTCTCCATAGGGAAAGTATTCCTGGGAGGCTCTGGGGACCTCAGGGAAGGGGCTGATGGGGGCCAGTCCTTGCCCTCCTATGGAGCCAACGTCCTTTGAGCTTGCATCTGGGGTCCTGTGGGACAAAGTCCAGGAAACTGGAGCTAATAAGGCCGGTCTTATGGGTCATGATCAGGATTCAAGAGTCAGAGTGTCTAGTCCTGTCCGTGCTTGGCTATTATTAGCCCTTCGACCTTCTTTGTGCCTCAGTTTCTGCCTCTGTGAAATGGGGATAATCATTGCTTTCTGATAGGCTTGTGAGCAGTAAATGGATGAACGCGTGTGAATTCCTGAAGGCAGTGCCCGGTGCCTCGATGGTCGGCGTTCAGTGAGTCACAGCGTTGTTGTTATTGTTCTTATCTGGCACCACGTTTCCAGGCACAGTTTGCAGGATGACAGCTCGGGGAACTAGCTAGAGCTTCTGATTTTCACGTTTAATGCGTCTAAGTTTAGGGCTTGGAGCAGGAGAGGACATCGCCATCTGGAGGCAGAGACTCAGTTCTCTGCATCCAACTGAGATGCACTGAAATGCTTCCATTGGCAAGCGGGGGGCAGGGATGAAGAGAGGACCAGATGGGGCCCCCAGGGATAAGGAAATGAGGTGGAGGGATGTAGACGGGCAGCAGCAGGGGCAGCTGGCCAGAGAGGCTCCCTTCAGCCCCAACACCTTCCCCCCACTGAATGAGTCAACCTGGGCAGGCCCCAGAAACTGGAACATTGGAAAGAACATTAGTGTCCAGCATGTCCCCCATTTTACAGATGAGGCCCCAAGAGTGGAAGATCCTTGCCCCAGGTTATACAGCAAATCATTGTCCAGGCTGGGCTGAGGCCCCAGGTTTTCTGACTCCCTGTCCAGTGCCCTTTCTCCTTAGAGAGTCAGGAGAGATGAAACAGAGAGGGGCAGGGCTGACCCCCAGGGCTCCTTAACCTAGGGGTCTCTGAGAGGGGCAGGGCTGACCTCTGGGGCTACTTAGGAGCCTTCAACCCAGGATTCTCTGGGTGGAGCTTGAGACCTGGACCTCATTATCAGGGTGGGTGAGTGACTCCTGTCATCAGATGAGGCCGAGAGAGGGCCAGGCTGGCTCAGGCGGCTTGGCATGTAAGCAACAGGCAGGGTCTTAGGTTAAAAGCTCTTATCTCCAAGCACAGCCGGCATCCCCGAGCTGATCCCTTTCATTTAAAATCTCACCTAGAGCTTTGGAGACAAAGCCGATTTTATTACAGCTTTCGTGTCTTGTACAAACCATGCCCACACACCTGTCATCTTGTAATTATTCTTGTATCTCTCTCCATCTCTGGGGCCTCGGGGCTCCTCCAGGCGTGTGCAGCCTCTCCTCCCACTGCCAGGCTCCCAGGGCTAACCCTCAGTGTGGCATAAAGTGCTGCATTATTTATTTCCTAATAAAAAGACAGCCTGGGTGACCTGATGGGAGATTAAAACGGATTTATGATGAGATGATTGACCATAAAACTGCAGGTTAAATCAACATGAGACGAGGTGGGGGAGAAGGAGACAGAAAGTAAAGGACAGGAGCTACTGGTGACATGAGTCAAGGGGGTTCACATTCGTACCGGTGACCAGGATTACTGTTGCCTTCAGCTTCCTCCCGGAGAAGGCTGCGGGGGGGGCCTGGACCCAATTCTCCCACTGTGTGGCTCCAGGTGCGTCCCTTATAGTCTCGGAACCTCAGCTTCCCTATTTATTGAATACAGAGACCGAAGTAGAGGCTTCTTGCTTGGTAGGAGTGGAGAGAGCATGGTCCTGACGCCAGATAGGCTGGGGTCTGGGTTCCAGCGTGCTGGGTCCTGGGAGTGGCGTTAGGCAGACCACTTCTCGAAAGTTCTCTTTTCTTTCTATGGAGCTGGCAGTAATAATGGTGATGTTGGTGATAACGATGATTATTATTATTCTAGTAACAATAATAATGGTGATAGCATAGCTGACATTCATCGAGGCCTTAACTACACTTTAATACACTTAGAAAAACATCACGTGTTCTTAGTCTTTCACATACGTAGAATCATACAGCCCTCACAACCACCCTGCGGGGACTATTGTTATTTCCATCTTGCAGAGGAGGTGGATTTCCCCACAAGGTACGGTAGCACCCCAGAGAACAGATTGCCGGCAAGCCTGTTTGGCACCACAGTGGGTTTCCTGCTTGCCAACCTCAGCTTGTGGAATCTCAGAAACTTCCTTACCATTCAGTGGCAACAGCCACACCCTCTCCAGTGAGGTCTGAATCATAGCACGAAAGTGGGAGTTCCTTCACATTTGTTTATCCCTTGAGTACTCTGCCTCAACCCCACATATTGGCTATGTCTGCCTAGCATTCTCTTTACTCCTTAGTAATTAATGCCATCATTAGGCAATCATTCTTCTCTCCTTTTTTCAGAGGGGCGTCTCATTCTGTTGCGCAGGCTGGAGTGCAGTGGTGCGATCATGGCTCACTGCAGCTTTGAACTCCTGGGCTTGGCAATTCTCCCACCTCAGCCTCCCGAGCAGCTGGGATTACAAGCTTGAGCCACTGCTCCCAGCTCTAGGCAATAATTCTTTATACCAAGCTTTTCCTGATAAAATTACTGTGTGATACTGCCTTCTGACTAGATCCCAACTGACACAGAATTGGTACTAAGACTGGTGCTGGGATATAGACTAGCAAAGATGGTATTTATAATTTTTAACTAAACTTTAAAATAAAAAAACATTCTTAGTTCATGAGCCATGCAAAAATAAACCATGGGTTAGATTAGTTTGCCAACCCCTGGCTTGGAGAGACTGTCTGATATAGTGTCCTCACCAAATCTCATGTTAAATTGTAATCCCCCATGTTGGAGGTGGGGCCTGGTGGGAGGTGATTGGATCATGGGGTCAAAGTTTTCATGAATGGGCTAGCACCATCCCTTAGGTGCTGTTCTTGTGATAGTGAGTGAGTGAGTTATCAGGAGATCTGGTTGTTTAAAAGTATGTATCACCTCCCTCCTCTCTCTTCCTTCTGATCCAGCCGTGTAAGATGCACCAGCTTCCCCTTTGCCTTCCACCATGATTGTAAGTTTCCCAAAGCCTCCCCGGAAGCTGATGCTGCCATACTTCCTGTACAGCCTGCAAACTGGGTAATTTACAAGGAAAACTCCTTATAAGGGAGTTTGTCTGTTATTGGTGTATAAGAATGCTTGTGATTTTTGCACATTGATTTTGTATCCTGAGACTTTGCTGAAGTTGCTTATCAGCTTAAGGAGATTTTGGCCTGAGACGATGGGGTTTTCTAGATATACAATCATGTCATCTGCAAACAGGGACAATTTGACTTCCTCTTTTCCTAACTGAATACCCTTTATTTCCTTCTCCTGCCTGATTGCTCTGGCCAGAACTTCCAGCACTATGTTGAATAGGAGTGGTGAGAGAGGGCATCCCTGTCTTCTGCCAGTTTTCAAAGGGAATGCTTCCAGTTTTCGCCCATTCAGTATATTGGCTGTGGGTTTGTCATAGATAGCTCTTATTATTTTGAGATACGTCCCATCAGTACCTAATTTATTGAGAGTTTTTAGCATGAAACATTGTTGAATTTTGTCAAAGGCCTTTTCTGCATCTATTGAGATAATGTGGTTTTTGTCTTTGGTTCTGTTTATATGCTGGCTTATGTTTATTGATTTGCATATGTTGAACCAGCCTTGCATCCCAGGGATGAAGCCCACTTGATCACGGTGGATAAGCTTTTTGATGTGCTGCTGGATTCGGTTTGCCAGTATTTTATTGAGGATTTTTGCATCGATGTTCATCAGGGATATTGGTCTAAAATTCTCTTTTTTTGTTGTGTCTCTGCCAGGCTTTGGTATCAGGATGATGCTGGCCTCATAAAATGAGTTAGGGAGGATTCCCTGTTTTTCTATGGATTGGAATAGTTTCAGAAGGAATGGTACCAGCTCCTCCTTGTACCTCTGGTAGAATTCGGCTGTGAATCCATCTGGTCCTGGACTCTTTTTGGTTGGTAAACTATTAATTATTGCCTCAATTTCAGAGCCTGTTATTGGTCTATTCAGAGATTCAATTTCTTCCTGCTTTAGTCTTGGGAGGGTGTATATGTCGAGGAATTTATCCATTTCTTCTACATTTTCTAGTTTATTTGCTTAGAGGTGTTTATAGTATTCTCTGATGGTAGTTTGTATTTCTGTGGGATCGGTGGTGATATCCCCTTTATTATTTTTTTGTGTCTATTTGATTCTTCTCTCTTTTCTTCTTTATTAGTCTTGCTAGTGGTCTATCAATTTTGTTGATCTTTTCAAAAAACCAGCTCTTGGATTCATTGATTTTTTTGAAGGTTTTTTGTGTCTCTATCTCCTTCAGTTCTGCTCTTATCTTAGTTATTTCTTGCCTTCTGCTAGCTTTTGAATGTGTTTGCTCTTGCTTCTCTAGTTCTTTTAATTGTGATGTTATAGTGTCAATTTTGGATCTTTCCTGCTTTCTCTTGTGGGCATTTAGTGCTATAAATTTCCCTCTAAGCACTGCTTTAACTGTGTCCCAGAGATTCTGGTATGTTGTGTCTTTGTTCTTGTTGGTTTCAAAGAACATCTTTATTTCTGCTTTCATTTCATTATGTACCCAGTAGTCATTCAGGAGCAGGTTGTTCAGTTTCCACGTAGTTGAACGGTTTTGAGGGAGTTTCTTAATCCTGAGTTCTAGTTTGATTGCACTGTGGTCTGAGAGACAGTTTGTTATAATTTCTGTTCTTTTACATTTACTGAGGAGTGCTTTACTTCCAACTATGTGGTCAGTTTTGGAATAGGTGCGGTGTGGTGCTGAAAAGAATGTATATTCTGTTGATTTGGCGTGGAGAGCTCTGTAGATGTCTATTAGGTCCGCTTGGTGCAGAGCTGAGTTCAATTCCTGGATATCCTTGTTAACTTTCTGTCTCATTGATCTGTCTAATGTTGACAGTGGGGTGTTAAAGTCTTCCATTATTATTGTGTGGGAGTCTAAGTCTCTTTGTAGGTCTCTAAGGACTTGCTTTATGAATCTGGATGCTCCTGTATTGGGTGCATATATATTTAGGATAGTTAGCTCTTCTTGTTGAATTGATCCCTTTACCATTATGTAATGGCCTTCTTTGTCTCTTTTGATCTTTGTTGTTTTAAAGTCTGTTTTATCAGAGACTAGGATTGCAACCCCTGCCTTTTTTTGTTTTCCATTTGCTTGGTAGATCTTCCTCCATCCCTTTATTTTGAGCCTATGTGTGTCTCTGCACATGAGATGGGTTTCCTGAATATAGCACATTGATGGGTCTTGACTCTTTATCCAATTTGCCAGTCTGTGTTTTTTAATTGGAGCATTTAGCCATTTACATTTAAGGTTAATATTGTTATGTGTGAATTTGATCCTGTCATTATGATGTTAGCTGGTTATTTTGCTCTTTAGTTGATGCAGTTTCTTCCTAGCATCGATGGTCTTTACAATTTGGAATGTTTTTACAGTGGCTGGTACCGGTTGTTTCTTTCCATGTTTAGTGCTTCCTTCAGGAGCTCTTGTAAGGCAGGCCTGGTGGTGACAAAATCTCTCAGCATTTGCTTGTCTATAAAGTATTTTATTTCTCCTTCACTTATGAAGCTTAGTTTAGCTGGATATAAAATTCTGGGTTGAAAATTCTTTTGTTTAAGAATGTTGAATATCGGCCCCCACTCTCTTCTGGCTTGTAGAGTTTCTGCTGAGAGATCCGCTGTTAGTCTGATAGGCTTCCCTTTGTGGGTAACCCGACCTTTCTCTCTGGCTGACCTTAACATTTTTTCTTTCATTTCAACTTTGGTGAATCTGACAATTATGTGTCTTGGAGTTGCTCTTCTTGAGGAATATCTTTGTGGCGTTCTCTGTATTTCCTGAATTTGAATGTTGGCCTGCCTTGCTAGGTTGGGGAAGTTCTCCTGGATAATATCCTGCAGAGTGTTTTCCAGCTTGGTTCCATTCTCCTTGTCACTTTCAGGTACACCAATCAGACGTAGAGTTGGTCTTTTCACATAGTCCCATATTTCTTGGAGGCTTTGTTCATTTTATTCTTTTTTTCTCTAAACTTCTCTTCTCATTTCATTTCATTCATTTGGTCTTCAGTCACTGATACCCTTTCTTCCAGTTGATCGAATCGGCTACTGAAGCTTATGCATTCATCACGTAGCTCTCGTGCCATGGTTTTCAGCTCCATCAGGTCCTTTAAGGACTTCTCGGCATTGGTTATTCTAGTTAGCCATTTGTCTAATCTTTTTTCAATGTTTTTAACTTCTTTGCAATGGGTTCGAAGTTCCTCCTTTAGCTCGGAGAAGTTTGATCATCTGAAGACTTCTCTCAACTCATCAAAGTCATTCTCCACCCAGCTTTGTTCTGTTGCTGGGGAGGAGCTGCTTTCTTTTGGAGGAGGAGAGGTGCTCTGATTTTTAGAATTTTCAGTTTTTCTGTTCTGTTTTTCTCCCATCTTTTTGGTTTTATCTACCTTTGGTCTTTGATGATCGTGATGTACAGATGAGGTTTTGGTGTGGATGTCCTTTCTGTTTGTTAGTTTTCCTTCTAACAGTCAGGACCCTCAGTGGCAGGTCTGTTAGAGTTTGCTGGAGGTCCACTCCAGACACTGTTTGCCTGGGTATCAGCAGCAGAGGCTGCAGAACAGCGAATATTGCCGAACAGCAAATGTTGCTGTCTGATCGTTCCTCTGGAGGTTTCGTCTCAGAGGGGTATCCAGCCTTGTGAGGTGTCAGTCTGTGCCTACTGGCGGGTGCCTCCCAGTTAGGCTACTTGGGGGTCAGGGACCCACTTGAGGAGGCAGTCTGTCCATTCTCAGATCTCAAGCTGCATGCTGGGAGAACCACTACTCACTTCAAAGCTGTCAGACAGGGACATTTAAGTCTGCAGAGGTTTCTGCTGCCTTTTGTTCAGCTATGCCCTGCCCCCAGAGGTGGAGTCTACAGAGGCAGGCAGGCCTCCTTGAGCTGCGGTGGGCTCCACCAAGTTTGAGCTTCCCGGCTGCTTTGTTTACCTACTCAAGCCTCAGCAATGGTGGGCGCCCCTCCCCCAGCCTTGCTGCCACCTTGCAGTTCGATCTCAGACTGCTGTGCTAGCAATGAGTGAGGCTCTGTGGGCTTGGGATCCTCGAGCCAGGCATGGGATATAATCTCCTGGTGTGCCATTTGCTAAGACCGATGGAAAAGCGCAGTATTAGGGTGGGAGTGACCTGATTTTCCAAGTGCCATCTGTCACAGCTTTGCTTGGCTATGAAAAGGAATTCCCTGACCCTTTGCGCTTCCCAGGTGAGGCGATGCCTCGCCCTGCTTCGGCTCACACTCGGTGGGCTGCACCCACTGTCCTGTACTCACTGTCCAACAAGCCCCAGTGAGATGAACCTGGTACCTCAGTTGGAAATGCAGAAATCACCCGTCTTCTGCGTTGCTCATGCTGGGAGCTATAGGCTGGAACTGTTCCTATTCGGCCATCTTGGAACCGCCCCCCAGCCTGGCTGCTTCTAACAACTTATGCTCATATGATTGATCAAAGAAGTGACCTGAAACTGGAACTTATATTTAAAAGGGAAGCAGAGTGTAAAAGTTTGGAAAATTTGCAGCCTGGCTATGCAGTAGAAAAGAAAAACCCATTTTCAGGGGAGGAGTTCAAGCAGGCTACAGAAATTTGCATAGGTAAGGAGGAGCCAATTGCTAATAGCCAAGGCAATGGGGAAAGGGCCTCGAAGGCATTTCAGAGACCTTTGAGGCAGCCCCTCCTATTACAGTCCCAGAGGCCTAGGAAGACAGAATGGTTTAATGGGCTAGGCCCAGGGCTCCTGCTGCCTTGCATAGCCTCAGGATACTACTCCCTGCATTCCAGTCACTCCAGCTCCAGCTGTGGCTCAAGGGAGCCCAGGTACAGCTTGGGTTGCTGCTTCAGAGATTGTAAGTCATAAGCCTTGGTGGCTTCCAAGTGGTATCAAGCCTGTATGTGTGTAGACTGCAAGAGTTGAGGCTTGGGAGCCTCTGTCTAAATTCCAGAGGAGGTATGGAAAAGCCTGGATGTCCAGGCAAAAGCCTGCTGCAGGTAGTGTGGAGGGGAAATGTGGGGTTTGAGTCCCTGGAGCACTAATACACTGCCCACTGGAGAAAAAGAAATACCCAGAGCTTTTAGGGATTACTGGATATTGGCTATGAATTGATGACAAATCCTGAGGACCCAACATACCACTGTGGCCCATGAATCAAAATGTGGATTGCAATGGCCAGCGGATGGATGGAGTCTTATTTCAAATTCATCTCACAAAAGGTCAAGTAAGTTATTTCCTTTGTTTCTGAAAGCCCAATTGGAATAGACATACAGAGAAGCTGGTGGAATTCCCACTTAGGCTGTCTGACCCCTGGGGTGATGATACTATGGTACGAAGGGCTATGTAGATGGCCCTGGAACTTTCCCTCCCTAGAAAGATAGTAAACTTGAAATGATAATGCTCCCCCAGGGGGAAGAGGGATTGTGAAGATTAATGCCACCACAAACTGGAAAGAAGCAGGGATGCTTCTCAACAGAGGCATTATTAATCCAATTGACTTGCTCAGAAGTTAGATGGGTCTTAGAGAATGACTGTGGAAGGTTGTAAACTTAATCAGGTGGTTATTCCAATCGCAGCTACTTTTCTAGATATATTCTTTTTGCTGAAGCAAATCTGTATGGCCTCTGGCAGTTGGAATGCAACTACTGACCCGCTTAATGCCTTTTCTCTATATCAGTTTTGTAAGAACCACTAGAAGTGTTTATTTTATTTTATTTTACTTATTTATTTTTTAACCTGGCAAGACCAATAGTGCACTGTCAGAATCCTGCCTAAGGACTAAGGGGAGAATTCCTCCCTAGGAGGGGCTGACAACTCTCCTGCTACCTCTCACTGCGTAGTCTGCTGAGATCTTGGCTGTTTTGACATTCCACAAAACATCACATTGGTCTACTACATTGATGACATTATGCTGATTTGATCTGATGAGAAGGATAACTAAGGATAAGAAGTAAATCCTACCAAAATCCAGTAGTCAGCTACCTCAGTGAAGTTTCTGGGGCTTTGATGGTCTGAAGTATGTTGAGATATCTCTTTCTGGCAGAAAGACAAGCCCCTGCGCCTTACATTACCTGTCACGAAAAAAGAGGCACGATGTTTCCTAGGCCTTTTGGATCTTGGAGGCAACATATACCACATTCGAATGTGCAACTTTGATCCAACAACAGGGTCAATCGCCAGTTCTAAGTGGAAACCACAGGAAGAGAAGGCTCTGTAGCACTTCTAGGCTGCAGTGCAAACTGTTTTGCCCCTTTGGCCTTATGAGATAACAGTTCCGACAACACTCAATGCATCTGTGGCCAAAACGGATGCAGTTTGGAGCCTCTGGCCAGCACCAGCTGGAGAATCACCCTGCAGATTTCCAGGATTTTGTGGCAAATCTATGCCCAGTGCCCGAGGTGGCCTCTCCTGACTCCCTGCTGTGTGGCATTACCCTGAAGGTGTAGGTGCAAAGGGAAGGGCCAGGGAGCTTGTGCTGTTGGGGCAGGGCAGCCTACTGGTTAGGGGTACTGAGTTTCAGATGGCTGGTGGAGAGTCTGAGTTCCAGCTCTGTCACTCATTAGCTGTGTGTCCTTATACAAGTTACTTTACCTCTCTTGCCACGTTTTTCCATCTGTAGAGTAGGGGCTAGGAGATTCACATTGTAGGGCTATTGCAAAGATTGTCCTTGTAGAGGCACACTTTAAGCAGGCTTTATTCTAGGTGCTCTGTTTAATTAACTCAATATTCCTCAAGGGACATTATGAAGGAGGCACTATCATTCTTCTCAGTTTTAGGTAGGTACACTGGGCACAGAGCTGTTAGGTAACTCCCCCCCCGGATCCAAAGGCGTGAGCGGGGGAGCTGGTCCTGGAACCCAGACCAGATGGATTCAGAATCTTTGATCTCAAATACTGGGCTATAAAATGCCCATAGGGTAGTTCGTATGGGGCCTGGACCACCCTAAAGCCAGTTTCTTCAAGAATAGTCTGCCAGAATTACCTAGGTTGACAAGGATATTTTCTGTTTAAAATACAAATTCCTTGCCCCCTCTGCATACTAAGTCCAGAATTTGTGGGTAGATCCTGGGGGCCTGCATTTTGACCCCCCTCATCCCACGGCAGGTGATTTTTCAGCAAACTGAAGACAGAGAACCAAGGACCAAGAGTGCAGTGAAATAGATTATGTTTTCATCTCATGTATTTCCAGCTAAAAAGCTGAAGCTCTGGGCTCTAGAATAAGCCCTGCTGCAAACAAGCTGCAGTACTGACTTAGATGGGTTACCTGCATTGCCTTGTCTCAGTTTTCCCATCTGTGCAGTGTGGATCTTGGTCCCCACTCTGCCCATCTTGCAGGAGGTGATGATGGGTGAATGGAGCTGAGTCCCAGCTCTGTTACTCACTAGCTGTGTGTCTTTTTTTTTTTTTTTTTTTTTTTTTTTGTGGTGGAGTCTCGCTCTGTCGCCCAGGCTGGAGTGCAGTGGCGCGATCTCTGCTCACTGCAAGCTCCGCCTTCCAGGTTTACGCCATTCTCCTGCCTCAGCCTCCTGAGTAGCTGGGACTACAGATGCCCGCCACCACGCCCGGCTAATTTTTTGTATTTTTAGTAGAGACGGGGTTTCACCGTGTTAGCCAGGATGGTCTCGACCTCCTGACCTCGTGATCCGGCTGCCTTGGCCTCCCAAAGTGCTAGGATTACAGGCATGAGCCACTGTGCCCGGCCAACTCACTAGCTATGTGTCTTTATGCAGTCACTTTACTTTTCTGTGACACATTTCCTCATCTGAAGAGTGGGGCCAGGAGCTCTACATTGTAGGGCTGTTGCCAAGCTTGTCATTACAAAGCCACATTTTGTGCAGGCGTTATTGTCAGATGTCCTTGGGTAACGGGGCAGGCACCAGAGTCACTCTGACTGGCGGCTGGATGCCAGTGCTGTTGTAGCTGACGCCACTGACCATGTCATGTGCCCTCTGAGCCTCAGTTTCCTCATCCGTAAGATGGATGTCATAATCCCTATGCTACATTGGTTATGATGAGATTTAATAAGGCAGCAGATATGAGAACCCAAGGGAACACAAATCCCTGTCCCTCCATAAAATATAATTTATTATGTATTTTATCTGTTTTAGTTTCCAAAACCTCCAGGGATGTCCAACACCCGCAGGTAACTCTCATTCCAGAGTTTTGCTGATGCTAAGATTGAATCAGAACGGGATCTTTCTCCCTCCCTTTCCCCAACTCAGTGAGAGCAGGATGAGGAGCTGAAATAACCACCCAGGTGCTGCTGGGATAGAAACTACAGCTGAACAGAAACAGCAGCCTTAGGTTGCATTAAAGTTGAGTGGTGTCTGATGAGCTGCAATTAGCCTCATTTTCCACATGTGTCCTACAATAACCTAAAGGCATAAACTCTGTCCCTCCCCTCTACTTCACCCCTCCCAAGCCCGACCCTGGCCCTAGGCCCTGAGGACCAGCAAGCCCGGTGATCTGCCTCCTCTCACATTTCTGCTCGCTGGGTCATGGAGCAGGGAGGGACAGAGTTCTCTAGGAGTGCCGGGACCCCAGCTCTGCTCTCTGGGTTTGTTAGAAGAGAGATGACCGAGGGTCATCCTCAAATGCCTCAGTTTCCTCAAGGTTGTCTTTGGGGAACCAAGAGATGCCTTGGCTGTAAAGGCAGTCTAGGCTTACTGACTGACCAGCTGTCCTCAGAGATGTCCCCACCCCAGCCCTGCCTCCTTCGGCCCCCGGAGTCATTGGCACAGCCGGGAGCACAGTGCCCTTATCCTCTCCGTACCCCCCTTTCACATAAGCCGGGAGGAGCCTTGATCAGCCGGATTCTGAGTTCTCTGCCTGCAAAGGCCGAGTCTGATGGTCACCTGGAGAGGAGGGAGGGGCCAGGCTTTGATTCCAGCACAGTAGAGCCTGGGGGATGCCTGGGGGAAGCCAGAGCTCCTGTCTTGAAGCTATGTTTTACCTTAGGCAATGATTTTATTTAAGAAGGCTTGTCGGGGGAGAATGATGAAGGTTATCGGGGTGTTCTGAGCCTTAAATCAGGCCTTGGGGCTCACTGGTTGGCATCCTGACTCTACTATGTCCCAGCTGCGTAACCTCGGTTCTGTAACTCCACCTGTCTGATATTTGACTTCTTCTTCTGTCAAATGGGACTGGCAATGGCCACTGCACAGGACTGGGGTAGATGCAACGAGATGTCTGCCAAAGGCCAAGTAGAGAGCCAGGTCCATGGTGGTCACCGGAGGGTGGCCGGTCGCAGTCATCATGGTCTGTGGCTGCAGCAACTCCTGGACCCCAACCAGAGTTCTCTGGACAGAAAAAGTGGAGTTTATGTGCAAAGTTTATGTGCAAAGGGGCTGACAGGCCGTGAAGACGCAGGTAACATCTGTCTTTCTGGAAAATTCCTGACCTGGGCAACAATCTCAATACTGACCAGTCCTGACATCCCCACAGTGAGGAAGGCACAGCTGTTTGCGGTTACCTGGCTGGGGTGGGGCTGGGGCGGTCGGTCAGGAAGAGAGCATGTGACTCAGTGGGGGAAAACACGAACCACAGAGCAGCCTTTTAACTTGTACCGTTTGCTTTGAGATGATTCGGAAAGTAATGCATAAAGAGGAAAGTATCAGTTGCCCGAAATCCTACTCCTCAGAGATGACCATTATTTATATTATGGACATTGTGAATATATTTTACATTTTCTTCTATGCATATGACCATAAATCAAGTTCCTGTTTGTCTGTGATCCCAGCAGGTGAAAATGGCTCTGTAGGTTTTCATCAAATTTGGAGGCTTCATTTGGGTGATCTGACTTGAAAGCAGTGAGGCCTCCTCAGAATTCACTGGTGTGGGGCATGGGGCACCACAAAGAATTAACAGCCACCAAGAAGTGCAACGGAAACTAGGGACTAGAGAAGCCTGTGAGGCTGGTCTCGACCTGCCATCCATATCAGATGCAATGGACGGAGAGTACGGATGGAAAGATGGAAGCTTCACCTGCCACCTGTCACGTGAGTCACAGGGGCAGCTGCACTGACTTATGATCAAGCGGCTTCTTGCCCAGGTAACTCCATGCAAATAGGCAGCAGCTGGGAGACATTTAGCTAGGCACAGTTGATTAGCTCCTGAGCAATGCAGGGGCAGCCACCTGCTGCCAATGTGTGTGCGTGAGTGTGCACATACCCGTGTTAGTACGATTTTTAAGCGGAGTCATCCCGCACATACAACCTTAAGTCCTTTCCCCCTTCTCCTTTCGTCATAAGTGTTTGCTCCACATTATTCAATGTGGGCAGGAATTGAGTTCTGCATCCTGGGCACTGGCCACAGGTAGGAGGTTGGGAACCTGGTGTCTACTGAGTGCCACATCATCATCAATGACAGTGAGCACATGTCACTTGCACTGTATACCAGGCCCTGTCTCAGATGCTTTACGTAGGTGTATTAGCCTCATCCCTATTTTACAGCTGAGGAAACTCAGGCCCAGGGGGTTAAATAGCTTCCCCAGGGCCACACAGCCAGGGAGTCGCAGAGCCAGGATCCGAATCCAGCTGTCTGGCTGCAGCGCTCCTGTGGACTGCACACCTGCTGCACGCTGGAATCTTTTGATAAACAGCACCCTCTTAGTCTTTACAGACTTACTGTAAAGTAGATGGCAGGTGAAAAACATAAAAATCTTAGCACGTCCAGTGTTTATTTAATTTTTTTTACAAATCAAGAGGGAATAGGGAAAGATTATGACATAAGAACCCCAGGAAGCAGTTGCTAGTGCTACTATGATCGACTCAGCAGGGTGGCTCCTCTGGGCCCAGCTCTCTTTGGCTTCCTCCTGTGAGCCTGAAGCTGGAATTGTCCTTTAAAACCCAACCTGGTGGTTGGGAGGACAAATCCGCACAGCCTTTGGAGGGTGATTTGACCTCATGAATTAAGAACCTTAAAAACACGTGCACTCTGTGGCCAGAAACTCAGCCCCCTTGATAGGTTTATCCCATGGGAACAAATTAAGACGGGCACAAATTAGGGCCGGGCGTGGTGGCCCACACATGTAATCCCAGCACTTTGGGAGGCCGAGGCAGGTGGATCACGAGGTCAGGAGATCGAGACCATCCTGGCTAACACGTCTCTACTAAAAAAAATTTAAAAAATTAGCCGGGCGTGGTGGTGGACGCCTGTAGTCCCAGCTACTCAGGAGGCTGAGGCAGGAGAATGGCGTGAATCTGGGAGGCAGAGGTTGCAGTGAGCCGAGATCGTGCCACTGCACTCCAGCCTGGGCAACACAGCAAGACTCCATCTCAAAAAAAAAAAAAAAAAAAAAGAAATAAAAAGGCACAAATTAAGGTGGTCACACATGGATTTCCTCCCAGTGTGCTTTATAAACACTTAACAGTGTAGACAACAAAGGCCCATGAACACCTGAGGGCAGAGCTGACACCTGCCCCACTCTCTGTTCTGCCCTCACCTAGTGGAGGGTCCAGCACACAGCAGGTCTTCAATTAGAATTGCAGGAGAAGAAACAAAGAGATGTGTAAATCTATATATCGTGATATGGAAAATGCAGGGTTCAAAACAATATATATAGCATGGTCCCTAATTTTTGTTAAAAAAGGAGATAATAGGCATATTGATATGCACAGAAAAAGGCAGGCAGGACATGGGCCCAAATGTGGGTGTAACAGTAGCCATCTCTAGACGGTAGTGAGAGAATTTTACTTTCTTTTCTTTGTTCTGTAGAGACAAAATTATTTTTACTACTTATAATCAATATTTCTTGGATATTCTAAGCATATTAATTCATTTAATCCTCGCAACAACCCTTTAACATAGGTACTATTATGATCGTATCATTTTATAGATAAGCAAACTGTGGGCTGAAGAATGCGTGACAGTAATTGGTGGTGCCAGGATTTGAACCCAGGCTGTAGTAACTGAGCTGCTGCTCCATTTCCGGGTGCACAAACTGGGGAGGCAGGTCCTGAGCATTCATCCCTTCCTCCAGGACCCCTCTGACAGCGTTGAGAGTTTGGTTTTATGTCAAGTGGGTGTGGCTGGTGTAATGAGAATGGTAATAGTGGGAGATGTACGTTTTGGGAAGAGACCAGGAGAGAGAGAGCCCTGGCACCCGGTGGGTGGGCTCTGTGCCAGGGGCAGCTTTGGAGAGGTCAGGCAGTGGGCACGTGCTTCCCAGCTCAGCCCCAAAGGCTGCTGACCTCACTAGGCCTGTGGAGCTGTTGGCTGTTGCTACGTTAGGGGAGATTCTGTCCTCTAGATTCTCCTCTTCATCAAAACCTCCTTCATCAGGTCTCTCTTTACCGACTGCTGACTCCAGCGCTCACCTAGGCTTACCTGTGGCCAACACCTGGCATGGCAGCTCTTACCTTGGCGGCTCCAGGCCCAGCACCTCCCAGGAGGACTGGCTGTGCCTTAGGGCTATAGAGAAGGCACTACTTTGGAGGGAATTGTGGGCAGCCTGGGCATCTGTGGGGACCAGCGTGGTGCTCTGGGCCCCATTCCTCAAAGAGGAGACTGAGCATTAAGGACAGAGAGTCACCCATCTGAGCCTGTGAGTGGCAGAGCTGGGTTCTCTATAGACGTGTCACCTGGCTGGAGCGAAACAACCATAGGAGGTTCTGAGCCGCCAGCTGGGTGCTCCTTGGGCAAATCTCCCTGCAAACGCACTCCCTGGGAGGGCTGCTTCATCCCGGGCCCGCCACGCTCACTACCATTGCTGTGCTGGGCACAGGCTCTCATAAACTTTCCCAGGAATCTTTGGAGGTGAGGACCATGACCTCCACTGACAGAGGAGGAAACTGAGGCTCAAAGACGGGAGGTGACTCCTCCGAGAAGGCACAGCAAGTAGAAAGGCAGCCAGGATTTTACCCTGGGCCTGCTGGATTACAGGGACTGTGTCCTCCCTTGAGCCCTGGCTGGGATGCACTGGGCAGGTGGTCCAGCTGGCATTGGTCATTTGCAGGACAAATGGGTGTAGGGAGAGGAGGGAACTCACAGCATCTGAGCACCCACCAGGTCTTCGCTCAGCTGTCAGCTCCTCAGGGAAGCCCTGGCGACTTTGTCTATAATGCCACTCCTCGGCATCACTCTTTTGTTCCACCCTCCTTCGTGTTCCTCCATAGCACACACAGCCCCATGTCACGGCCCCGGCACTGCATGGCGTTGTCTCTCTCCCTCTACTCTGAGATCCACGAGGCTCATTTTGCCCAGGGTTGTGTCCCCAGGTTCGTGTCCCCAGGGCCTGGAACTGTGCCTGGCTCAGAATAGATGCTCAATGAATTTGAATGAATAAAGAACCAGAAACATTCCTCGCCATCTCTCCTTGGATCCTGTCACCAACCCTGCCCGGTAATCCCCATGTTACAGATGAAGAAAGAGAGACCAGAAAAGTAACCTGACTTGCCCAAGGCTATCATTTGCATTGTGTGCTGGAGCCAGGATTCAAACTCCCAAACCAGGGCTCCTTCCCCTCCTTCTGGAAATCAGGACCACCACGTGAGGGGATACCCTGGGCAGGAGGGGCTGGGAGGACTCCTGAGAACCCAGCCCTGGGCAGAAGCAGGAGCTCTGGAGCCACTTCCCAGGCTGCTAAGTCCCTCCCGCCCTAATGTTTTCAAAATAGAAGGCTCCTTGGCAGCACTGTTCCAAGGGGATGGGGGATTGCCCAGTCTGGAGCTCTGTTTGCAAAGACACCGCACGCCTTGGGGACTCAGTCAGAGGGAGCGAGTGACCAGCACAACCAGGGGCTGAGTCAGCCTGCGAAGCAGGGCCAGGCTGAGCCTGACAGGAGGGGTTAGACTCCTGCAGGGCAGGGATGGAGTTAGGGTTGGAGGACGCTGAGGCTGTGGGTGCAGAATGAACAGTTCGGCTGATCTTATGTGGAGCTGGGTTTAAATCCCCATTCTGCCACCCACTGGGTTTGTGTTGCTGGGTAGATTTCTTCATATCTCCAAGCCTCAGTTTCTCTATCTGTAAAATGGGGAATCTTCCTGAGACTGTCGTAAGTAGGGGAATGTAGGTTAAAGAGCCTGGCACGTGGGAGTCGCTCAGTAAATCTGAGTTACCTTCCCCTCCAGCAAAGGAGAAATAGGAGGTACGTTCTGTTCAGTTCAAAACAGTGCAAGCAGAAGTTGGAGGATGTGGCTTTGTACGGGTGCACAGGAAGCAAGGTGAGTCCTCTTGGACTCAGTTTACAGGTGGGGAAATTGAGGCTGGCGCAATGACTTGCCCGATGGCACAGGGGCAGGGACACAGGGCAGGATGAGAGTCTAGGCCTCCTGACCTCCCGTCCAGGCTCATCCACTCTTCAGAGGCAGGAAAGGCGGAGGGAGAAAAACAAACTGGTGTGTGGCCCGGGGTTTCCCTTGCCCATTCTGGGCCTCAGTTTCCTTACAGGTACCATGGTGGGTACACAGGGTTTCCCGAAGGCCTGGCTGGCTTGGACAGTCTGGAAGTCTGAAGAGGGTAATGTGCTTAGTGCCCCTGGCCCACTCTCTTGCCCAGACCAGTGCCAGGTGAGGGAGATGTCAGGAAGGGGAGGAGTTTGGGAGAAGGCTAGAGCTTGAGTCTCCTGTGCAGGTTGACGGCAGCCCTTCACCCCATATCCTGGCACGGGGCGGGTTGAAGACCCAGTAGGGGAGCAGACTGTTTCCTGCGGGCTAACGCGGCCCCATCCGTGACCTGGCCTGGCCCCAGGCCCGGCTCTCCAGGCGTTACTTAGACCTAGTACCTCCCTGAACCCCCCAGTACCATCAGCTATGCAGCTGTTCTCAGCTTGACCACACACTCCCCTTCCCCTCCCTTGGGTGCATTCCCTTGACACTCATTCTCCTCCACCCAATTGTGTCCCTGGTCCTAAAACCGCCTACTTGGCTGTCCCCTCCCACCTGGAGCTGCAAACACCTTCTACCACTGACCCCCAGTGGCAATGAGGAAGGTGACACCCATTCCCTGAGCTCCAGCACGGGTCCAAAGAGGACCTCACATTTCTGGTGGGGGATGATGGTGATAGTGACCACTAGCCAATGGTCATTCACTCAATAAATATTTATTGAGCATCTACTATGTGCCAGGCACCATTTTAGGTGCTAGGGATGCACCAGAGGACAAATAATCACAACAGTGCCCTCGATGACCTGGAGTTTACATTCCTCTGTCTTGTGTTTATTGTGTACACACAATAAACAAGTAAATTATACTGCGTGTTTGAAGGGGATAAGAGCAAGATAAGGGGGACTGGAGGAGCTGGGGGAGCCACTGCAGCTTTAAGAGGGGTGGCCAGGAGGGGCCATACCTAGGAGGCTTTTGAGGGAAGACAGGAAGGGACAGAGGGAGTGCTTTTCACATGCAGTGGCTGTACACTGCCATGTGCTGATCACCTCTGGGCCGTGCATGCATCTTTGTGCTGGGAATTTTGCATACCTGAATTCAGGCTCCCGTCACCTCTCACCTGAAGGATGCAGATGCTCCAGTCTGCCCTCTCCACGTCCTGTGCTGCTCTCCACCAAATCATTCACCCCACAGCAGCTACAGTGAAGATTTGACACAAATCTAATCATGTCACTCTACCGACTAAAGCCATCCTGTGATTCTCCATTGCCCTCAGAATGAAGTCCAAAGTCCTGACAATTTGCTCCTCAGAGGCCTCCGTTAGCTGGCCCAGACTTGGCCAGGCTCACTGGTCTTCAAAGTGCTGAGCTCAGCCTCCTCCAGGAAGTCCTCCTGTCTTCTCCCGTCCTTTTGGACTGTTCCTACAGAGCCCTATGCTTCCCCCAGCACAGCACTTTATCCTGAGTGGTAACTGCTCTTTCCTGCTGGTCGGTGGATCCCAGAGGAAGGGCTGGCATTTGTTCTGTTCATTCTTAGATTCTTAGCACCAAGCGCAGAGCCGGGCACACAGTAGGACCACAGTGAATCTCTGCTGACTGCAGAGATGCACGGATGATCAGAGCGACCAGTGAGTGAACAAACACACAGTAAGCTCGTTCATCATCCCTTCCCTAGGGAAGGGCGGAAGGCATCCAGGGAGGGGGGAGAAACTACTCAGCATCCAGAAACTCATTTGATTTAATTTCACGATTGTTTAGGTCTTTTTTCTTCCTTGACAACTATGGATTGGGACATAATCTGAAAATCAATCTTTCTCTGTCTCTCCAAGTTCACCTAGGCCCCCTGCTTGGCTCCAGTGACAGTCTATGGGAGCTAGCGGACTGTTCACACCATCCTGTTGGTGGTGACAGAGAGATGTTTTTCTGGATAGTGAAGCGGGGGCTTCTCTTCCTTCCCTGGCCTGGAGGTCCTGGTGAGAGCTCAGAGGGGGCCTGGACACAACACAGGGGGAGCAGCAGGGAGCTTCGAGATGCCCTGGGTGCCAGGAGGTAGGAGATGTCATGCCTGTCCTTACCGTCACAGTGATATCACCCCAGGATACAGGTGGATACTCCCAGGGCCTCTGCTCCTTTGAGACCCTTCTCCTGATCCCAGGACGCTGGGGGCCTCCCTGCCACCTGTGAATAGGTGCATATGGGTTGGTGAGAACACCCCAGATGCAGGCGGGCAGTTTCCGACACACAGACTGAAGGCAGAATCTAGCTTGGAGCTCACGTTGAGAACATTCTGGCATGAAATCTCCATGTGGTTTTCCGTAGTGGTTGTACTAATTTACACTTCCACCAACGCTGTATAAGAGTTCCCTTTTCTCCACATCCTCATCAACATCTGTTATTTTTTGTCTTTTGGTAGTTACCATTCTAACTGGGATAAGATGATATCTCATTGTGGTTTTGATTTGCATTTCCCTAATGACTAGTGCTGTTGAGCATTTTTAAATATACACGTTGGCCATTTGTATGTCTTATTTTGAGAAATATCTGCTCATGTCCTTCACCTACTTTTTAATGGAATTATTTGCTTTTTTTATTGTTGAGTTGTTCGAGTTCTTTGTAAATTCTAGATATTAGTCTTTTGTTGGGTGAATAATTTGCAAATATTTTCTTCAACAGGTTATCTTTTTGGTCTGTCAATTGTTTCCTTTGCTGTGAAGAAGCTTTTTAGTTTAATATAGTCTCATTTGTTTATTTTTGTTATAGTTGTCTGTGCTTTTGAGGTCTTAATAAGAAATCTTTGACTAGAACAATGTCTGGAAGCGTTTTCCGCATGTTTTCTTTTCTAGTAGTTGAATAGCTTCGGGTCTTACATTTAAGTCTTTAATCTATCTTAAGTTGACTTTTGTAGATGCGGAGAGATAGGGAATCTAGTTTCATTCTTTTGCATATGGATATCCAATTTCCCTGCAACATTTATTGAAGAGGGCATCCTTTCCGCAGTGTATGTTCTTGGCACCTTAATTAAAAATCAGTCGCCTGCAAATATGTGGATTTATTTCTGAAATATTTTGTTCCATTGGTCCATGTGTCTATTTTCATACCAATACCATGCTGTTTTGGTTACTATAGGCTTGTAATGTGTTTTGAAGTCAGGTAGTGTAGTAGCTCCAGATTTTTCCCCTTTTGCTCAGGATTGCTTTGGCTAGTGGGCTCTTTTTTTGATTCCATTTGAATTTCAACATTATTTCTTCTAATTCTGTGAAAAATGACATTGGTATTTTGATAGAGATTGCATTGAATCTGTAGATTGCTTTGAACAGTATGGCTTTTTTTTTTTTTTTTTGGAGATGGAGTCTCGCTCTGTTGCCAGGCTGGAGTGCAGTGGCACGATCTTGGCTCACTGCAACCTCTGACTCTCTGGTTCAAGCGATTCTCCTGCCTCAGCCTCCCGAGTAGGTGGAATTACAGGCATGCACCACCACACCCAGCTAATTTTTGTATTTTTAGTAGAGACGGGGTTTCACCATGTTGGCCAGGATGGTCTCAATCTCCTGACATCATGATCTGCCCGCCACAGCCGCCCAAAGTGCTGGGATTATAGGCATGAGCCACTGCATCCAGCCTGTATGGCCTTTTTAATGATATTAATTCTTCTGATTCCTAAGCATGAGGTATCTTTTCATTTGTTTGTGTCTTCTTTAATTTCTTGCATCAGTGTTTTGTAGTTTTCCTTGTAGAGATCTTTTACCTCTTTGGTAAAGTTTATTTTTAGGTATTTTATTTTTTTGGTAGCTATTGTAAATGGGATTGCATTCTAGATTTCTCTCCCATCTAGTTCATCATTGGTGTATAGAAACGCTACTGATTTTTGTATGTTGATTTTGTATCCTACAGCTTTACTGAATTTATTGATCAAATGCAGGACATGTTTTAGTGGAGTTTAGGTTTTTCTCAACATAAGATCATATTGTCAGCAAAAGGGAACAATTTGACTTCTTCTTTTCCAACTTGGATGCCTTTTATTTCTTTCTCTCGCCTGATTGCCCTGGCTAGGACTTCCAGTATTATGTTGAATAGGAATGGTGAGAGCAGGCATCCTTTTCTTGTTACAGATCCAGAGGAAAGGCTTTCAGCTTTTCCCCTTTCAATATGATACTCTGTTCATAGTTTGTTGAGAGTTTTTATATGAAGAGATGTTAAATTTCATCAAATGCTTTTTCTGCATCTATTGAGATGATCATATGATTTTTGTCCTTCATTCTGTTGATGTGATATATTATGTTTATTGATTTGTGTATCTTGAATAATCCTTGCATTCCTGGGATAAATCCCACTTGATCATGTTGTATTATCTTTTTGATGTGCTGTTGGATTTGACTTGCTGGTATTTTATTGAGGAGTTTGTGTCTATGTTCATCAAAGATATTGGCCTGTCATTTACTTTTGTTGTGTTCTTGTCTGGTTTTGGTATCAGGGTAACGCTGGCCTTGTAGAATGAGTTCGGAAGAGTTCTCTCCAACTCAACTTTTTTGTGATAGTTTCAAGAGGATTGATATTTGTTCTGCTTTATATGTTTGGTACAATTTGACTTTAAATTAGTCTAATCATGGGCATTTCTTTGTCGAGAGGCTTTTATTATTGATTCAACCTCACTACTCATAATTGGTCTCTTCAGGTTTTCTATTTCTTCTGGGTTTAATCCTGGTAGGTTATATATTCCATGAATTTATTTATTTCCTCTAGATTCCAGTTTGCCAACGTACAGTTTTTAATAACAGTCTCTGGTGGTCTTTTGAATTTCATGGTATCAGTTGCAATGTCTCCTTTTTCATTCCTGATTTTGTTTATTTGGTTCTTTTCTTGATTAGTCTAGCTAGTGCTTTATCAATTTTGTTTATCTTTTTGAATAACCAATTTTTTGTTTTGTTGATCCTTTGTATTGTTTCTTAGTCTCTATTTCATTTAGCTCTACTCTGATCTTTATTATTCATTTCCGTCTGCTAATTTTGGGTTTGGTTTGTTCTTGCTTTTCTAGTTCCTTGAGGAGCATTGTTAGGTTGTTTATTTGAAATATTTCTACTTTTTTGATGTTGGTGTTGCCTGCTATGAACGTGCCTCTTAGTACTGCTTTTGCTGAATCCCACAGGTGTTGGCATGTTTGGTTCCCATTTCCATTTGTTTCAAGAATTTTTTTGATTTCCATCTTAATTTCTTCATTGACCCAACGGCACATGTTATTTACTTTCCATGTATTTGTATAGTTTCCAAAGTTCCTATTTATATTGATTTTGATATTCTGTAGTTGGATCAAATGTTCTGTAAATATCTGTTAGGTCTATTTGGTCTGAAGTCCAGTTTAAATCCAATGATTCTCTGTTGATTTTTTTGTTTCAACAGTCTGTCTAATGCTGAGCGTGGCATATTGAAGTCCCCCACTGTGATTATATTGGAGTCTATCTCTCGCTTTAGATCTAGGAACATTTGCTTTATGAATCAGAGTGCTTTTTCATGTTTCTCGTGTCCTTACATTAATACACGTATCTGTTCATCTGGTGGAACAGTTGCTTTTTCCGATTTTTTGAATTTACTTTTGTAGAGGAGGACTTTTTCCTGAAGCTGTATGTATGTTGTATATGTTGTTGGTTGGATAGGGCACTTTGGCATTTTTTTTAAAGCATGCTGTCAACCTTATAAGGCCCAGGGCACAAGGACTGATCTACTTTAGTGGGCTGCGGTTTCGACTTCAGTTTAGTTTTTAAAGACTTTTCAGTACTATTGGGATATTCCCTGTGTGTGTCTCCCAGGACACACTACATTCTAGTTCAGTTCTCAGAGCCTTTATTTAGTGAGCTATTTTGGGTCAGTTCCATACCTGCACAGCTTGCGGGTGGATCCAGTCTTCATGCGCAACTTTATTGGATGGTTTTCTCAAGCTCCCCTTTCCCTGTGCTTTTCTCCAATACTCTTGACTCCCAAGGGCCCCCTTACTTCTTAAGGCCTCGGTTTGGAGCTGTAACTGCCACTTCTATCAGTGTTACATTGAGCAAAGCAAGTCCAAGATCAGGGACAGGCAACCGTACCCTGCCTGTTGCCAGTGCTCTGCAAGGGCGTATGGCAGAGGCAGGAAGGGAATGAAGAGTTGGGAACAAAAACCCAACCTACCATTGTACCACTGTAACACTGCAGACTCACCACCAGATCACAGAACGCCAAGGCCTCAGATGTCTCCAGCTGGGGTGTCCCAAGTCCTCCGGATTCCTGGTGTCACTGCGTCTTTTCATGTCTTACAAACTGGCTTGAGCCGCGTCTCAGGCACTGTGCAATGTCCAGGGGACTCTCTGTGGGGTCTACAAATTCCCTAGGGCTGCGTCTCCTGATCACTGCTTACCCTGGTTTTCTTTTCCTGCTAAATTTTTCCATCTCCTTCTTGTGACTGTACTTCCCTCCCCACCTCCATACACCTCACACTAAGCTCTGAGCCAGAAACCCCGCCTTGCTTGACTGAGCAAAAAACCGTCTATTTTAAGCTTCTACTCTTTAGATGCTTGTGTGTGGGCTCCCCAGCTAACTCAGTAACATTCTGAGGCCCGTAAATTACTTGTCTGGGTAAGAAAATAAATGAAAGGGAAATAGTATGAAGATTTATTCCCCAATGAACTCCTTCTTTCTGGAGTTGTGGTATCGGGGGAGTATCTTTTCTTTATTCTTGTTGCTCATATTAACATTTTAAGGCATTGAGAAAGTCTGTGGCAAGGAAATCAGTTTGCCAGTTAATTATTGTTTAATTCAATCTTTCCAAAATACACTTGGCCATGGCATGTCTTTGTCATGGAGCATCCATTAACACCTGAAAGCCCAGGGAGTGGGAAAAAGCACCTAAGACGAGGGTTGTTGTGAGGATCAAATGGAAGAAGGTGAGCTTCAGGTATTTTCTGCTGACCAGTTAGTGGAGCTTCCCCTTCCAATCCAGAGACCACTCCTGCCCACCCCAAGCCCCCCGTTATCCTGGAAAAATTGTCCAAATGAGGCCACTTTTGAGAGCAAAAGGAGCACAATTAATGCCTACACTAGGACAGTAGTAGGCACAAACTAGACTGTCCTGGGCAAAGTGGACCATATGGTCACCCCGCCCACTCTCTTTACAACTGGTGGTGGCTGTGGCAAAATCCAGACTACAAATGAACTGAGTTTTCTGTTGACCTCTGTTTCCCCACCTGTGAAGTGAGGGCTTCTCAATTTTTTCTTCATTTCTTCAGTCATCAACAAGCATGTAACACGCCTCTCCTAGTTGCCAGCACTGTGTAGACCTTGAGGAGCCACAGTGAATGAAACATTTCCCACCTTCAGTGTCTTCAATGAGACATTTTCGGATCATGTAGACAGAGAGACGGATGATAGGATCATTAGGGATCATGGCCTCTGCTTCACCTTGACCTTTTACCCTCAATCCATGCGCAAAGACCAATCTAGAAGCGCCTTTTGGTGGTGGATCCTGGCTGTAATCACAGAAGGATCTCCCAGTACCTGGAGGCCTCCCCACATCTGCACTAGTTTGAACAATTTCCAGGTCAGAATTCTCACGAGGGAGTTTGTGGAGACTTCTTCTCCAGGCCACTGCTTCTCCAGCTGGCAGTGCTAATCACTACTCTCCCGCCGCCTTGGAGAAGGATTACTTGTCAAGGTTCATTCGAGCTGCAGGCTTCACAGAGAGTCCCTGCTCCCCACCAAACAGCTCTGATGGCAGCTGAGGGGCTGCTCCCCAGGAAGAGAGAGGGAGGAAAATTACCTTTCATACGTTGTTGCCTGTTTGGCCAGGCATCTGCAGCAACAGCTTGTGTCCTGCCAAGCCTGATAACAGGAGTGTCATGGTCTGGGGACAGGCTGGCCCTGGGAGGTGAGCAATGAGGATTCCAGGAAACTGTGGAGATTGCCTGCAATTTGGACCCCTCAAATTAGATGACCTCAGTGAGTCATTTCAGACTCTACAAATTGCACCTGGAGCAGGGTCTGTTATATTGCTTCCTTGAGCCCTATTAGCTCTTAGAGTTTTCCTCAAAGACCATCACCATTAGAGACAGCTGAATTTGAGCTTACGTGCCTGTGTGTGACCAGGTATGTGACGGTCGATATGTTAATTCATGGAAACAATAATTTATGGGGATGATAACTGTATCAGTTAGGATCCTTTTTATTATAAGGGAAAGAAATGCAGAAGTAGAACTGTAGGCTTATTAAGTAAAATGTCCAGAGGAATTTCAGGTATGGCTGAATCCAGGTGCTCAAATGAGGTCTTCAGGAATCCACCTCTCTCTGTAACTTGTCTCTGCTTTTCTCCTCACTTGTCTACCAGGCAGGCCTGCTCTTCCTGGCGGCCTCTAGAAATTGCAGAAGGTAGAGCTTCACTAGTCCAGTAATTCCAAAAGTTTTAGAAGAGAATTTCACTGGTTAGTGCTAAGTCATGTGCCTATGCCTAAGCTAAGTACTACGGCCAGAGGAATAGGATGCTCTAATTGGCCAGGCTGAGGCCTTCAGCCCACCTCTTGGAACTCAAACCACAAGGACCTAGGAGGGAGTGACGTTCCCCAAATGGAGGAGCCATAACTCCAGAGAAAGGAGAAGTGGGTGTCAAGTCAACAAAAATAGACTTTTTAGTAGGCATGAGATTGAACATTTTTACCAAGCAGTAGATCAAAGGCACTAACCAATCAGAAGGGACGCTGCCAGAGCAGGGTGGGAAATAAATTCTCTGGGTGCTGGACTGTGAGGAGCTGGGGAGGGCACCAGGAGAGGGGCTGGGGCAGTATGGGAGCATCTGGGGCTCAGCGTGGCAACCACCACTAGCCAATACGTACATCTTTGACCTGGCTATTCCAGTGAGTCCTGGTGAACATGCCCTGATGGCTGCTGCTTTGCCTAGACCAGCCCTTGTTTTCTTGGGTCCTCACTTGCACTCCACTTTGGCAGGTTGCTCAGGCTTGTCTGTGCACACCTTCTCTCCAGACCTCTTGTTAACAGGTGTGTGCCATTGTTCAGAACAGCCTGGCCACCCCAGGCCACCAGCCTGGGAGACAGGCTTAGCAGATGGCATGGTGCCAGTCTCCTGAAGTGTCTGTGCTGCTGCTGTGTTTAAGAGTCTCGGGCCTCAGGCTTATCTGTATCAACCTCAAAATAGTGACATTTACATGGCACTCAGTGGTATTAGATCCTGCCTAGGCATCTAAGGGAGTCATTCTGAAAGATGGAGGGTGGAAGACATGGTCAGGAATAGCTAGAGAGCCACTTGGGTGCAATTGTGAAACAAGTGTCATGGGGACTCGAACCCAGCAGCCATCCTGTACTGAGCATTTGGTGTGCTGGCCCCTGTGCTGAGTGTTTCACATGCTCCTCCTCAATTGAACATCACATGAAGCAGGTGCAATGTCACCCCAGAGGATGAGGAAACTGAGGCACAGAGGTTGGAAATCACTTGTTCGTCTCACTCCTTATTCACCCTTCCAGGTCACCTCACTGCAGATGAGATCTAAGGCCTCTCCTGAGGCCTTTCCAAGGCCTTGGCCTGATCTGATCCCCATCCCTCTGACCTCCTGTTTAGCTATGTCCTCCTCACTCTGCTCCAGCCTCACAGGCCTCCTGGCCATCCTGGGCCAGGCTCCACACATTCCCACCCCAGGGACTTGGCAAACACTCTTCCCTCTGCCTGGGATGCTTGTCCACCTCAGACCCACATGACTCATCCATTAATTCTGCTCAGGTGCTCCCCCCTCAGGGGCTGCCCTCCCTCTGCACCCTGCAGCCTCCCATGGCTCCCTCACTCCCTCTGCCTCATTCCTGTCCCCGCACATGTCCTGCTTCAGGATTGTGTCATACGTGCGTTTGTCGATCTGGTTTTTATCCACGCCCTGCACTAACTAAAGTGTAAGCTCAATAAGGACAAGGATTTGGTTAGTTTTGCTCATTGCTATTTCCCTGGCATCTAGGGCACAGCTTGGCAAATAATAGATGATCCATAACTATTTGTGTGCAAATCAATTTGTAAAATGGGGGACCACCTACCCCATAAATTTATTATGATGTTTAAATTAGACAATGTGGGTATGCTTTGTATATATGCACATTACTTATGTATATGTAATATTCTGCATGGATACTTGGCTGCATGTTACATATGCATATATAGGGCCCATAGGCAGCAATTTTTCAATACGGGGCATTATCTCTCTCTATCCCTTCAACTGCGCTCTTCCTCCTCCTCCACGGTTCTGGGACTTGCCCAAAGGTGCCATCATCCTCTCCATCACCTGTGCTGGAAAGCTGGAGGGGGAGGCCATTAGCATCATTTGCCCAGTGCTCCAGCTCACACTTCTTCCTGGCGTGAGGCAGGATCGACTTCCTGGTCCCTATGGTTGTGGGGAGAGAAGTGGAACAAATAATTCTGGCCCATTTGTTGTGAGTAAAAGTGATGCCTGCCAGTTCCGAGCTGGATATTGTTGTGACTGAGACCCCTCGGGGTTCTCATTCATCTGCCACAGTGACTGGCAAGATACCAGACAGTGGCCACTCATTGGCCAAGGTGCCTGAGTGAGGACCACATGGACAGAGCCTCATCTGAGCTTCAATGGACAGGAAGCCCGAGTAACAGACCTCTGTTGATTTGGGGCTGTTTGTTATGCGGCAGAGCCAGCCTGTTCTGACTGATGCAGTTACAGGGGGCTGGTAAGTCTACCCTTTAATCACATAGCAGAACAATATCTGGAAAGGACAGAGCAGGGCTTGCTGACACTGACTGACTTCATTTCTCCTCTGTTCCTGGAGACGGATGGCAATGTGGAAGCTGGCAGAGACCACACTCACTGCTCCATGCACCAGCTGTGTGACCTTAGACCAGGCAGTACACTCTCTGTAGCTCAGTTTTCTCTCCTGACGCTTGGGGTTAACAAGAATGTTCTCTCCTCTTCTCCAACACACACATAGGTCCCCGGGGTAATTAAGACAGGCAATGAATGTGAGAGCTTTGCAGAAGCATGGGCCATTGTTAAGTTGTGGAAACTGCTCTGGGGTCTTGTCCAGGCCCATGACTCTGTGCCCTTCAGTTTCCTGGTTCCTGAAGCCTCCGGGGAGGGTAGCCCTGGCCACTCAGAGATGTTAACACCCCTCAGGTGAGGAGATGTGATGGGCTGGCCATGTCTCCTCGTTTGCTTGCTGTCACATTTAATGCAGGCTCCAAGCCTGGCCACTCAGTCACTCATCCAACACCTCCCTCAAAGCTAACACCTGCTTCTTCTCACTAATGAGGTTCTGCTTGGAGATGCAGGCTCTCATCCCAATCTTGTTTCTCTTTTCTGTTCCTGTCACATCCAGGAGAAAGGTGGTGTTCAAGTCATCTGTCACCCAGGGCAATAGTTAATTCTTTTGAGGTGAAATTCTTTAAGGGGTCGTCTTTCTGGCTGGACCCTTTCTGGGCTCCAGAATCCTGGCTGTGGCCCTGAGGGACCATCCCTCTCCATTTGGCTTCATGTTGTGTGACCTGTAAGAGTTCTTGGACCCAGGGCTTTAGGCATTGACTGAATGGCTTCTTGAGAAAGATGGAATCAACTGTGAGAAGAGGGCAGTTGACAATTCACCGTACAGGAAATTGCAGACTAATTAAATACAACTTTGAATGATATTCAATGGAGCCTTTGGCCAAGACATTATTTGTCAAATAGTCCACACGCTGCCCTGCAGTTCCCAGTCTCCTTTGCACTTATTTTCATACCATGTGGCTAGTTCTGACCAATGGACGGTGAGCAGAAGCAATATGTGTGTGTTAGTCCATTTGCATTGCTAGAAAGGAATACCTGAGGCTGGGAAACTTATAAGAAAAGAGGTTTATTTGGCTCACAGTTCTGCAGGCTGTACATCAGGCATAGTGCTGACATCCACTTCTAGTAAGGGCTTTACAATTATGGCAGAAGGCGAAGGGGAGCCCACATGTCACATGGTGAGAGAGGGAGTGAGAAAGAGAGGGAGGAGATGCCAGCCTCTTTTAAACAACCATAGAATGGGTGAACTCATAGAATGAGAACTCATTCATTACTGTAAGGACAGCAGCAAGAGGTTCATGAAGGATCCACTCCCATGACCCAAACACCTCCCACTAGACCCACTTTCAACATTGGCGGTCACATTTCAACATAAAATTTGGAAGCAACAAGACATTGAAACCATATCAGTGTGTCATTTCCAGGCTGAGGTGGCCAAGAGCTAATGTGACTCCTCCATCCCTCTCTTCCCATAAAGAGGTGACCCAGGGGACTGCCTGTTCCAGACAGCATAGCTGCAAGACAGAGAAGAAAGAAATGTTTATTGTGTTAAGCCACTGAGGTTTGGTGGTTTGTTTACAGCGGTGGCCAACATTAATAACCCTGACTGATACCGGGTGCTGTGAGAATGTAATTTCCATGTGGACAGGGACCTTGTCTGTTTTGTCCACCACTGAGGCACCAGTACATAACAAAACATGTAGAAGCTGCTAAATAAATATACATGAATGATGGAATGAAGTCTGTATACAAATTTTCAAAGTTTCCTCTCTAGGCAACCAGTGAAAACTCCTCCATTGAAGTGTCACATGGATGGTGGTTTCTGTTCTCTTCTTTCTTGCCTGGTCCCATGGTCTTCAGGTTCCATGGATCCTTGCTTCTGAGGGTCTCCACTGCTCCTGCTCATGCTGCTGTGTCTCCAGATGTCACTTCCTTGTGACATAGGCCTTTTCTAGCATTTGCCCTAAATCTGAGTCTTCATCAACAGCACTCCTGAGATGCATATTTGTCCTCTGGGAATTGTCGGCCCCTAATCACTTGCTTTGGGGCTTCCTACACTACTTTCCTCAGTAGTTTTGATCTAAAGTCAACACAGGAATTTGACACATTGCTATTTGAACCAAGAGAGGTTGCCACACTAATGTCGTGCAGCTAAGCATGACCTGGTAGATGTGGTCAAGGCTACTGCATCATTCTTCACTGGACTATAGCCACTTGCTTCTAAACTTATCATCTATCACCAGGCTCAAGTTTTGTGTTCCATATCGACTTTCTGGACTGGTGTTGTGGTTTGAATAAGGTTTGTCCCCTCTGAAACTCATGCTGAAATTTGATTGCATTGTGGTGGTGTTGGAAGGTGGGCCCTAATGGGAGGTGCTTGTGTCATAGGAGCAGATCCTCCGTGAATAGATTAATGCTGTCTTGTGGGAGTGAGTTCTCACTATCACAGGACTGAATTAGTTACATTGAGGGGGGTTGTTATAAAGTGAGATTCCTCCTCATGTTTGCTTTTTCTTTGCACATGCCTTTCTGTTTCTCCACCACGTCTTGACACAGCACTTGGCCCTCCCCAGAAGCTGAGCAGATGCCAGTGCCATGCTCTTGGACTTTCCAGCCACTAGAATCATGAGCTGAATAAAGCTTTTTTCTTTATAAATTGATCCACTCTCAGGTATTCTGTTATAGCCACACAAAATGGACCAAGACAGCTGTCATGAGAGGACTCTTTCTAAAATAAAATCTGACTTTATCTCTCCCTTGCCGAAGAAAAGTGTAGTCGCTAGGAGCATGGATTTCAGACCCGCAGCACCCTGGTTCAACTCCCTTCTCTGTCACTTATGCTGTGTGGTTTTTGGTAATTTCCCTAAACTCCCTCTGCCTCAGTTTCCACAACTGCTAATGGAGATGATAATGAACATCCCCAGGATTCTTGTAGGATTCAATGAGTTAATACACATCAAGTGATGAGGTTCAGGAAAAAAAATAGCTCAAGAATCTCAGGCTAAAGTCTTTCAGGCCTGGAATTTGAGGCTGTTTACCATGGGGCTTCTGCTGATCTCTGATCTCTTCTTCTGTCACTCCCTGACTTGAGCCTCCAGCTCAGGCTGCCTAGCTGGTTTCTGACACACATGGTCTTGCTGTTACCTCTGCTTGGACTCTCTTCTCTCTGTCTCATTTTGAAGATTCAGCTCAGAGCCATCTCTCCCAGGAAGCCCTTTGTATTAATCAGCTTGGGCTTCCATAGCAAAATACCAGAGGCTGGGCAGCTTATACACAGAAACTTATTTTCTCATAGTTCTGGAAGCTGGAAGTCCACGATCAAGGTGTCAGCAGATTTGGTGTCTTCTAAGGTCTTTCTCCTTGACTTGCAGATTGCTGCCTTCTCGCCGTGTCCTCATCTGGCGTTTCCTCTGTGCTGTGTGTGTCTGTTTAAATTTCTTCTTATAAGGAAGAGTTTCCTGCTTACCCTAAAGACCTCATTTTAACTTAATTACCTCTTTAAGGAACTTATCTTCAAATACAGTTACATTATGAGGTACTGGGAGTGAGGACTTCAATATATACATTTTGTGGGTGACACAATTCAGCTCGTAGACCCCTCTATGACTCTTACACTCCACACTCCTCCTCCCACCTCCACTGGGACCCCACAGCCCTCTGTGCATATCGCTGCCATGGCCCTTAACACTGTATGGCAGCAAAATTCATTCAGCAATCTTTATTGAGCACCTGCCATGTGCCAGGCACTGTGCTGGGAACTGGGGCAAGACAGTGAAGAAGGGCCTCCTGCTCCCTGCAGTGTTGGAGCAGATGTCCTGGAGGTGGAGGTAGACATAGAGCAAGGTAATGAGCCTTAGAAAAGAGGCAGAAGACAGCTCGATAAACATACAGGACAAGAGGACCTGAACTAGGTCAAGAGGTCAGAGAGGACTCTGTCAAATTGCCATGGTAGGTGACTACTGAAGTGCACTCAGTCATGAATAAATGCAGCAGCCAGCGTTTGTGGAGCTGCTGCTGTGTGTTGGGCTCTGGGATTTGCACGCACCACCTTATTTACTACTCCGTAAGCCCCGTTTTCTCTGTTTTCCAGTCAAGGAAAGTGGACTTTAGGAAGAGGCTAAATGATGTACTCATGGCTGCATGGCTAGGAAGGGGGAGGCCAGGACTCCACTCAGGTCTCGGTAATGGTGAAGTTGTGCCCTTATTGTATCCAGGCTCCCACCCCACCCCTCCAGCTTCACATTTGCCCCTCAGCCCTTCTCCTCTGCTGATGCTGGTCCTCAAACTCAGGTACCCGGTTGTGTGGTTGCTCCGTCTGCCAACGCCGCCCCCTCTGGGTGCATGCCTGGCCCCCAGGCCAACAGCAGGGATTGGTGCAGCCTGTGCATCCTTCTCGTCATGTCTTTCCGTGGGCTTGGACTTCTCTCCCCTGAACATAGGTGAGATGTTGGCCGAGCTTTCAGCCCTTGTGGCAATAACATTGAAGTTTGGGGGCTCAACAAAGGCACTGGTTTCCCTTCCTCAGTTCAATTGACAGAGCCAAGGGCATGTTGAATAGAAATGAACCCTCTTTATCACCCATAAGGCTGATGCTGGAGGACGGTGCTTACCCCTGGGGGAATGTGGGCCCCCACCCCCCGCACACCTCAGGACCAGACAGGGAGGAACCACCCATCAGAGGTGCATTGACCCCTCTCATCAGGTTCAGGCTCCTGCATGGTTGGGTGTGGGGTGGGCCAGCACAGCTGTCACCATCTTACTCAAGGGGGAACCAAGGCTTACAAAAGTGAGCTCACTTGCCTGAATCCCTAGGAAAGTGGGCAGTGAGGAAATGAACCCAGGTCTGACCCAAAGCCTTTGCACTTCATTGGCCCCCACTTTGACCACCCCAGGCCTGGGCCCTGCCAGCCTCACCCTAGTCTCTTGCGATGGCTCACTCCATGCTGAGCGGCTCTGACTGTCAGAAAATGCTTCTTCCCTTTGAATTCCAAGCTGCCTCCTGGTGGATTCTATGAACCAGTCCTTGCTTTGCCCTCTGGAGTTGTACAGTGAGTTTCATCTCCTCAGTAACTGCAAAATACATTTAATAAACTCCACTAAAGTGTGTAATCTCATAGGCAGGATGCAGAATTTCTGTGCTTCAGACTTTTCCCCATAATTACTAGCACCATGGAAATTTCAGGGATTAGAAACACAACTGGAAATGAGGATGGATTGTGTCACCAAGAAAGTTGAAATGAACGGAAACTCCAGCACAATAAGGCAGGCTTGGATTTGCATTAAATTAGGAGGCAAGTCCAGGCCCATTGATTTTATGGGGACAGTGACTTTCTAGGATTTGCTTAGGAAACTGGGAGGGGTAAGAGAAAATTGGGACGGGGTGTGTCGGGTGATGTGAGTTGGTGGCAGCCTCTCTTTGAAAAATTAATTCATTGTATACCTCGGAGCTCATGGTGACTAACCTCACTTTGAAGGTTGGATGGCATTCCTCTTCCATCACCTCCTTCCCTCTACCCCACGTTCCCAGGAAGTCAGAGACTTGTCTAAGGTCACACAGCTGGTCCATGGGGACCTAGGACTAGAATATAGGCCTTCTCATGCTATGTTCACTGACCTTCACAGTGCACCTGTTAATCCTAATCCCCATCAGCTTTGGTGAAAAAATGTGGGCCACTAGACTGCCATCAGGTTGTAAGAAAATGTAAGATCCTTCTTCCCCTGTACCTCTGTGGTCCACCAGAAACAGTGGGGAGTGTGTGAGGGAGCAGAACCTGGCTCTTCTAAGCTCTGACCTTATTGCCCGCTCCTTCCCCAACAGTGCACTTCTTGCCTCCTCGCATTGCATACCCAGGGCAGACAGTGTCAACGGGCTTTGGCACCATTCCCAATAGGTGTGGATCTCACAATCTTACCTTGGGGCTCTCACAAGACGAAGCCTATTTGCATACTCAGTCTTCATCAACCAAGAGAAAAACTAGACAATTTGGGATTTAAAAATTTTTCTAAAACCTACTATTGAGTTTCAGTCATGGCCGTTAGTGTGAAATACTACGTTAGACTCACTGCAAAAGTGGCTACAATTCTCCACCTGCTGTGACTTGGATGTGGCTTGTTTCCCATCCTCAAAACTCATGTTAAAATTTGATCCCCAGGCCGGGCGCGGTGGCTCATGCCTGTAATCCCAGCACTTTGGGAGGCCGAGACGGGCGGATCATGAGGTCAGGAGATCGAGACCATCTTGGCCAACACGGTGAAACCCCCTCTCTACTAAAAATACAAAAAAATTAGCCGGGCGTGGTGGCGGGTGCCTGTAGTCCCAGCTACTCGGAAGGCTGAGGCAGGAGAATGGCGTGAACCCGGGAGGCGGAGCTTGCAGTGAGCCGAGATCCTGCCACTGCTCCAGCCTGGGCTATAGAGCGAGACTCCCTCTCAAAAAAAAAAAAAAAAAAAAATTTGATCCCCAGTGTGGTAGTGTTGGGAGGTGGGGCCCAGCAGGAGGCATTTGGGTTATGAGGGCACATTCCTGATGAAGATATTAATTCTCACCCACCTGGGCGAGTGAGTTCTCACTCTTTTGGGAGCGAGCTGTTAAAAAGAATCTGGCTTCCTCAGTTTCTCTCTCTTGCTTCCTCTTTGCCATGTGATTTTGTTTTTGAGACGGATTCTCGCTCTGTCACCCAGGCTGGAGTGTAGTGGTACGATCTTGGCTCACTGCAACCTCCAGCTCCTGGGTTCAAGCGATCCTCCTGCTTCAGCCTCTCAAGTAGCTGGAATTACAGGTGTGTGCCACCACACCCGGTTAATTTTGTATTTTTAGTAGAGATGGGGTTTCATCACATTGGTCAGGCTGGTCTCGAACTCCTGACCTCAGGTGATCCATCCACCTTGGCCTCTCAAAGTGCTGGGATTATAGGCGTGAGGCACCTCGCCTGGCCTGCCATGTGACTTCTTTGCACATGCTGGCTCCCCTTCCACTTTCTGCCATGAGTAGAAGCAGAAAGGAGGCCCTGACCAGATGCAGTTGTTCAGTCTTGGAATTTTCCGCCACCGGAATTGTGAGTCAAATGAACTTCTTTTCTTTATAAATTACACAGCCGCAGGTGTTCTGTTATGGCGACACAAAATGGACTATTGGTACCAGGTGTTGCTGTGCAAGTACTTGAAAACGTGGAAGCAGCTTTGGAACTGTGTAATGAGTAGAGGCTGGAAGGATAGGGTAGAAAAAGACTGTATTGCTGGGAATGGAGCATTAAGAGTGATGTTGGCAGAGGCTTAGAAGACGAGTCGGAACTTCTTAAAGATTGGTTAAGTGGTTGTGGCCAAAATGTTCATTAAAAATATGGACAGTAAAGGCCATACTGATGAAGTTTCAGATGGGAATGAGGAATATCTTATTGGAAATTGGAGTAAAGGCCGTCCTTATTACACTGTAACAAAGAACTTGGATGCATTGTGTCCTGCCCTAGGGCCTTGGAAGGACATATTTAAGAGTGATGAATATTTGGCAGAAGAAATTTCTCAGCAGCAAAGCATTCAGGCAGCTGTGTGGTTATGTCTAACTGATTATGGTGAACTGCCAGGGAAAAGGGGAGCAGGGTGAAAAGATTTGGAAACTTTGCAGCCCGGCCATGTGGTAAAGAATGAAAGCATTTTCAGGAAGAATCCAAGGGTGTAGCCAAGATACCTTTTGCTAAATAGATAAGCAAGGTTAGAAGGGAGCCAGGTGCTAACAGCCAGAACAATGGAAAAGGGCCCCAAAGATCTTCAAAGCCATGCCTTCCATCACCAGCCCAGAGGCTTGGACAAACTGCTTTCTGGGGATGGGCCCAGAGCACTGCTACCCTGTGCTGCCCCATATCTTGGCTGCTCTGGCTGGAGCAGCCATGGCTCAAGAAGTCCCAGGTGCAACTTATGTCACAGTTCTGGAGATCCTAAGTGGTAAGCCTTGGTGGTATCCACATCCACATGGTACTAATTTTGCAGGCATGCAGAATGCAAGGTTGGTGGAGGCATGGCAGCTTCCACCTAGATTTCAGGGGATGTATTGGCCTGGAGGCGGAAACCTGCTACAGGGCAGAGACCCTGCAGAGAGCCTCCACTGAAGGCCTCTACTCAGGCAGTGCCATGGGGAAATGTGAGGTTAGAGCCCTCACATGGAATCCCCACCCAGGCTCTGACTACTGGAGCTGTGGGACCAGGACCACTACCCTCCAGACCCCAGCATGTTAGAGCCACTGGCAGCTTGCACCCTGAGCCTGGAAAAGCCACAGGCACTCAGCTCCAACCCCTGAGAGCAGCCACATAGGCTGCACCCAGAAAAACCATAGAAGTGTGGCTGTAGAGGCTTTGGGAGACCACCACTCACACAAATGTGCCCAGGATGCAGGACCTGGAGTCCAGGGAGATTATTTTGGCACTTTAAGATTTAATATCTGCCCTGCTGGGTTTCAGACTTGTGTGAGGCCTTTTGCCCCTTTCTTTTGGCCAATTTTTCTTTCTTGGAACGGAAGTGTTTACCCAATGCCTGTACCACCATTATATCTTGGAAGTAAATAACTTATTTTTGATCTTACGGGCTCCTAATGGGAAGGAGCTTGCCTTGAGTCTCAGGCAAGAGACTTTGAGCTTTTAAATTGATGCTAGAACAAGTTAAGACTTTTGGGACTCTTGGGATCAGGAATGACTATATTTTGCATGTGACAAAGACTTAAGTTTTGGTGAGGGGCAGGGGTGGAATGCTGTAGTTTGAATATAGTTTGTCCTTGCTAAAACTCATGTTGAGATTTGATCCGTCATGTGGCAGTGTTAAAAAGAGTCTGGCTTCCTCAGTCTCTCCCTTGCTTCCTCTCTTGCCATCTGATCTCTTTGAACATGCCAGGTCCTTTTCCAATATCCACCATGAGTTGAAGCAGCCCAAGGCCCTCACCAGATGCAGCTGCCCAATCTTGGACTTTTCAGCCACCAGAATCATGAGCCAAATAAAACATTTTTCTTTATAAATTACTCATTCTCAGGTATTCTGTTATAGTAACACAAAATGGACCAATCAAACCCTTCACAATGTGACTTTGCAGCACCTCCCATCTCGTGGCAGAGTCTCTTTCTCCGCCCCTTGTACCTGGGTCAGCCTGTGACTTGCTTTGCGCAATAGAATGGGATGGAAATGACAGAGTGTCATTTCAGAGCCTGGACTCCAAGAGGCCTTGCATTCTTCCACCCAGTCTCTTGGAATTCTACTGCTGCCGTGGAAACAAGCCTGGGAGAGCCTGCTAGAGGACGAGAGACCTGAGGGCCTAATCACCCCCATTGCCCCAGATGAAAGCCAACTAACCACCCATCCATTTGAGTAAGGCCATCTGAGACCGCCAGTTCAAGCTGACCTGCCCACTGACCACAGACAGAAGAGCAAGTCCAGCTGAGATGAGTTGAACCTGTCCAGACCAAAGAAACCTCCTGCTGTGCTGTAGACTCATGAGCTAAATAAGGCTTATTTTTGTTTTGTTTTGTTTTTTGTTTTTTGTTGAGACAGAGTCTCCCTCTGTCGCCCAGGCTGGAGTCTGGAGTGCAGTGATGTGATCTCAGCTCCCTGCAACCTCTGTTTCTTGGGTTCAAGTGATTCTCCTTCCTCAGCCTCCAGAGTAGCTGGAACTACAGGCATGTGCTACCACACCCAGCTAATTTTTATAGTTTTAGTAGAGACGGGGTTTCGCCATGTTGGCCAGGCTGGTCTCGGACTCCTGACCTCAGGGGATCCGCCCACCTCGGCCTCCCAAAGTGCTGGGGTTACAGGTGTGAGCCACTGCGCCCGGCCCGGGTTTATTGTTTTAAGCCCCTAGGTTTTGAAGTAGTTTTTATGTAGTCATGACTCATGCATTGTCTCATGTATTCCCTCTAATAACTTTATGTGATGATATGATTCCCATTTTACGAATAGGAAAGTTGAGGTTTAGAGAGGAAAAGACTTGCCTGAATCACTCTGGTAGTAATCACAGAACGAAAATTCAACCCAGGTCTTTCTGGCTCCTCTGTCAATGCTCGATGTAGCTAAAGAATCTCTGATACTGGAGTGGCACATAGGTTGCATTTCAATCGCCAATGTCAGTCAGTTGGTAAAGTCTTCCTGTAATGTAGTCTTGAAAAGATGCGGGGGGATAAGAGCACTGTGATTGATTAGTGATGTCTGCCATTGCCTGGCGCCCACAGAGGCAGCAGAGTGAGTACTATGTACTTGCCACTCAATTCTCAAATATACCCAAACCCAGAGTATGAGAGAATTTTGGCTGGTGTGTCAGGACTTTTCCCTGCGGCGGGGCAGGGTGCCTGTGAGGACACCTGCTCTTATCTAAGGCAACCGTGCAGTTTTGCTCTGTGCTCAGGCCCTGGGTCTTCCAGTTGCCAGCCCTGCTGTCGTCCAGCCCAGGGTGACACCGTCTTGCTCACTTACCAGGGTTGGTGTTGGGATGAAAAGAGACGTGGATGAGAAAGCATTTAATTTCCAGGTAAAAATGATGGCATCGAATATTTAAACTCCACTCGTCTCTCGAAATCAACCAAAGACAATAAAACAGAAATCTGATTATAGGGGAAATATGTTTTCTTAATTTTTATTGAAACCAGAAGTCACCACAGCTCCAAACCACAAACCCTGGAGGCTTTCTGCCAAATACTGCGAAATCTAGACCAGAACGCAGAGGACACTGACAATCCATGCGGACCCCCTAGTATGTTGTAGATAGGAAAGCCACATCCCAGACCCAAAAACTTCATCCAAGAGTCCTTGGCTTAAAGCACTGAGACCCAGACTCAGAACCCTCGCGGCTTGGCTGGGGCCACCCTGACTGCTGGGATGTCAAACACGGAACTGCTCCCAGGGCAGAGGAACAACTGATGTGGTGAGAGACAGTCTCAGACCATGAGCCCCAGTGGGAGCTGCAGACCGCCTGAGGCCATCCTGCCCGCCCCTTTCCACGCTTCCTCCCACAAAGAGCTGGTCCTATCCAGAGTGAGTTAAAAAGAAACCAACACAGGAACTACGCCTAGATGCTGCAAAAAGAGAGACGGAACGTAAACAAAGGCAGATGAAGAAAATAGCCCGCAAGAGGGACTTCCCAAAGAAACAGGGGAAAACAATTGTTCTTCAGAGTCTCAATCAGTCTCAGATGACACGATGTCTCTTTAAAAAGACTTGAGAACTATGAGGATTGAAAAAAGTGATTATAAAATAACAGCATGAGATGCAAATCAAGCTGGCTGTTCTTAGGCATAAAATTAAATCTATCTATCTCTATATCTAAATTTATAGATATAGGCACAGATATGGATACAGAGATAGTGAGAGAGGTGGGGAACAAAAGAGATAAAAACCACATTAGAAGCACTTACACATCAAGTGAGGATGATTACACTGTAGTAAGGAATATTGTGGATAAGCCATAGAAAGTCACACAGCATTAAATAGAAAATAACTTTGTTTCGTTTTGGTGAAAGATTAGAGAGAGGAGAGGCATAAAAGACAGGCAACCATTATCCAATGAATACACATTCTGTGGGACAAGAGGTATAAAAATACTCAAAGATACACTAAAAATGAAAATCTTGAAATAAAGACGTGAATCTGCTGGCCCAAAGTATACACAATCTTCCAGGAAATATTGCTGAAGAAATATCAGTTCCAAGACAAATCTGCGTAAAATAATTGGGCTTCAAAAATAAACTTACTACATCTGGTCATCAAGGTAGACAGGTCAAATCACAGCGCAGGGGGAAATTAGGTTGATACAAACATCTCCTTCCCAACACTGGAAGACGGTGGAATGATGCCCATAGAGTTCCAAGGGAAAGAAAAGGCAGCCCCCAAGTTTTACACCCAACCAGTATGTCTTTCAAGTAAAAGGCGCTGGAGACATTTCGAAGTATGAGGAGCTCACGAAATACAACATTCATGAGTTTTCCCAGAAAAAAAAATCTATTAACAAAAATGTGAAATTAAAAAAGAACAAAGGGAAGGTAAAGATATACTTAAAAATTAAAGAGGAAGAAAGAAAGGAAAGAAGGAGGGAAAGAAGGAAGAGGAAGCAAGAAGGGAATGTTTTGGGCTGAGATTTAGTCCTGTTTAAATGCAGAACCCTGCCAGGTGCGGTGGCTCACACACCTGTAATCCCAGCACTTTGGGAGGCTGAAGCGGGAGGATCGCTTGTAGCCAGGAGTTCAAGATCAGCCCAGGCAACATAGTGAAACCTCATCTCTATAAAAAATAAAAATTAAAAAAAATCAGCCAGGTGTGGCGGTGTGTGCCTGTAGTCCTAGCTACTTGGGAAGCTGAGGATTGCTTGAGTCCAGGAGTTCGAGGCTACAGCGAGCTGTGACTGTGTCATGGCACTCCAGCCTGGGTGACAGAGTGAGGCCCTGTCTCAAAAAAAAAAGAAAAAAGAAAAGAACCCACTCTAAATTGCCATGAGGTTTGCTTGTGCCTCCCAAACATCATGAAATGTTATAAACCCTGGCAAGGTAATAATAATGTTATAAGAAACAGTATAAGTGTGCTCTAACTTCCTAACTTTCATTTCCGGGGGTCAATACAATCAGTTTAAAATCAAAATATAAAGTTATTTTTTAAAATGCATGACCACAGTATCTTAATATTTTACAAGTTTTTCTCCTTTATTGTAAAAGTATTTTTAGGAAAAAAAATTTCTTGTGAAGAAACATTTATCTGAAGTTAATATTTATTTCAGTTTTACCCCAATTTCCAATTCTCCTGGTAAATTAAGTAAAATTATACCTAATACCCTTTTATTAAAGATAGCATAGATAATATAATTTCATTTTTCCTTGTCTATCTGTGTCTCCTATTCTATGTGTGTACACAGAGAAATGCCTGGGACGAGATTCACCAAATAGAAAACCTTTTTTGGGGGACGATATTTATTTACTATTGCTTGAATGTTTTACTGTACACATTTGTCATTTTTATAACATCAAATTTGTTTCTTATTATTTTGGTTAGATTGTCTTTTGCACAATGGAACCAAAGCTGGTGTTTTGACAAAAATGGAGTTTTGGGAGAGATCGCTGCACAAAATACAAGAAGATATCAGGGGGCTGCAGGGAGGAGGCGGCCAGATGGGACCTCCTATGTGAGCAGCAGATGTTTGATTTTGTGGGGAGGATGGTGAGGGCAGTTTGCAGTGCTGCCTGAACAGCATGACTCATGCGGCATCCACCTCCGCCTTTGCCATCCTGGCTTGGGACGAGGAGGGTGGGACCGACAGACTCTAGCTCAGCTGATGCTCCTGCAGACCCTCTCTGTAAGAGCCTACTAGGGTCTGGACTATTGCTGCAGATGGCAACTGGGTTTCTCACACCCAACCTGGCTCCTTCCAATCCCTTCCCCTGCAAATTCAGTTATATCACCAGGTTCCTACCTGCTGAAACTTTCCCAGGTTCCTCTACCCCTTAGCCCAACAGAGAGACTGAATCACTTGCCCAAGGTTGCACAGCTTGTAACTGGAAGGGGAATTGGAATCTGGTTCAGTCTGGCTCCAGAGCCTGTGGGCTTGGCTCCAGCAACCCAGCTCCCCAGCATGCCCCTTCCTGTCTGTCTGGCAGCCCTCGCCTTGCCTCTTACCCCGGAGAAGCCTGGGCCGAGGGGGCTGTCGCTTAGGGAGGGATACATAGATCTGGTGTTGGCCAGGCATGGTGGCTCACGCCTGTAATCCCAGCACTTTGGGAGGCAGAGGCGGGTGGATCACTTGAGGTCAGGAGTTCGAGACCAGCCTGGCCAACATGGTTAAATCCTGTCTCTACTAAAATACAAAAATTAGCTGGGCATGGTTGTGTGCACCTGTAATCCCAGCTGCTCGGGAGGCTGAGGCAAGAGAATTGCTTGAACCCAGGAGTAGGAGGTTGCAGTGAGCCGAGATCATGCCACTGCACTCCAGCCTGGGCAACAGAGCGAGACTCTGTCTCAAAAAAAAAAAAAAAAAAAAATGGATCTAGTGTTTCTCCTTTGGCTCCTCGCCTCCTCTCTTCCCTGACACTCCTCACAAACCCCACCCCCAGCTTTCACAGTGAAATTAGGAGCAGTGCGTGGTAAGAGGAATGTCTGAGTCCCAGTCCCAGTCCTGAGATCTCTGGTAAGTCCCTCTCTGTAAAATATGGTTGCTCTAGTGCATCAGTTAGTTAATTCATTCCTTCACTCACAGGCTAAATATTTATCCAACACCTACTAGGCTGTGTTGCGGGCACTGGATATTCAGAGTTGAATATTCAGGCAGTGTCCCTGCCCTCCCAGGGTGCTGCTCCAGCCGGGGAGGTGCAGAACTGGGGGAAGGATGCAGAGCACATGGGGGCCGACCCCATGTTTCAGCTGAGAATTTCGATTTGAGGAAGCCCACTGGGCAGGGAGTGGGGGAACTGCATTCCAGGGAGGGGAACCAGAGAGTGCGCAGGGCGGGGTGGCTGGGGGAGAGGGTCAAAGTTAGGGCGTGGAGGAGAGCCCTACAGGAAGCTAGTCATACAGGGACATGGACAGAAGTTTGGATTTTATTCCAAGGGCATCGGGAAACCACTGGAGGGTTTTAAGCCAGGGAGGGACATGATCTAACTTATTTTTAAAACTTTGCCCTGGTTGCCTAGTGGAAGAAGGAGGTGGGAGGAGAACCTGGAGCTCAGGCAGGAGGTGATTGTCGAGGTGGGGATGTTTTAACACACCCTGATGTATTCCTTTCTGCTTGCAGGCAGCCTGGGGGCCTGGTCTCTTTTCCACCCCAGGCCTTTGCAGGTGGAAACTGGGGCTGCCTTGCACAGGGAAGCAGGGGTTGGGGGAACCCAAGAAACACAGTGCCTAATTTTCACCCAGCCTCACAGGATCACCGCCTCAACAGCCAAGTGACGTTTGGACAGGCACAGGGGTGCTAGATGGCAAGTGGCATGAAAATATTTGGTATTTGCAAATTCTCTTGACTTCAGCTTTGCTCTAGAGGGAGGGATCCCCTGCTCTAGAGGGAGGGATAGAACTAAACGTGGCAGGAAGCCCCCCACGCCCCACATTTCGTGCTCCATCTTCCCGTGCCTTATCCTGGCTCTGCAAACCTGACTTCAACTTCCCTCTGGCGCTGCTGCTCTTCCTGCCGCTTTGGTTACATCCAGAATCCTCAAATCCTCCTTCTCAGCTTTGCGTACGCTGCTCTACCCCATGCCCTTCCCTGTCTCACCATCTGTCTAGTCCACCCCCTCAGGTGTGTTTGATCTATTTCCTCCCATCTAACCCGCAGAGTCCCATGAGCGGCAGATAATGTGGCTTTCCCTATTGCACAGGTGAGGACTGCAACTCCTAGAGGCTTTGTGACTTGCCCAAGGTGTCACAGCTCCTGACCATGGAGCACACCTGCCCCCGGGACCTAAGGGCCAGAACCCTCAGCCCCACAGGGTTGAAGCAGCCACAGTCTCCATGTGGCTCTCACATTTTCCCATTCAACCATGTACTTGTTTGATCTGCATCACAATCCTGTGAGCTGCTCAGGCAGGATGGTCATGCCCACTTCTTGGATGAAGAAATTGAGGTCCCACGAGAAGCAGCAACTTCACTGGATCCAAACGGGGGTTGGGGGTTACTAGTAGAGGCAGGACTAGGGGCCTGGCCACAGTGCTCCTGAGCACTGGAGAGAAACTGGAGGCAGGGATGCAGGCTGGGGGGTGAATCAGGGAGGGCTTCCTGAAAGAGGCAGGCTGAGAGCCTGGCTTGGGAGGACTGCAATGATGAGGCCTGCTGAGAAAGGAGCTCAGAACTGAAGGGCGAGATGAGTTCAGATACAAATGCCAAGAGGAAAGAAGGCTGCTTTCCACGTGGATGATGCAGATAATCGGAGATTTTCCGGGGCCTGAGTCAGGGCCAAGATTTAGATGACAGCTGAGACCCTCGAGGTAGTTGTCTATCCTGGACTGTGTCCTGTCTACAAATAAGTTATTCAGACACCCTTACGTAACACTTGCTGTGTGCCTGGCAGCCCCGAACAGCTCTGTAGCACCTCAGGCTGTGAGATAGGGACTCTTGTTAGTGTATGCCTTACAGGTGAGGTTAGGTCACTGGCCCCAGGACCCACAGCCCTGAGTGTTGCAGCTAGGGTCTGTGTGGCCACAATGCTACCTTGCTGCTGCGTGCAACGGCCGCTCCCCTGCCCTTCCCCTCCCCTCCCCTCCCCTCCCCTCCTGGGAGGTCATATAGTGACAGCTGGAAGATTCCACCCAAGCAGCCATGTGTGGTCATCCAGAAGTGTCCAGCATCAGCTCAGCCACCACACCTGACCATACTTGAGTCAGGGGTACAGGGCTGTCTGGGGACATTGGAGATCGAGCATGTGGAGATGGGTTCAAGCCCTGGGTTAGCCCTGTAATGGCTGTGTGACCTCAGGTGAGCCACTTAACTTCTCTGGGCTGCCCTTTCCTCCTGGGTCCTGTTTCCTGCCTGGGGCCATGGGATGTTTAAGTGGATAAGGACGCATTTTACAAAACCAAGATAGATCATTGTGAGCCCGTGGGCATCACTGTCACCACAGGGGCCTCCTGATCTCAAGCAATCCCCGGCGCAGCAAGAAGCTCTTCTTGTCTCCCCGGCACAATTTTTCGTGAACTAAATCTCCCAGCAGACAAGTAAGTGAGAGCTATGATTGACTCATAGTTGTCAGTATTCCTCCCACTGTTTGCTGTCTCAGCATCCCTGGGGAACCTGGGGAATCAGCAAGAAAAATTCCCGCCTGACTCTGAGAGCCCCAAGCCTTGTCAGGGTCTCAGGGTGCTTAGAACCCCTGTATGTCAGAGCTGGATTCTTGATGCCATAAGGTTCAGTCCTTTTACTGGACAGATGGGGAAGCTGAGGCCTGAAGGTACAGAATGATGATAATAATAATAACGACAGCAACACAACAATGTTTGTGTCAATGCTTTCAGCTGCAGATGGTGAGAAGAAAATCCACATCAGACTGGCTTCAGCACAAAGGCGGGAGGCATTAGCGTAGGTGACAGAAAAGTCAGAGTGGGACTTCAGGAATGGCTTGATCAAGAACTCAAACAATGTCACCTGGTCTCACTTTTACTCTGTCCCAGAGTCTGCTGTGGTTCTGCCCCATTGGCTTCATCCTCAGACACGGTGTGGTGGCAAATGGCCGCGGCAGCCTGTCTGTCCCCCCAGGTTCAATTTCAGAGACAAAGAGCTTGTGCCTCAGTCCCAGCATTCCCAACCAGTGTTTTGTTGCACTCCGTTGGCTCTTATGGGCCATGTGATCATCCTTGAGCCAATTTAGTATAATACCCTGACTAGCGGGGGCCTGGGGTGAAGCCCCACTCAGAACCACAGACTGAATGTGGAAAGGGAGGATGTCCCTCACATCAAGGGCTGTTGCTGAAATAAGAGGACACGGTTACTGGGGAGGCAAAAAGCTGGCGCCCACTAGCACCCTCTCCTGGAAGGAGCACACACCACACCCAGGTGCTGTGCTAGGCACTTGGCATTTGTTTTCACAACTCTTCCCCAGCAAGCAGCCAGGTGGGCATCCTTACCAAGGAGGAAACTGAAGTCAGAAAGTGAGACACACAGTGACAAAGGTTCAGAGTCATCACTCAGAGCACATGACAGAACAGGTACCCCTGGGGGCAATGGGGGATGAATCCACTGGGAACTCCAAGAGTTATAGGGCTTGCCTCCAAGCCACCCACCTGTGGAGTGGAGCCCTGGGGTGCCTGTCCTCCAAGCCCTCACCCACCCTTGGCTGAAGGCTATCTGCCCGGCACGCAGGCTCAAGGAAGCCCTCAGCTGGAGTCACGGGCACTCGTCTGTATATTTAAGTGGTTTGGTCCAGGGTGGGGAGTGTTGAGGATACAGATGGGACGTGGACAGCATCGCTAAGGTCTATGTCCAACAGGGGGCGGTGATCTGCCCCTTCCTTTCCAGTCATGCCCACCCCACCATGGAGCTGCTAATCTGATTCATCGGGGTCCATGTGCTAATTGGGCCCAGGTAATGGAAGGGCAGGGCCCCACGGAGCCTTCTCTTCCACTTTCTGCACTGCCACATGGCGGGCAGATAAAGGCAAGACCCTACTCTTCTTTCCCACCTTGTCCAAAAAAGCGCTGAGTGGTTAAGTCAGGCCAGAGGCTGCACGCTCAGCCCTGAGGTCTCCTCTTCCTGGACTTCCTTTCTCTTTGTGGTCAGCCAGAGACGAACCTATCTCAAAACTCATATAGGGGCTGGGCGTGTGGCTCACACCTGTAATCTCAGCACTTTGGGAGGCTGAGGTGGGCGGATCACCTGAGGTCAGGAGTTTGAGACCAGCCTGGCCAACATGGCGAAACCCTGTCTCTACTAAAAATACAAAAATTAGCCGGGTGTGGTGGCGGGCTCCTGTTATCCCGGCTACTCGGGAGGCTGAGGCAGGCGAATCACTTGAACCCAGGAGGCGGAAGTTGCAGTGAACGGAGATCGCACCACTGTACTCCAGCCTGGGTGATAGCGCAAGACTCTGTCTCAAAACAAACAAACAAACAAACAAACAAACAAACTCATATAAGAATGAGGTAGAAGGCCCCATCTAAACTGAGCCTCAGCTAGAAACTTCTGTATCTGAGTACAAGAAGTGACTCTATCTTGGATGTGAATCCGCCATGTTGATTTCTGATTAGCCCCAGGACTGTGAATGTCTCCTGATTCCTCCTATTTTTTTTTTTTTTTTTTTTTTACTATCCCCAGGTAAGAGCATGTCTATCTTGATGTCATTGCACAAATCATAGGCTATGCTGCACGTAGTGCTCTGGCCTATTCTGGAGGGCTGCCTTTGATTGTCTTCCTAGAACACTTAGCCTTCCCCTACGGTTTATAAGCTTTGGGTCTTGGGGGTAACAGTGTGGAGGTCGGCCTGTCTAGTGGCTGTTCAAGACCATGCTTCTGTCTGTAAGTTTGCCAATAAAACACTCTTTACTGACAAACCGGATTTGTCTGACAAGGATTTGACTGTCTCCTTCTGTGGTTTCTCAGCTCCTTCAGCATTTGGGGGCCACTTTTTATATAAGACCCGTTCACGGAACAATGAGTATATAGAAGAGGGCACAGGGTGGGTGGGGTTGGGAGTGGGGGTGGTGGGTGGTGGGGAGTTTCCTAGAGAGAAGAGAGCAAGGAGATAGTGAGGACCTGTGGACACCGCAAGTGCCGTGGTGCTGTGAACACAGTCCTGCCATCACCGTGGCTGTGTCGTTGTGGCTGGAGTGTTTTGTGTCATATTGAATCTTTTTTTTTTCTTTTGAGACAGAGTCTCACTCATGATCTCAGCTCACTGCAACCTCCACCTCCCAGGTTCAAGCGATTCTCCTGCTCAGCCTCCTGAGTAGCTGGGACTACAAGCGCACCACCATGCCTAGCTAATTTTTTTTTTTTTTTTAAGTAGAGACGGGGTTTTGCCGTGTTGGCCAGGCTGGTCTGGAACTCCTGACTTCAGGTGATCCACCTGCTTTGGCCTCCCAAAGTGCTGGGATTACAAGCGTGAGCCACCGTGCCCAGCCCATGTTGAATCTTTAAATACCTTCCAGTGTGTTGCCAAAAGTTCCAGGGTGCTGTGAACCCCAAAATATTGAGAACCACCATGACTTTGGCAGGGTCGGCAGCCACTTCAGCTCCTGCACTCCAGGCTGCAGCACCCAGGGCTGGAGGCAGCAGGGGGTCAGCAAAGGTGAGGCGGCCCTGTGTGTGCCCCGAGCTGGGCACCTCCCTGGCCCCCGCCCAGCCTCCCCCTTCTCTGCCTCTGAGGTCAGGGCTCTGGGTGGTGCAAGGTTAATGGAAACCTGAAGGAGGTGAGCAGGAAGGGAAATTGCTGTTAAGTGTTTCTCTGTCTTTTCCTTTCTGCTGCCTCAGCCATCTCATTCTCATCCATGGATCAGGCCAGGGCTTGAGGCTCATAATTTCAAAGTCCTTTTAACTTTTCTAAGGCAGAATTGTATTGCTTTTGGCCAAAGGCCACTCTGTAATTTACAGAGCAAAGAGCAGGCACAACTCTCTCTTTAGTTTAAGACACAGGGCTCGAAACAGGACACGTGGGGCTGAGTTGGTGGCTCCACCTGGGATGACCCCCCTGAGCCTCAGAGAGCCAGGACTCACGTGGCAGACACGGCCACATGGGCTGCTGGACTGATTTCTTTTCCAGGTTTGCTCTTGGTGCAGCCCCAGCCGTGATCACCGCCAAGGAGCCCTGAGGGGGCTGCAGGGCCTTGACAGAGTGTGAGGTGCCCCAGGGCAGTGCCGCAGGGTGGGGGAGCTCAGAGCCCACCACCTGCCTTGCAGCCCAAGAACCAAACCTCTCCCTGCCTCAGTTTCCTTACTGACAACATGGGGAGAGAGTAACATACCCCGTGTGCCTGCTTCGAGGGTGAAATAAGGTGATGCAGGTGAAGTGTATGCCTGGCAAAGTCAGCTTTCAATAAACATGATTGTTACTCCGGTTCCTTGAACTCAGGGGTCCCAGAACTTTCCATCAGACTCCAGTCTCCTAGGAGTGGAAGGTTATGAAGTTAATATTGATAGTTAATTTTCTGTCTCCCACTGAATCACAAACAGGACCTGGGGCCCAAAGGTGAGGTCCAGGCAACTTCAATGAGAGAAAAATGGAGTCACCTGCCTGGGCCCGAGTGATCGGGGCTCCCCCAGGCCAGCTGGTCCTGTGGCTGGATCAGAGCCTGGTGAGAATGGAGTGAGGGGCTGTGGATGGGGCGGTGAATCCCTGTTGGGGTCAGAGAGTTACAAACAGTAGGTGGGCTTCCGGGTCTCTTCCTGCCACTGCAGAACCTCGAAGCTCAAGGCCTGAGGCTGGGGGCTCTAAGGCCAGTGCATCATCAGTGAGAAATTCAGCCAGCTCCCCCCAACCAGGACCCCTCCAGAGTCTGTGCTCATTGTGGCTTCAGGGTCCCTGGGGTGGGGGAGGGACAGGCAGTGACAGGCCAGGAGCCCAGAGCAGAGCCTGACACATGCATTCTGCTGGGAGCCTTTCCGGACTTCCCCGTAGACCGGTGGTGGCAGTGGCTCAGGGCTGCAGTGTGACCGTTGCAGGGGCAGTGGAGGTGGAGGTCAGCCCTGGCCTGTCACAGACAGGCAGGGTTTGGGAGAGGAGGGAACTAACAGTGGTGCCCAGATATTGGAGCAGGTCAGACTCACCCAGGGAAGTGGCCCCTCCAGAGGTTCTGGTTCCGGGGAATGGAGAGGTCCTGGGAGTCGGCCTGCTAACAAGCCCCTCCTCCATCTGGGGCATGTGGTACAAAACTGGTGGCTTCCCTTTCTTGTCCCTTGGAATGCTCCCTCTCGGGGAGCCCAGCCCAGGGTCAGACATCCAAGTGGGTGGATGTGGCCCGGGAGCCACCGGATGAGTGGGGAAGGCATCTTGGACATTATAGCCTGGCAGAGTGATGGGGAGAAGAGCCAAGGAGGCAGCCCACCCCCAGAACGGAGGCCCAGACATACGGCCCCAGCCCAGACACTGCAGCCACCCACAGCCCTGCAAGCCACCTGGCTGAGACCGATCACCGCACGGCAGACACAGCTGTGCTCCAGGTGCCAAATTCCTGACCCAGAAAATTGTAAGCAAAATACAATGGTGGCTGTTCTAAGCTGCTAAGTTTTGGAGAGGTTTAATTCACAGTGAAAGAAAACCAGTATGCCCCATCTGAGCCTCAGTTTCCATGTATAAAATCCAGATGGAAACGCAGTGCGGTGGGGCTGAGGCTGACTCTACAGTGTCCAGGGGGTGCTGCCGGGTTCTGGCTCGGCTCTGCCACTCTGCGGCCCTGTGGTCCTCGTCAAGAGGCATGAGTCATTTGTGAAATGGGAGTTAATCACGGAGCCCGTGAGGGTCAAGCAGGGCGAGCCATTTGAAGCGCTCAGAACATTGCTGGCGCACAGCTAGAACTAATGGACACCAGCAAGGACTTTTACCTCATTAGCACCCACAGGACTGGCGTGAAGATGAGAGCCGTGGAGGGCTCATGCCGGTACCGAGGAAGCAGTGGATGTTGTTAAGAACAGGCTCATTTTAAAGCCCCTGCTGTGTGCCTGGCACTGTCGCAGGAGCTTGGGTCACATCAGGGACAAAACAGACCAAGATCCATGTGTGATGGGCGCAGGGGGCCGAGGAATGGGAGTGTGTGGGATTGCAAGCTGATAAAGTCCCTCACCCAGTTATGTGACTTCACAGACGCTGAGAAAAACAGGCCAGAGGTGAGTTGCCAAGGTGAATTGCCCTGAGGTCTGGAGAACTAGGTCCTCAGTAGAAGCTCCCTGAGCTCTGGGTGAGACAGACCTGGTTCCTAGCCATCCCTTAGCTCTGGCACCATCAAGACCCTCCAGGAGGGAGTGCCAGTGGGGCCAAGCGCCCGCCAGCCCACCCCAGACAGTGTCTTCGAAGATAAACTGTTTTCCCAGTGGCCCAAATGAAAACCATATTGCTTGGAAAGTGCAGTTGAAACAGAATTACCGGAATCCTTTGTCACCAGAGTGGGCGTCACATGCCAGCATCTGCAAAGGTGTCAGTAATCATAATTAATGAGACCTTCCTCAGACTCCTGATGCGATGATCTGTCAGCAGCGCCTTTGAGTCTGCAAGGATGGGAGGAGGGGGAGGGATTGGCCCACACCCCCCCGTCTGGCAGCTTCCCCCTCCCTCGCCCCCAGTTGGGGTTCAGGGTGCTCCATCCCTCTCAACAGCCCAGGTGAGGCAGCTCCATTAGTGGAGGAGGGCACTCACCCTGCACACTCCACCGTGAAGTTTCTGAGACTTGGAAGCAGGAGGTGAGTGGGAACACGTGTGCATTCAGGATCATCCTCATCATGTGGAATAATAAGGATAAAAAAATAATGATGATAGCAGCTCTCACATACTGAGCACCTACTGTATGCCAGGCCCTGAGTTAAGATTTTGTGCCCATGAGCTCATTTGACCCCATTATCCACGGTGACCACAGAATTCATCCTCCGACTGGGATGCTTGGGAGAGTGGAAGATGGCACTGGGAGGAATGACACTCACCCCGGCCCCTGGACAGCCTGGCTCCCCTACTTCAGGTCTCAGCTCAGACGTCCTCATCTGTGCACTCCTCCTGACTGCGTCTCTTATGTCACTGTCCCACTCCCTCCCATCATGCACTGCCCCTTCACCTGTCCTGTGTCCCTGACCTCATCGCCACCCACATGCCACACAGCTGGTCAGTCCTTTATGTATCTGTCATCTCTCCCCATTACCATGTGGGGTCCCCGAGGGAGGGCTGGGGTCTCTTCTGTCCACTGTGGTGTCCCAGGGCCTCAGCCAGTGCCTGGGCCACAGTAGCTACTCAGCCAATGATTGGTGGGTGGATGGATAGACAGGTGGCTGGGTGAATGAATTAACGAAAAGTCCCAGAATAGAGAGAACTGAGATGTGAGTTCATTTCTCCTTTCTAAAGGCTTTGCTGGGACGACAGCTGTCCTGGGCAATCTTCTGTCATCCTCAGTCACTTTGCAGGCTGGGGAGCAGGGAAGCTGGGTCTGGGGCTGAGCCGCATAGTCTTGAGAGGCAGACTGGCGTTGAGGCGGAGCTCCTTGAGGTGGGAAACACTCACGGACTGTGGAAGCCAAAGCTGTGTTCAACCACCTGACAGAGCTCAGTCTAGCTCCACCACCAACAGCTGCGTGGTCTTGAGCCCTCTCCTCCCTGGGCCTCTTCCTCATGTGGGAGACAGCAGCCTGCTCCAGGGCTGCTTTCAAGATGAAGAGAGGTGAGGGATGTGGTGGTGCTTTGAATCAGAGCACGGGGATGCGGGAGGGGAAGGGTGTCCCTTTGACTCTCCCCAGAGTGCACAGGCCTCCTGAGAGGGTCCCTGAGATGGTCCCCAACCCTGCTTACCCTTACAGGGCTCAGCCAACCAGGTAGGTCCTGCAGAGGTCTTGGGCTGCAACTTGGGCTGTTAACTCCTTCTGAGCCAGCCAGCCAGTCACTTAGCAGTGGCGGATATGGGTGCATGGGGATGGGGAGGCAGTGCCAGCAGGAGCTGGGAATCGGGGCTTGCCCTGCTGCTGGGGCTGGGGCCAGGGTCAGTGCTTTTTGGAAGATTCACTCTCTCTAAGGGCTTCTTTATCTATTTGCATCATCTTCTGCCCTACTTATGCCACCAGCACTTACTGAGCACTCGTCGGTTCCAGGCACTGTGCTGGGCGCTGTGTTCCCATGGGCAGTGAAATAGACATGACCACCACACTTCTGGAGGTCGGAGTCCAGCAGGGGATGGACATGAATAAAATAATCACTCCAGTAGGCATTTACCCATCTGGGCAAGTGCTACGAGACAGAAGTAGAGGGGCTGGGATGGGAGCAGATTACCGAAGGAGGGAGGGAGTGATCAGGAAAGATTTCCGTGGGAAAGTGACATCTGACCTGGGCTCTGACGGACAAAGGCGTTAGTGAGACAGAAAGGAGGGAGGAGGGCACTCCGGGGAGACGGGACTGTACGTGCAAAGGCCCTGGGTGGGACAGAGTGTGCCTGAGGGACCAAACACTCTCGTTAGACACTCCTGCTAGTGATTGTTGTTGATATTGTTAATCTGGGCCCAGGGGAAGATTGGCTCTGCCCCTGGAGAGGGGAGGGGCTCTTAAAACACCACTTGCGTCCGAGTTTACTCACCCTCCTGGCAGTCAGCATTAAATAGAAGTGTATTGTTGTCATACTTGCTCTCCTCCCCAGCTTCCTCCTCCTCCTATTCATCTTCTCCTTCTCCTCCTCCTCCTCCTCCTCTTCCTCGTTCTCCTCCTCCCCCCCCCCTCCTCCTCCCCCCCTCCTCCTCCCCCCCTCCTCCTCCCCCCTCCTCCTCCCCCCCTCCTCCTCCCCCCCTCCTCCTCCCCCCCCTCCTCCTCGTTGTCCTCCTCCTCCTCGTTCTTCTCCTCCTCCTCCTCCTCGTTCTCCTCCTCCTCCTCCTCCTATTCATCTTCTCCTTCCCCTCCTCCTCCTCCTCCTCCTCCTCCCCCCCTCCTCCTCCCCCCCTCCTCCCCCCCTCCTCCCCCCCTCCTCCTCGTTGTCCTCCTCCTCCTCATTCTTCTCCTCCTCCTCCTCCTCGTTCTTCTCCTCCTCCTCCTCCTATTCATCTTCTCCTTCCCCCCCTCCTCCTCCTCCTCCTCCTCATTCTCCTCCTCCCCCTCGTTCTTCTCCTCTTCTCAGTTACACCTGTATTCAGGCACAGTTGAGGTCAACTTTAGCTGTGGTTGGACTGATCAATGAATGGCCTTGGCAGGGAGGCGCAATGCCTCGGTTGTGGTACAGGGGTGGGAAGTTTCCCCCAGGTCCCTCCAAGACCCCTGTGGGCCCAGACCCCGTGATCATCGGATGCCCCCACCCTCACGCCTGCAGGAGCCCCATCCCATATGTGGCCTGGACAACGCCAAACCCCGGGTAGTCTCATCCTATGTTCTGGATGTGGATGAGCCCCCTGTCCTGATGGGGCAGATGACCTTGAACAAGACCCTTCCTCGGAACAAGACTCTTCCTCGGAACTCCCACAGGAGGGAGGCTGCAAAGGGTAAGAGGGTCTGGGATTAGGTGACCCCAGTGATGGCTGAGTGGTGTCTTCTGGGAGGCCTGGAGCCTCTGTCCTGCTGGTGGGGGCCTGGGTGAGGACGGAAGGGTTAATGCTGGGATGTTCTGCCCAGGCTGCTGGAGCCTGTGTATGCCCCTCCTTGCCGTGATTAATTCAGTTTGGTAAAGCGGTATTTATGCTGGAAATCTAATAGTCATTTCTGATGGTAGAGGAATTGAAAAATAAATTGAAAGTGTCAGACGATGCATCAGCATGGGCGATGGAGTGGAAGCGGGGGCCGCGCACCCAGTCTCCCCACTGGGCAATTTGCAGGCCCAAGAAATTAGCCAAGTTTCTGTTTCTACAGTTACAGGATCAAGAACAGAGGTGATAGGGTGGAGCAGGGGGATGCGGGTGTGAGGTGAGGAGAGCAGAGAGATCCCAGCCTGCAGGCAGCGTCAGAGCCACAGATGAGGAGATGAGCTCAGAGCGGACAGGGACCCGTCCATGACACCACAGGAGGCTGTGGGCACCGCGAGGCTGGGATCCGGGCTCCTTCCTTCCACCACCAGGCCAGGGAGCACACTGACACGGTCTGGGCCTCTGTGGAGATGGATGCTCTTGGTAGCTCAGCCCCAGGGTCCACCATCTGGGAGCCCCCACCTCCCCAGGCTGCCCCTCTGCCTCAGGGAGGGGACTGGCCGCCCGGGAGTTGGGGCCACCTTGCGTGCCTGTGTCTGAACCATGTTAAGTGCAGGTCTCTGAGTCTACAGGGACTGGGTCTCCCCAGCAGTGTCTGGCCTCCCCCAAGGGCTCCTGCCCCTGGTGAGGTCTAGGTCTCCCCAGCAGCCTGGACTGTGTACTGGCAAGGCTGCCTCCCCGCCCTAGTCAGAGGGGCCTCCTTGGGCAGGTCTCTGACTTCACCCCCTAGAGGCTCCTGAGAGCAGGCGTGTGTCTTCTCCAAAAGTCAGGACTGTCCCCCCGACCTGAGGCTTCCTTGAAGGTGCTGGACTAGCTTCCCACTGGACCTCAGCTCTTCAGACCTCCTCAAGGGCCTGGGCGGCTGGTGTCTGTTGAGGTCCTGACGGTCAGGCTAGCTCTGTCCAGACCTGGCACATGGATGGGAGAGGGGAAGGTGTAAGCAGAGAGCTGGAAAGAAGGGGAGGTGCCTGCTAACTTCACACCCCTTGGATATGGGGGACAGTCTTTGTCAGGAGGACTAGGGGACCAGGGATCCTGGGAACAGGCCCTACTATGTCCTGCAGCCACTGACCATCCTAAAAACCCCTCCTTCCCAATGACTCTGGAACTGGGAGAGCCCAGCACTGGAGGAAGGAGGTCTGGGGTCCTGCCCACCTCATTCATTCATTCATTCATTCAACAAGTGTCTCTCAGCTCCCTACTTTGTGCTTGACATCATGCAAGGCACTGGAGATGCAGCAGGGCACAAAATGGATGAGGTCCTGCCCGCACGGAGCTTGCAGCCTTGTAGCGGGGAGACTGATAGTAAACACACCAATGAATGAATGAGCAAGATCATTTTGGAAAGTGTTGAGTGCCATGAAGGAAATGAAGCAGGATGACATGGCAAAGAGTGGCTGGAGCAGAGGTCCTTTTGGGAAGGCTTCTAGGAGGAGGTGACTTTAGGCTTAGATCTGTGCATGAGCAGGTGCCACCTTGCCTGGAGCTGAGGGAAGGGTATCCTGAGATCAGGGTCAGAATACGAAGACACAGCAGTGGCACCAACTGGCAGTGTTGTGAAGGTCAGGGCGGCCAAGCGGCAGTGCATGAGGGCTGTGGGAGGAGATGGGGCTGTAAGGGCCAGCTGGAGATGGTCGCTGGCTGAAGCACGATGCCATGGCCATCATCAGGACTCTGAAGTTCATTCTGGGAGCAGCTGAAGTCCCTGGAGGGTTTTAAGCGGGAGAGAGTGACACAGTTGTGAATTTTCAAAACATCATGCTCACATTGTGGATAATGGAGTGTGGAGGGGCAAGAAGGAACAGGGGACCTGGCTGGAGCTGCTGCAGGTGTCCAGGTGAGAGCTGGGGCAGCCTGGACCAGGGCAGGAACAGCCTGAACCAAAGGTAGAGGAAGCCCATGGAACTCAGATACATCATGGAGGCTGAATCAACAGGACTGAATAGTGGATTTGATGTGGGTGGTGGGAAACGGGGAGAGTCGAGGATGACTCTGAGGTTCCCGGTTTGACTAACTGGGTGAGTGAAGGTACCACCTGCAGGGACAGAGAAGGCTTGAGGCAGGTAGGTTTGAGGGAGAGGAAGTTCTCTTTTGGATTTGCTAAGTTTGCGCTGCCTCCTGAATGGACAACTGAGGATACCCCCCATGCTGTTGATCCTGTGCACCAAATTTTCCTCTTCTCCCAGCCACATGGTGGGATTGCACTTTTCTGCCAACTTGAACTTGAATAAGGTCATGTGACTTGTTTAATGAAATGTGAGTGGAAGCAGCATGTACAGATGGGAGCTTAAGAGGCATGATTCCCCTTGCTCCTGTTTTCCTCTAGGCCTGAATGACTGGCAGGCTCCGTTCTGACCTATCAGCCTGTCTTGGGGAGAGGATAATGGGGGTCGGAGGCCCCAGCCAACCAATAAGCACAGGTAGCATGAATGAGGAAGAAGCCTTTGTGGGTTTCAGCCACGGACATGTGGGGGATGTTTGTTACCACAGCACAATCTAGTCCAACCTGACTGATACGAACCTCACACTTCTACATAATTTTGGGAGTCATTAGTGGTTGATCAAAACCATTTCTTTTTTTTCCAGATTAGGAGAGCCTGAGAGTGAGAGTAGGGAGAGAAACGCTCCTTGCTTTCACCACCTCACATGACAATGCAATGGGCTCACTCTCTTCTTCCCAAGTCCAGGCTCCGTCCCCATCTCCGGTCAAAAGCTCAAACTCCCCAGGCTGATTCTGCCGCTGTCATTCAACTCTGTCACCTCCCTTGCCGGTCAGTTTGTCCTCTCAGATCGCTGGAGCAGTATACCTCCTCCCCACCCTTACTGCTGGAGTCACAGACATGTCAGTCCTGTGTGGAGCAGGCAGTGCTTGGTTCAAGCCTGAAGTCTGCCACTTAATAGAGGTGTGACTCTCAGTGAGTAACTTCATCTCTCTGAACTGCAGTTTCCTGATAAAAAGGAGACTATTAATAGCACAACTTTGAAGATTAAATAAGATGAAGCACATGAACCCATGTTCCATATAAGGTCACTGGTATTACTTGATGATTATGGTCACGTCTCATCACTGCCTCCCTGGATCAATGTCCCAGCCCCCTCACCAGTTGCCTTGTCTCCAGACTCATCATCTCCAGTTATGCTCCCATGCTGCTTCCAGATACAGCTCTTTAAAGCAAGCTCTGATCCTGTCACTATCCTGCTCAAGGACCACCCGTGGCTCCCTCTTGCCCATAGAATAAATTCCAACCTCCTCACCCTGGAATTAGGGGCCTCCCTTCTCAGCCCTCCCTTCCACACAGCAGCAAACTGATCAGTTTGTTCTGCCTTAAACAAGTCTTTTAATCCTCTTATCAGAGTGGTTTAAAGAGTCCTGGCTTGAGAGACAGGTGGCCTGAGTACCAGCCGCTGCTTTGCCACTGATTTATAGTATAACCTTGGGGACGTTTCTTGCCCTCAGAGCCTCAGTTTCCCAATCTGAAAAATGGAGAGGAGAGCGAGGGCTAAATTCATTAATCTCAATGCTTCATTCTGAGGCAAACATCCTGGGTTTCTTAGAGCCAAGCTGCTACCTCATTCCCAGCATGGCCTGGCCTGTCCCACCTCCTTCCCCTCCCATTCTCCCTCTCTTGCTACCCCTCTCCTGACTGGGTACTGCGACGGGCCCAGGGCAAGAAGCTGCAGAGCTGCTGGGCTGGCGGGCTCAGCGATGCTGCAGACACAGGCAGCAGGGACCCAACAGCCTGTAAGCAAAACCCTTAGGGAGGTGGGATGTGATCAGTGCCAGGGCGGGACTGCACGTTAGACTGAAAGCTGCTCCATATTTCCATGATCCTGAGTGTGGGTTTTGAGAGGAGATGGGCGGAGTCTGAGCACTGGGGCTGGATGGGGGCTGTGAAAGGAGGTTACTTAGTGGGCAGCACCAAGGCCCAGCAGGAGTGATGGGGACCGTGACATTCACCGAGCTTTCCTGAATGAAACACCCAACAACGTATCTTTTTATTTTTCAAGTTGCTATGTGTCAGTTATTATTATACTCAAAATTCATAACTACTCATCATCATCATAAAGCGACTCTCATTCATTGAATGTCACCTAGCACCAGGCCCTGCGGTAACTTCTCTAAGTCTCCTAACTTATCTAATCTTTATGACGTCTGTACAAGACACCTAGTATTTTACTACGACTCTCTTGCTTTCGGGATGAGAAAATTGCGCGGTTAAGTAATTCACTCGAGGTGATGCAGCCGGAAGGTGCTGAAGACGGGATCTGAGCCCAGGCCACTGGGATTCAGCACCCTGAGCTTAACCACTGCACTGGTCTCTGTGTAGACCCCAGTTGGCCCCCAGGATGGGGACAACTGTACTCACATGACAGGTGAGGACACTGAGACTAAGGGGGTAGTGACCTACCAAGATCACACTGGAAAGCCCCACCGTGAAATCTGCTCTCTGGATGGGGGAGGTGCTGCCTGCTCCAATGGCACTTTCTCCACTGCCCTGCCCTTTAGAGGGAGAGCGGGGCTCCAGGGCTCCCCCAGGGCCCTGAGTGATCAGCAGAGGGACCCTGGGAAGGGAGCAGGCTCTGTTCTCTGACAGATCCAGGTCCATGTCCTGGCTCTGCCACTCAGCAGCATGTAACTATGAATCAGTCACTTAGTTGTTCTGAGCCACAGTTTCCTCTTCTGCAAAGTGGGGCAGCGGCAGCATGCTGGGCGGATGGGAGCAGGGACAGGCACAGGTGCCTGGCACACAGTAGGTGCTCAGTAACGGCTGTGCTTTCCAGTCCCCCTTGAGGCTGAGGCTCCTGCAGATGTGACTTTGGCACTGGGGCCTGATGGTCCCCTCCGTGGGCTCTAAAACTCCCCCTGGGGGCCGCTGAGAGTGGGAGAAGAGGCTGGGCCAACCACAGCCCACAGACCACCTCTTGGGAGGATGATCTGTCTTCAGAGGACAGCTGGGTTCCTGGCCAAGACAAACCTAATGCCTGGGCTCTGCTGCCTGGCCCCAGGGCCTGACTCTGTCACTCATGGTCATGCCCTATCACCTGTGTGGTCACCACACTGCCAAACATATTAACAACCATCCCTACTTGGGCACTCACATGGGTGCACAGTCCCATCTCATTTAATTCTCACAACAGTCCTATGCTGGAGGGATAGTCACTGTGGCCAGGAGGAGATGAGGAAAAAGGCTTAGAGAGGAGAAATGAACAGCCGGGGAAGCAGGCACATGGGCTTGGCTGCCCCTGGGGCCCTGGCTGTTACCTTCACCCTGTCACCACCCCCTGAGTACCCTCACCATCACACTATCATCTGTCACTGACTCCACCTCCCAGCAAGGTGCTGCCTGCCCCCTGCCACCCCCAGTCACTGCACACACAAGCACCCGCCCCACAGACACACGCTTTTGGGGGGCAGAGTATGCACATTATGCACGCATGAGGGATCCCACAGCCACATGTGTCTCTGCGTCCCCATTCACACCCCATTACCTCAGACTCCTCCCTGTATAAAGTCCCCCTCAGGGCCTCATCTTACCAACTCTTCTTTCTCCTATGTCTTAAAACTCACTCTCAGATTTAAAGCTGAAGAAAGAGAGGCGAAGGGAGTCCAATTTCATTTTATTTATCAGTGGCAGTAAAGCAACGTTTCAAGTGATAATTATAATAATTAAAAATCCTGTTGTCATCTGTGGGGAGGAAGGTGCTGCCTGCACAGCCAGCTGTGGCTGGTGAGTGGCCAGAGGGTTCTGATAGCAAGATCAGCTCCAGCCACTCCCAGGTCCCATGGTAAGTCTGCTGGGCCTTTTAATGCTAGAGGACGGAGTTCAGGAAGGGGAGGCTGAGGGTGTATGACCAGGTGACCCTCACTCATATGGCCCAAGAGCCCTTGGCTGGGCCTGAGAAGACAAGAGGAACCAGGTGGACTCAGCCTCACCCGTGAGCTTGTGCTGAGTGTGGGTGCCCCGTGTCCCTGTGGGAGGGGGTGACCTCACTGGGTTGTGGGTCTAGGGAGCCGCATGGTGGGTCCTCTCCCAGGCTGTGGGCAGTGTCTGCTTTGGGGCCAGCCTGGCTTGGGCTCTGCCACTGAACCACTGTGTGGCCTTGGATGTGTCACCCACCCGTTCTGCCCTGGTGTGGCTCTTGGCCACCGACAAAGCCAAGCTCCCTGCTGTAGCCACCTGACACCCAGCCCAAGGGAGCCCCAAGAGGGCAGGGCCCTGTCTCCACTGCCCACCTCCACACCTGTCCCCAGTGCCCAGACCAGGGACTGGCACACAGGAGCCTTAATATTTGTTGGAGGATTCCAAGAATGTGTAAATAAACAAGACAAATCCAGGAGGTAGGCTGTCTTATCCACATCTAATGCAGGAGGCTCAGAGGTGAAGGGACCCACCTGAAGTCACATAACTGGTCAGAAAGAGGAAGCTGAGGGCTGCTCTTCCAAGGGGCACAAGGACCAGGACAGGACTGGGGAGCAGCATGGACCCTGGGAGAGACAGCCGAGCTGCCGTGCCCGCAGATGAGAAGTCAAATGCTTTACAAGACTCAGCCCACACCTGGGAAACTCAAGCCACCTGGGAGGCCCCAGTGACGGCGGCCTTGGGGAAAAGGGGGAGGAGAGAGGGGGGCAGCCTCATTTGCATAAAGGCCTCACCTCTGCCCATAAACTGGGCTTTCAGGGGCAGGGACACCAGGGCCTGGCCAGTCACCAGGAGGCTGGGGGCAGAGGAGGGTGGAGCAGGGCCAGGCCCTGACCAGGTCAGCAGCCAAGTCCCATCCCTGTGCTCTTGGCTCCTCTTCCCAACTGGCTCTTCCCTCCCTGACCTCAGTAGGTCCTCCCAACGTCTCTGCCTTGCTGATGAGGCAGCTGAGGCCCAAAGAGGCCAAGTGACTTGCTCAAGGTCACATGGCAAGTCTGCAGCAGACCCAGAACTGACCAGGCCCTGACTCCCAGCCCAGAGTGCTGAGTTCTGCCCCTCTGGCTTCCTTCTGGCTGCCCTGGCCCAGGGCCTGTGCTGGGCTCCCCCACACTGCCCTGTCCTCTGCTACCACCAGCCCTCTCTGCTCCACCAAACGCCCCAGCCAGGGCTTAGTTCGGAGCTGCTGGAGACTCCAAGTCCCCTCTCCAGCTTCCACCCCTGAGCCCAGACTCTTTTCCCCAGCTGTTCCCAGACACTGGGTCAGGGAGACACAGAATGCTGGGGCTGGCAGGGACCCCACGAAGCCCCTGGCCCAATCCTCTGGAGCGGCAGGTGGGAGCAGTGGCCTCTCAGTGGCCACGCTGTGCCCCTCACCTCCATCCCAGAAGCCCTCCAGGGCCTGGGTTGGGGAGCTGCTCTTCTCCCTGCATGTCCCCCCTGCTTCCGGCCTTATTTATTCCCCAGCAGATTCTGAGTCAAGGTCTAAGGTTTGATTTACAAACTTTCAGGGGAAGGAGGGTGGCTGGCTGCACCTGCAGCTGAGAGGCCAAGGTGATTTACTCTGCCAGGAAATGTCTGTCTCTCAGGAGGGATCAGCCAGGCCTTCCTCCTTGAAGCTGGGATTTACTGAGGCTTCTGTTTCCCAGGGAGCTGCACGGTGGCTTTGTGGGGGCTGGGGTGAGGGTGAGGGTACAACCAAAGTGGAAGGAGCCATGGGGATTCACATGCAGTAAAGAGCAAACCTAGACGGTGTGGTCGGGATGAAGAGGATAAACTTCAGTGTCACTGGAGGCCTAGGACTGATTCCTGCCCCACCACGGCCAGGCTGTGTGACCCTGGGAGCTTGACACACAGTAGGGGCTCAGGAAAGTTGAGTTCTCCCCCAGCTCGTCTGAGGTCTCCCTTTCCCTGCCCCGGCCACTTCTTCCAGGTCCCCCCAACTCCTTGCCCTAGGCTTTCCTTCAAGCCCCCTGCCTGCACATGTCTGTCTGTCCTCAGGGAGAGCAGAAGCCTGCCGGTCTCACAGGTTCCGTCTTCACTGCAGTTCAGGAGAGAGAGCACTGGGGGCCCATGAGCAGGACTGGCCTGGCCACTGCACACCAGGACGCCAGGAACGGGTGCTTCATATGTCCAGGGATAGTTAGAGGGGCAGCTACTTCCCTCCTGATGAGTTTGGAAAGGGCTCTTGGCAGAGTCAAGGGACTCTGGGGCCTGAATTTCTATTATGATCTAAGGGATCAGCAAAATTCTTGAGCCTATCTGATTTCTAATAAGGAAGGAGGGAGCCTGGTCTCGTTAGGGCAGGTGAGCCAGGGTCTTACTGGGCAGGGGCAAGGGCTGGGGTTGGATCCTTGTGGGGAGTGGGTAGGAGGCAGCTCCCCTCCCTCTGAAGGGAACTCCAGGCTACCTGGGCCTCTCAGGTTGGGACCCCAAGACAACCTCTTCCATTCTCAAAGTTGCTGTTGCATTCTGTAGGGTGATGTCGAGAGGAGGGGGACTCTGGAGTCAGATCCCCCAGAACCCAGTAGAGCCATCAGAGACCTTGGCTGGTCCTGGCAAATCCCGGTAGCCTCTGTCTCCTGAACCTCAGTGCTCTTACCTGTAAAGTGGAAGTGGTGATCTCTCCTTTGCTTGGCTATTGTGTGAGCTAAATAATGTGAGAAAAACCCTTGTACAGTGCGTGACACATATCAGGTCCTCCACGGAGGATCGCTGTGATCATGTGGAAACGTATTCCAGCTCCATGAGGGGTAAAGGTAGGCAAAGTGTGGACTTGAGGGCTGGCTGCTGGATTTAAGCTCTGCCTAGCCTGTACCAGCACTGTGACCTGAGGAAGTGACCTAACCATTCTATGCCTTGGTTTGCTTATCTATAAAATGGGGGTAATAATAGTGCCTCCCTCATAGGGTCATTGTGAGGATTAAATGGCATAATACTTATAAAATGCTTAGAACAGAGCCAGGCACAAAGCTAGCCGGATGTTAGTTTTTTTTTTTTAACTGCTGTTTTGACAATGGTTCTTGTCCAGCCTTTACTCATACTGACCCCTGTAGACCTCTGCAGACTGCCTTTGTATCTCTGTGGCCTGTTAAAGACCTCCATGGTTTCCTCTGAGGTCTGCCTTGCCCTCCTCCCGCTCCAGCCACAGCCCCTACCCCCTGCCCACCACACACACAGTAGCTTGTCTTTTTATTTCCTTATCAGTGTCTTTTTAAGAGCAGAAGTTTTTAATTCTGATGAAATCCAATTTATCAATTAGTTTTTAATGAATTTTTCTTTAGATATGGCATCTAAACATATTCACCTAATTCACGATCACAAAAGTGTTTCCTTTGTTTTCTTATAAAAGTTTCATAGTTTTAGGTTTTCATTTAGATCCACAAGCCATTTTGAGTTAATTTTTATGTATGGCATGAGGTAGGGATTGAAGTTCATTTTTTTACAGATGGATATTCTGATATTCCAGCACCACTTGATAAAAAGACTATTCACTGAATTGCTTTTGCTCCTTTGTCAAAAATCAATTGTTCATATATGTGAGGAACTATTTCTGGACACTTTATTCTGTTCCACTGACAGATTTGTTTCTTTTTATGCCAACACCACACTGTCTTAATTACCATAGTTTTATAATGTCTTGAAATAGTCCTCTTTAAGGGTTTTTTTTGGCTGTTATAGGTTCTTTGTGTTTCCATATGAATTTTAGAATCAATTTGTCAATTTCCACAAAAAAGTTGTAGTTTTTCTTATGCGCTTGGTCTTTGTTGAGCTCCTTCGATCTGTGGGATTATAGTTTTCTTCAAATTTGGAAATTTTTCTGCCATTAGTTTTTCAAATACTTTTTCTTCCCTGCCTCCTTCAGAGACTCCAATTATACAGTTTGAATTTGTCCCATAATTTACGGCTGCTCTGTTCATTTAAAAAATTCATTTTTTTCTCTCTGTTTCAGTTTGAATAGTTTCTATTATTATGGTGTCAAGTTCATTAATCTTTTCTTTTGAAATTAATAAAGTGCTGTCAATTTCTTCTAGTGTATGTTTATCTCACACATTGTAGTTTTCACTTGCTAGTGTTCTATTTGATCTTGCTTATAGCTTCCATGTCTCAACTTTTTAAATATATGGAATACAATTATAATAAGCTTTAAAGTCTGTGTCTGCTAATTTTGTCATCTGTATCAGTTCTGAGTTGGTTTTGATTGATTCATTCATCTCCTTATTATGGGTTACATTTTCTTTGTGTACCTGCTAATTTTTGATTGAATGCTAGGCATTGTGAATTCTACCTTGTTGGATGCTGGATATTTTTGTATTTCCATCAAATTTCTTGAGCTATATTCTTGGGTGCTGTTAACTTACTTGTTAGCAATTTGATCCTTTCAGGTCTTGCTTTTAAGAGTTGTTAGGCAGAAATAAAATAATGCTTAATCTAGGGCTATTTGCTTTCCACTGTCTAGGCAAGACCCTTCTGTGTACTTTATTCAATTTCCTGTGAACCATGAGATTTTCCAGCCTGGCTAATGGGGAACAGGCACTATCTCCAACTCTGTGTGAGTTCTGGGTACTGTTACCTTCAATTCTTTTGAGTGGTTCTTTCTCCAGAGTTTAATGGTTTCCTCAAATGCATGCACTTGTCAGTACTTGGCAGGATTCTTGAGAAAGACCCTCTGTGTACATTTAGTTTTCTATTTTTTTTTGAGACAGGGTCTTGCTCTGTTGCCCAGGTTGGAGCACAGTGGCACGATCATGGCTCACTGCAGACTCAGTCTCCTGAGCTCAAGCAATTCTCCCTCTTCAGCCTCCCAAAGTGTTGAGATTACAAATGTAAGTCACCACACCTGGCCCAGTTTCTCTCTATTTTTATATCTCTCCTCATGGTACGTTGTCTTATGAATTCTAAATGTCTTGTTCTTCCTAGTTTCTCAGCCTTGTCTCTTTAACTCATCTCTTCCTGTTTTTTTCCTCCCTACAGCATGGTCTGGAAATTCTCTCAAGACAGTAAGCTGGGGAATCTTCTCTCACCTTTTTGTGCCCCATCTTTCAGGGATCACTGTCCTTCATTGTCTAATGTTCAGTGTCTTGGTCTTGGCACATTATTCTTGAACCTCAATTTCCTTATCCATAAAAGGAGAATAATAGCAATAACTATCTGACCCCACCAGAATTGTTGTGAGATTAAATGAGATAATCTAAGTCAATAATTTGGACAATTATTGGGACAACAATGCTCAGTAAGTCTACAATAAGCACTAAATAGATATTATTATATCACTACTAAAACAGCTATTATTCAATAACAATGACTGAGGAAATAAATAATGAACAAAGACTGCCATGCAGGAGTCATTTGACAGATAAGACTCAGCCACAGCATAGAGAGGTTAAGAAACTTGTCCAAGACTATGTAACTATTAAATAGTAAGCAGTGGAGCAAGGATTTGAATTCAGGTCATCTCGTTCCAGAGTCAGTTTTCTCGTTCCTGGTCACAATGTGTGATTGCAAGAGCAAATTTCCTTTATCATCCAGATAATTCCATTTAGAAGACAGGGAACCGAGTGATCCCAGGAGTCTGAAGAGAAAAGCCATCTCGCAGCCCTGGTAGCTGTCCATGGTGCTAAACCCATGCGGCTCCTCTAGCTCAGTGGTCCCTAATCTTTTTGGCACCAGGGACTGGTTTTGTGGAAGACAATTTTTCCACAGATGGGTAGATGGGTGGCAGCGGGGTGGGGCTCGGGGGGGCGGTAGGGGATGGTTTTGGGATAATTCAAATGCAGTACATTTATTGTGCACTTTATTTCTATTATTATTACATTGTAATATACAATGAAATAATTACACAACTCCCCATAATGTAGAATCAGTGGGAGCCCTGAGCTTGTTTTCCTGCAACTAGATGGTTCCATCTCGGCATGATGGGGGACAGGAACAGATCATCAGGCATTAGATTCTCATAAGGAGCGTGCAACCTAGACCCCTCGCATGTGCAGTTCACAATAAGGTTAATGCTCCTATGAGAATCTAATGCCATTGCTGATCTGATGGGAGGTGGAGATCCGATGGTAATGTGAGTGATGGGGAGCAGCTGTAAATACAGATGAAGCTTCACTGACCCTGTTGCTCACCTCTTGCTGTGCAGACCAGTTCCTAACAAGTCATGGACCAGTACCAGTCTATGGCCTGGGGGTTGGGGACCCCTGCTCTAGTCAACACAGAAACCTGTGGCTTCTGGCCACTCTCCTGACCTCCACTCAACTTCTTCCTCCCTTGCCCCACTCCTTGCTCAGAGGTTCAGGACACTGTTGATAACACCCACCTGGTCTGATTTAACATTCACTCACAAGTATAGCCTTGGACCAGCAATACTGTTGCCAGGTCCCATCTCCCATTGCTTTTTCTCCCAATCAAATCTGTGTTTATCCTTGGGTTTTTGGAGAAAACCATAGTTCCTGTCAAGGAGCTATAGGCAATCCAGGGACATAATACATACATTAGGTAAGAACTAAACATCCTAGAATGGCATAAAAAATCCTGCAAGGTCTCCTCTAACATTACCTTTTTTTCTCTATGGCTATCTTCCACTTGTAGTCTCTGGCCACAAGTTGTATCTCCTACCTCTTTGCCTGTCTCTAACTGGAACAGATTCCCACATGCCCACGGAGCTCAGATGCCGCTTCTTCCAGGAAGCCTACCGTCATCCCTACCATCATCACCATTACTCCCAGACTGAGCAGTTTCTCCTAAACTTTTGAAGCTTTTGAGGGTGAAACTAACAACAATGGCAAGAAGATATGGTGGCATTCCATGTTAAGACTTGAGTCCTTCAGAGACATCCTGGGGCAGGGAAGCAGCCCTAGGCTTGGGAGAAAGAGAATTGAAATCTTGTTTGGAACTTCCCAAATATACTGCATGGCCATGGGAAAAATGTGCTCTTTCCTTGGGCTTCAGGCACTCCTTCTGGAACATGATGGGGTTCAGAGCAGATGATTCAGAAGCCATTCCACAAATATGCCTTGAGTGTCCACCATGAGCAGGGAACAGGGTCAGGTCCTATGCAGGGATGGGATGTGGCGCAGAGGGGAGTCAGACCTGTGTGGAAGGAGGGAACAGGCAGGAAGAGCACCACAGAATCTAGGGGAGACCTGAGCAGAGAAGGGAGGGCCCTACAAGAGCTGAGGGCATCAGGAGCTTCCTGTGAGAAACAGCATGCCACTCAAATGCTCTGGAGGCTTTGGTATAGGAGGGAGAGGACATTTCAGAGAGCACAAACGTCCTGGGATCTAGTGTCCTAGGGCACGTGATTCTGGGCTCTGGGCTCTGTAATTATGGGTTCAGTGTCTTATTCCCTGTTCTAGATTCCCTGTTTCTGAATTCTGTGACTCTGGGTTCTGCATTTCTGGATTTGGAATTTTGTGATTCTGAGGTCTGTACCTCTAGATTCTGTAATTCTAAGTTTATTATCTATAGCTCTGGGGCCCAGGATTATACATTCTGGATTCTGACATATATAATTTTGGATTCTGGCTTCTGGATTTTATGGTCTGAGTACTGTGCCCTGTTTATTCCTCTTCAAATCTAAAGGCAAGTGTGGGAGAAGAGAAGATCCCTACGACCTCCCGGCTCCTTTGAAGAGTGTGGCCTCCTTACCCACTTCCTCCCATCCTTTCCCACTCTGCCATGCACTCGTCCCCCTCCCAGTTTTCTTGGCCTTAAGAAAGGGCCCCACACAGCTTGGGGGATAAGCTAAGAAAGGGTACGGATTGAAGGGCCATTCTGCCTGACTCAGCAGGGCTGAAAGTAACTGTCTCCAGGCTCCACCCAGCCCCCAGGAATGGATGGTCTGGACTGGGACCTGCCCTCTGCAAACAGGTGCTATGTCCTGAAATAGCCCAAGGGCTTACTTCTCAGTGAAGGAGAAGGAAAGAGTGAGATTTAAGGGACCCTTAAAGACACTGTGCATGCTCAAGGACTCACATGAGCGTGACTTCACCCCTTTGGGTGCAGTATGGCCCTACCGCAGTTGCATCCCTCTGTCTGCTTCTCCACACTTCTCACAATGATAGTCCCACCTACCCACTCCATTCCACCTGAGCCAAACCGACAGAGACAGCAAGCAGGGAAGTCCCTGCAACTCCTCCCCAACCCATACCCACATGCGCCTGCACACACACGCACGCACACACACGCACGCACACACACGCACGCACACACATGCATGCACACACAGGCACACACAAACCCGTCTTGGGCTCCTGAGAATTCTGGGTCTCTTGGGGGAGAGTCTGTTGTTCAGGATATAAGGATACTTTGAACCCAAGGACAGACGTGTACATTTGTTTCAGGGTGTGGGTGTGCATGAGTGTGACTTTGTGTGTGCCAGAGGTCTGAGCGTGAGGCCGCGGCTATCCCGGAGGGTGAGGGTGGTGGTCTCGAGAGAGTGCTGTCCTGTCAGAGCATGTAGGCGCCTCCCTCGGCAGGTCTGCTGCGCCCCCTGCCAGTCCTACTTGTGGTTGGACCCTCTCTCTGAGTTGCTGCCCCCACCTCATGAAACTCTGGGCTATAGGGGTGAGGACAGACAGCCAAACACACTTAAATTTAAACTCTTTGTAGAGAGATAATTTTTCCCAATCACTCACTTTTCTGCACAGATCTCCACAACTTGATTACTTCTAATTAGGTTAATAAAATGGAGAGTGATTTCTTTTCTCTGAATATATGAATGGTCTCCGAGACAGCCCCAGTGTACCACAGCCCAGAGTAGGGCCTGCCCAGATGAGACCTCTGTCCTCCGAGTGGCAGAGGGACTTGCCCAGGGTCACACCACAAGCCAGTCGAACTCAGGTCTGTCCGCTTCAGAAACCCAAACTCTTAATCATCACATGGTTGGCAGGAGAGCATTCCCGCAACTCCCCACCTAGGAGAGTGTGGGATCAATGGTTGCATCCTCTCCAGGGTCACGGCGGTGGGGTTGGGACCCAGGGAGATCTCAAGAAGCGGCGTCAGGGTGTGGGTCTCTCCTGGACAAAACCTCCCTCAGGTTCATCTCTAACTGCAGACCCTGTGTGTGTCCTAAATCACAGAGTCCCTTTAGCCATAAATACGGATGGGGAAATGATTCCAGGAAACCAGAATTGGCAAAATACCAGGGCACTTGGAAGAACGTTGTAGAGTTGCTGGCCAAGGAGTTCAGAGAGACCCAGGGAGGCACCTGGCCCTCTGCCCTGACTCATCTTGGACGTCTGTGGTCTATGTCTGTGGAAGTAGGTCACCGTCAGAGCCCTGCCAGACGTTGCCCCACACAGCCTCAGCAGGCTGCCCCCACCCCTCATGGCTGAGACCACTTGGCCCTACTCGCAGGCTCACTGCCCAAGCCCTGGATTGGTCCTGGCCTGTGGCAGTCGTTCTCCGTGGGGCTCAGCACCAAGGCCTGGACTCTGGGCTTCGGCCCCAGTGCGGGGCACTTTACATACACTGCCATCATCTCCTCCTTCCAGCCCTCTCTGTGCTCTGCAACTATTCATTGAATCCTCACCCTGTGTGACCCTGCTGAGAGCTTCTCAGAGCCTCCGTTTCCCCATCTATAAAAGAGATATAGACTCAGTTTTCTGGAGGACTTTCTGATTGTGGCCTCTTAGGATTAACTTTTCCTCTTTTTCTCTTTCTCTTCTCTGCTTTTCACTTTCTCTTTCAACTTGAAGTTGATCCGGGGCAGCCCAAATGGGGTCACGTGGTGATACTTATTATTAGCTTCTATCAGCAAAGTGGACATTCACTCCAGCAGCCCCAGGATGGACCCAGAGATAAAATCCAGATCTGGGAACACAAAGGGACTCCTTGCCCCCGCAGGTACACAGACACACTCGTACACCCCACTTTTGTGCTGAGACTCATCTGCAGGAAAAGCCACCACTAGCTCAGAGAGATGGGATTTATCAACCAGCGCCAGCCCCAGGGCTGGGCCTGCACCCTCCCATGGCCCAGAACCAGCTGCCACCATCTGGTCCATCCATATTTCTCTGAGGACAGAGCTGGCGAGGGACCAGCCCAGGAAGGCCGGAGACAGAGCGTCTGGAGCCAGAAGCCTAAAGACAGGTTAATCCACATCCTGTGGCTACAGACAGGCCCAGGGGACAATTTGGAGAAAGGGGACAGGCGAGTATACAGCCAAGGGGCCTGGACTCCCCATGTGGAGCCACAGACTGGAGGGTAAATAGAGGGCTGAGAGCTTCCACTAAGCAGAGTCGGCACCTGCCCGGCCCTATGGGTGAGCGTCCCCTCAGAACTTTGCACCCTGGGTGCCTCACTCTATCCTCCTGAGGGGTGACATAGGGCCCTGCTAGTTCCGTCCCTCCTTGCATGGCTGTGGCTGCTGAGCCCCCACTGTGCAACAAGAGGCTCCAGAGCAAAGGGCCAGTCCTGCCCCAGCAGAGGGAGCTTAAAGGGTACCAGGGCAGGGAATGTGGGGAAGGGCGGGCACGGATTTTGGGACTGGCCTGGTGTTGAATCGCAGCCACTGGTTCACCCTGAGCAGCTTCCTCTCCCTCTCTAAGCCTCAGTTTCCTCATCTGCTAAATGGGGCAAGGAGCCTGCCTGGGAGGACACGTGGGCTCCCCTGGGCACAGGAGGGGCATCCGCAAGGACTCAGTGCATATTTATTCCCATCCTGTCTGCAGACCCATGGCACCTGACTGCAAGTCAACGCCCAGCAAATACCTAAGAGCCTGGTGAGAGAATGAAACGAGCTCATGCTTGCGTCTGCACTCACGGCAGCACAGTCTAAAGCCATGTTGGGAAACTGAACCACCAGAGTCCTCACTGGATAGCACCCTTGGGGTTTGGCTGTCAGACATCTGGGAGGCTTGCCTTAGGTTGGGCAAGAATTGGATAGAAGAGGGGAATACAGGCAAGGAGGGGAGACAGCGTGTGCAAAAGGGAGAGGGGCCAAGGTGAGGCCACACCCTCTTTCATACTCCCTACCAAAGGCTGATGGGGAGGAGTTTGGGTTTGGAATGGCGCAGATTTGGGTTCAACCTGGACAGGTCCCTCTGAACTCGGAGGCTCCATGCTGTCAGCTATGAAGTGGGGGGAATGGCACCCCCTCCTCACAGAGTGGTCATGAGGCTGGCACAGGCATTTTGTGTGTGTGCAGCCCCAGCACAGTGCCAGGCACCCAGGGACGCTCTGTACCCAGGTTTCCTGCCCCTCTGCCAGCTCATCCAGGTCAGCTGCTCCCCTCTGCCCCACAGGTGTCCTCCCCATCTGGTCATGTGTGGTCTGAGCAGGGAGTGGGCTTTGGTGCAGGGACCTAGGGGGTTTAGGACACCACCCCTCTTGGAGAAGACCGCTGTGTTCTACCTGGAGGGGTGGAGCCCATCCAGCCCCCACCCTGCAGGAACCTGGCAAACAGAGAGGTCGAGGGAGTGGCCCAAAGTCACCAGCCCCAACCCGGCCTCTAAGTGGTCTGCTCTCTAACCAGCCCTGGAGTGGATGGGGCCTCTGTCTACAAACACCTGAACCGAGAGCCTCAAGGATTCTTCTCTGCCCTCTGTCATCCCTCTTTCCTCATATCTTCTTGCTCACCAGTCTGAGAAGAGCCTGGAAACAGGACCCAGGGTCCCTGGGGGCCCAGGTCAGTGATCTGCAGAGCTGTGTGTCTGACACCTTGGCCTGTGCTGGGAAGGGGAGGGTTAAGGCTTGAGCAGCCCTTCCTGGTTAGTGTTTAACTTGCAGTTTCTGAAGGCCGTCAGGAGCCCCATGGAGTTAATGTTTTCTCTCTTAATGACACTGCAGCACATTAAAGAGGGACCCATCTTCCAGCTGACATTGAAGAGAGGCCATTCATTACCCAGGATGGCCTGGGTTGGCAGCTGGAATAACTTTCCCAGAGACCTGCCTGGGTGGGGGAAGGGTCTTTTTATCCCTGCCATCGGCAAATCCTGCCTGGTTCCTCTGACATTAGCTCCAGGAGAGGCCAGTCTGAGAAGACATTGAGACAGGCTAGTGCTTTGCTTAGCACAAGAGAGAGCTGACAGTCCCAGTGGACCACAAGTCGGCAGCTACCTGCCTGAATGTGCCACGCTACCTTTCCTCTTTTCCCACCCTTTCTTCTTCCCCTTTTTCTCTAGGCAATCACTGGTCTGCTTTCTGTCACTATAGGTTAGTTTGCATTTTTTAGAATTTTATGTAACTCAATTATAAGGCAGGTACTTTTGCCTGTTTTCCACTCAGCCTAATTAATCTTTAGTTTTACCCAGTTGTTGCGTGTATCAAAGTTTGCTCCTTTTTATTGCCAAGTAGTAATCGGTTGTATGGCTATACTGTCATTTGTGAATCCATTCCCCCGGTCACGGACATTGGGGTTGTTTTCAGTTTTCTGATATTGCAAATAAAGCTGCTATGAAAATTTGTGTGCAAGTCTTTGCATGAACTTATATATTCACTTTTCTTGGGAAAATATCTAGTTGTGCAATGGGCTGGTCAAATGCTTGGTTGCATGTTTAACTTGCAAACTGTCTTGCAAAGTGCTCTTGCCATTTTCCACTTCCACCTGCAATGCAGAGGGGTTGCTGTTGCTCCTTATCCTCCCTTCATTTGATAATGTCAGTCTTTTTAATTTTAATCATTCTAATAGGCATGTAGTAGTATCTCACTGCGGTTTTCATTTGTGGTTTCCTAATAACTAAAGATGTCGAGTGCCTTTTCATGTACTTATTTGTCACCCACATCGGTTTAAGTCTTTTGCTCATTAAAAAAAACTTGGATTATTTTCTTTTTATTGAGCTTAAGAGTTCTGTATATATTCTGGAAATAAGTCCTTTGTCAGATATAAGATTTGCAGATATTTTCTTCTAGTCTGTGGCTTGTCTTTTTCAATCTTTTACCGGTGCTTTTTGAAGCTTAAAAGTTTTTAGATTTAATGAGGCTACACTTCCGAACTTGCTGCCTATTATGATAATTATGCTGCTCATTTCTGATGGTTAAGTGCCGTCTGCTGTTGGGATCTTATCTTTCCCCACAGCTGCCAGGGAACGCTGTTCTAGAACAGTCTCCTAACACCAGCTCTCCCTCACAGAGCTAAGCCACCACTAAGCTTCTCAGTGTTGCTGGTGCCCCTATCACCAGAACTTTCCAGGGCCCCTGAGGAACAGAACCCACTAGCTTTCTGGTCTTGCATAATATAACTTTTCTCTCATGCCTGTGCCTCTGAGCCTCCTGACTCCTTCCTCCACAGTCGGCCAAAGCGATTCTGGCATTGTCACTTCATCTAATGTTGGGCCTGGCTTTTTCCAAGATTCTGAGAGCTATTCCAGCAGCATTCTAAGCCCATCTGCAGGCCCTTCCTGGGTGGCTCAATCCAGGTCACAGGACAGCCCCCATGTCCGTGCATCCCCTAAGTCAGCTTCATATTCTGCCCACCTTCATCCCACACCCCAGGATCCACCGCCGACCTGCTTTTCTGGTTCCCACTGGTCCACGTGGCCAGCTCCTGCAGCTGCTTGGATATATACTGTCTCTCCCTCGGGAATACCTGATACTTTGGCAGCTGGTTTATGATTAGATTGGAACCTAGTTATGAGTCTGGTGGTGAAAAGGGGACATCGGGGCGGATGTTGAAAAAGCATTATTTTGTAAGGCCCCCTCCTAATGTGAGGCCTCTGTATAGTCTTCTAGCAAGGAGGCCCTTATCTCCCAACGAGGGGGAGTGTGCCACTTCTGCAGGTCTAGAGGGTCCAGGGGAATCTGAACTCTCATGTCCACCCGTCCAGATGGACTTGAAAAAAGTTTCAGAGTCATATTCTTTTCCTATAGAGCCCTGACTTTGCAACAGGAGACTCGCCAAGCAGAGAATTCTCCCTTCTTCGGAGCTCTGGCACTGCTACCCTGTGGTCCTGTGTCTGGTCTGTGGCTGCAGGAGATGGATGTCTCTCTGATGAACATTTCGCTTCAAACTGCTGATTAAGAGATCTGAGTCTATAATTTTCAGTCCTCAATGTGTTGGTGACACTTACCAATGGCCCCCAATGCCAATTTCCCTATAATTGCCTTCTCCCCGTACTTTCTAGTGCTGGAGAACTTGCACCAGCCAGAGCACACACCCCCGCCCCCGTGTGCCTTCCCCATTCACTGTGGGTGACTGTCTGAACCATTACACGGCTATCTTGCATCAGGGACTACCACAACCTCCTACTGCCGATGACAGGAGATCCGTTTCCACAATTCCTTCTGAAAGCCTGCTTCCCAGGGCCACTCCCCCTATCAGTTAGCTTAGGCCAGGCTTCCCAGAGCAAAGCCTGGTAAGGATCCTTATCTGGGAGGAGGGGAGAAAGGGTAGCAGGACGGGACAGGGAAGGACCTGAGCAAAGATATGGTTTCCAGCTCCAGAGAGCAGGCTTTGGGCGGCCACCTGCTGATGATCAGAACAGCCCCAAGGACTTTGGGCTCTTGGTCTGGGAAGGTGTATTGGTCAGGGCTCTCCAGAGGGACACAGCAAACAGGATGTGTGCATATAGATCTAAAAGAGGTCTATTCTAAGGTACTGGCTCACACAATTATGGAGGTTGGTGAGGCTAAATTCTGCAGTGTGGATTTTCAGGCAGAGACCAGGAGAGCCAGTGGTATGGAGGTCTGAAGGCGGGCTACAGGAGAAGTTTCCTCTTGCTCAGGGGTGCCTGTCTTCTGTTCTATCCAGGTCTTCAACTGATTGGATGAGACCCACCATATTATGGAGGGTAATCTGCTTACTCAGAGTTCATGGATTTAAATGTTAATCTCATCCAAAAACACCCTTCAAGCTGACACATAAAATTAACTACAACAACAGGATATGCACGACTGAGCCTTAAAAGCAGGGGAGGGAAACATCAGCCCAGGGCAGGGGGTAGAGAGATGCCCAGGTGGGCCTGGCACCTGGCAGTGGAATGAGCAAGGTAGGGGGCCACTGTTTATGCAGAGAGGCTGGCTGCCAGGTTGGCAGGTGATATCAGGCAGACCTCTGAGCAGGCTCTGGGCTCCAGATGGAGGCCTAGGGGGAAGGGGAACTGGGGGTGTGGGGACCAAGAGAGGCCTCAGACACTCTTGGTCAGGAGGGATCACATGCACTCAGGAGAGGACAAGTATTGAGTGCCTGGAGCAGGAGCAAGGTCGTAGGGAGACACAGACCCACAGCCACATCTGGTTCACTCCTGGCTCCTCTGAGGGTGTCCTGGGGCAGCCAAGCCAGTCCTAGTTACCGGGTGTTCATCCACTCTGGGCTGAGCCCTGTGTTGGGAGAGGCGGCCTCGTGCAGTGGGCTCAGCACAGGATGTGGGCTCCAACACAGCTGGGTTCAAATTGTGGCTCTGCACTTACTAGTCAAGGGGCTTTGGGAAGTCGCTTCACCTGTTCCGTTTCAGTTTCCCACCTGACAAATGGAGTTCACAGTGCCTAACACACGGGGTTTTCTTTTTCTTTTTTTTTTTTTTGAGACAGAGTCTTGCTTTGTCACCCAGGCTGGAGTTCAGTGGCGCAATCTCGGCTCACTGCAAGTTCCACCTCCCGGGTTCATGCCATTCTCCTGCCTCAGCCTCTCCGAGTAGCTGGGACTACAGGCGCCCGCCACCACGCCCGGCTAATTTTTTATATTTTTTAGTAGAGACGGGGTTTCACCGTTGTCTCGATCTCCTGACCTCCTGATTCGCCCGCCTCGGCCTCCCAAAGTGCTGGGATTACAAGCGTGAGCCACCGCGCCCGGCCAACACACGGGGTTTTCATGGTGATGAAATCAAACAACATCTGTAAAGTTTCTGCTTCAGAGGTCATCATTATGAATTATGGTATTTGTCAGGAACCTTTGGGTTACAAGTGGAAGAAGCCAAAACTGGCTTAAGATAAAAACAGGCAAGAAAACAAAGAGGAATTCACTGGCTCACATAACTGAAAAACTAGGTCAGGACTGGCCGGATCCAGGTTCCCAAATCTTGTCTGCAGGAGTATCCTGCTGCCCTCTTTGGGCTCAACTTTCTCTAACAGGCTCTTCCTGAGCAGTGATGAGATGTTCCCCAACTCCAGGCTTACACCCTATCGGTAGCAATCAAGCACAGAGACATGCCATCAAATTCACCCACGTTAAGAGTACATTTCAATGATTTTTAGTAGATTTACAGAACGGGCAACCGTCACCACAATCAGTTCCAGAATATTTCAATGCTTCCAAAGAGATGTCCTGTGCCTATTTGGGGTCACTCCCTCTTCCCACCCCCATCTCCAGGTAGCCACTAAGCTACTTTCTGTCTCTATAGATTGGCCTTTTCTGGTCATTTCATATTTGGAATGATGTAATACGCAAGGTTTCCTGTCTGGCTTTCTAAAAACCTAGCGTAGTGTTTTTAAGGTTCATCCATGTTGCAGCATGTATTAGTACTGTGTTCATTTTTAATGGCCGTTTGACAGTCCATTGGATGGATATACCATATTCTATACATTCATTCGTCAGTCAATAGACTCTTGGTTGTTTTCAGTTTTGAGCTATTATGAATAATGCTGCCATCAACCTTCATTTACAAGTTTTTGTGTGGACATATGTTTTCATTTCTCTTGAGTATATAGTTAGGAGTAAAATTGTTGGGCTGTAGGGTAAGTTTATGTTTAATAATTTAAGAATTTGCCAAACTGTTTTCCAAAGTGGCTGTGCCATTTTATATTGCCACAAGGAATGTATGAGGTCTTAAGTTTCTCCACATCCTCACATCCTTGCTAATGTTCGCTATTGACTGTTGTTTTGGTTATAGACGTTGTAATGGGTGCAAAGAAGTGTCTCATTGTGATTTGAACTTCTGTTTCCCTGATGACTGAGAATGTTGAGCATCTTTTCATGCGCTTACTGGCCATTTGACCAAGATCTTCTTTAATATCTTTGGCCTATATCTTCTTTGGTGAACTGTGTATTCAAATCTTTTGCCCATTTTAAATTGGGGTACATGTTTTCTTATTACCGAATTGTAAGAGTTCTTTGTGTAGTCAGGTACAAGTCCCTTATGAGATATATGATTTACAAATATTGTCCCTCAGTCTGTGGGTCATCTTTTGAGTTTCTTAATGGTATCTTTGGGAGCCCAAAGGTTTTAAATCTTGATGAAATTGAAGTTTTTTTTTTAAAAATAAATCATGCTTTTGGTGTCATATTTGTAAAATATTTACCAAACCCAAGGTCACATAAAAGCTTCATAGTTTTAGCTCTTCTATTTAGGCCTATGATCCATTTTGAGTTACTTGTTGTGCACGGTGTGAGATAGGGGTCTCCTGAACCCACCAGATCAAACTTTCTCCTCTGCCTTTCCATTAAAACTGTTCTTCCTTGGTGTATTAGTTTTTCATTGTTGAAAAAAAAATGACACAAATGAAGGGTCTTACAACAACACACATTTATCATCTCCCAGTTTCCATGGGTCAGGAGTCTGGCATAGGGTGCTGGGTCCTCTGAGGTCTCAGAAGGCTGCATTCTCATCAGAGGCTTGAATGAAGAAGTTCTGCTTTCAAGCACCTTCAGTTTGTTGGCGGAATTCGCCTCCTTACAGCCGCATGACTGAGGTCCACGTTTTCTTGCTGGCCGTCCATCAGCGGCTGCTCTCAGTTTGTCCGCAGCTGCTCGACATGTGGTCCTCTGAACCAGGCTCTCATGAAACGGCAGCTTCCCTATAGCCAACAAAGGAGAGAGTCTCATGTGTGCTTCCATGATGGCTATGTCTTTTTACATACAGATAGATACGTATGTAGATCTACATGTGTGCATGCATACATGTTATGTGACACACATATAACACATAACACATATCTCATAAACCAGTCATGGCAGTGACATCCCATCACCTTTGCTATATTTTGTTAAGGAAGTCAAGTCACAGGTCCCGCTGGCACTCAGCGGGAGGGGATTATACAAGGCATGAGCATTGCTATGCTGCTTTGATCAAAGACAGCTGTGGGATCACTCCACTGCACTCCAGCCTGGGCAAACAGAGCCAGACCTTGTCTCAAAACAACAGCAATCACCACCACCACCCAGCTGTGAGAAGGATTACCAAGAACCCTTGCCGATGAAAAACAATACAGTGTGTAATGCTAAATGACGAGTTAATGGGTGCAGGAAATCAACGTGGCACATGGATACATATGTAACAAACCTGCACATTGTGCACATGTACCCTAAAACCTAAAGTATAATAAAAAAAAAAAAAAAGAAAATGAGGGAAGGAACCACGATTCCCGAGACGCCGGAGCAGGCAGCTGACCTCTCCCCTCCCCCTCCGCTGTGTCCGTCGCAGTCCGCCCGCCCCCTCCCGGCTTCTCTCCACCCCTTCCCCTGTACTCCGGCCGCAGCTGATCCCTGCTGTCTGGGTGTGGCCCCTCCAAGGCGCAGGCGGCTGATTTGGGAGGCGATCCCAGGAGGCGATCCCAGGAGGCGGTCCCAGGAGGCGATCCCAGGAGGCGATCCCAGGAGGCGGTCCCAGGAGGCACAGTGGGTGGGGATAGCCAGGCGGGGAGAGGCTGAGTCACACGGAGGCGGGGGCGGAGGCTCGGTCCAAGGACCATCTCCGGGACCGCGTGGGAGGTGCTGACTCTGCCCCTCGAGGGGAGCCGGACATTTATCCGCCGAAGCCCGTCCCTCGCGGTGAGGGGCGCTCCTGGGTGCGGGACCCCGGGCTCCCCGCGCAGCCCTGCCCGGGGGCTGGTCTCGTCCCAGGACTCTGGAGAGCGGCCCAGGAGGCGTGGACGGCGGGGAGAGAGCCGAGGGAAGTGGTCCTGGCGCAGGTGAACGCAGGGGGCCTCGGCTGCAGCGCCCACCTGGGAAGGGCCCCTCGTCTGCAAGGACCTGCCGCAGCTTAACCAGCCTGCGCGGCTGTCGCCAGCGCCCGTTTTAAATAGCCGAACCCTACTCGCTTCATCCAGCAACGCACCCCCAACTTCACGCTAAATGCATAATTTGCTGCAAATTAAACTTAATGGGACTCGAGTAATTATGTTGACTTTTTCAAGTAGTTAGAGATAAATACATGATTAGATATTTCAGAATATAAACTTTTTCATTGTTTTCCCCAAGGGAGCCAGGGGGAGGAGGCGGAGGCCTGAGTCAGAGGAGACGCTGAAAAAGTGGGAGGGAGGCCTCAGAAACCCGTTTGAAGAGGCTCTTAGACGCCCCCCCCCGCCCGCCAGTGGAACCCAGGCCAGCCACCTGGAAGAGCCACTTGGGCAAAATATAGGCAAAGCCTTAAAAATACTCATACATGTTGACCTGAGAACACCACAGATAATCAGAGATGGAGACCAAAATCTATGGGTAGGGCCGGCCATCCCAGTATAATTTATAACGATCAGACTTATAGGGGAGCCATCAAAATGCCTAACAACCTGAGGATTGGCTACCTCAGTTACAGAACAACCATAAGATGGAATGCCGTGCAGCCACTAAAAAGGACACAGTCAGAAAGTAATTCACATTGAGAAAATACTGATAAAATAAGAGCGAGAGAAAAAAGCAACATATAGGCCTGGATATAAAGTACATTCTAAATCTACCAAGAAAAAGAAATCCCAGAAGAAAGTAAGCAAAAAATACTAGCAATTTTTAATCTCTGCTTGATGAGATTAAGAGGGATTTGGATTTTCTTTTCTATTTTTTTATGTTTTAAGAAAATTCTGCAAGAAGCAGAATATTAAAGTATCTTTAAGTATTTTTAAAGCAGATTAAGTACAAAGGGGTCCCCCCACCCTCAGGGGACTTATTGGAGGGAGTTCTGTGGGTGGAGCACCAGTGTCAGGCTCTGTCTGCCCACATTTAAATCTCCTAGTTGCTATTTGTAGGAGAGGCTGTCGGTGGTCTGCACAGAATCTAGTCACCCCTTCTTTAGTAATAAGGGACCAGTGCTATTGGGGATGATGGACAATGAAATGTGAGTGGAGGAGGTGGGTGCAGCTTCCAGGAAAATTCATCGATGGGAATTTATTCAATTGACAGAAGTCCCCTTTTCCTTTCCTTTCTCTCCCTTTTTCCTGCCTGGAATGCAGCTGTAGTGGGCTGAAACTCCAGTAGCCATCACGTAACCATGAGGTAACCTTTAGGATAAAGTCATGCACCACCGAGGATGGAGGAGCAGAAACAAAGGATTCTGGGAATTTGACAGCTTTGTGTTTGTAGCTATCATAGCAGCCCTGGGCTTCCTATATCCAGACTTAACTCATGAGGGAAGAGTGAACCTTTAACTGGCTTAAGACCTTATTGTCTGGATCCCTGTTTCTAGCAGATGAATACATTTCCTATCAGATACATTAGGCTATTCTGAAGGATGGCTGAGAAAAAGCAAAACCCCAGATAATCCACAGGGACTTTAATAAAATTGGTACAGGCCAGGCGCGGTGGCTCACGCCTGTAATCCCAGCACTTTGGGAGGCCGAGGAGGGCGGATCATGAGGTCAGGAGATCGAGACCATCCTGGCTAACACAGTGAAACCCTGTCTCTACTAAAAATACAAAAAAGTAGCCAGGCGTGGGGGCACGTACCTGTAGTCCCAGCTACTCAGGAGGCTGAGGCAGGAGAATCACTTGAACCTAGAAGGCGGAGGTTGCAGTGAGCCGAGATCGTGCCATTGCACTCCAGCCTGGGAGAGAGTCTCACTCTGTCTCAAAAATAAATAAATAAATAAATAAATAAATAAATAAATAAATAAATAAAATAGGTAGAAAAATGGCAACTTCTCTTAGTGCAAGGGAGAATAGGACAGGTACAAGGTTAATTGACTTCTAAATAAAACATCTCTATAAAATAAGTGTTAGTTAGATGGAGCTGACCTATGTAATTAGGCTGTGTACCTATAAATGTGGATCAGTCTCATATAGCATGGTGTGTGTGGGGTGGGTTTGATTCAAGCCAAGATAGTTGCTGTGGATTAATAACTAGAACACAGGTACCAATAGTGTATTAGCTTGGGTCTAATCGTGAGACACAAACCGCACAGTGATTTAAATGAGGGCAAATGTACTATAAACCTTTATTAAACTATGATAAAAGAGTAACTATAAGATAAAGGGAACTCTATATAGCACCCAAGGAAGGACAGTCTTGGAAAGGGGTTCCTTTACCAAGGATGGTTCAGACCTTGTTGAAGAGAAGAGGTGGAGTTGTAGCCCAATGGGTGGCAGAGACATTCAGTGGTTTGCCTGGGCCAGTGCTGGTCTGCAGTCACCGGATAAGCAGAAAACAATCCTCGATTGTAGCAAGCTGCAGCCTGTTCCTGGGCATGTGGGTGGGCACACAGAGGGAATCTGAGCCCCGGTGTGGGTGGGGGATGGGTGTCCATGTCAAGAGGGCCACAGCAAGGTGATCACCTGGCCAGAGCAATGCTGCAAGGTTGTAAGGGACCGCGTGTTCCCAGAGCATGGCTGGGGCACAGCATCAGAGGATGTCCTCAGATGCACACTGTTGACCGACTGTGAAGCACTGGAACAAGCAGGAGAAGCCCCTTCCTCCTGCAATGTTCATTCAGAGCCTTCTACTGAAGAAGCTTAATGTGTTCACTGCACAAGAGAGGTGCTAAAAGGAATTCAGTCCACTATTATAGATCAGGCATTGAAAGCTGAGCTTGGAGCTAAGGGGCAATACATTGATAACTGGCACAAGTAGATGCATTTTGTTGAAGTGGAAAGAGAGTGAAATGGTAAGTCAGAACACCTGGACTTTGCCTGCGATCTTGAGCAAGTTGACTCTACTCCTAGGTCTTGGTTTCCCATGTGTTAAATGGGAGGAGTTTGTTGGATAAAAAGATGTCTAAGTTTCTTTCTGATCTATGAATCTCTGACTATAACTGGATGAGCAGGTATAGCATATGGGAGACTATGAAATGGTGGTGGAAAAAATAAAACCTTCCCCAAGCTGGCCATGGCTTCCTCCTTGGCTCCCATGGCTACCCAGGACAGGGGATGCACTGTGTCAGTCACCAGCTGGGTCAGAGCTTCCCTGTCCAGAAGCTAAGTCTGGTGGTACAAGAGTCTCTGATCCACTGTCTCTAGCACTATCAGAGTGAACAGAGGGGATGATGATGTCAATAGATAAAGTGAGCCAGCTCACAGAGCATTCTCTCATTAAATCTTAGCATTTGAACAGAGGCTTAGTGATCTTCTAGTTATATTCTGTTTGGTGCTAGGACTCCTTCCACAACAACCACTGCCAATCATAAAAATAATTTCGCCATTGTTAACATCCTCATCACTCTTGTCTTCATCCTCATCACTGTCTTCATCATCATCACCAGCACCATCATCATCTTCCCTCTTTTCACCATCATCATCACCGTAATTGCCATCATCATCATCATCACCACCATCATCATCTCCATCATCACTGCCACTTTTTGAGCACCTTTTATGTGCCAGGTACAGGGTTGGATACTTTACATACTCTATTGAACAGTCCAATGTGATAGGTATTGGTTCTAATTTACAGATGAGGAAACTGAGGTCCAGAAAGTGGCCCAAGGCAGCACATATAATAAGCTGAAAAAGGAGGCTATGAATTTAGATTTGCCTGATTCTAAAAGCTCAACTCTGTCCACTACACCTTACAACCATGTGAGTTGACCTCTGCAGTGCATCTCCGGTGGTGAAGAGGTTTACTGCCTCACCCCTTAGTCTTAGGTGTGACCTTTTGTGGACTGCAGAATGGGCCCAACTTCTGGTCCACTTGACAGCCCTTCCAAAGTTGAAGATCAGCTCTTGTGTCCACTTGAGCCTCTATGTTTTTAGAACAAGTACTACATTCCTTCAATAATAACTCCACGTGTGAGCAACCACTTCTCCCGCCCTCCTTGCCCCCCACCCTGGTGCTCCTGGATTTCTGCGATCCTTCCTCCCTGGTCTCCTTGCTTCCATTTTCACCAGCAGCCTCTTTTCCACCCAGCAGCCACAGAAGTCTTTTTACAACACAGATCAGATTATGTCACTCTCCTGCTCAAAACCCTGCAATGAATTCTGTCAACACTAAAAAGAAAATTCAAACTCTGCCATGGCCTGTAGACCTGAAATGATCTTCTCCCACTAACTCCTCACACCTCATCTTCTACCCTCGTCTCCAGACACGCTGGCCTCTCCCCTGTCCTTGGGCATATCGTGCTCATTTCGACCTCAGGGTGTTTGCACCTGCTGCTCCCAACTGAGCATCTTTTGACAACTATCAGCAAGCTTCACTCCTCCATGGGGAGGCAGGCTCCTTGGGTTTGCATATGACAGGCTCTTGGAAGAAAAACAAGTGTTTTGGACCAGGGCAAGATAGAAAATCCCCAGAGGCCAGAGCTCCAGACTGAGACTCGCACGATGGGATTTAAAATGCAATCCTGAATTAAACATGCAGTGCAAAATAAATCAACAGCTCAGGTACAGAGGAGGGAGCCAGGCCTTGAGAGGGGCTGACAGGGAGCTCAGCGTGAGCCCACGGAGCTGCATATGTCTCTCATGTCACATGTCTCTGGGTTGCTCTCCCCATCCCCAGCCATCCCATTCCCAGCCAAGCCTCTTCCTGTAGGATGGAGGGGCTCCCAACCTGGCTAGCTTAATAACGACAGCAACAACAATGATAGGAACAATCACCCGTTCCCAAGTGCATCCTGCTCACAATCTCTCTTCTTGCAAGTTTGCGTGGTGAGTATTATTGATACCATTTTACATAAGAGAAAACTGAAACTCAGAAAAGCTAAGGAATAGAGAGCTAGTAAGTGGCAGAGCTGAGAATTTACACCTCGTTCTCACTCCAAAGCTCAAACACTTCCATGCACATCCTGGTGTTTTTCAGACCATGTAAATAGTGCTATGGAGTCTGGAAAAAGGAAGGTTCAACTGGGAGGCCCAAATTCTTGTGCCACATGAGAATCAGACCTCAAGAGAGTCATGAATAAGCTAAACCTTGCCTAAAGGCAGGGTCTCCAGCCTGAGAAGAGCATGGGTCAGATCACATTGTTTAATTAATTCACAAAGTACCTATTGGTATCCTGTTAAGTATTAAGCCACCTTCGAAGCCTCCCCATGGAGTAGCCGCTAATGATGCCATGGTCTCTCCTTCCCATGGTGGGCTGGGGCTTCTTGGGGGCAGTGGTGCTGCTGCCCCTTCTCTAAACACTTTCCCAGAATGCCCAGAGTCCTGTTCAGAGGTGCACATCAGAATCATTGGCTGGTGAGAAGAGATGACGTCAATCTCTAGAAGGTCGTACTGTTTCATAAACTTATTTTTTTGAGACAGGGTCTCACTTTGTCACCCAGGCTGGAGTGCAGTGGCATGATCTCGGTTCACTGCAGCCTTAGCCTCCCAGTTTCAAGTGATCCCCCAAGTAGCTGGGACTATAGGTGCGAGCCACCATGCCCAGCTAATTTTTTTGTAGAGATGGGGTTTCACCATGTTGCCCAGGCTGTTGGCTCATAAACTTTAAATTCAGATGAAAGGATGTTGGCTCCTGAGGTCATTAGCATAGGCGGTATCTTCTGAATAATCAGTGGAGAAACTGAGGGACAGAGCGTCTACCAGTGTGCAAATAGAATGAGTGCCTCATAAAGCCAGCTGTCATAGAAAGAAACTGACACTCAGAAATAGGAAGTCTCTTGCCCAAAGTCACACAGCATGTTTGTGACAGAGCCAGGAGTGACCTGGGTTCCTACCAGCCAGCCTGCTCCTCCTTCCTCTCTACCCCATGAGGAGGCTGGGGCTGGGAATAGGCTGGGCTGGGGCAGCAGGACGGTCATCCCTAGCAGGGCGGTGTCTCCTCTGCCCCGTCTCTGCCCTGTGTTTGTAAACTGAGCCATTTCAGCATGCCTGGCACCGTGTAAGGCACTTAATCACTACCCCATCTCATCCAAAGAGGATGCCTGGAGAGGGCATCTGATGCCCAGGGTCTCGCAGCTGGTAGGTGGGAGACCTTCCCCCATTCAGGACTTTCTGAAGGCTAACGATTGAACCACTTCTCTTGCCCGCTGGCTCTTCACGGTGCTGCCCAGCTCCTGAGAGTCCACCCCATTCTTATCTGTTTATTGCCTCTCCCACGTAAAGTCTGGAAAAGCAGAGGTTTCTGATCATCTTGTCCACTTCAGCATCCCCAGGACCCAGCAAATGGCAGGGGCCCAATAAATATACTTAAATAAATGAATGAATCTCTTGGGTTCCTTCCACGTTCAATTCCATGACCAAGAGGATCTGACATCCCAACCCAGGCTCCAGGCCGTGACAGGCCCTGACTCTGCTCTCTGCTCCCAACCTCGTCCTGCCAGGCAAGCTGGCACCCGACCTTCTCCCATTAGAGCTCCAGCCACCAAGCTCCCCTGGTGACCTGCCATGCCCTACCCTGTGTCATGTCCCCCCTTCCTCCCCTGAGCTCTTCTAACCCCTGCTCTCCTGACCTAGGGGGTGGCACAGGCTCCCAACACCTTGGTCCGTGTCTGGCTTCTTCTGCCCTTGACCCTGACTCGGGCCCTGACCAAATTTTGACCTACTGTTTGTAATCCCGCAAGGGGCAGTGTGGAGAAACAAGGGGCTCTCCCCAATCCAGGACTGTCTGAAGTCTTACGATTGGTAGCTTCTCAAGGCTAGGCCCAGCCGGACTCCAAAACTCAGGCCTGGGTGCCCAATGGGGCCCCTTGCAGACTTGACCATCCCCAAAAGACTCAGTGACAAGTTCAGGGCCATCTGAGAATCAAGGCCTCCTGGCTTCTGAGCCAACAAGACCCACCTGGCTGGGGTCAGGCATCAGGGGCCTCAAGGACTGCAGCGGAAGACAGGGCTGTTCTAGAGCTTCTCCACCTGATGGGCCCATTCCCATCAGGGCCAGGGAGCCCCAGTGAGACCCTCACAAATTCAGACCTTTAGGACTGGAAGGACTCTTAGCAAGCCTTCTCTCCAGGCCCCCAGGGTACAGATGGACACACTGAGGAGGGAGCACCGGCTTTGATGTCCTGAGTGGAGGAGCCTTGGAGGGGAGAGGAATCTCCCCACAGGCCCGGCTCCAAGGGAGATGCACAGGGGCACACAAGGGACCCCTCTAGTGTCCTCAGCCCTGCTCCCCCAGTCTAGATGGGGTTGGATGGTCCCTAGGTTTGCTTTGTCCCTGAGTCTTCACAGATGCAGTTACTGGGGTCCCTGTTGGTGGAGATGAGGAAGGGCAGGCAGTGGTTGGGTAGCAGGATGTCCATGCTGTGGCTCTTGTCACGGTTCCAGGACAGCAGGGCAATGCTCTTCTGTGTCCAGTGCCAGGTGACCAAGTTCAGTGCCCATGAGAAATGAGGCTGGTGGGCCTCTAACAGCCTCACGAGGGAGGCCTGGCTGGGGCTCTTAGCTTTGTTTTATGGATGGAGAAATCAAGGGCTAGAAAGAGAGGCCCTGGTCAAGGTGACGCTGCAAAAGAGCAACCAACAGAGGCATTAACTCACGCTGCCCAACTCTGCCCCACCTGCCCGCTTCCTGACCCCTCGCCACTCCTCACTCTCCCCAAATCACAGTCTCTGGGACCCTAGAGATTATCTTGTCTGATGACCCCTTCACAACTGGGTGGAGTTCAATGCCTTCTCCCTGCGCAAAGTTGCATAGCCTGGACAGAGCTCAGGGCAGAGCTCCTGACTCAGCTGTGTAAACTTAGGTGTGTTACTGTGTCTCTCAGCCCCAGTTTTCCCTAGACAATGGGATAATGATATGTCTATGTGTATATGGTTATTGTGAGGAAAGATGCCACTATGTTTATTTTGTAGGTATGAAAACTGAGGCTTGGGGAAGTCGTGTGAATTGCTAAAGGCCTCCCAAGGCAAACCAGGGAGTGGTCCACAGTACATCTGACTTCAAAGCCTATACTTTTAACTGCTTTGTTGTGTCACCTTCTTTACTGTAGGAAGTCTGATATGGTTAGGCTTTGTGTCCCCTTCCAAACCTCATCTTGAATTGTAATCCCTATAACCCCCAGGTATTGAGGGAGGAACTTGGTGGGAGGTGACTGGGTCATGGGGGCGGTTTCCCCCATGCTGTTCTCATGATAGTGAGTTCTCAAGAGAGCTGATGGTTTTGTAAGTGTTTGGCAAGTTCCTCCTTCACTCATGCTTCTCTCTCCTGCCACCATGTGAAGAAGGTCCTTGCTTCCCTTTCTGTCATGACTGTAAATTCCCTGAGGGTTCCCCAGCCATGTGGAACTGTGAGTCAGTTAGACCTTTAGTCTTGGGCAGTATCTTTACAGCAGTGTGAGAACAGACTAATTCAAAGTCCTTCCTAGTACCACAGCTTGATCCCTCCAGCTGTGATCTCAGATAGGGTCTTCCTGTGTGGCACACAAGGGTGCCCACAGCACCTTTCAGAGCACTGAGGATTCCCCTAATGCACACATGTACACACACAACACACACACAGAGAACACATGCCTCCTCCACACACATGTACACATGCACCATGCATACACCCTCTCACAGACACATACATATGCACACACGACACACACATGTACATATGCATGTATACATGCAAATGCGACCCTCACACAGGCACACACATGCATGACACAAATGCACAAACACAGATGCCTGCACGCACACACACACGCCCTGCTGTGCTCCTTCTGAGTGCCTCCGACCCACTCCACTGGGCCTCAGGCAATTCCCCAAGACTCACGGGCGGGCGTGGATTCCGGGGCTTGTTTCTTTGTCAAGCATCCAGGCTCCAATGCAGCTCTGCAAAGGAAAGCGGTGGTCAACTTCTTGGCAGGAATAAAATGGGCAGGCTGGGGGCTTAGCCACAGTGAAGGCTGGGGGAGGGACCATTGTTCAAAACCAAGACGTGGGTAGAGGAAAGTGATGGAAGAAGGTCAAAATTCAGAGAAGGTACAGAATGAGGATCAGATTATGATAACGGTCAAAATTCAGATAAATGTTAGGACAAGGTTCAAGTTCAAAATCCAGAAGGTGAGGTAAGGGTCAGATAAGGATTAGAATAAGGCTTTATGTTCTTAATGGAGACTGGAATGAGATTCAGGGTCAGAGTTCTGGTCACTGTGGGATTAGGTTGAGGGTCAGGGTCAAGGTAAAAAATGAATCAGGTTGATGATCAGAGTCAGGTTAAAGTCAGACCAGGGTCAGGGGCCATAGAAAGGAGGAGCCAGACGAGGCGGCTTGTGCAGGGGTCCTGCTGGCCTGGGGCCGGCCTGCACCTTCTACTGCTGCTGGAAGCCATAACCCTCAGCCGTCTTCATCTGGTTGATGTGCTGCAGAAGGTCTGCCGCATGCACCGCAGGGTGCAGCTGTCCCATGTGGTGTAGGGAGCCCTTCCGGCCACAGGGATGCCTCAGGGAGCCCCCCAGGAGGCTGCTGGCATCAGTGACCCTGCCGCTGCGCTGGTCTCCTGCAGTCAGAGAAAGACAAAGGGGTTCCTGACACACACACCCCAGCTTGGGGAGCCCCAGAGAGACTGAGGGGCTGTGGGGGTGGGGAGGCACAGCTAATGCCAAGGACCGCTGGGTTGTGGGCTGGAGCCAAGCAGACTAGCCAGGTGCACCCTGTGTGGCTCTGGGCATGTCCCCTCCCTCCAAATCTCGGTCCCAACTGTAGAATGAACCGGTCAGATCAGGTGGCCTCCGAGGGCCCTTGCGGCCCTGCTGGGCTATGATTCCTTTATCCCATCACTCCACCCCTCGAGGCTTCACCGCACTACCTGCAGAAGGCAGCGCTCTGCAGAGCACATGACAGCCGCTTCTTCCTCCCCCTCTTCCAGAGAACAACCTGGAACACTGGCAACTCCCAGCAATTACCCCCCATTCAAAGACAAGCAAATCAGAAATTAGCAGCTGCTGCCAACCCCTCTGCAGGTTAACCCGAGGCATCTGAATGGGAGCCTTTCTCCTGCGCAGGCAGTTCCACCGTCAGCCCATGCGGGGCCGTAACCACTGGGGGAGTCAGTCAAGAGGTGCACAGTGGCCCCCACACCTGGGGAAACCACCCACTCCCCAGCCCCTGGGACCACACTCTCCCCAGCTGTTCTGCTCAGCATTCTCAAGGACGTCCCACTCTGGTCCTGGAGATCAGGTCCTGGGACTGAAAGAACAGCAGCACCTGCCTTGGGACACACAGGTGGGCAGTCATGTGACTCGCCTGGTTTTGTTTTTCTTCTCAAGGATTGCAGTCCTGAGTCGCTGGTTGCCCAGTATCTGAAAACAGTCGTTCCACGTATTTTATCTTGTTTTCCGGTTGCTCCTGGTGGGAGGGAACTCTGCCACTGCTCTATCATGGCCAGAAGCCCCAGCAGAGGCTGGGAAAGTTGTGACTTAGCAATGCAGTGTTTCCCAAAGCGCGTTCCGGAGAACACTAGCTGAAAAAGATGACAAAGTGGTTCATTTACAAGTAAACAAGAAAAATAAAGGTTCATTTTTAAGAACGAATTTGAAAAATGTTGGTTTAAACAAGATTAAACAGGTCTGATCCCTGCAGAACCTCTCAGGCCTTCCACACACTAATGCCCACGGTGAACATCCATGAAGAGAATCAAAAAGACGACGTTCCCCAAATTTCTTTCATCATGGAGATCATTTTTTGTTTGTTTCACAAAACGTCTTTAGGGAAAGAGTATGACATGGTGCTTAAGAGCAAGCACTCTTGATGAAGACATGTTTGGGCTGGGCGTGGTGGCACATGCCTGTAGTTCCAGCTACTCGGGAGGCTGAGATGGGAGGATCGCTTGAGCCCAGGAGCTGGAGGCTGCAGTGAGCTAGGATTGTGCCTGTGAATGCCCACTGCACTCCAGCCTGGACGACATAGAGAGACCCATCTCTAAGAAAAAGAAAAAAAAAAAGACCTGTTTGAGTTTGAATCCCAGTTCACCCACTTACTGGCTGTGTGTCCTTGGAAGGTTACTAGCCCTTTATGAGCCTCAGTTTTCCTAAATGCTAACTGAGGATAAAGTTATTACTATCCAATAGAGGTATCGTGATTACTGAGAGCATTTACGAGATGATGCACGAAAAGTGCCCAGTCCACTGCTGGCACGTGGTGAATGCCCACAGGTAGTAGCTGTTGTGTTGGGATTATTATTACTAGAATTGACTGTAAAGTTGGAAAGACTAATAATAATGCTCTGTCATTCCGGACAGAGGAAAGCTGGAGCTGAGCAGAGTAGAGCATGATCTGTCTTTAGTCTCCTTTAGTTTGAGAATTTGGCCCAGGACTAGGAAGGTGGCACTGGGAGATGATTCTGGGGAGACAGCTGCAGCCAGGGCACAATACGTGTGCTTCTATTTCCAGACAGAGAATTTTCTCCTGCTCAAAGAACTCTTAGGAGCTCAGAAAGAGGGGACTCGGAGACGAAGAGTTTGTCATGCTCTTCACGGAAGCTGTGCAGACAGCTTAGCAGAGAGCCCTCCAGGGGAAGGAGGAGGTGGGAGAGGGCTCCAGGGAGGGCTGGTGCCCTTGGGGGATCAGAAAGTGGCACAAGGTAAGCTCCCAGTGCCTGAGGGTGAGCAAATAGTGCCACCCGGTCAGGATAATGTCAGGAGGACGGAGCCAAAGCCAGGCAGCTTCCTGACTAAGTCCAAGGACAACACAGGAGGCTCTGCAAACGCAGCTGGCAGCGTAGGACAAGTGACACTGCTGCCCTCGGCCCCGGGTGTCCTGAGCCTGGGAGTATGGCCTTTCTCTGATCACACAGCAAGAAAGAGGTGGCCTCAAGATTCACGCCAAGGCCCACCTGACCCTGGGACCCCGTGATCCCCCAGGCTCCCGTGTTTCCCCTGATAGAGGAGTATTTTGCGCTGATGAAAGAAACTGGCACTTATTTCGCAAACCATTTGGGTGGGATTCACTGGCACCCGCGGGGGTCAAGAGCTCAGGATGGATGGGGCTGGGGGATCTGGGGGTTTTCCAGACAGTGCTTCGGAGCCAGTGGGGACTGAATTCAAATAGCTTGTGAAATTGCCAGCAAGCTCCTCACACCAGCCTGCCGCTGTTTGCCTGACATGACAATTTCATTTCTTTTAAAATAAGTACATTGTTTATAATAGGTTTAGATTTACAGAAAAGTTGCAAAGATAGTACAGAGTGAGTCCCTACATTCCCCTAAACCAGGTTTCCTCTATTATCCTCTTTGTCACAAATAATGTGGTGAATTTGTCACAAATAATGAACCAGTAGGGACACCTTATGGATACCTTATTGTTAACTAAAGTCTGCACCTGATTCAGATTTCCTTAGTTGTAGCCTAATGTTTCTTCTCTGTTCTAGGATCCCATGGAGTATATCACATTTACATTGAGTTGTCTTGTCTCCTCTTGGCTGTGTCAGTTTCTCAGACTTTCCTTATTTTATTGAACTTGACAGTTTTGAGGATTCCTGGTCAGATATTTTGCATAAATATTCCTCAGCTGGGATTTTAAAGAATTGAGATATACTTCAAACACGGTACAAGTCACCACGTTAAAGTGTATAATTCAGTGGTTTTTATTTTTATGTATTTTATTTTATTTTTTTGAGACAGAGTCTCACTTTGTCACCCAGGCTGGAGTGCAATGGTACAATCTCGGCTCACTGCAACACCAGCCTCCCAGGTTCAAGTGATTCTCCTGCCTCAGGCTCCTGAGTAGCTGGGATTACAGGCATGCGCCACCACGTGCAACTAATTTTTGTATTTTTAGTGGAGACGGGGTTTCACCATGTTGGCCAGGCTGGTCTCGACCTCCTGACCTCAGGTGATCCATCTGATTCTGCCTCCCAAAGTGCTGGGATTACAGGTGTGAGCCACCGTGCCCGGCCTATTAGTGGTTTTTAGAATATTCACAAGGTTGTGCAACTGTCACCACTATCTAATTCCCAGAACAGCTTTATCACCCTGGAAAGAAATCCAGTACTCTTTAGCAGTCACTCCCCTTTCCCTCCCCCAGCACCCCTAGCCCCTGGCAACTATGAATCTACTTTCTATTTCTGTGGATTTGCTTATCCTGGATGTTCATATGAAAAGGATCACACAGTACATGGCCTTTGTGACTGGCTTCTTTCACTTAATGTGATGCTGAGTGAATTGTTGATTGGAGCAGGATCAAGGTCAAAAGTGAATTAGGTTGATGATCAGAGTCAGGTTAAGGTCAGACCAGGGAAAGAGTCCACAGAGAGGAGGAGCCAGATAAGACTCCTGCAGGGGTCCTGCTGAACTGGAGCCAACGTGCACCTCATACTCCTGCTTGAAGCTGTAGTCTTCGAGTCTTCCGCTGTCTTCATCTGGCTGATGTACTGCATGTATCCCTATTTCATTCTTTTTTTTTTTTTTATTGCTCACCCCTGTAATCCCAGCACTTTGGGGGGCTGAGGCAGGCTGATGATGAGGTCAAGAGATTGAGATCATCCTGGCCAACATGGTGAAACCCTGTCTCTACTAAAAATATAAAAATCAGCTGGGCGTGGTGGCTGACGCCTGTAGTCCCTGCTACTCGGGAGGCTGAGGCAGGAGAATCTCTGCAACCTGGGATGTGGAGGTTGCAGTGAGCTGAGATCACGCCACTGCACTCCAGCCTGGTGACAGAGTGAGACTCCATCTCAAAAAAAAAAAAAAAAAAAAAATTAGGCCAGGCTCAGTGGCTCATGCTTGTTATCCCAGTATTTTGACAAATCACCTGAGGTCAGGAGTTTGAGATCGCCCTGGCCAATATGGTGAAACCCTGCCTCTAATAAAAATACAAAAATTAGCTGGTGTGGTGCATGCATGTAATCCCAGCTACTAGGGTGGCTGAGACAGGAGAATCACTTGAACCCAGGAGGTGGAGGTTGCAGTGAGCCGAGATTGCACCAGTGCACTCCAGCCTGGGCAACAGAGCAAGACTCCATCTCAAAAGAAAATTTATGGTAAAATACATATAACATAAAATGTATTATCCTAACCATTTTAAAGTATACAGTTCAGTAGTGTTAAGTGCATTCACGTTGTTATACAGCCAGTTTCCAGAACATTTCATCTTGCAAAACTGAAACTCTATACCTATTAAACAACTCCCCATTTCCCCTCCCTCCAGCCCCTGGCAACCACCATTCTACTTTCCGCTTCCATGAATTTGACTACCCTAGATAATTCATATAAGTGGAATCATATAGTATGTGTCTTTTTGTGACTGGCTTGTTTCATTTAGCATAATGTCCTCAGGGTTCCTTCATGTTGCAGCATGTCTCAGAATTTCCTTCATGTTTAAGGCTGAATAATATTCCATCATGTGTTAATATGGTTTGGCTCTGTGTCCCTACCCAAATCTCATGTCGAATTATAATTCCCAATGTTGGAGGTGGGGCCTGACGGGAGGTGATTGGATCAAGGGTAGTTTCTAATCGTTTAGCACCATCCCCCTCGTGCTGTCTCATGATTGAGTTCTCATGAGATCTGGTTGCTTAAAAGTGTGTAGCATCTTCCCCTTCACTCTCTTTCTTCCTCCTGCTCCAGCCATGCAGGATGTGCTGGCTTCCCCTTTGCCTTCTGCCATGAGTGTAAGTTTCCTGAGGCTTCCGCAAGCCATGCTTTCTGTACAGCCTGGGAACTGTGAGCCGATCAAACCTCTTTTCTTTATAATTACCCAGTCTCAAGTAGTTGTTTATAGCAACGTGAGAACAGGCTAATACATACACGTAAACCACATTTTGTTGATTCATTTACCTGTTGGTGATCAGTGGGGTTGCTTCCACCTCTTGGCTATTGTGAATAATGCTGGTATGAATATGGATGTACAAATATCTCTTCGAGACCCTGCCTTCAATTCTTTCAGATATATACCTATACATGGAATTCCTGGATCATGTGGCAGTTCTATTTTTAATTATTTGAGGAACTACCATACTACTTTTCATAGCAGCTGCACTATTTTACATTCCCACCAACAGTGCATAAAGGTTCTAATTTCTCCATAATGTAGTACTTGTCATTTTCTTTAAAAAAATTAAAAAATGATAGTAGCCATCCTAATGGATGTGAGGTCTTCATTAATTTTTATGGGTGAATAATATTCAATTGTATGGATATACCACATTTGGTTTATTTATTCATCACTTGGCAGACATTTGAGCTGGTTTTTCTTTTAGGCTAGTATGACTAATACTAATATGAACACTTGTGTACAAGTTTTTGTTTGAATATATGTTTTCAGTTCTCTTGGGTATATGTGTATGAATGGAATTTCTGGGTCATGTGGTAACTCTATGTTTAACTTTTTGAGGAACTGTCAAACTTTACCAAAGTGGCTTTAATTATTTTATATTCCTATAGCAATATATAAGGATTTCCATTTCTCCACATCCTAATATTTGTTTTTTGTTAATATATTTGTTCTTGTTTAATTATAACAATCCCAGTGGATGGGAGGTGATATTTTATTGTGGTTTTTGATTTGCATTTCCCCCATGGCTAATAATGCTGAACATTTTTTCATGTGCTTATTGGCCACTTGCATATCTTCTTTGGAGAAATGTCTACACACATCCCATCCTTGCCCATTTAAAAATCTCTTTTTTTGTTGTTTAGTTGTAAGAGTTCTTTATATATTCTGTGTACTAGGCCCTTGTCAGATATATGACTTACAAATATTCTCTCTCATTCTGTGTGTTGTCCTTTCACTTTCTCGAGAGTGTCCTTTGACTCACAAAAGCTTTTAATTGTGATGGAGTCAAATTTATCTATTTTTCTTCGGTCACTTGTGTTTTAGGTGTCTTACCTAAGAATCCATTGCCCAATCCAATGACACAAAGATTTACATTCATGTTTTCATCTAAGAATTGTATAGTTTTAGCTCTTACATTTAAAACTTAGATCCATTTTGAGTTAGATGTGTAGATGGTGTGAGGTAGGGGTCTGGATTCATTCTTTAGCCTCTGATAGAACAGTTGTCCCAGCACCATCTGGGCCTGCTCTGTGAGGTAGGGAAAACCAGCAAAGGTGTGGGAGGAATGTTCCGGACGGCTTGCAGAGTAGGAGAAGACAGAGACAGAAGACAGAGTAGCATCGGCAGGCTGTGGAGTCAGCAGGGGCCTGGGTCGTGTCCCAGCTCTGGCACATTCTGTGACCTCCCACAAGTCCCTTGGCCTCTCTGAGCCTGTTTCCTCATCGGTAAAGTGGGAGTGATAAGAGCTCCTATTGTCAGGGCTGTCACGAGGATTCTGGGTCCAGAACTGAGCACAGGGCTTGGCCCAGAGTTGGTGCCCAGGAAGTGGTGGGTCTGCAGAGCTGGGGCTGCCTGGCTGGAGAAGGGGCTCATGGGGGATCTGAGAGTCGTCTGTGTTGTGAACAGAGCTGCCAGTGTTGGGACAGGCCCGCCCTGCCCTCATGCATGCAAGCACACATGTACACACAGGCATGGACTCTAGAGTGGGACCTGTGTAAGGATGGTCCTGGATGTGGATTTGGTAGGTGGTCAGGATGTCCTTCGTTTTTCTTTTTTTTTTTTTTTTTTTGAGATGGTCTTGCTCTGTTGCCCACAGTGGAGTGCAGTGACCAGAACACAGTTCATTGCAGCCTCAACCTTCTGGGCTCGAGTGATCCTCCTACCTCAGCCTCCTGAGTAGCTGGGACTACAGGCATGCACCATCATGCCTGGCTAGTTTTCCTATTTTTTGTATGTACAGGGTTTTGCCATGTTACACAGGCTGGTCTCAAACTCCTGGGCTCAAGCAATCCGCCTGCCTTGGCCTCCCAAAGTGCTGGGATTACAGGCGTGAGCCACTATGCTCTGCAGGATGTCCTTCTGACCACAAGGAATGGCTCAAGGACATAAGGGGCTGCCCTGGTGGTGGAGAGGACATTGAGACTGAGGGAGGAGAGGTGAGTTGCCCAGGGCTACTCAGCAGAGTCAGCTCCAGCGCTGGTGACCATGACTTGAAGCGGAAGAGGCAGAGGGGAGGGTCAGAGCAGAGGAGAGAAAGTTAGAGGCCGAGGTGGCCATGGAGAACAGGGCGGACACCAGGCCAGGCCAGGTGCAGTGAGCCCAAGCCCAGCCAGAGAGGGCGGAGGTGGGAGATCTCCTCCTAGGCGGGGCTGTGGACTCTCAGACCAGGTAGAGCTACTTATGGGTAGTAGGAGTAGGCATAACGGTCTCTCCCGGCAGCGTGCAAAGAGAGAACAGCACAGTCATGTCCGAGGTCCATCCACCAAGGCTGGGCTGAGGCAATGCCCAGCCAGGAGGGTGGGGCCTGGGTGCTTCCTGTGCTGGGGTGGGGGCTGACCAGGGACTGGACAGGTCAGAAAGACCTTCCTGATCTCCCAAGGACAGGTTGGTCTCAGACATTAAGGACCAGGACCCAAGGCCCTTCTGGAACCTTCCCCAAGCCTACTGTAGGAGTGAGGAGGAGGTGCGGGAAAGGGCCTGGGGGGCCACAGAGCTTTCACACAGAGTCATATACACACGTATACACAGAAATAAATACTTACATAAACAGACACACATGTAGATATACACTCACATGCACTCACACACAGAGAAGCACACACTGATGCACACTCATATGCACTGACAAATGCAGACACACGCAGGTGCAGATATGCATACACATGTATTCAAACACATTGACACACATGCAGACATACATTCACAAACACACACACACTTAACACCCCCCGACCCACACACTCACACTCAAGGGTAACTGTGCTCACCTAGGGCTGCTGTCATCCCTGCAGACAACCCTCCACTTTCCCTCCCTGCAGGCCTCTCTGCCCGAGAGGTCAGCCCTTTGCCTGCACCTCCACCTGGGTGGGGACAGAGAGTGGGCAGAGTGGAGATGACTCCACTTGGACACCCAGGATAAACCTCGGGCCTGTCCTCACCCACCCTGACTGCCCCTGGATGCGCGATCTACTAAAAGGAGCCACGCCTTCCCCTCCGGGGGCTCCTGGAACACAACTTGGGTCAGAAGCCCTATGCTACCAGAAAGCACTGTCAATGAAAAGAGTCAACCTCTGTAAAATATTTTTAAAGAGGTTTATTCTGAGCCAAATTTGAATGACCATGGCCTGAAGCACAGTCTCTAAAGGTCTCAAGAACATGTGTCCAAGGTGGTTGGGTTATACCTTGGTTTTATATGTTTTAGGGAGACTTAAGACATCAATACATGTGAGGTATACATTGGCTCAGTCTGGAAAGGTGGGACAACTCAAAGGTCAGGAGGTCATAGGTGGATTCGCAGATTTTCTGATTGGCAATTGGGCAATTGGTTGAATGAGTTATTATCTAAAGAACTGGAATCAATAGAAAGGAGTGTCTGGCTTAAGATAAGGAGTTGTGGAGACCAAGGTTCTTATTATGTAGATGAAGTCTCTTAGGTGGCCACCCTTAGAGGCAGTAGATGGCAAATGTTTTCTATTCAGACCTTTAGAAGGAGTTAGACTCGAAGCTAATCTCTTCAGGACCAGAAAAAGACCTGGAAAGGGAAAGGAATTCTCTACAGAATGTAAATTTCCCTCACAAGAGAAGCATTGCAGGGCCATTTAAAAATATGTCAAAGAAATATATTTTGGGGTAAAATATTTTGATTTCTTTCAGTGTCTGTTATCTGTCACGTGAAGCTATACTAGAGTCAGTTTGGAATTTGATATTTTATTGTTATAAAGAGTCTGTTTTGTAAGCCTTAAGATCTCTGTTTTAATGTTAATGCTGGCCAGCTGTGCTGAATTCAGAAGGGAGGCAGGAATAATGAGGCATGTCTGACCCTCCCTTCCCATCATGGCATTAACTAGTTTTTTAGGTTTCTTTGAAATCCCCTTGGCTGAGAGGAGGGTCCATTTAGTAGGCTGGGGGGCTTAGAATTTTACTTTATTTTTATTTTGAGACACAGTCTTGCTCTGTCACCCAGGCTGGATAGCAGTGACATGATCACAGCTCACTGCAGCCACCTGGCTCAAGCTGTCTTTCCACCTCAGCATCACAAGTAACTGGGACTTCACCACTTGAAGTGCACCACTATGCCTGGATAATTTCTTAATTTTTATTTTATTTTATTTTTTGAAACAGGGTCTCATTCTGTCACCCAGGCTGGAATGCAGTGGCGTAATCATGGCTCACTGCAGCCTTGACCTCCCAGGCTCAGGTGATCCTCCTGCCTCAGCCTCTTGAGTAGCTGGGACTACAGGTGTGTGTCAGCATGCCCAGCTAACTTTTTGTATTTTTTGTAGAGATCAGGTTTTGACATGTTGCCCAGGCTGGTCTCGAACTCCTAGGCCCAAGTGATCCCCTCCTTCGGCCTCCCAAAGTGCTGGGATTACAGATGTGGTTTATTTTTGGTTCACATCACCCACAGTGTACAGCAAGCTGATTCCCATTTCACAGATGGGGAAGCTGAGTCCTGGGGAGTCATGGGCTGCCCCAGGCCTCTCTGGAGGTCAGTGGCAGAGACCCTAGGCCTCTGGATGCCTGTCCCAAGACTCTGGCCCCTGAACCTCCTCTGTGCCCCCTCCTGAGGCCCTGCCTAGGCTTGTTTCAGGGTCCTCATTCACTTGCCCCCCACATCATGCCATCAGCAGGAATTCCAGAGCACGGCCTTTCACAAGAAACTCTATAGATTGAGGGGAGGAGAGTGGAAGACTGAGGCCAGCAAGGGCAGGAGATTGGCCCCAGGTCACTCAGCACATCTCCATCCCAGGGAGAGAAGGAGAGGATCCAGGGTGCTGGGGCTGGTGGCAGAGGCTTGGGTGGGGATGGGGTGGATGAATGACATAGCGTGATGTGGTGGGCTGGACAGATGCATGGAGATTTGGCAGACCTGAGTCAGTCCTAGCTCTGCCTTGAACAATATAGAAGTTATTTTTATAAAAGATAAACTCAGATCCTATTTCTCTTCCCTTGCCTAAAACCCTTTGCTGGATTCCTGGCGCTCTTTGAATGCAGTCCACAGGCTTTCCTCTGACTCTCTGACTCAGGTAGCCCCGTCATGGTCCATCCCCTGTACCTCGCTGCTCCTCTCTGCTCCGGCCACACGGCACTTGTGTTTCCCCATCTTGGGGCTGTTGCACACGGAGTCGTCTATACTTGCATTTTCTCTGCCTTCTCTTTGTGCCTTCAGTCTCAGCAGAACCTTTCTTGACTCCCCCTTCCACCCAGCAAACGAGTCTCCTCCCTCTGTTGTTCTCACTTCTGGCCTCCTGCTCTTTTCCTTTTCAGCGCCTACCTCAATTGGTAATCATCCTTTCATCTGTGTTCTTTCTTGTTTAATGCTGCTGTCCTCTCCAGCCTACAAGCTATGCAAGAGCAGAATGCCTGCCTGTTTTCCCAGCCCAGATCCTCAGTACCCAGGACAGTGCTTGGACCATTGTACAGACTCTATAAATATTTGTTGAGTTAGCTGATAAATGAATGAAATAATTTTGCTCCTCTGAACCCAGAGTTTCCTCCTCTGAAAAATACGGCTATTTATTATTCTGCCCATCAGGGGCTGCTGTGAAACATGAATAATGGTAACTGTGCCCATAGCAGGTGCACTATGAACACTAGTTCATTCCCCCTCCTCCCTCTCCTGAACTTGCCCTCTCCAGTGAAACAGGACTCCAGGCCCAGGCTGTGAATCGCTGTATCCCAGGTGGCTCAGAGCAGCTGTCTAATCAAAGTGTGTTTAATTGAACCGAAGTCATCGGCTCCTGCCCATCCATTGACTTGTGTTGACTGAGCAGCTGCCAGACACTGGGTCCACACAGCCTATAATCCAGAACCTTTCCTACTTCACAGAGCTTTCAGCCTGGGGAAGAGAAACAATGCGAAGTGTTAAAATTACCCAATCACCTACTGCAGCGTGTGAGGAGGCTGCAGGGAACTCAGCACAGGTGACAAGAGATGGGCTGGGGTTCCTTCCCTCACCTGGAATTATCTCCAGGGGCAAAGGGTTGAGGGTGCCTGATGCTACCCCACCCCTGACTCTGCGTGTGGGCAGCTCCCACAACCAAGGCTCCTTCAGAAGCCAAAACAACTCAGAAGCTGCGACCTTTGCTTTGAGCTAAAAAAGAAAAAATACCAGAAAGGCTTAGAAAATTCTGGAGGGGTTGACCTTGTGCCCTTCCCTCCAGGTCACCAGGATGCGTGGAGTTCCCTTCTGCCTCTGGGCAGCCAACTGGAGCCCTGTTGTCTCTGGGTCTCCATGCCCACTCTGATTTGTGTTCCTCGGTCCTGATGTCTGTTTTTCTGTTTATTTTTTCTCTTTATTGAATGGCCTTTTGCTGCATGCTCTTCCAAGTCCTCCGTGGAACAAAGCCCAGAGTAAATAATTGAATGCTTACACATTTAAATATTTCCAATCTTGGCCTCGGTCACGTCTCTGCATGTGACATCCCATACTGACAGCCTCTGCTCTGGGAAGCAGAAATGCCTTTGCTTTCCTTCTGAGCTCTTTCTTTCGAGCTTCCAAGTTGCAGGGAGTCACCCCAGTGTCCCGGGATTTGGGCCACACGGGCTCATTCCTGTCTCTAGCCCAGGCCCTTTTCAGTCCCCCTTTCTCCAGGCTGAGGTCAGGCTGTCCTCGGACCCAGGTACCACCTGGAAGCAATAATAATGAAAATTAGCTAGCTATGAATAAAGTACCTCTGAATTTGGAATGATCCCCATTTTGCAGGTAGGGAAAGAGAGGCTCAGAGAGGTGACGGGAGATGCTCAAGGTTACACAGCAAGGGTCTCCTCTCTTCTTGAGGCTGTGCTGCTTTCCCCCGGAAGGCCCTTACCATACTCCTGACTCTTGACCACAGGACCCCCTGGGTGGTCAGTGGAAATTGGTGTGTGGGAGGTGGCAGAGCTGGGATGCAAACCTGGTCTTAGAAAAGCAGCCCACATTTGTTGAGCGTACAAAGCGTCTGTGGGATATGAGCATGTGGGGTCTGTGCATGTGAGCAAGTGTGTGTGATTGTGTGGGGTGAGTGTGTATCTTGGTCAGTTCAGGTTGCTATAACAAATACCATTGACTGGGGGTCTTAAACTGCAGACATTTACTTCTCATGGTTCAGGATGGTGGGAACTTCAAAATCAAGGTGTCAGCCAACTCCGTATCTGGGGAGGCTCTCTTCCTGGTTGGCGGCTGGCCGCCTTCTTGCTGTATGTATCATCACATGGCAGAGACAAAGATCATCCCAGCTCTGCCATCTCCCAGCTGTCTGACCTTGAGAAAGTCATTTTCCCTCTCTGTGCCCATATCCATGGCCTAAAATGGGGTCAGTGCTAATACAGTGCCACAGGTTGTTGTCAAGATCAAATGGGGCCATGGGTGAGTAAACACAATGAAAGATGCTTGCTATAGCTGTATACTGACCTGCTGCACCAAACTCAGGACACAGTAGAGTGCCACGAAGACAGTGGTGTTGTCTAGGCTCTGCGGCTCCACCCACCCCGCCCCTGTCCGGTGTCTCTCCTGAGTGCTCCCCCAGCCCGGCCCCCTGCAGCTGGAGCTGTCAGGAATGAGGGTGCTTCATCATGTACTGTGCTACTGTGTGGGAACAGCTTCAGGGAGAGAGGGGATGGGTTAGGGAGAAGCGGGAGGAGGTCGGGGGTGCCAGCATCTGCCCACAGAATTGCTCTTTCCAATCTAGAGCACGCCATAAGAGGGAGGTGAGGGGGGCCCCCTACTGTCCTTGTGAAATTTCCCCAAGCCCATGGCGTGTAAGGAAGTGAGGACCTGGATGTGAACTCAGCCCCAACCCTGGCAGCTGCCCACCAGCCTCTGACTCCGGGCTCTGCCCTCTCCCCATCTAATCCCTGTCCTGCTCTACAGCAACCCTGAAAAACTCCTTCACCACTCACTGTGTCCCTTCCTAGACCTCTGGGACCTACAGTGACTCCTGTTGCTCCTCTCTGGGTCCCCGAGCCTGCCTCACCTTTCTACGTGCTGTTTCCTCTTCTGCCACCTCCACTTCCCCTCCCTGAGCTCCTGTGCCTCCCTGAACTTCTCTAGTCCCAGCTCTGCTGTCTGCACTGTAAGTGACAATTCACTCCTCTGTCCTTCCCATGGGATCTGAAACCCCTTGAGAGCTGACTCTGCATCTGGCCACTCTGTTTCCCTAGAGTGCAAAGTGGCGCCTGACACCTTAGTCAACATTTATTGAGCACTGACTGTGTGCCAAGACTGTGCTCAGCCCTTTACAGACATATATTAATTAACATAAGATGACCTTCAAGGACATATTGGAGACAGGGTGGGGTTGGGCTGGGAATAAAGACTTGAAGGCCAGGTGGATTTGGATCTGGCTCTGCATTTACTGGCTGGGTGATCTTTATCAAGTTACCTAAGCTCTGAGTGCCTTACTTTCCCATGTAAAATGGAGGTAATGATATTATCCATCTCATGGAGCTGTTTTGAGAATTTAAAGAGTGAATATATATAAAGGGCTTAAAATAACATCAGACGCAGTTTAAGGGTTGGCTATTACTATTGTCCACATTTTATAGATGAGGAAACTGAGAGTGGGAAAGTCACTTACCTGAGCTCTCAGCAATGAGGTGGTAGAGTTAGAACGTGAATCCAAGATCTACCTGACCCCGAATCACTCTCCTTAATGATTGCAGCAGGGCCTCAGGGCCTTCGCCCTCTTTAGCCTCAGTGTTCCCATCTGTGAGGTGCAGGGGCTGGAGGGGAGGATGCCTAGAGTTCCAGTGCTAACACTGTTGCCTTTGTGAGATTCTCGGTGGGGATTCTAGACTTGGAACGCGTCTTGAAGGCATTGGGCTCCCTGTGTGCTTTCAGAACAGGATCCCACGTACAGCCTCTGGATGCATGGCAGATTTCTGGTAGGCAGTGTTTGGCAGGTTGGCTTGAAGTGAAGTGGTCCGGATTTAGCAGGTGAGGCTTTGGGGGAGATGCTTCCATAGGGGCCCCCAGTGTGTGCTGAGACAGGCCCCAATAAACCTGCGGTGAGAAGTCACAGGCAAAACGTGCAGGAACATCTGCTTCTGCAAAGCAGAAGAAAAACCTGTTCTTGGGTCCTTGTGGGTCCTGTTGATAAGTAATGATGAGAACCTTAGGTTCCATTGATTAGAAGGATGAAAAGAAAAAAAACGAGAAAAAATAAAAAGAAAAGGGATGATGAGGACCAACATTAGCCAGGACACACACACACACACACACACACACACACACACACATCTATGAAAAAAACAACTGGTTGTGCCACACAGGAAGCACATGGGTTGCCATGGAAACAGGTAATGGGGCCCTCACCTATTGTGGGGGTTAGGGAGGGCATCCCTATTTCTATCTAAGAGTAGCATTAAAATATTGAAAGGATGGGGCTTTCATTTCCTCCAAGACACAGTCTCCCCAGTCCTTTTAGTTCCTCCCCATGACAACTAAAAAGCCATGGACATAACCCAGCAGTAGGCACAGGAAGGCTGAAGGACAGAGGAAAGCAGACTGCCTAGAGGCTCAGAACGTGAGGAATGGCACGGTGGCGAGCTCTCTGCCTTTCCTTATTGCTTCGCCTATATCCTGGAGAGAGTGCTGCATAAGCCGCCAACCCAGAACGGCCAACAGACACAGACCTAAAAAGCACGAAGAAAAACCTGTTGCTCTAGGCAGAGGACTGGGAAAAGGGAAGCCAAATGACAGGAAATATTTTCATCAAATCCTGCTCTACTCCAGTCCAACACCAACAGAAAAACTGCTCTTCTCCCACTCCTTCTGCCTGCATTTTGAGCAGGATCGAGCAGGAAGCTGATGTTCCATCCATCCCCACTTCCGCTGCATGTAGCAGGCACAGATGCTCTGACTCCCCTGCCAGGGTGGTGTCAGCAAGTCCAGCCATGAGCTGAACCTCCACTTCCACCTGGCAGCAGTGAGACTTAAGAGGGTGATGCACTGGGGGGCTATTTACACTTGACACCTTCAACCCCATCCAACTGGCAATCATCAGTTTGTCCAGAGAGAAACTGCTGGTACCCCAATCTGGCATCCATAAAGCAGAACAAGGTGGTAGGAGGTAGGGCTGGTTGGCACTCTGCTTCCCTCCCGTCTCTTTCTTGGTGTGAGTAGGGCCCAGTGGGAAGCTGAGTTTCTGCTTCTACCCTGCAACAATAAAGTGATATGAGTCAGCCCTCACCTCCCTCCACCCCTGGTGTCAGTAGGGCACGGTGGGAAGCTGAGCTTAACACCTCCATTCAGAGGCACGAGGGGAGTAGAGCTGACCCCATCTTTGCAGGCAGGCCCAAGGGGAGCAGAACACACATATCCATCTGGCCCTCTCATTAATACTGTGGGAAAAAAAAAAAGAATCTAGAGTCTTACAATATTCAAAATGCTCAGAATACAATAGAAAAATAATCACTTATACCAAGAATAGGAAAATCACAACTTGAATGAGAAAAGATAATCAACAGATGCCAACATTGAGATGAATCACATGTAGAAATGATCTAACAAGGACTCTAAAGCAGCCATCATAAAAATGATTCAATAAGCAATTATGGATGATCTTGAAACAAGTGAAAAATAAAACATTTCAGCAAAGAAATAGAAGTAATAAAAAAGAACAAAATGGAAATTGTGGTACTGAAATATACAATGACCAAATAAAAAACTCAATGAATGGCTCAACAGTGGAGATGATGGAGGATGGAACCAGTGAACTCGAGGAAAGATCAGTAGAATTTACCCAGCCTGAAGAACAGAGAGAAAATAGACCAAAAAATAAAAAACAAAGTCTCAGAGACCTGTGGACATCAGCACAATAGCTCTCAGTCTTATTATTGGAGTCTCAGAAGGTGAGGAGAGTGGGACTGAAAAAGTATTTGAAGAAATAATGGCTAATACTCCCCCAATTTAGAGAAGGACATATACTTAACGATTCAAGAAGCTGAATAAACCCTAAGTAGTATAAATCCAAAGAAATTCATGTCGGCCCGGTGTGGTGGCTCATGCTTGCAATTCCAGCACTTTCGGAGGCCGAGGCAGGTGAACTGCTTGAGTCCAGGGGTTTGAGACCAGCCTGGACAACATGCTGAAACCCCATCTCCTTAAAAAAACACAAAAATTAGCCAAGCATGGTGGCATGTGCCTGTAGTCCCAACTTTTTGGGAGACTGAGGTGGGAGGATTGCTTGAGCCTAGAAGATTGAGGCTACAGTGAGCCGTGTGTGTGCCACTGCACTCCAGCCCAGGTGACAGAGTGAGATCCTGTCTCAAAAATAAAGAAATTCATGTCAAGCCACATCATAATTAAACACCTGAAAACTAAAGACAATGAAACATCTTGCACACAGTCAGAAAGAAACTACATGTTACTTCTAAGTTACACCAATTTTAATGACAGCTGATGTCTCTTTTGATACCAAGGAGGCTCAAATTAAGTGGCACAACAGTTTTCAGGTACAGAGAGAAAAGAACTGTCAATAGCACATTCTATATCTGGTGAAAGTATTAAGGGGAAAATAAAGGCATTCTCAGATGAAGAAAAACTAAGAGAATTTGTTCCTAGCAGATATACCCTTAAAGAATAGCTAAAGGAAGCTCTCTGAACATAAAGGACATGATAATGGAGGAAAGCTAGGAATTTCAGAAAGAATGAAGACTCTAAGAATGGGTGGGGATAAACAGAGTAGACTATCTTTTTTCTTATGAGCTTCTTAAATCCTATTTGCTGGTTGAAGCAAAAATTAAAAACCATCTACTGTGGTATATAATGGATGTAAAGGAAGTGGTTTATGATTATCCTCATAAAGTGTGTAAAGAGATCCAAGCAGGAGTAACGGGCCTATGCTTTGCTCACAGTGTTAAAACATCAACACCAGTAGAACAGGATGAGTTATGTATATACTTTGTGATACTTAGAGAAAACACTAAGAAAATTATAGAAAGTGATATTCTTATATTCTCAAAAACACTATAAATAAATCAATACAGAATCCTAAAAAATGTTTAGGTAACCCACAAGAAGATACCAAAAGAGATCCAGAGGAATAAGAAACAAAGAAAATAAATAGAAAACAAAAAATAAAACCGCAGACTTAAGCTCTAACATATCAACAATTAAATGCAAATTGTCTCAATGCATCAATTAAAAGACAGAGATTGGCAGAGTGGATCAAAACAAGCAACAACAACAACGACAACAAACAAACAAAAAACCCCACAGCAACAATAACAACAACAAAACCTCATACAATCCAACAATATGCTGCATTCAAGTAATTCACTGCAAATACAACAACATAGGTAGGTTGAAATGAAAAGAATGGAAAGAGATACACCATAAAAATGTTGATAAGAAAAGCAAGAGTGGCTATATTAATATCAGGTAAAGTAGACTTCAGAACAAAGAAAATTGCTAGAGAGAAAGAGGAACATTACCTAATGATAAAAGGATTCATTCACCAAGAAGACGTAACAATCCTAAGTGTGTATGCATTAAATAATAGCGTCTCAAAATACATGAAGCAAAACTGATAAAGCTGAACAGAGTAATAGACAAATCTAAAAATGTAGCTAGAGATTTCAATTTGCTATTCTCAGCAATTGATAAAACTAATAGATCATCAGTAAAGCTTTAGATCAGAACAACATGATCAAGAGCAGTGGTTCCTAACCATGCTGGCACCAGGGACTGGTTTCGTGGAAGACAATTTTTCCACGGACACGGGGGTAGTGGGGAGAATAGTTTGGGGATGAAACTGTTTCATCTCAGATCATCAGGCGTTAGTTAGATTCTCATAAGGAGCAGGCAACCTAGATCCCTCGCATGCACAGTTTACAATAGAGTTTGCACTTCTAGGAGAATCTAATGTTGCTGCTGATCTGGCAAGAGGTGGGGCTCAGGCGCTAATTCTTGCCCACCTAATGCTCACCTCCTGCTGTGCAGCCTGGTTCCTAATAGGCCATAGACAGACACCGGTCTGTGGCCCAGGGGTTGGGGATCCCTGATCAAGAGGGTCTAATTGACATCTATAGAACACTCTACCCCAAACAGAGGAACACACATCTATTTTCAAGTGCCCATGGAACACTCACTAAGGTAAGACTATATCTTGTGCCATAAATAGCAAAAATGAAAAAACAAAAGTTAACGAATGGGTTCAATAGCCAAATGGAGGAGACAGAGGAAAGAGTCAGTAATCTTGGATACAGAACAATAGAAATTACTCAATCTGAACCACAGAAAGAAAATATAATGGGAGAAAAAAAGAACAGAGCACCAGAGACCTATGGGACTATAACTAGAGATCTAACACCTATGTCATCAGAGTCCCAGGAAGAGAAAAAAAAGGAAGTGGGGGCTGAAAAACGACTCAGAGAAATAATGGCTGAAAACTTCCTAAATTTGGCAAAAGATACAAACCTATAGATTCAAGAAGCCGAGTGAAGTCCAAACAGGATAATCTCAAAAGATATTCACACCAAGACACATCATAGTCAAAATTTTGAAAATTAAAGACAAAGAAAATATCTTGAAAGCAGTGAGGGAGAAATGACATCCTATCTGTAGGGGAAAAATATTAGAACAAAAAAGGATTTCTCATCAGAAACCATGGAGGCTAGAGGGAAGTGGCTCAACGTTTTTTCAAGTGCTGAAAGAAAATAACTGTCAACCCAGAATCCTATATTCAGGGAAAATACCCTTCATAAATGAAGGGGAAATTGACATTTTCAGATGAAGAAAAACTAAGATAATTTGTTGCTAACAGAAACGTACCCTAAAAGAATGGCTAAAACACTCTCTAAATGGAGAAGAAACAGTAAAAGAAGGAATCATAGAACAGCAGGAAGAAGAAAGAACACAGTAAGCAAAAGTATGGGTAAATATAATGAACTTTTACTCTCCTCTTAAGTCTTCTAAATTGTATTTGATGGTTGAAAAAAATTATAGCACTTTCTGATGTGGTTCTAAATGTATATAGAAGAAATAGTTAAGAAATTTATGTTATTAATGAGGAGGGTAAAGGGAGGCAAGGTTTCTATACTTCACTCAAACTGGCAAAATGATGACACTAGTAGACTGTGATAAATTATCTATATATTAATATAATGTAACTGACAGTAACCACTACAGACACTATGCAAAGAGATACACTCAAAACCAGTAAACATAAGTCAAAATTGAAGTCTAAAAAAACTATTCACATAACCCACAGGAAGGCAGAAGAAAGAAACAAGGGATATTGGTCTGCAGTTTTCTTTTTGAGTGCTGTCTTTGTTTTTTTCGGTATCAGGGTAGAGGAATGGCTGATTGAAAGTAACACAGGTTTTTTCAACTGAAAAATGAGGAAATCATAGTCCCAACGTCATAGGAAGGGTTGTGGTTGTGAGGTTTAAGGTAATGCATATAAAACAAATGCATTAATGCCTGGCACTTAGGGTATGTAATTCACCTTTAATAAATGATTGCTATAATTTTGTTTAATAACGTAGTGTCACTTCCTAATTCAAGGTCGCCCTGGACTGCAGTCTGAATCAACCTATTTTTTTTTGTAGTATTTAAATTTATAAGTTCCAAAATTGATCTGAAACAGTTTAGTTATACCATGGATGAAATACATTTATAGAAATCAGGATGATAGGGGGAAATAAAAGCCTTATAGTTAATTAAATGATATCATCAGGTCTCCATTCCTGGCTCGGGTCTCTACCATGCCAGCCTCACACACAGACAGGCTCCCTCCTCTAGATGGCCCCATGGTTCCGGGCTCACACCCTGTGGTCTCCGATTCCACGGACAGGGCCGGAGTTCAGCCTGATTGGCTCAGATTGGGTCATGTGCTCATGCCTGAACCAATCACTGTGGCTGGGGAAGCAAGGCTCTGATTGGCTAGACCCGGGGTTCCGGTTATCCCTCCATCCGGGGCGGGGTGATTTCCGCCGGACCCACTAGGACCGAGGGGGTGTCTCCAGGGCAGGGGCGAGCCTTCTGGTGGGTGGGCAGAATCAGCAGATGGTGGTGGTGGCTGGAGTCACAGATGGGCTTTGTATGAGTTTGCGAGAGCTGCCGTAACGCAGTGTCACAAACCGAGGGGCTTCAGGGACAGAATGTGTCGTGCTCCCTCACGGTTCTGGAGGCTGGAAGGCCCCAGTTAAGGTGCCAGCACTGTGGGTTCCTTCCGAGGGCTGTGAGGAGGAATGCGTTCCATGTCTTCCCCTGGCTTCTCGGGGATGGCTGGCAATCTTTGGCGTCCCTTGGCTTGTAGAAGCGTTACCCCATTGCTGCCCTCGTCTTCGCGTGGCATTCTCTTGGTATGTGTGTCTTTGCGTACAGGTTTCCCCTTTTTACAAGGACACTAGTTATATTGAATTGGGGTCCACCCGGGTGACCTCATTTTAAATTGATTGCCTTTGTAAAATAAAGGCCCCATCTCCAAATGTGGCCACGTTCTGAGGTACTAGGGATTAGGCTTTCGACATATAAATATCTGGAGGACACAACCCAAGCCATAACAGGCGTGACAGCTGCTGCCCACCCAGATCCTCCTGACTGACCAGGTCACCCATTCTCTCTGGCTGCAGTGAGTATTAACCTCAGCTCAAGAGCGCCGACTGCAGACTCACCTCGCAAAGGCTAAGAGGTTAAACTCTCCCCACACGGTGACTTTCAGCTAATGACACAGGGTTCAAAAAAGTCTATGTCACTGCCCAGGGCGGGACAGCCGTGTGGTGCCACAGATGATGTTCCAGAGAGCTCCCCGTGGGCTCAGGCTGGGGGTGAACTCGCGTGGAGCCCTTGCCCTGGTCTGGCTTCTGGCCTGCCCTCTGCTGCTTCCGTCACTCCCGTTCTCCTGAGGGTATGCCCTCTGCAATCCCACACGCCCCCACACATCTCCGTCTCAGGCTCTGCTTCCAGGGAGACCGACCTATATGGAATCTTCTGGAACAGCCATCCTCGGGCACCTGCCATCCTGTGGATGACGTTCTCCCTGTGAGGGGCTGATTCAGAAAGGGCTCTGTTGCCAAGCTCCCAGCAAGGCAGGGCTGGCATCGTGGGGTCTTGCAACCCAAGTTCCTGCCGCTCGTTCGTCGCAATTCTTCCCGTGTCTGCTCCAGCTCCTCATGAAATCCGTCCTCTCCATATAATTTCCACATCTCTCTCTGCCCTAGGTTTGATTAACAGAAGGTTATAAACAAATTTCAGGAAAAAGGAAACCAGCATCTCCCTAGGGCAGCCAGAGTCTATTGGCAGATGGCAAATTGCTTTGCAGCCAATATTTTTGTTTGCTTGATTTTTTATACAGATAAAGAACTGAGCTAATTAATATACACTTCTTATCATCTTTAGGTCTTGGGAACCTCTTTGCTCCATAGTGAATTGATTACCAGGTTTCAATAAAGGGTCTGTCTTTGCAATTACAGTTCATTAATAGATATACAAGGGAGGGAGGATGGTTAAGTCTCACTAAGAAGATTATTTTGCATTTCTCTTCTTTTAATTACATGGCTTATGTCCTGGCTTAAAGCTCTGTGAAAGATGGGGGGAAAGTCCCAGCATCCCATCTGTTCCAGATGCCAATGCAATTAATAGGGGAGGAGACAGGAGCTTCTCAGGGGCTTCCTGCTGACTGAGGCTGCACCTGCCTCCTCTTCAGAGCTGCCTTGTGGCTCGGAAACTCAGCCACCAGAGCTCAGATGGCAGCAGGTATGCTGGTGTAGGCAGGGGCTGCTCTGCCCACACAGATGCAATATCTGGGGATTTGGGTCAGGACAGCCTTGGTCCTCTATTGAGCGCTCAGAATGTAAGACTCTAGCGCATAGTAGGTACCCAAGAAGCACCTATTGCTTCTTGGGGAGATGGGGAGAATGAGTCTCCTCGCTTGGAGACTTTGAAATGAGGGGATGTGTGCAAAGTGCAGAGTACCGGCTGGGCGCCCTCGCTGTTCAAGACGAAGCTGCATGCTAAACGCTTCTCCCTCCTCCTCCTCCTCCTCCTCCTCCTCCTCCTCCTCCTCCTCCTCCTCCTCCTCCTCCTCCTCCTCCTCTTCTTCTTCTTCCTCTTCCTCTTCTTCCTTTTTTTTTTTTGAAAAGATCTCACCTATTGCTTCTTGGGTACCTACTATTTGCTAGGGGCTTTACATGGATTTTCTAATTTAAACTTTGCTGTGATCCATTTTTACACAGACCATTTTGCAGGTAGAGGAACTAGGGCAGACAAATGTGTGCAGGACCCTGGGCTAGATGCAGAGAGGTGGGAGATGAACATTTTCCAGACGTTAAAGGAGACCCCGCCTTGGGCACTGAAGTGGGAGCTGGAATTTGGAGTCAGGCCTGTTATCTCAGAAGTTTCTGCTGTGTTCACTCCCTCTTTGCTTTGCCGCTGTCTGGTGGCAGTTTCAGGGCTTCAGTTTTCCTACCTGTGAAATGGGCCCCAGAGACTGGATGGAGTGAGTGTGAAGGCTCCTTCGGCTTTGGGGTGGTGTGTTTTGAAGAGGCTGGGCCTGGAATGGCAGGTGTGGGGCTGGTATGGGAGAGTCTGGCGTCGGGGACTCTGAGTCCAGGAATGAGGAGCCTCCAGTCCTCAGCACTAGGATTGACTCAGACCTGGTCAGAGAGAGCTGGTTTCACCCCTGTCACTTGAGGGATGTCAGTAGCATCTCACTCTTTAACCTCCTTTTCCCAAAAACTCCCAAGGTAGGCAATTACCTTGCTCATAGGACAAACCACGGGTCTGTGGTGTCAGAGAAGGCTACACCCCTTTTTCCAGCTGAGCCATCCTCCACATATGACTCTGGTGTGTCTGTGTGAGGGTCACCTCCATTTTCCCTGGCCTTTGTATGTGTAGACCCTTTGTAATTCAGGGGGCAGCAGCAAAGACCTGTGTGTTGGGAGTGAAGTGGGGGCTGAGAAGGGGCACACCCAGGAGGCACCTTTCTGTGCCTTATCCTCTCTTGTTCCTATTTGCAAATGGCTAAGTCCTTTGTCCTCAAATCAGAGTATAATTGTTTGCGAGCCCAATGACTGCAGCCTGGTGGGGGCAGGGGATACTGAAGACACTGAGCAGTGGTGTTGGAGGAACCCCAACGCAGGTGGAACCCCAACACCTTGGAGAGACCACGGACTCTGCCATCCAAGCCCTTGTGTGGTGGGCCTTGTCCCTGGAGTGCCCTGTGGCTGTGGTCATGTGACTGCAGCTCTGGGGCTCAGTTTGCTCCCTTGGGAGATGGCAAGAATAATTCTCCTCATTTAGGGGAGACTGTGAAATGAGAGAATGTGTGCAAAGTGTAGAGTACGGGCTGGACACCCTTGCTATTCAAGACGAAGCTGCATGCTAAACACTGCTGTTCTTCACAACAGCTTCAGGATGCAGGTACTATTTGATCCCATCTTCCAGATGGGGGAAAATGAGGCTCTGAGAGCAAGCCCTTGCAGTGGTAAAGGGAAGGGCTGGGACTTGAACCCAGGCCTGTCTGCCCCATGAGGCCCCTGATGCTTCTCTTCCCCAGTGGAAAACCTCTCGTTCCCCCATGTACTCTTCAGGGGACTTGGACTGGTGTCCTTGCCCCGGTTGGTACTGTGTCTGGACTCCCCATGCCCTTCTCTACAGCCGCTACTCCTTCCCAGAAGCTTCTCTGCCTATTCCCCACCCTGCCATGGTTGCCAGGGCTGGTTTGGATGTGGCTGCTCTTCTGGAAGCTTCTGTTCCTTTTTCTTATTGTCAGATTTTCACTTGCAGTTTCCTCTTTGTTCGTGGTAGGACCCTTGGCACTTGAACAGAAGCCACCCTTTGGCTTCACTCCCTGGGGTGGTGCAGAGCCTGGAATCCTGCCCCTCGGTGCCTGGGGCTTCCTCTGGGAAGAAGGAGGGGCACGTGGTGAGTACCCCAGTGTGCGTCCCATTCTCAGGTCCCTTGGGGTCATCACAGCCTTCCATCCCCCCAGTGGGCCTTCCCGCACAAGGCCCGTGCTCAGCTGGCCCCTTCCAGCTGCCATAGAGTTTCCTTTGCCCAGACCCCACCTGGGAGCAGCAGGTGTGGATGGGGCCTCTCCAGGAAGGAGAGGAACTGGCCTTGCCCTGGGCTGGGTTGGGCTGGTAGAGGCCAGGCCGTGTCCACCCAGGATGCCACCTTCTCTTGCATCCTGCCACTTCTCCAACAGCAGCTGAAGCTGCCCAGGGAGTGGGGTGTACTCACTGGGATATGAGGTGACCATGGGTTGTGCAAGCACAAACATTTTATATTTCATAGTTTCCCAGTCATGTATGTATTTTAATAGTATCAGGAAAAAGCCCACAAGCAATTAGTGGATTGAAGCCTTGATTTCATGGATATTGTTGCTCAGAGTGAGACAAATGGAAAACGGGGCCCCATTTCAAATCAGTTTAAAGGGACGAGTGAGTCAACATTGTATAAGGGAAGGGTGGGGACAGCGAAAAGCATGAAAGTATCAGAGAAGCTTCTCCAGTGTGGGAGACGCAGAGGAGGCCTCTGAGCCCCAGAGTTAGACACCCGGGGCCAGCCTGGCTCTGTCTGGGGCTGAAGGGCCTTGGGCAGGTTGCTGCACCTCTGCGAGCTTAAGTTTCCTCATCTGTGACGTGGGGTGAGCCATAGCAGCTCACAGGGTTGTAGTGAGGGTTGATGAGACGAAGAGGGTGGCGTGCTGGGAGGAGCTTGGCACAGGGTCGGCCCAGTCAGGGTAGTGGGGATTGGTGTGATCATTATCATTGTTATTAGTAGTGTCACTGTTATCCTTAGGAGTGGACGACTTCCTCCTCCTCCTCCTCCTCTTCTTCTTCTTCTTCTTCTTTTTCTCCTTTCTTCTTCTTCTTCTTCTTCTTCTTCTTCTTCTTCTTCTTCTTCTTCTTCTTCTTCTTCTTCTTCTTCTTCTTGTTCTTCTTCTTCTTCTTCTCTTCTTTTCTTCTTCTTCTCCTCCTCCTTCTCTTTCTCCTCCTCCTTCTCCTTCTTCCTTCTCCTCCTTGCTCCTTCTCCTCCTTCTTCCTTCTCCTTCTCCTCCTGCTTCTTCCTTCTCCTCTTTCCTCCTTCCTCATTCTCCTTCTCCTCCTCCTTCTTCTTCCTCCTTCCTTCCACTTCTCCTTCTTCTTCCTTTTTTTTTTTTTTTGAAAAGTTCTCACTCTGTTGACCAGCTTGTAGTACGTTGATGTGATCATGGCTCACTGCATCTTCAAAGTCCTGGGCTCAAGTGATCCTCCCACCTCAGCCTCCCAAAGTGCCAGGATTATAAGCATGAGCCGCTCTGTGCCTGGCTCCTCAGGGAAGTTATTCTGGGTGAAGTGACCCATGGCTTTCAGTAGGGAAGAGACTGAGAGCTCGCCACCCCAATCCTCAGCAGAGCATCCTGCTTGCAGTCCCCACTAGGGTGTCCTCCCTGAACCTTGAGCAGGACAGCTGGCCAGATGGGAGAGGGCCTGGCTTGGGGCTAGGCAGACTGGGTGTAAGTCCAGCTTGGCCGCCCACTGGGGAGCTGAGCAGCCTCTCAGAGCTGCCCTGTCCTTGACTGTAGGCTGAGACCACAAGACCCACCTCTCGGGGTGTGAGAGGGGAGTGGCTTGTGCCCTCCCCACGGCCAAGTCTACTGGGCTCTGGGCTCCGGTTTCTTCTCTGCGACAGGCCACCCCTGGACCCCAACCTTCCTGCTCGAGAGCAGCTGAGGTTGGGATGGGTGGGCAGGGGGCCGCCCTGGATGTCCCGGGGAACTCAGTACTGATCCCGTCTCTTCCAGAGTTCCAGCCCCTCCCTGCCTGTTCTCTCATTTCTCTCCTTCCCAGAAATCAAATTTCTTCCCAGAGAAGCCTGAGCTAACCTGGCAGGACAGCTGCTGCTCAGAGCCCACTGATAATTCAGCCAATTAAGTGGGGAAATATGGGAGAAGACCTCCACAGTGGGGCAGGGCGAGTCCACCGGAAGAATAAACAGACACAAAAGACAGGGGGCTCCTGGCTCCTGGTCCCCAAGCTGCTCGTGCCAAGGGAGATTCACCAGAAAACTCCACTCAGCAAAGGTCCTGTCTCACTCCTCATAGTTAACACGCTGGGAAAACAGCAACCCCGGCAGCAGCCATGTGTTCAGCCAGGATGCATATGCCAAGGGCTGAGCTCATAGCTTCATCACCTGGGGCTTCAGGGCCCGTTTAACCCACTCAGACGTGAAGGTGCTGGGAGGGGGAGACTGGGGTGAGCCATGGGAGGGGGGAATCTGGAGTCAGTGACCAGGACCCTGCATTTTGATGCTGAGAGGAGCTTGGAGGTCTTTGGCCCAACGTCCTCCTGCAGATGCCGAAACAGGAGGAGAGGGCCCTGGAACCTTCCTTCCCACACTCGGGCGGAGGATTTTCAGATCTTGCAGTCCCCTCCATGGCAGCTGTCACACATGGGATCTCGGAGTCAGAACTTCTTTCATGAGCTTCAAGACGCTTTCATAAAAGCTTTGAATCACAGAATCTGAGCATCTGCTCCCTTTCACAGAATCCTAGAATCCCAGAATCACAGAATCGTTTGTGGACTCACGGACTCAAGAGTCTCAGAATGAAGGGATCTCTGGAGAAGACTTGGAGACTCACCTGCAGCTCAGACCCCTGGAATCACAGAACAATGGGGATAAGTGTGGAGCTGAAATAGATATGGTGGAATCAGCATCTCAGCACAGGACGTGACCTTAGCCCAGTTCCCCCTGGTCATGCGGGAAGCCCTCTCTTCACTGTCCTGAGTAATGGTTTGAACTTTGGTAGAGACGATGAGGTCACCATCTGGCAGGGTCACCTGTTCCATTCTTGGGCAGATCAGGCTGCTGGTGCTGAGCCTAAATTTGCCTCCACATGACTCACCCACCACTCTGGCTCCTGGCTCCCCCTCCCACGAAGAACTGAACATGTAAGGTGATCTGGACACCCACACAGGCTTAACCCAGCCAAGCACAGCTTGATCCTTGGCCAGAGGGGTCTGCCTCTCTCTAGGGCAGAGTCGGGCACCAGGACGCAGGAACCGACGGGGCTGCTTGGCTCACTTCAATTCAGTTCACCCAAACAAGCAAGAGGTGTCCAGTCTGGAGAAAGCCCCCTCTGTGTGATCGGTGCGGGGCTGTGTTGGGATTCACGGAGGGCACTCACCTCCCAGCATGGCCCTTGGCACAGGTCAGGGCAAAATATGTTAATTCCCTCCTGTCCCTCCATCCTTGGGCCTGGGAGATGAGCAGAATTTCTCCAGATGGAGAAGATCTGGGAAAGGCATTCCAGGCGCAGGGAACAGCCTGTGCCAAGGCCTGGGAGCCGGGAGCTCGTGAGGACTTGGATGTGGGGGTGAAGTGCAGGCCTGGTCTGGGGGCAGTGTGCCCTGGATGCCACCACCCAGGATGGTGGGGTGAGGGCTGTGGGAGCCATGGCAGGCAGAGGTAGCCTCCTGCAGAGACTCTCCACCCCCCTTTGGTGCCCAGTCTCAGCCTGCGGGGAGAGAGTGCAGCTGCCCAGCCTCCTGGGACCCCACCAGCCAGGCAGGGGCAGAAAAGTGGAACCAATGAGAGCACACCGGAAACAAGGATCATCAGACAGACGAGCCGTGCCCAGCCAAACCCCAGCCCTGAGCACATGGAATGATTTGATGCTGAAACCCAGCACCGGAACATTAGGGCAGTTTAGAAGGGTCTGGCACAGTTTTATTCTGACATAAAGGGCTGGATCTCATTAAGTTCACTTCAAATGCCAACTGGGGAATAAAGGAGGCCAAGTCTCCTGATGAGCCTGGGCCCCGGCACCAGCCCAGGGTAGATGTGGGGGAGCAGCCGGAGGCATGTTGTGGGGACATGGGAGGCTGGGATCTCAGCTCTGCCCCCATGAGCTGTGTGCCTAACCTCTCTGTGCCCACACTCCTCCTACAGGGCAGGGTTGATGCTGGTGGCTCTCATGCAGGGCAGCAGCATAGACTGAAGGAGGCAGCTCAAAGGTGGCCCCAGCTTCCTCACACCCGGACTTCACTGTCTCCTGTTCCCCAGGCAGTCATTCATTCTTCTCTCCCATTCCCCCGCCCGCCCACTCAGGACCTGCGCTCTCATTCACCAGGCATGGGTTTATTCCCCATCAGCCCTGAGCTCACCTTCCTCAGTGCATTTATTCACTGCCCAGCCCTCCCTCAGCCCCCAACCTGTGCATGACTCTGGCCTCTGCTGTGAGCAACCAGGATCCCTCCTGTGCCTGTGAAGGGGGCCGGGCAGTTTAGAGAACCCAGTGTGACTTCATTTAGGCCTCAAGTCCCCCAGGTCCCCACCCAGCTTCCTCCTCCTAGGTCACGCAGGGGCAGGGCATTAATGGATGGACCCTTGGGGGGAGTCCAGAGCTGCTCACCGGAGGGGAGCCTGCCACCTCTTAGTGCTGTCTGTGTGACCTGGGCCAGATCACCTTTCCTCACTCTGCCTAGGAAGTCCTTTCACCTCTGGGTGTGGGGAGTTTTCTGAGCCTCCTTGTGGCTCTGGGCTGGGAGAAGGCTCTGCCTCTGGCCAGTTTGCAGAGAACAGAGGTCGTTATCCATCCTGCTTCTCACGGCCCTTTTTGTATTTATATCTATGTCTGTGTCTGTGTCTGTATCTATCTATGCCATCTCTCTCTCTCTCTCCCTCTCTGTCTCTCTCTCTCTCTGTATCTATCTGTCTATTTTTTTGAGACAGAGTCTCACTGTCGCCTAGGCTGCTGTGTGATCTCAGCTCACTGCAATCTTCACCTCCTGGGTTCAAGCGATTCTCCTGCCTAAGCCTCCCCAGTAGGAGGGATTACAGGTGCCTGCCACCATACATGGCTAATTTTTTTGCTATTTTTAGTAGAAAAGGGGTTTCATCATGCTGGCCAGGCTGGTCTCGAACTCCTGACCTCAGGTGATCTGCCCACCTCAGCCTCCCAAAGTGCTGGGATTACAGGCGTCAGCCACTGCGCCTGGCCTATGCCATCTATATTTGTATCTAATTTGTTCTCCCAGAAAACTGAGCTTGGGAGGTCTTTGCCCTTGAGCCTCTCACTTATGACTAGAAGGTGCTGATAGTGGTGGGGATTCAGCCTGGTTTAGGGTCAACTCTACTGAACTGGGAGGTGATGAAGCAGATCATTTTCAGAATCTGTTCCATTTTTTACCTTGGTGAAGTGTATCCTGCAGCTAAGTGCCCACTGGTCAGTTGCAGTAATTAATCAACTTTATTGCCTGTACTTGAGGTCTCTGGAGCCTTGGCATGCAAATATATGTAAATGAGCAGAGGAATGGGTTGAACCTAAAGCCTGGGGAGTGTCTGCCTGGATTGGGCTGATTTCTCTGTTCACGTTTCCTGCTGTAATCTTCCCGCGTTCCCTGGGAGCAGGAGAGTGGGGGGCAAGGAGAAGGAGCCTTAGAGTCAGAGACACCTGGGTTCGAAGTCCCTGCACCTCTCAGCCTGTGTGTCTCCATCCCTGCAGTGGCAGTAATGACCCTCTTCTCACTGTGCAGGGCTCTGGTGGGCCCAAGGAAGCAGCGCTCAGGCAACACAACTTGCCATAAGAAGCAGCGCCTCTCAGAGCTCCTAAATTACGCATTTCTGAGGTGGCAGGGAGGAGAGTGCAGTCATCTGGGCTTCGCAGCCCTGGCAGAGCAAGTGCTCCTTGAAAGGAGACGCTGCAATTACCCCTAATGAATGGCAACTGCTGCTTAATCCCGTCCTTGCCTCTTTTCCTGTCCAGTTTGGTGTGTTTTATGTGCGACCTTTGCTGAGTGCAGCCATTCCTCTGGGGGAGAATTTTTTATTTGAAATTTGAACAGCCTGGAAGACTTATTCTAAATAATGGATGTAAAGTGTGTCTGTGCAAAAACCACACAAATTATGTTAGGAGACCTAGGCTGAGGTGGGCTCCAGGCCCTGCTGGGACCTCTGAAGTGTGGGGCTGGGGACCCAAGGCTGCTCTGATCAAGGATTCATACAGGAGCTTCTTTCATCGTTGATTCTGCATTGGATGCAACTTATAGAGTCTGCAGGTCTTTGTCAGGAGAGGTGGACATTGAGGTTTACTGAGCACCTGCTGTGTGTGAGGACCGCGGATGTGCTACTCCCATCAACCCGGGTACTCATTAAATGTCAGGAGGAGGATTTATGTCTATGTCTATATCTCCTGCAGGCTCCAATGTAGACAGCACCTCCTTGAGGAGCTCCCTGAACCCCCAGGTTGGGCTAGGGGCCCCTGTGGCTCCCACGTTGTCTGTGCCTCCCCCATCAGATCCCACGGTGCTGCCACCATCTGTCTCCCCCGGACTAGGGGTCTGGAGGGCAGCGATGACATCTTTGTCCGCGTGTGGTAACCACATAGCTCTGCCCTCCCTGACTATGGGGCCTGGACCAGTCCCTCACCATTCAGACCCTAGCGTCCTCATCTGTCAGACGGGTGACAGTCCACATCCCCCAGGCTTGCGACATGTGTGAGGGTTCAGGCACAGTGATGGTAGAGGCAAGGGCGCGAGCTGGGTGACCTCAGCCTCCCCTCCTCCCTCTGTACTTCCCTCCGTCCCCAACTCCACCTCTGAGAGGCCTGGGCTCCACTCCCCTGCAGGATTCCCACTCCCACCCCCGCACCTTCTCCCAACCTTCAGAGGAGAGGTAATTAAAACTTCCTCCAGCATGGTGTCCTGAAGTTCCCTCCTTAATTAGCACATCCTGCTGCTGAGGAGTTACATAACAGGAACACGGCGGGAGAAGTGTGTTGATGTCTCCCTGCAGGACCAGTTACATAATTTGCAGGGCCCAGTGAAACACGGATATGTGATGCCCTTGTTTAAAAAGCAGAGAACAAGAAATGCCATGACATATACTTTAATATAAAGTTTTTTCTTTTCTGCTGAAGTTTCTCCCTTGTCATGTTGTTTTTTATTTGCTATTTAATGTTCCAAGTAAAAATTTAGAACTTTAAATTATTAGCATGAACTTTATCATTCATTTTTATGTTATGCGATGCCAGTTTTAAATACAAATTATAGGAGCACTCAACGACAAACAGAATCACTGAAATTGTACAATTTGTATCTCATAGGTCATTCATGTGCAGGTATTTCATTCTTATCAGAAGAGTGGAAATTCAGCACAAAATTAAGTGCTTTTATTTCACTTCTTGATATACACATTCTGCCAACAAGCTCTACCTTTGGATCACGACTGCGTAAAGAAAGATTGGAAGGAAAAGAAACCATGAGTTGCCTTGTCTTTTCCTGTCTCTCCATCACCATTTGCAGTGCAAATCGTTGGTTAGTGCAGGGCAGTAAGGCAGGTAGGAAAGGACATGATAAGGTTCTTGGTCGTTTATATTTCTTAGAACACCGTTGCCTCTTTCTGCATTTGAAGATCGTTCTGCTTCAAACAGGAAGCGTGGTCTTTCAGGGCTGTCGGCACCCCCACTCACTCGGTCACAGACATAACACTCCTGTCTTGTGCACACTTTGCGTCTCGCTGACCTCGTACACACCTAGAACTCTCAGTTCACAGGATATTGTGAGTGTTCTGTGCAGATGGGGCAGCAAGAAACAGCAGACACACAGAGCGTGGATCTCCTCTGCTCACTTGCGTATACTTCACTGGACTTCACTTACAAAACACAAGTTCAGAGAGAAAGTTATTGAGAATTTCAAGACAGCAACAGCAGAGCATTAAACCAAACCCCAAACCTAAGGTCTTCTGAGTGCAGGGCCACGCGTGACTGCGCAGGTCACATGTGCAGGAAGCTGGGCCTATGTTCCTTGTTTTTTTTTTTTTTGAGATGGAGTTTCACTTTTGTCGCCCAGGCTGGAGTGCAGTGGTGTGATCTCAGCTCACTGCAACTTCTGCCTTCTGGGTTCAAGCGATTCTGCTGCCTCAGTCTCCCGAGTAGCTGGGATTACAGGTGCATGCCACCACACCCAGCTAATTTTTGTATTTTTAGTAGAGATGGGGTTTCGCTGTGTTAGCCAGGCTGGTCTCAAACTCCTGACATCAAGTGATCCGCCTGCCTCGGCCTCCCAAAGTGCTGGGATTACAGGTGTGAGCCACTGCGCCCGGCCAGCCTATGTTCTTGATGGTATTTTAAAAATATTTCTGTCCTTCTGCTGAACTCCAAGTGGCTGGGGAGGGATGGGTCGGCCGTTAGGACACTGGGCGAATCACATCAGGGTGGGAAAGGCCCCGCATAGAATGTACAGGAGGAGAGTGGGATGTAAAATTCTGACATCTTCTTTCCTCTTCTGCTCCCAGCCCTCTCCATGTCTGCACTGTCCCTGAGGACTGTCAGTTCTGCCTCAGAAACATCAGCTTTGGAACCCAGTTCATGTTTAGATGTGGACCTTGCCACATAGTATTTCTCATGAGTCTCATTCCACATGACCATGGCCACCAAGTCTTGCTGATTCCACTTGCTGCCTTGTAACGAATCTGTTTCCGTCTTCCTTCCGGGCCACCACCATCACTCACCCGAGGACTATAACAGCCTCTCACTGGGTCTGCCCAGCCCCGCCCTTATTTCCTGATTCTTCCCCAGAGTGCCCTCCACTCTGGCCACTGGGTATCCTCCCTCATCACTTTCTAGTTTTCTGGGATTCAGAAGATTATATTCACTAACACGGCATGATGTGATTGGATATGGACAGAAGATTAGGAAAGGTTTGAAACTAGGAACAGTTTTGCAAACTTGGCAGAATTGATCCAGGCAGCACCTTCCCTCTCTCCTTTCCTTTGATGCCCAGAACATCCTGTTGTCCTGGTAGAGGGAATCCAGGGCTCCTGCCACTGTCACGAGGTCCCCTCAATCTTGCCTCAAGGCTCGTCCTCTCATCTCTCAGCTTGGCATCCCTCCTTTCCTCTGAATTCTTGCTGTTCCTCCTGGGGTATCTGCTAATCCATGGCTGGCCTCTCAGTGTCTCCCATGTTGAAACTCCTTAAAAAGAAACCCACGCCCTAGAATAATTCCTGTTTTCCACAAAACAGACAAATGTTAATTATGGTCAGTATCTTTCTTATCTGTCTCCTTTGGAAATCTCCATCTCTGAGCTCTGTGATAAAGGAATTAGGCTCTGGTTAGAGGAAGGCAATACTATCCTGAGATCGTGTTTTTCTGTTCTCAGAGACTACAGGCAGCAAGGGAGGACGAAGGAAATAGGAAGAGAAAGAGGAGGAGAAAACAAAGAAAATAAAAGAAAACACTGTTCCTTTGTTTGTGCTGGGGATTGAAGCACAGGGCTTTGTGCATGGCCAGTCCCTGGTGACCCTGGAGGAGAAGGGCGGGGGGTGACCGTGGGTGAGACAAATAGAACCTGCAGAATCCGAAGTTGGTTTTTATGCCTCTGACACCTGCACACATTGTACTTTTCACACTGCTTGGTTCTGGCAAAAACACGCTGATTTCTTAGAAGAAAAAGATCAAGTCAGCTGAACTCTTCATGTCCCTGGCACAGATCTGAGTAGGTGGGGTGCAGCATGCTTCTGCGCAAACAGCCCTGGACCCAGCTGCCGTTGTGCTCATCGCAGACTCTGATAGCTCCAGAGTTGGAGATGTGATAGGGACCAAAATGGGCCAGGTTTTCTTTCTGAGTTAGACCCTGACTCTGGGCTGCAGAGACCTTTTGGGAGGGGCACACAGGGGAACATGTGCACCCAGCTGGGGGTCTGCTGTAGCTAGCGATCTCAATAGCTTGTGCACGGAAATGCAGCAGTCCATCACAGGAAGGCTGGTCTGCACTGCCTTAAGATCTTCCTGTACTCAAGGGAACAGCCATCCCTTGCAAAGCACCTTGCTGGGAGTCCCTGGGGTGGTTCACGTGGGTTCACAAACCAACCTACCAACCGCAGTCACCAGGTGGAGGCTGTGCTGTCCTCCCCCTGGCTGTTTCAGTGATCTCTACTCAAGGAGCCTCCAGAGGTGCCTGGAGGTGCCCTATTGGTGGTGCCCCAGCAGGGATGGGGATGGCGGTGTCCTTGCCAAGGGATCTGGTCCTTATGCTCTCTGAAGTGTCCATCATCTAATTAGCAGAGTAGGGGTGAGTTTCACACAGAAGCAGGGAAAATTTCCCCTTCCTGGCTCCATAATACACTTCGCCTCCTGGTTCCTGAACACCTGCTAAATGCCAACCTCTGCTGGCAATGACACTACTCAGACAAAGAAGATGAGGTTCTAGTCTCTGCCCTTCGGAAGTGCTGCATCTCAAAGGGGTATAAACTTCAAGCCAGGGGAGTGATTGGGCACATGCTCGTCTGCTTCCCCAGTGCCCCAATTTACTAGAGTTGGAAGCGAGAGTGTTTCAGTGTTAGCTAATGGCTCAAGCCTTGGACAAGGTCTGTACTGGCCTCCTTACAGCATTCTATACCTGTGCATGGGAGAGATATTTATTCAAATAAATAAATTACAATCTAGTTGATAATGACTCCTGCATAAGAAGTTACATAGGCCAGGAGTGGTGGCTCACGCCTGTAATCCCAGCACTTTGGGAGGCTGAGGTGGGCGGATCACAGGGTCCGGAGATTGAGACCATGGTAAAACCCTGTCTCTACTAAAAATACAAAAAATTAGCTGGGTGCAGTGGCGGGCAGGTGTAGTCTCAGCTACATGGGAGGCTGAGGCAGGAGAATGGCGTGAACCCAGGAGGCGGAGCTTGCAGTGAGCCGAGGTGGCGCCACTGCACTCCAGCCTGGGCGACAGAGAAAAAAAAAAAAAAAGAAGTTACATAGTCAGAAGCAGTAGAAGGAAGAAGATTTACTCTACAGGGATTGGGAGAGGGCAGGGGATATTTTTCAGAGATTGTGGCCTCTGCTTGGGCTTTTGATGGATGAATAGGAGTTTGCTCATTGCATGAGCTGGGGAAAGACATATTTACAAGAACAAAAGTACAATGTGTGCCAAAGGATGGAGGCAGAAAACGGCAGAGACTTTCTAGTGATAGTAAGCATGTGAGAAGTGGGTTGAGGAATGGTCATGACCAGGTCTAGAAGGACCTTGAATACTAGACCAAAGAGTGTCTGGCTAGTGGCTCTGTGGTATTTATACACTGTTTCCCCACATGGTTGACAGGAAATGTTGGCTCACTTTGATTTTTTGGAGGGCATAATTCCTGGGAAATTTTGGTGTTGGGTGTCTGGGTGAAAAAGCCTTGAATAACAGATTCTTGGCAAATTCATTCTACACTATGAGAAATGTTAAAGGGAATCCTTCAGGCAGAAGGAAATAATACCAGATGAAAATATGGATTTACACAAACAATGAAAATCACAGGAAATAGTAACTACATATGTAAATAGTAAAAGGTTTTTTATCTCATTATTTAGAAGACCTTTAGAAGATAATTACCTGGTTATAAATTAAAAGCAATGACAATGGATTGTGGGATTTATAACAAATGTAGAAGTAAAATGTATCAGAAAATATAGCACAGAGGCCAGGAAGGGAGAAAAGAATGTATACGTTGTAAAATTCTCATACTATATGATACTATATCATATTATCATAGTAGGATATGGTATGAAGTAGTATGATGTCACTTGAAGGTAGGCTGTGATAGTTTGAAAATGTATACTATAAACCATAAAGCCAGCTACTAATATAATAAAACAAAGAGATGGCTCTAATAAGTTAATAAAGAAGATAGAATGGAATCACATGCACACACAAAACTCAATCTAAAAGATGGCAGAAAAAGAAAAAGGAGAAAAAAGAACAGTTGAGAAGCATAGAAAACAAATGACAAGAGACTTAAATCTAACGATACTAATAATTACATTAAACATAAATGGTATAATTACCTGAATTAAAAGGCAGAGATTGTCATATTGGATAAACAGGCAAGATCCAACTGTATGTTGTCTATAAAATGCACTTTGAATATAAAGAAACAAATAGTTTAAAAGTAGAAGGGACTGAAAAAGACATGTGATGCTAATATCAAAACAGAGCTGGAGTGGTCATATTAACATCAGAAGAAATAGATCTCAGAGCATACAACATAACCAGGGATAAAGAAGGACATTTCCTAATGATAAAGTGATTAATTTATCAAGAAAACATAAGAATCCTAAGCTTTTATGCCCCCAATTGCAGAGTTTCAAAATACATGTAACAAAACTAATAAAACTGTAAGGAGAAATAGACAAATCCATAAGTATAGTCAGAGATTTTGATATTCTTCTCTCAATAATTGATTTTTAAAAGTGAGCAGAAAATTGGTAAGGCTCAGAAAACTTGCATAAAACTGTTAAACAACTCCACCTAATTGATATTCATTGATTTCCAACAACAGAAAAATATGCATTATTTTCAAGTGCACATTAAACATTTATCAAAACAAACCTCATTCTTGGCTATAAAATAATCTCAATACATTTAAAAGGATTTAAGTTGTCAAACTATGTTCTGGCAATAATAGAATTAAATTAGAAATGAAAATAAGAACTTTCCTTATAAACCCCACCAAGTTTGGAAGTTAAAAACACATTTGTAGGCCAGGCACAGGGGCCTGAGATCAAGAGATTGAGACCATCCTGGCTAACACGGTGAAACCCCATCTCTACTAAAAATACAAAAAAATTAGCTGGGCATGGTGGATGCACCTGTAATCCCAGCTACTTGGGAGGCTGAGGCAGGAGAATGGCATGAACCCAGGAGGCAGAGCTTACAGTGAGCTGAGATCTCCCCGCTGCACTCCAGCCTGGGCGGCAGAGCGAGGCTCCATCTCAAAACAAAACAAAAACAAACAAACAAACAAACAAAAAACACATTTGTAAAGTTACCTGTGGATCAAAGAAAACCAAAAAGGGAAATTAGAAAGTATATTGAACTGAATGTAAATGAAAGAACAGCATGTCAACATTTGTGGGATGTCCCTAAGGCAGTACTTTGAGGAAAATTTATGGCACCAAAAATTTATATTAGAAAAGAAGAAATATCTCAAATCAATGACTGTAGCTGCTGCCTTAGGAAACTAGAAAAAGAAGAGCAAATTAAATTCAAAGTAAGCTGAAGAAAGAAAATAATAAAAAACATGGAGGAAATCAAAGTGACTTCCAGGACTTATGCTGAGCCTGCCAGGGAAACTCTTTTTGACCTCTGGAGCAGGTGTATTGTTGCGTCAGACATCTCATCTTTATCAATGGAGAGCAGGTCTGAAGATGTAGCCAGATAAGACAAATTGGAAATGAGAGATAGAGAGAGAGAAACCAAGTTCTGGGGAGATCATGGGCTCACCCTAGATGAAGCCAGGTCAGAAACTGGAACTCCTCACAATCCTTTCAGTTACTGCGTTTGATACATTCAATTTTTCTTAAGTTCAGACTGGGTTTTCTATCATCTGCATGCAAAAATCCCAAATGGTTCATGTTGTTTTATCTTTGCAGGGAGAGGCTGTGGATGGAGTTCCATGTTTCTTCCCACATTATCACGTCACTCCCCACTACTAAATAAACTGTTTGAACATATTATTTGCATTTTACAGATAAGGACACTGAGGCCTAAGGCTCCCAGACTGGGAGATGGTTAAGCCTCTCTCTCACTCAGTTTCCTTCCCCAATCCCACCATTCTAGCTCAGTGCTTTGCCTCTCAGGTGTCAGCCAACAAAGCCTAGAGAACTCCCTCCAGCCATCACTACTTGCCCCCAGTTGGTCCCTCCCCTCACCTATGGACCTGTGCAGGAGACTCCAGGGCCTTCATGCCTGGCTGCTTAGGTAGGGAGTCACAAGGAAGGTAAGTGATGTGGGGGCAGAAATCTGAACACCAGAGAAGGCCAGGTTTAGGGACACATAGGATTTTGGAAAATAATTATTAGGAACCCTTGTCTTGAGTTGATGAGCTGTTAGAAATCACACAAGTTTGTACTCAGGGCAGGGGTTATTTAGCCAATTGTACAAGGTTTAACAACTCACCCAGTGCCACACAGTGCAGTTCTAGAGAATGAGAGATGCAGAACCCTGCAATACTTCAGGTTTGGCTCTGGTGACAGAGGAGATCTGGGTTCAAACTCTAATGCTGTCTCTTAGAAAGTATTCTAAATTTTAAAATTTAAAAAAATATAAAACTTGCTGCCTCTAGTGGGCAGCATGCTTAATTCCTGTAAGCCTCAGTTTCCTTTTCTGTAAAATTCTACTTCAGAGGGTGTTTGAGAGAATTAATTGAAAAAAATGCATGTAAAGCACTTAGCAGAGAACTGCAGCCATAGCAACCAAGGAATATATTACTTATGGTGAAGGTGATGATGACCGTCCATGGAGGAGAGGCCTCGCCTGTCTTGTTTGATGCAGCATCTTTGGGGCCTACCCTGGCTTGGCACATAGTAGGTGTTCAATGCATGGCACTGGAGCCCCCAACTCCACCACACAGCTGAATGGACTGATGTTTTCTGTTTCACAAAACTGATCTGTGCCCTGCAGGTCAAAGGCCAACAGAGCAGCTGTCTGCGTTTCTGTGGGTCCATGTGGAACTGACGTCCTCTTGATGGGGCTGGTGTTGTCTCTTCTGCCACAGTGGGATGGAGCTCCCCAGAACCTGCCTGATGCTCCTTCTGCCAAAAGTGACAGCAACACAACCGCGTGGCTCTCAAGCAGGAGCCCATTTTGCGTCCTCCCATTTTCCTCCCTCTTTTTATTTCAGCCCTTAGAGTATCTCATTATGGACTCTAGTGATTTAATGTACCTGTTGGGCTGTGGCGGAGCTGGTGGCAAAATATCAGAGAGGCAAGTTCTCAGCGCTCTTTGCTTAAGGGTTTAGCTGTATAATTTCGTGTGGCTGGAGCCCCTCCCACCAACAGCTGGAGACATTTCAAAACTATGTGAGCTCACAGGGCGTGTGTGCACAATGCGAGAACACTGGGCAGACACAGCCAAGCCCTTGCCAGGAAGTGACCATCTTGGCCTGTCTTGCTATGCTCTGAGGACCTGGCTCAACTCATATGCACTTCCCCATAACTACATAGAATTGAAAGCAATTTTCTTGAGATGAGAGTGGAGATGGCCTGGCACACTCTGTCAGAAGCTGTAGCCAGCAGGGCCAGCACTATGGCCCCAGGACCTTCACTTCAGGGTAGCACAAGGGTGTAGAACCCAGCAGAAAGAATGTATCACAGGCAGCTGCTGGGTTGGGGTTATTCACCTCTCCCTGCATCTTTATATATATATTTTTAAATTGAACTTTTATTTTAGGTTCAGGTGTACATGTGTAGGTTTGTTATATAGGTAAACTTGAGTCATGCGGGTTTGTTATACAGATTATTTTGTCACCCAGGTATTAAGCCTAGTGCCCCTTAGTTACTTTTCCTGATCCTCTTCCTCCTCCCACTCTCTACCCTCTAATAGAACCCAGTGTGTGTTGTTCCCCGCTATGTGTTCATGTGATCTCATCATTTAGCTCCCACTTGTAAGTGAGAACATGTGGTATTTGGTTTGCTCTTCCTGCATTAGTTTGCTAAGGAAAATGGTCTCCAGCTCCATCCATGTTCCTGCAAAGGACATGATCTCATTGTTTTTTAGGGCTGCATAGTATTCCATGATATATATATATCTCACATTTTCTTTATCCAGTCTACCACTGATGGGCATTTACGCTGATCCCATGTCTTTGCTATTGTGAATAGTGCTTTAATGAACATACACATTCCTGCACCTTAATCTTAATTAGCATATCTTTTTCCTTTAATTTGGAAAGTAATACAAGTGCGTTGTAAACCTACACTTTAATTCAGAAGGTAATACAAGTGAGTTATACACTTTTACATCACACAATGTAAAAGTGTATAAGAATAAAATGAGGGGTTTTGCTTCTGGACAAGATGGAGTTACAGGGACTGAATTTTTCCTGCCACAAATTGAACACAATATATAAAATTAAAAAATATGAAACAACAGTACACAAGATACTGGACAACAGGCGATGAATGGTGATCTCTGAGAGATGGAAAACAAATGATGTGAGCCCTGTGATGTCACCAGCTTACTGCTCTGAGAGAGCTGTCAGTGGTATGTTGTGCAGGGAGGGGGAATCCGAACAGAACACAGTGGACTCCTTGAGTTGAGGAGACAGTGCTGAGAGTTGAGGAAGACCAATGTGCTTAGAGTTCACAGGACAGAGTCCTGGAAAGGAGAGAGCGATGCAGAGAGAGAGATCTGCAGAGATCTGCAGAATGTCCTTTCAAGTATTCACCTGAGTTCTAATCAGGGCATACATATGATGAATATTCCTGTGGCTGGGGGAAAATACCACCCAGAGAACAGTGCCACATACTGACACAGGGCTGGGAATAGTGTCTGCTCCCGCCAGCCAGATGGGAATGCCTCCTGGCTCACATGACACTGAGTAGAATTCACATAAGGGTCTTGCCTCAGGAATGGGGAATGATTATCCCAAGACTGAACGCTCCTTTGGGCTTAAGCAAGACCTGGAAGGATCAAACTGTGTGAATGTAAAAACTGCATCCCAGAACAAAAGCACAGAACATGTATAGGAACATGAAAATATCTACCACCCAGGAAGATATAGCTCACGATATCTGGCACCCAGTCAAAAATCACCTGGCACGCAAACTAGCAGAAAAATACCACCCATAATGCGGAGGAAAACCATTCAATTGACACTAATCCATAATTGTTCAGGATTTGAACAACATTGTCAACTAGGTTAACCTAACAGATATTTATAGAACACTCCACCCAACAATAGCAGAATTCATGTTTTTCTCAAGTACACAGGGAACTTTCACCAAGATAGGCCATACCTGGGGTTATAAAACAAACCTTAAAAAATTTAAAAGAACAGAAATTATACAAAGTATGTTTTCTGACTTTAATGGAATCAAACTAGACATTAATAACAGAAATATACCTGGAAAATTCCCAAACATTTGGAAATTAAGCAACATGCTTCTAAATAAACCATGGATTGAAATGAAAGTCTTAAGAAAAATAAAAAATTATCTTGAGCTAAATGAAAATACAACATACCAAAATTTGTAGGATGCAGCTAAAGTGGCCCTTAGAAATTTATAGCACTGAATGCATATATTAGAAAAGAAGATCTCAAAATCAATAACTTTTGAAAAGTAGAGAAAGAAGAACAAGTTAAACCTAAATCAAGCAGGAGGAAAGAAATAATACAAATTGGGGCACAAATCTCTGAAATTGAAAACAGATCATTAATAGAATCAATCAAATAAAAAGCTGGTTCTTAGAAAGAAATAAAATTGGTACATCCTCATTAGTAGAGAGAGGGAGAGAGAGAGAGAGGGAACAAATCCATCAATGTCGGTATGAAGCCCATAGACATTACAAGTATAATGAGGGATTACCATGAATAACTCCATGTACATAAATTTGACAACTTCCATGGAATGACCCAATGCCTTGAAAGACACTTGAAAGACACTGAGTACCCAAACTCATTGAAGAACAGATAACCTGAATAACCACATATATATATATGGTTATATATATATATATATATATATGGTTTTATATATATATATATAGGTTATATATATATATATGGTTATATATATATATGGTTATATATATATGGTTATATATATGTGTGTGTGTATATGTGTATATATGTACATATATAACCATATATGTATATATGTGTATATATGTACATATATAACCATATATATGTATATATGTGTATATGTGTACATATATAACCATATATATGTATATGTGTGTATATACATATGTATATGTATATGTGTGTATATACATATGTATATGTATATGTGTGTATATGTGTATTCATATATACATATATGTCTATAGACATATATACATATGTCTATAGACATATATGTCTATGGACATATATTCATATATACATATATACATATATACGTGGTTATATATATACACACACATTGTGTGTATAGCCTATATATGTATGTATATCCTATATATGTATATATGTATATCCTATATATGTAACAAATATCAGTGTAGTTCACCATCATAACACATTTTTAAAAAGATAATAGCAATAATAAATCAGAAATTTGAATTTAAAAAATCCCATTGAGAATGGCATAAAATGTGAAATAGTCAGAAATACATCTAACAAAAGATTTGTATAAATCTGACAATGGAGTACTACTCAGCAATAAACATGAATGAACTCTTGATACATTTATCAACATGGCTAAATCATCAAATAATTACACTGAGTGGAAGGAGCTGGATGAAAAAGCACACATGCTGTGTGAGTTCGTATATATTAAAATCTAGAACTGTAACCAATCTATAGTGACAGAAACAGATTAGTGCTTGTTTGGGGAAGAAGAACAGGAGGGAGGAATTACAAAGGGACAGGAGGAAGCTGTCGGTGATGGATGCCTTCTTTATGTTGATTGTGGTGATGGTTGCACAGGTGTGTACCTATGTGAACACTTATACCGTAAATGTGTTCAGTTTATTGCATTACAATTATACTTCAATACAGCTTTTTAAAGAAAGAATAAAAGCATCATTTCTCCTCCACTCCAAATCCACTTGTCAGATGAAACACTGGAAATAAGAACAAAAATAATGATTGTGAGTTCACCCTCTTGCATCCCTTGTGACAAGCATTTTGGATATATTAGATCAATCGATCCCCCATGAACGTCATGATGTGGATGCTGTTATTATCGCCATTTCAAGATGGGCAAACTGAGGCTCAGAGATATGGAGTGACCCACCCAAGGCCACCCCATTAGTAACTGTCACTGCAGAGGTTCAAACCCAATTCTGTGTAAATCCAAAATCCCTACTCTCTATAATATGGCATTCATTTTAATGTATATTCTACTTTTTCTTTTTCTTTTTCTTTCTCCCCTCCCTCCCTCCCTTCCTGCCTGCCTTCCTGCCTTCCTTCTCTCCTCCCTTCCTTTCTCTCTTCCCTTCCCTCTTTCTTTACTTTTACAAAATGGCATCGTGGCCTGGTGCGGTGGCTCACACCTGTAATCCCAGCACTTTGGGAGGCCGAGGTAGGTGGATCACCTGAGGTTAGGAGTTCGAGACCAGCCTGACCGATATAGTGAAACCCTGTCTCTACTAAAAATGCAAAAATTAGCCAGGCGTGGTGGCGTGTGCCTGTAGTCCCAGCTACTCGGGAGGCTGAGACAGGAGAATTGCTTGTACCTGGGAGGCAGAGGTTGCAGTGAGCTGAGATAGCGCCACTGCACTCCAGCCTGGGTGCAGAGGGAGATTCTAGCTCAAAAAAAAAAAAAAAAAAAAAAGGCATCATATAATGTGCATTTTTTTCAAGTTGCATTTCACTTGATCTTCCCACATGGATCTTCTCCATTCTCTCACTGGCTGCCTAGAATTCTGTTGCCATAGGCACCATCATGTATTTAGTTAGCTCCCTATAGATGAATTTTTAGGTTGCTTTGGATTTTCTGCTATGACAGCAATGTTACAATAAACGTATCCAGTCATTTTCCCCATTCATTTAAAATTATTTTTAATGACACAAGTGTTGCATGCAGACATTCTCATTGTTTTATATTCATGAATTCAGATAAAGAGCAAGTCCTCCACTCTAGCCATCTTTGCAGTCACTTCCAACTTTCAATCTCCTCCCCACAGTACACTGGTATCAGAGTGGTATGTGAGCCCTACAGATGTTTTAACATGCATTTCTGTACATACATATATGCTTAGCTATGTATGTTTGCTCTGCGTGTTTCTAAAAACACAAAAGGTATTGTATTATATGGATTGTTTTGTATTTGGCTTTTTATCATTTAAAATCACAAACATCTTTCAGTGTATACAGAGCTACCTCATTCTTTTTCGGAAGGTGTGTTCAATTGCTTGCATCTCTCTCCCTCCCTCCCCGTCTCTCTCCTTCCCTCCCTCTGTCTTTTCTCCCTTTCTTCATCATTCCCCTACTAATAGAAATTTAGGTTGTTTTCATTTTTCTCTCTATAAAAGTATTGCAATAAACATTCTGTGCGTGCCTCATTGTGTTCACCTGAGAGCTTTTCTGTAGTGTTGGTAACTAGAAGGTGTAATTGCAGAGTGGAAGGGTTTCCCAGGGTGGGTCTTGTTTGTGGCCATAGGAGGCTGTGGAAGACGTGGGTTACAGGTCCCAGGTGGCTGTTTGCAAGATGGGAGAGGATCTTCCATTTATTCAATAGTTTACTTGCTGTGGCCATATATATTAAAATCTAGAAAATGTAACCAATCTACAGTGACAGAAACAGATCAGTGCTTGCTTGGGGATGGAGAACAGGAGAGAGGAATTATAAAGGGACAGGAGGAGTTTGGACAGCTCCTGGTGACACTGAGCTCCTGGCCAGGTAGCCCTTTGGGCAGAATGATCAGAACAACCGTTCGGGTCACCTATGGGCCCAGCTGCACACACACTGTTGGGTCCCCTCTCTCTTCCCTGTCCCACTGGTGATGACTGATTCCGACTACCAGTGAACCCTAGGAGAGGTCAGGGGAGGTGTGCAACAAAGTGTTCAACAAACCACTGGTGCTGAAATCTTCTCTGTGCCAGGTGCACATGCACCAGGCAGGGCCAGGAGTTGCAGCCCGGTGGGAGGGACACACTTGCACCAGCTGCCCAGGGCTGTGATGGTGGTAATGTGGGATGCTACTCTGACACAAAAGAGGGGCTTCTGATAGAGTCTAAGCGTGGTCGGGGAGGAGGTTCCTGGCCGTGGCGGAGGCTGGGCTGAGTCTTAAGGGATGAGTAGGAATTAACCAGGTGAAACAGACTTTAAGCATGTGAGTGTGTGTGGGTGTGTAAAATGTCTACTTCTTGATCTCCCCTCCCCTTTTCTAGTAACAGCACCTTCTTTCCCTTCGTGAGAACTTCTCAATGGCTCCACGTAATTCTGGGAACTCTCAATTCCTTAACCTCTTCTCACCGGAGCCAGTCCGGGATGGGCACCTGACCCGGGCTTGGCCAGTCAGAATTGCACTCTGGGCCACAGGGATCGGCTCAGAGATGGGCCAGTCAGAGCCCTCCCTGGGACTTCCACTGCAGATAATGGGAGAAACTCTTGGCTTTGGAGTCACAGACCTGGAAGCAGCTGCTGCTTGGGACCCCCTTCCTTGTCCTCATGGGATGTGGTGAGAGAAACAGAGGCTGCTTTGCAGAATGAGGCAGAGACAGATGAAAGACAGGCAGGCCCCTTGAAGGCCAATGAGAGTTCCATTCCTGTAGCTCTGTCTTCTGTTTGGAGAGCTCCCCTGTCTCTTCTCCAGCCCTCGGGGGGGCTGTCATGGAAAAACTCCAACCTTACAGACGACGGCAAGGAGCAACCCCGCTACATGCCACAGATGCCCAAAGCAGACTTGACGTAGTAGACCAGAGCGTAGCAGTTTCTTACTTACATGCAGCAGGCAGCGGGCCCATTAGTGCAGTTGCATGGATTCCCTGCCCCAAATCCCATGGGGCAAAGGGATGGACTCTGGTGGATGCTGCACACACAGTGAGTCCTGCTGGAGCTGAGGAATCCGGGGCTAAGGGTCTGGTACTTTTAGAGCATGCAGCAAACATTGTAACAAGTACTAAACAAGTGAGTTCCCTTCCTGTAAGGAACGGGAAGTTGCCACTGAAGGTACCACAGTCCCCCCTTGGCAGGCAGATGGAGACCGTGTTTTGAGCCCACTGGGTTGTGGTGGCCGAATTGCTGTGCCCATGCCAATGGTGGGTCCTAGTAGTGATGTCAGCTACCTGTTCCACCCAGTCTCCTGTGAGTATGGCATCCATACGGATTTATAAATGTCCCAACGGGCAGCTGCCATGGCTTTTCAGAGCTCACAGCTCCACAGAAATGTGTCCTTAATATACCAGTGAGCCATCGCCCGTGTACCTGACCAATACCTGGATTACAGGCCACTGTCTCAGAGTTGATGAAAATGTAACATGTCTGGTCCTTAGGAGTACCGTCCAAAACAAGGACAATGACTTTCAATTGGGCCCACTGTGCTCATTGACCCTTCCTGAAGTGAGACTTTCTGAGTTGTTCCAGCTAGACAGCTGCCCAGTGGACACCATCAGTTTATAGTTTGGCTGCACTGCCAGTAAGCCAAGCCCGAGCACTCTCAGGAACTCCCCAGAATTGGGACGAATATTTCGGGTAGTGAAAGACTACCCCTGTGGGTAATTGAGGGTAGGTAACGGGACCCCTAAAAGTATGGTTGCATCCTTTTTGCATTAGGGGGACTCACTTGCGGGGCTAGAGTTGCTTTCCCCTTGAACACTGTTTCCATTTACTAAGAGAATACTGTTGTGCCCTCATGCTGCAGCTAGCATCTGGATGGACCCAGCCCGAGATGGAAATATCTGCTCTAGTGTTACCTGGGGGGCCTGCATGAGGTGTGTGGTCTCCACAAGCACCCACAGCAGGCCTAGCTGTTTATCCAGTGGAGTGTAGCAGGGTAGCTGGGTAGGGGAGGCAGGGAATCCCAAATCCCGCGAAGTGCCTGCAAGTTAAGACATCCTGCCTTTCCCATAGGCTCCAACCAGCCACAGATCCGGAATTAGGGTCCTTGGGCTTATGGATTCCAAGAGTAGGGCTGTCTCTAAGCACCACCTGCAGATCAGGTCCCAGATGCTTTTAATAGATTTTCTGGTCAATGTATACATAAGGCTCAATAAAATACCCAGCTGAGGCTCATACTGTTTTCAGTACCTGAATAGCGCATCTAAGTGCTGTTTGTTGTTGTTGTTAGCTGGGTGGGATGGAGGGCCAGGGTGGGAAACTTCTCCTTTCCAGTCTCAGAGTCCGTCTTTGTGCTGCAGCCCACATTGTCCCAGAATTTGACGTGGGTGGTTGGTCCCTGTGAGCAAGTTTAACCCCTCTTTGTACAGATAAGAAACCCAAGGCTCAGAGACATCAGTAACTTGCATAGGGTTGCACAGGAAGTGGGAGACAGGGCTGGGATTTGAACCCAGGTCCGTAAGATTCCTCAGTCCAGACCTTTCCCTTGTCCTGCATGGTTGCCGGTCTTTCCCACTATTATCCACTAACCTTGTCTGGGAAGACCTAGGAGGCAAGTCCTGAATTAGGCAGGGCCAGACGCCAACTCTGGAATTCGATTTCTCACCCAGGCCTTTGGGATGCAGGAGTGGATGTCTGCACTTCTGTCTCTGAACTCTCTTCCTTCTCACTGCCCCCAGCCCTGCCCTAGGCCAGAGCCTGTCAGTGCTACCTGCACCATTGTACCAGCCTCCTGACTGCCCACCCCCTACCCCGCACGTCCAGTCTCTCCTGAATTCTCCTATACAATTCTCAGTCGTGTGGCTTGGGTGGGATGGCCTGCTCCATCTCACACCTCCAGGGTGGGCCCTGACTGGTCTGAGCCAGATAGCCATTGGGCACAGTGACTGGCTGGGTGGGACACGTAATTGAATTGGAACCAATGAGATGTGGAGATGTCTGCTCCAACCTCAGGGAAACAAATTGTTCTTTTTTTACATTCAGCTATGGCTAGAGACTCTCTTCCACCCCGAATGGTGTGATGTGAAGAGGTGAGACCCGGAGAATGTGGGTCATTGGAGATGAGGGTGGGGTGGAGTGGGGAAGCGGGGGTGGAAAGGGATGAGAAGAGGGAGGAGTGCTATCCTGGGAAGCCTGAAGATCAAACTGGTATCTCAGAAGGCAGAGCAGGGAGATGGAGAGAGCCTGTGTCTAGGTTGACATCATTTGAGCAGCTAGGTCAAGCCACACCGGAAGTTGTTCATGAGTCTGTATCTCCATAGAAAACAAAACTGGGCAATTTGAGGAGAGTTTGATAAATGGACAATTTATAAAAGGTGAGGGCAGGGTGAAGGGGACACCCCAGGGATAGTTCAGCACCTCAGGGCAACCAACAAAGGGGCCATTACTACCCTGGGGCCTGAAAAGGGTAAGGAGAGAAAGCAATTATCAGAGCCTGGAGACACAGGGCTGGGTGGAGAGAGAGGGCTGCCCTGTTGGAGCTGTGAGCATGGGTCACTGACCCTGATGGCCCCTTCAGGGAGTCAGGCAGTAAATGCCTTGGCCGCACACTCCTCCCTCCCTCCTGTGCCCCGCGGGTGATCCCCACCAGTTGAGCTAGACGGATGGTAGTGCAGTCCACACGGGTCATCCTTCTGGGGCACGGAGCAGGGTGGGGTGGATCTGGATGGACACATGGAAGATGTTCAGGGCTTAACTCTGGGCCTCTCGCTTCCATGACCCATTAAACTCCCTTGAGCGAGCTGGGGTGAGTGGGCCTTTTACTGCTGCATAGAGGACTAACTGATATGTGCACCAGGCAGGGTACCCCCAGCCCCTGCCTCCCCTGCCCTATCTTTGCTTATGCTTTGCCCTCAGCATGGAATTGCCTTCCCTTGCCTCTAGAAATCTCCTCTCTGACCGCCATCCTTCTTCTTAAAGTCCTGACCCCACAGCTAAAGTGAAAAAGGCAGCAGAGAATAATTAAAATATGTTGGAGAAAACTGGGCTCATCTCCTCGTTCCACAACTTAACTTGTGAACCATTGGGCAAGTTACCTACCCTTTCTGAACCTTGGTTTCCCCCTTCATCCCCTGCCAGATTTCACCCCTTGCCCCTCATGACCTTGACCCTATGCTTAGCCAGGTGTGTTTGGAGCAACCCTGACCTACCTCTGTCTCTAGCCAGCTGTGTGTCCTTGGGCAGGTCTCTCACCCTCTCTGGGTCTCAGCTTCCCCATCTGCAAATCAAGGCTTTGATTGAATTCTCTGACTCTTGATTGCTCAGGCTTCCTCCCACCCTGAGGAGGGGAGGCTACCACTGGAGCAGCTTGGCAGCATTGGGAAGCCTGGCACGTCCACTGTGTGTGTTTAATTACTTTGGCAACTGTTTACTGCCTCCTCGATTTCCTGAGCAAACGGTCCATTATTTGGAGTGATTTACTGGCACTAGCTTTGCTTGTGAGGAGTGGAAACTCCAGACGTGCCCCCGCCTCAGCCCCCACATGCTAGATGTGCTCACACAGCCGGGCCTTCTGAGAAGGCTGAGGGAAGCTGGGGCAGAGTGCCAGCCTTCCCAGGTGTCCTGGTTCCTGGGCCCTGCGTCCTCTCCGATCTCTGCAGGCTCTCCTGAGTGTAGTCTGAGGTTCTGCTGCCTGGTGGTTAGAACACAGACTCCGGGACACAATGAGCCTGGGTTCAGGTCCCAGCTCTGTGACCTCAGGCAAGCTCCCTCTGCTCCATGAGCCTCAAGTTTCTCATCTGTGCAATGGGAATTGCAACTTTCCCAGTTCCCCTTCTCTTCAAGGCACCTGCTCCCCAACCCCTTCCACATGGCAATAGTGGGGGCTCTCCAAGGTCTTCCTTGATCTCATTCCCTCTCCTGCCCACTGTTAATTTAGTCTAAATTTGGTGCCTGACTAATGCTGGGCTGATCCTAGTCCCCCAGCTTGCAGACCCCCAAGAGTTGAATAAGACTGAGATGAACCCCCACTCCACATGCTGCTAGTGGTAGATTCCTGCTATGGTCTGAATGCGTTTGGCCCCCCAAATTCATCTGTTGAACTGTAATCTCCAGCGCAACAGTATTAAGAGATGGGGCCTTCGGGCAGTGATGAGGTGAGCCCTTGTAGATGTGATTATTGCCTTTATATAAAAGAGGCTCGAGGGAGTGTGTTTGTCCCTTCTGCCATGTGAGGATGCAGCAAGAAGGTGCCATCTATGAGGAATGGGCCCTCAGCAGACATCAAATCTGCCAGCGCCTTGATCTTACACTTGCCAGCTTCTAGAACTGTGACTAACACTCTTCTGTCATTTATAAATTACCCAGTCTACTAAGGTATTTTGTTGTAGCGGCCCAAATGGACTAAGACAACTCCCAGTAGGCTTTGGTCCCCAGCTGGGGCTGTGGCGGAGGGGTCTGCCTCATACCACCATGGCAGCTTCCAGTGGAGACTGGGACGGCCATTCCTTAACATGCCCTAGCCCCAGGCCACCCCCAGCTCAGCTTTTTGCTTTTATCTTTCTCCCTCCCTCCTCCCTCCTGCATTACCCCTGGGCTGCACCCACCCTCCAGAGGTCCTTGCCTTCGGCACTTTCATTCCAGCTCTGCCATCCATTCAGCCTGACAGCCCAACCTTGCTCCAGGCCTGCTTGCCACTCACACCTCACCAGGTGCTCAGCAGAGCCCTCTTTGACCTGTTTGAGGGCCCACCCGTCACAGAAGGCTCTGGGGCTGGGACCAGAAGGCAGACTAGACATAACACGAGGGAGGGAAGTATCTGACCCCTGCTTTCTGACCCTGGGGGTCGGGACCGTCCAGGCAGCTGCAGCGGCCACGGAGACTGGCACAGAGATCATGTGCCTGCTGTCTTCTGCACGAGGCAGTGACAATCTGGGCTTGCCCCCTTGGGGCTGAGTAAGCCAACTGGGCTTGTCCCTGAGCCCCTCTCTCTGCATGAACACACACTGTGTTCCCACAGGCTTGCCGGGTGCTTCCTTAGTGGGGTAGATTTTAATGCACGGCCACAAGTTCCTCCCATCCTGATGTGCATGCCCTTTGAAGCAGGACTCTGTTGCTTGTCTTATCAAGAGACAGAGTCTGCTTCCCCTTACCTTGAATCTGGGCAGGCCCATGGCTTGCTTTTGCTGTAAAATTCAGGGGAAGAGATTCTATATGACTTCTGGGAGATGGCCTCAGGGGCCTTGCAGCCTCTGTTTCTGCCCTCTTAGAATGCTGCCCTGAGACCACCACTTAAAGAAGCTGGCCTGGCCTGCTGGAGATGAGTGGGCGCATGGATGGCTGAAGCTTCCTGACCAACAGCCAACCACTATCCATGTGAGGGAGGTCTGATTGGGCTTTCCAGGCCAGATGGAATGCAGCACAGGAGAAAGTCCAGGTGAGACCAGCAGGGACGTGCTTGGCCAACCACAGCATTGGGAGAAACAGTGCCTTGCTGTTGTTTTTAAGTTTCCAAGTTTTGGGGTGATTTGTTACACAGCAAAGGGTAACGGAAGCACTCAGGATTGGTAATCTTTCCAAAGATAAGGAAACAACCTTCCTGAGAATTTCAAGATGGAGGCTCAGAGTCAAAGCACTTTGGATAGTGTTTTGGACCTGGCTGCCCATTAGTGGTATGAAATAACAACTAGAGTATATGGGTCAGGAATTTGGACAAAGCTCAGTGGGGATGGTTTGATCTCCCTTCCACAAAGTCTGAGGCCTTAGCTGGAATTCAAATCTGGCCTTTCCAGGGTTGAATGTCTGGGAATGACCTGAACAGCTGGGTGTTGAAAGCACACAGATAATTTTTCAGTCATGTATCTGATAGCTGAGCTGGGATGGGTTTGAAGACTGCACTTGGCTGAAGATGTCAACCAGAGTTCTACCTGCAGCCTTTGCATGTAGCTTGGGCTTCCTCACTGCATGGCAGCCTTAGGGGTAGTTGGACTTCTCACATGGCAGCTTTTGGGACCTAGCCTGGAAGTAATACAACTTCTATCACATACCACTGGTCAAAGCAGTCACAATCCTCAGACATTCAAGGAGAAAGGGTATAGACTCCACCTCTCTATGGGAGGAGAAATTAAGGAATTTGTGATAATGTTTTAAAATTGCGACTGTTCATAGTGGAGAATATTGCCGTTGCAGAAACTTGGTCAAAGATCATCTCCAATTCTAGGTGCCATATCTAAGTTTGACCCATCCCAGTCAATCACTCAGCAAAGGCACATGGCCTGTTCTCTTCTCTTCTGGAAACCAAGAAGGCAGGCAGGAGGCTGGAGCTCTGCCATACTTGCAGAGATAGTCACCTCCTTTCTGTGAACCTAGGACTATCCATTCTCCACTTGCACATAAATGTTTTATCTTCTTTAAAACAAGAGCAGCTTATGGGGATCACACTAGTTGATCTAATTATCCTAAGGACAGTTGGCCAGCATATCCTAAGGAAATCCTTGGTTCATGATTCTACATTTGATGCAGTGAGAAAGCCTTGTCTCCTGGACCAAAGGTTGGCCTGGGCAGCATGGCCGCGGTCCTATCCTCAGCCTGATGCACAGTGGAAGCTGTGGTGGGACCCTCGCTGCCTGTGAGCTGATCTTTATCCCTTTGATGGAGATGATCTCTGCCCAGGGGGAACAGGCTTCTAAGTAGGAGGAGAGGGAGGTGCTAACCACAGAGCCTGCCCAGCTGAAGTTTTTCCAGTGTCACCTGCTCTCTGTGTTCCTGGCCAGGCCTGGCCCTGGAAAATCCCCATTGTTCCCCACAACCCTATATAGAACCCTGGTCTGAAGTGTTCCAGACTCAGGAGGTAGCCCCATCCTGGCCCAGCAAAGGCCTGTGGTTTAAGAGCTTTTCTGTTAGGGTGGATTTAAGAACTGAGTTTCCAGTTGATTTCTAGAGGGAAGTGGGGATGGATTTACAGTTCCTAAAATAGGTTTGCAGCCTTGATGTGAATCTGTATGAGAAAGCAGTGTGCAGGAAGTTATTGATGTGACCTCTGACCCTGGGGAGGGAAAGATAATGAGAGGTTTATGGTAAATCCATCTTCTTGGGGTTTATCGCTAGGCCCTTAGAGATATGACTTGGTGAAGACAAGTAGCTCTCCTAGTGCCACAGGGAGGAGGAGTGTGAGGCATGAACTCCAGGAAGTGAGCTTCACCCAATGTCTCCCGCCCGGGCTCTCAGAAGACTGGCTCTGCCCTAAGACCTCTGGCTTTGCAAAGGGTTGAAGTCTGCAAAGTTCCTGGGAACTCACAACTTGAGTGATCTCTGGAGACCTGGGGGCTGGCTTCCCCACCTGCCCTCCTGTAGGCCCCAGCTGGCCCCTCTGTCCCTGCAGTGTCCTCCCCATGGTGGGGTCATTGATCTCCCTGAAGGCTTCGAGAACAAGGCAGAGAGGAGGGAACCACCTTGGCTGTGGGTTTGGGAACAGATGGGCCCTGGGTTTGAATTCTGTGGGATTCTTCCACTCACTAGCTGTGGGGCCTCGGGGAGTTCCATGCCCAACGTGGCCTCAGTTTCCTCACCTGTGCAACGGGGGGTGAGATTTCCCTCCAAGGATGCTGCAGGATTCAATGAGATGAATGTGTGTTGGGAGCCGCACAGCACTTGGCCTGGGTGGGTGGGATGTGGGGCCTGGACAAAGACAGATCCAAGTTAGAGCCGACTCTGACGGCCGTTATCTGTGTGATCCTGGACACATGTCTCAGCCTCTCCCAGCCTCAGTTTGCCCCACTGTGAAGTGGGAATAGAGTCGTCCTCATGGCCAAGGGGAAAACGAAGGTCAGGTGCCCAGTGCCATGATGGGCGTGAGGTCAGTCATCTTTGGACAGTTTTGCTACCCCCTTCTCCTGGGCACTGCCTGGGTAGCAGATGCCTGCCTGGCCCTGAGCCTGTGCAGACAAGAGTGAGGGACTCTGGGTTCCTGCCCACGTCTGTGCTGATAAAATTGGGAAGATAAAGCAGCTTCCAGGACTATGCAGTGGAGAGCGGGTCAAAGCACAGGTGTCTGAATCCTGGGTCGGCAACATCACCAGCTGCAAGGACTCAAGGAGGCCACTTTCCCTCTCTGAGCTTCGTTTCCTCATCTGTAAAGTGGAGAGGATGGTGAAGGTCCCAGACATGACACATGGTAGATGCTTTCTGTGTGCAACCCTACAACAGCCATACAAAGCAAGCATTATGGGCAGTCCCATTACACAGGTGGGAAAACTGAGGCTTAAACAGGGGAAATTCCTTGCTCAAGGTAACTAGGACGTGGTGGAGGCGGGATGTGAACCCAGGGATTCTGGCCCCAGGAGCACACTCTTTTCTGCTCCTTGGGGTTGCTCTGAGGATCCCTAAGATGAAGGCCGAGGCTGGGCTCTGCAAATTCCAAAATGCTGCAGAAAGACCAGACGTATCCCTGCTATGGGGGATGGAATTTCAACCTGACAGGTGTGGCTGGGCTCTGTAGACTGTGAAGTGCTGTGAACAATTGTGACCAACATTTCTTGAGCACCACCTAAATGCCAGGCATCATGGCAACACTTTACATTCAGCATTTCATTAAATCTGCTGTAAGGTGGGAATCGTGAGTCCACCTCACAGATGAGGAAACTGAGGCTCAGATGGTAAAGCCCCTTGGCCAAGGTCATACACAAACTGGAATGTCAACACAGGTCTCTCTGACTCCAGAGTCCAAATTCTTACCTGAAGGAACATTATTCTGTCCCTGTCCACATTACTACTAAACGTCAGGACATGGCTCAGGATGTTCTGCTGTGCCCACCTGCCATTTAGGTGAAGATGAGCTGAGGTCAGAGTTGGGTGACTGTGGGGCCTGGAGTAATCAGGGCAGACTTCCTGGAAGGGGTGGATTACATGCTGAGGGTGGAGGGGTGGACTGGGCTGACTGGCCTCTGGGACAGAGAAGGTGCTGGGGAGACTGAGCTCTGACTCTGTGAGGAGCAAGTGTGGGGCCAGGTTGAGGGTCAAACCCAGGGCTCATTTTGGGGCAGAAGTAGAGTCTTCCAGAGTCACTCATGTGGCTAGAAAATGCCCAGACCCGGCTGCAGGCTCTGATGTTCCCCCAGTATCTTCCTTTGTCAGAATGGCTGGCTTCTTCCTCTTGTTAAGAAGTTGCATGTTTTCTCATATTTCGATGTCACGGTTTTATCAATTTGGCGTCTCAGACCACACAATCAGGAGGTGAGTTGTGGTTTTCTCCTCTGCTGTTGACTCAGTTCTATCGACTTATCCTTCCTCATTTTTCAGCAAGTAATTCTTTCCATGAGCTCCCATTGATTTCTGGATTGAAATATTTCTCGATGCACTTTTTAATGAGAGTCCTGTCTCAAGTGCACTAGCATCAGGTTAGAGCATTTCACTTTGAGCCTCTTTCATTGTAAAAACAGCATCCGTTCCCACTGGGAGAGTGGTGTCCCCTCCTCCTGGTCCTCACTGGAGCCATGCTGTGTACCGTCCTTCTGGGATCCTAGCTGCGATGACGATGTACCCTTCTCCCAGGGGCCTCACTGGGGAGGTCTGTGCCCCCTCCTCCTGAGGTCCTCCTGGGGACATCTGTGTCCCCTCCTCCTGGTCCTCACTGGGGACGTCTGTGCCCCTCCTCTTGATCCTCACTGGGGACGTTTGTGTCCCCTCCTCCTGAGGTCCTCCTGGGGACATCTGTGTCCCCTCCTCCTGGTTCTCACTAGGGACTTCTGTGCCCCTCCTCCTGGTCCTCACTGGGGACATCTATGCCCCTCCTCCTGGGGTCATCATTGAGGACATTTCATCTGTCATGTAAGAAGCTTGAGTCCAGGGCCAGGCTGCTCCCAGGCCTGTGTGGCCCAGCCCTCGCCCTCCCTCCCCTCCCTGCTGTCTCTCCCGTGGACGCCCGAGCCCTTTCCTGCCCATACAGTTCCCTCCGCCTGCAATGCCTTTTCCTGCTCCCCTCCACTTGGCCCGTCCCTTTGATCTTTATCAGCTTAAATGCGACTTCTCCCCGCACCACCCCACAGACTTGGCTCCCCTCACCCCAGCTTCTTGGCATTCCTCTGGTTTCTCTCAGCACCTCTGTAATTCTTTCCTTGGGGGTTTACTGGAATCACCGTTGCTCTCACTGGTCCATGAGCTCCAGGCAGGCAGAGGCCTCATGGGTATTTCCAGGGCCCAGCACACGCCTGGCACAGGGTTGGTGTCCGGCTATGTTCCTTGTTGAGTGGCTGAGTAAACGCAGACCTGGCCCCAGGTCTGGGTCAGTCAGAGCCTGGAGGTGGGGCCTGGGAGCCGCCCTGATGCTGGCAGGACCATCACAGACCTGTGACTGGTGGCGTCGAGGGATCCGTCCCACAAGGACCAGCCTCTGTGGGGTCCTGGGGGCTGTGGAGTCGGCCTCCCCGCCCCCTCGCTCCTCACAGTGGTGCTTAACTTCTCAGGTGACCTGGCTCTGTGCAGGGCATGGGCTGGGCCTGGGCTGTGCTGCAGTGACCAACGGCCCTGCACCCTTAGCACAGGAGCGGGCTCCCTGCCTCTCCCTGGCAGGCTCAGGGTGGGGCTGGGGGCTCTGCTCACTGCAGTCTCTCACCTCTCACCTGGATGGGACTTCACGCAGCAGCAGGAAGAAGGCATCAACCCTGCCCTGGCCCTTTTTGCCCCTCCTGGAGGTGGCACACGCCGCCGCCTCTCACAGCACAGCGGCCAGAGCCAGTCACGTGGCCACATCTGCCTTCAGATTCAAGTGCACTCAGCCACTTGTCAGGAGTGAGAGAGCTGGTGATGTCGGGTGCAGCACTCAGAACTTCCACCTTTGTCCCCGGCTGGGTCGAGAGCTACCGAGGGCAGTGACTCCCATGTCTGCAGCCCCATTGTGCCTGTTCGGGGCTGAGCGCAGAGCAGGAGAAAGCAATGCCCCATGCAATCCAAATGGACAAGGGCTGCCCCTGCCCTGTGCCAGGGTCTGTGGGCCCAGAGGTGATGATACAGCCCCGAAGTGGGGGAGTGAGACCTGTGGGAGTCACCACCCAGTGCCCTGAGGGCAAAGCTTCATCCCGGTGCTCCTGCCCGGGGCAGTGAGTGTAGGTGGTCATACCCTGACTGCGGGTTAGGCTCCCCAGGGCCCGTCCCTTCCCCAGCCTTACTCGCCCTCAGCTGCCCACGCTGTCACTCCAGGTGAGACTGAGCTATGTCCCTTGCCTGAGCCTTCCCTGTACCCACTCTTGCCTCTGAGCCTTTGCCACTGCTGTTCCCTCTGCCCATGCACAGCAGGGACCTGGGAGGACTTGGGAGCCAGGCCCCCTCGTCTGAAACCTGGCCTTGTGGGTGACTGGATGATGAGCGGTTCCTGACCTCTGTGTGCCTCAGTCTCCTCATCTGTAAACTGGGGGTAGTGGTAGTGTCTGCCTCACTCTCACGGGGGCTACTATGAGGATTTAAAACAAGTAAACGCTTAGAATACAGCCCAGCGCGTGGCAGGTGACAGCAGCAAGTGATGGTCAGCCCCCACCCTCCACGTCTGCCTAACATCTCACCCTCAGGACTCAGCATAGACGCCCCTCCCCGGAAGGCATCTGGCATCTCTGCATCCCCAGTGCCCAGCACAGGGCCTGACACATGGAGGCTCCAGCTGTCCCCAAAGGCCACTGAGCCTGACGCCCCCTTCCAGGGACATTTGCTTCCCAGTCAGCACCACGGGAAACCAAATGCCTGAGGTGAGTGGGCGCCAAGTCCTGGTCCCTGCATGGCCCTTTGGGGACGTCTGGAGAAGGCTGGGACTCTCCTGCACTCCGAGCTGTCCCTCCCGTGTGTTGGGGGGTGCAGCTCATCACACCTGCTTATATCACGTGTTTGGGCCATTTGTCCTCCCGTGGTCGGCACAGCATGAGTGTCTGGCGCAGCTCTTTTGGGCAACATCAGAAACATTTTGACGTGGCCTATGAAATAGACCTTTAGGACTCCAGCAGTGCCAGGGAACTCAGTGGTGTTTGAGACAGACGCCCTCGCTGCGTCGCCTCAAAGTCTCAGCAGGTGCTAAGCCGGGAGGGGCGGAGACATGGACGTCGCCAGGCAAGTGACTTGGCAATGAGATGTGGGGCTTGTGCATTTTGACACTAGGCTGTGTCTAATTGGCCACCTCAGATCTCTGGCTTTGCAAATGTCAATAGGGTGTGTTTAGCTATTTCAGGCACTTAACCTCTTTGGACCTTGGTTAAGAGCTTTGGAGCCTAAACAGATGTAAATCTCTGTTCAGCCGCCCATGAGCTGAAGGAATGGTTGCTGGTGTCTGCCCTGTTGTGGATCAAGTGCTGAGCTGGGCTTGGTGACACAGGGGTGGGCAGAACAAGGCTCCTACCCTCAAGGAACTCACAGACAGGTGTGGACCGGTGGTGAGAGAGGAGAGAGGGGCCCCTGACCAAACTCGGCCAGTCAGGAAAGGCTTTCTAGAATTCAGGCCCTCAGCATACTGCTGCACAGGTTGTACACTGCACAACTCACACATGGACATGCCGTGAAGGGCACCCCCTAGAATGTGCAGGCAGCAGCCCTCCCAGAGCACATGCTAGAGCTGTCCTTTTGAAGGATAAAGAACTGAAGCAGAATCATAACACCACCACCACCACCATCACCACCACCACCATCACCATCACCACCACCACCACCACCACCACCATCACCATCACCACAATCACCACCACCACCATCACCGTCACCACCATCACCATCACCACCACCATCACCATCACCACCATCACCATCACCACCACCACCACCATCACCATCACCACCATCACCATCACCACCATCACCACCACCATCACCACCACCATCACCATCACCACCACCATCACCATCACCACCATCACCATCACCACCACCACCATCACCATCACCACCACCACCACCACCATCACCACCACCATCACCATCACCACCATCACCACCACCATCACCTTCACCACCACCATCACCATCACCACCACCACCATCACCACCATCACCATCACCACCACCATCACCATCACCACCATCACCATCACCATCACCACCATCACCATCACCACAATCACCACCACCACCATCACCGTCACCACCATCACCATCACCACCACCACCACCATCACCACAATCACCATCACCACCACCACCACCACCACCACCATCACCATCACCACCACCACCACCACCATCACCACCACCATCACCATCACCACAATCACCACCACCATCACCACCACCATCACCATCACCACAATCACCACCACCACCACCATCACCATCACCACCATCACCATCACCACCATCACCATCACCATCACCACCATCACCACCACCATCACCATCACCACAATCACCACCACCACCATCACCGTCACCACCATCACCATCACCACCACCACCACCATCACCACAATCACCATCACCACCACCACCATCACCATCACCACCATCACCACCACCACCACCATCACCACCACCACCATCACCATCACCACCACCACCACCACCATCACCACCACCATCACCATCACCACAATCACCACCACCATCACCACCACCATCACCTTCACCACCACCATCACCATCACCACCATCACCATCACCATCACCACCACCACCACCATCACCACAATCACCATCACCACCACCACCATCACCATCACCACCACCATCACCATCACCACCACCACCACTATCACCACCATCACCACCACCACCATCACCACCACCACCACCATCACCACCACCACCATCACCATCACCACCATCACCACCATCACCACCACCACCATCACCATCACCATCACCACCATCACCACCATCACCATCACCATCACCACCACCATCACCACCACCACCATCACCACCATCACCACCACCACCACCATCACCACCACCACCACCACCATCACCACCATCACCACCACCACCACCACCATCACCACCACCACCACCACCATCACCACCATCACCATCACCACCATCACCACCACCACCACCACCACCAGCACCACCACCACCATCACCACCATCACCACCACCACCACCACCATCACCACCACCACCACCAGCATCACCACCACCACCACCAACATCACCACCACCACCACCACCACCTCTTACTGAGGGCTTCTGCTGTGCCAGGCACTGCCTGTGCCATCTCACTTCACCCTGAAGCAGATTTCCCATTTCACTAATGAGGACTCTGGAGTCAGAGAACAATTCGTCTGAGACTACACAGTAGGGAGCTCCAGAATTTGAACCTGGGCTGGTTGGGGCAGAGACTCCTGTGGAGCAGGTGAAATCCGATGTCTGGCCTGAACCATGGGTGTACCTTGTGGTGTATGTTGTATTGTGTGTGTGGTATCCTGTGGTGTGGCATGTTGTGTGTGGTGTATGTGCTGTGGTGTGTGATATGCTGTGGTATGGTGTGTTGTGTGTGCATGGTATATGGTATGATGTGTTGTTTGTGTATGGTGTGTGTTGTGTGGTGTGGTGTGGGATATGCTGTGGCATGATGTGTTGTGTGTCTATGATGTGGGGTGTGTTGTGTGGTATGGTGTGTGTACTGTGGCATGTGATATGCTGTGGTAAGTTGTGTTGTGTGTGTATGGTGTGTGGTGTGGTGTGTGGTATGTTGTGGGTGTGTGATATGGTGTGGCATGGTGTGGTCTGTTATGCATGTGTGGTGTGGTGTGTGGTATGCTGTGGTGTGTGATGTGCTGTGGCATGGTATGGTCTGTTGTGTGAGTGTGGTGTGTTGTGTGCTGTGTGGTGTGTGCTATGGTGTGGCCTGTTGTGTGTATGTGCTGTGGTGTGGCATGGTGTGTGTGTGTGCTGTCTGCCGTGGTGTGTGATATGCTGTTGTGTGGTGTGGCCTGTTGTGTGTGTATGTGTGGGGTGTGTGTGTTTCTCTCACACAGTTGCTGGGTGCTGGGCGGTGGGTCCCCTCCCAGTGGCTCCACCTGCTGCAGCCTCCGTGGTTTTGGGTTGGCCTCCAGGGTGGGCTCAATCAGTGGCCGGGATCTGGAGGCCCCAGGAGCTTGTGGGAGACCCTGTCTCTGGGAACCGGAGATGCTGCTCTGGTGGACCAGGTGCCTGGCCTAGCCAATGGTGCTGCTGTGAGAGGGATTTCCAGGGCCTTCCCCGAGGGCACTAGGTGGGATGGGGGGGTGTTGTAAGAAGGTTCTGGAAGGAAGGAGTACCATCCTGATCACCCCACACCCTTGCTGCAGGTTCACCAGAGCCCTGCTGGGGGTACAGCACCTGGGCGTGCCATGGGGTTTCTGTTGTCCTGTTTGCCTTCCTCCCACCCTTCACCACTTCCTGACCTGGGAGAGTTTGGGGCACAGGCTTTCCCCAGAGCTAGTGGGGGGCAGCTCCAGGAGGCCAACTGTGCCTCCTGCCTCTGGTCCAGGTCTCTCTCTGATGCCAGGCAATCAGGGCAGCAGGGTTGGTGGGCAGCATGGGCTGGGGTGCATAGCTGCAGACACCCAGAGTCAGTGCTGGGAGGGACTTGGTGCCAAGTGGCCTCTGGAACCTGGCTTTTGTTTCTGTCTCTTAGAGATTCCAATTTCAGGAGCACTTTTTGTCTGTTTTAATTCTCTCGTCTTTCATTGCGCTTTCTCTCTCAGTAATCTGAGCCTTGCTGGCAGCTAAATACGATGTGTACGTTAAAATGAAATGCAGCAAATATAATTGAACTTATTTCCTTCATGTCTGAGCAGTGGATTAATCTCTCTGCTGTACCCCTATTTTCTCTTCACTTCCTCCTCTTTTTGTCTGAGGTTTTCCTCCCCTCCCCAGGATCTCTGGGACTGAATGGCTCCCTGGCCCCTGCTCATCAGAGATACACACATGACCCTAACAGTATAGCCCGTGACCCTGTGATGGATAAACCACATTCCCAGGGGCGAGGGGAGGGAACAGCCGGTGTCCTCGTGGGCCTGGGAGGGGTCCCCACTGATGATGGGGAGGGTGGGGGTCCGCAAGTGGGACGGGGAGGGGTTTCCCTGGGTGCAGAGACCCTCCAGGGCACACACTCCTGGTGGGTCCTTCTGTTGCTCTAGAGCTGAGACTGTAGATTTGTGATGCTGACTTGCAGCCAAAACAGCTATCGGGGTCCCCAGTGGGCAGTGAATCGGCAGAGACACACTGAACGTGGCTGTGAGCTCAGGTTCAGGTTGGGAGGGGAGCCAGAGGCATTGGAGGAGGTGAGCAGGAAGGGTGCCGCTGCCTCAGCTTACCCACTGTGTGGCCTTGGGTGTGTGACTCAACCTCCCTGGGCCTCAGTTTCCCCATCTACAGTATGGGCATATATAGTCACAGCACAAGGGATTATGTGGAGGATTAAATGAAACGATGCCTGTAACGTGCTCAGCACACTGCCTGGTACACGATGGGTCCGGAGTGAATGGAGGCAGGTAATATTCATTCATTCACTCACCCAGCCCATTGTGAGGCCTCCTATGTGCCAGGCCATGCACCAGGCATCAGGGAGACAAGAATCAAACCTCCTGTCACCTGCGGTAGCTCATGGTCTAGTGGTGAGATTGGAACCAGCTCTGGGAGAGGGACGTAGCGGTGTTTGCGGGAACAGGGAAGGGACAAGCAAAGTCAGCACCCAGGGGAATCAGAGGAGGCCTCATGGAGGAGGTGACGCTCAAGCTGAGCCTGGAATGGGGCTTGAGTTCAGGGGGCAGGGGTGGGGGTGTTCCAGTTCAGGACAGCAGGGCAATGTCAGGGAAGCATAAAGAGTAGGGGTGGAGGTGCCAGGGGTGGCCTGGCTGGGCCTGAAGCCTGGGGACTGTGGGGACAGGTGGAGGGAGGTGGGGCAGGGAAGGCAGGTAGAGCAAGACCACAGCGGACCTGAGTGTGGACTTTGTCAGGCCGATGCTGGGAGCCGTGGATGGTTGTGGGGCAGGAGAGGGCTGTGGTCAGAGCGTCAGGTCGTTCTGCAGGCAGCAGCCTTGAGAGGGAGCCATGAGGGAGATAGTGTCACTCCTGTCCCTCCTGTCACTCCTGTTGCTCAGACTCCACCTGGGGCTTCACAGAGTGAACGTCATCTGTGTCCCTGATGCAGCCTCAGGGGCTCATAGCTGGAGATGTGTCCCCAAGTCTCTGAGTCCCCCAGGCCCTGCCTCCTTTCATCGCGTGTCACTGTGTTTGTTCTTTAGTTGCCCTTCACTCCTCCCTCCCTGCCCTCCTCCCACCAGTGTTCACTGAGCTCCTGTGATGTGCTTGGCACCATTCTAGGGGCTACTGCTGTGAACAAACAGATGACAGCCCCGGCCCAGAGCTCACATCCCTGTGGGGGCACAGACGGTCACCAAATAACTGGGGACCTCCCCTGGGATCAGTGCCCTGAGACATGGTTCCCAGGGTTCTGGGAGGCTGGGCTGGAATCTGACCTTGTCAGGAAGGCGGAGAGGCCTTCCCTGAGGAGGCGGCCCTCTCACCAACAACTGAGCGTTGAGGGGAGGACGCTCTGGGAGATGTGGAGGAGGTTAGCTCCACGGCCTGGGGACGGTGTGAGCAAAGGCGCCTGGGAGTGGGGGAGGGAAGGAGGGAGGGGAATTTAGGGCCTGAGTGCGGTCCCTGGGGCCAGGTGGAGATGCGTGGGACTTGGTGGAAGTTGGAAAAGGTGGGGACAATCCAGAGGTTTCCTGGTAGAAGGTGAAGGCTCCAGCACAGCCAGGGCCAGGGGAGCCAGGTTTGGGGGTGACAGTCACTGAGGCCTTTCCCTGCCTCAGCTTCTCAGGTGCAAGAGAGGTTTCTTTTTGCCTCTTTTGTCTGGTGTCTTTTTCATACTCCCCTGTATCCACCCTGTCCCCACCCCGACCCCACCTGCACTCTTTGTTCCCTGGACCCACTCCTTAGGGCCCAGAGAGGGAGCTTGACTTTCCAAGGCCATACAGCAAGAGGGATGGAGCTCCTGGAGAAGGGGTTCCCCACCCACGCTGTGTGGCCTGGGGATGGCTGCCGAGTGTCTCGGGCCACAGCTCTCCGAGGTTCTGCCCAGGCAGCCAGAGGCCAACAGCTGCCTCGCCTCCTGAATCAATACCTACAGGGCGAGCTGACTTTACAGTATATATATATTTTTAGATGGTTCAAAGAGTTGATAAATGGATCTCTTCCTTTTTGTAAATAGTATTTTGCTATTTAATGCTTTCTAACACACAGGACTCTCTCTCCCACAGCAGCTAGCGGTCCTTGAGGAAACTGCTCCTGTGGTGCTGGAGCCCCTTTCGGGGTGCACCTTGCAGGGGCCGGGGCCTGGAGGTTGCACCACGGCTGAGGCTGCAGTGGCTCAGGCCTCCTGGTCTCATTCTCTTTGGTCAGCCCTGCGATTCTTGCTGCCCAGTCCAGGAGGTGGTGAGCTCCCCGTCACTAGACGGGCCTCCAGAGTCTGGGCAACCCTTGGTAGGGAACTAAGGCAGCAAATACTGGGCTGAGGTTGTTCTCTGCAGATTTCCCCACCCCACCCTCCATTCTTTCCCAGCACCAGAGTGGAGGAGGGGGAGGGAGAAGCCAGCAGTTACTTTGTGTGGCAGATGTGCTGGGCTTGGCACGTGGGGTCTGATTCCCTCCCCTCCCTCCCCATTTCCTCCCCAAGCCCATCCCAAGAGTTAGGCTGCATTTTCTCCCATTTCACAGATGAAACCTGAGGCTCAGAGAGGTTGAACGAGGCAATAAGTAGCAGAGTTGGGATTTGAACCCAGGCCTGCCTGGCTGTTTCCCAAAAGTACTCCTGTCTCCAAAAAAGTACGGTCTGCTCAGAATCGAGTGCTTGCCTCCAGCCAAGTGCTGAGCTCGATTCTTCCCATCGTGTATCTCATTGGACCCTGATGAGCACCTCTAGGGCAGATGCTGTGACTGCCGCTTTTCAGATGGGGAAGCTGAAGCTCAGCGAGCTTGTTATTTGCCTGTGAACTGTGAACCTAAAATTCAGTCCCGGGCCTGTTGCCTGCAGAATCTGTGCCCCAAACATTTGCACGTGATGTCCCTTCCCCAAAGCCCAACTCATTCCCGTCCAGAAGGTCTTCATGTGGTCTAACCCAATTCCTTCACTCTGGCCTTCAGACTGGATGCATTAGTGTAAGAAACGGGTTATAAACTTTCAGAGGACATGAGAGTTTTATTTTATTCATCTCAGTATGTTCCATAAAATTTAATCACTGCATGAATGAGTAAACGAATACACAGTCACTCTGCATGTTGGTCAGCAGGTAGCCAGGCTGATAGTTGGTGGACAAGCAGGTAGGAGGTGGGCAGGAGTTAGGAGGTGGGCAGTGGGATAGGAGGTGGACAGGAGGTTGGAGGTAGGCAGGGGATAGGAGGTGGGAAGGGGGATAGGATGTGGGCATGGCAGGTGGAGGTAGGTGGGGGGGTAGGAGGTAGGTAGGCAGGTTGGACATTGCAGCTGCTGGGGGATTGACAAGAGAGAACATTTAGAACTTTTGGAGGGCAAGGAGCTAGCTGTTCAAGTACAAAAATCTTAGTTGGGGAGCATTAAATTGATCTTGGTGCAGCAAATACAAATCTACGTATCTGGCTTGTAAATCACCCATTGAAAGGGCCTGGAGATGCCACGTGGAGAGGCTGGTGCAAGACCTGTGGCCTCACCTGACACACCCCCTGCCAGGGTGATGCCGAAAGTGTGTATGTCATAGGGGATGTTGGTCCAGGCAGCCAGGACTAGAGTGAACAATCAGTGTCTGCCCCGAAATCCATCCTCTGGTGCAGAGATAGGTGTGGGGGTGGGAGGAATGGGCTGCTGGCCCTGGGCAGCTCTGCCCAGGAAGAGATGTCAGCCCAGAGCCAGTTCTGTCCAGCGCTCTCCGTTCAGCTTCCCCCACTGACTCCAAGGATGGGGGCAATGGAGGGAGGGCCTAGGCAGTGGCCACGTTCACACTAGCTCCTGTCTGCCTGTTGACTCCCCCACACTAGGACTTTTCCCAGACACCACAGACGTGGGACACCAGTGGAATGAGAATGACTTTTCAGTTTTGCCAAAAACCTAACTTTGGATGAGACACAATTATGTCAAGTGGTTAACAGAGTTCTCCTGGCTGGATGTGTTTTGTTTTATTCCTTGATCTTGTCTGCTTACAAAATGAATTCTGCCAAACCCCATGAAGCCAACTGTCAAAGTGAAGCATTCTGGGGGAGCAGATCTCTCACTCTGATGGCAAAATTCATTTGAAATGATCCTTTAATCCAGTCTCCCTGTGAGACCTGGAGCTGAAATTTTAAAGCCTTTTCACCCTGAAAGGTCTTTTCCCACTTCTCCTGACTGGCCCCCTCTCCTGGTGCTCTGTCCTCCATCTCTTAAATAACACAGCAAAGAATTTCAGCTGGCATAATGATGACCATTTGGCTTCTCATGACGACCTTTTAGGGAGGAAATGATAGCACACAGAGCCTTGTCTTTTAATGTCTGTTTGAGGAAGGGAAACAGGTGCTCATTGCCAATGCCAGCAAGAATAGAAGAAGGGGCACGAAGGGGTAGCTGGGATTTTACAGGCCTGAGGTTTGTGTGAGCAGGAGGGATGTCTAGGAGGATGACAGCACCGTCATCCTTGCTGAGGGTGTGGGGCCTGCACTTGGGCTCAGCACTTTACAGTTTACAAAGCACTTTCGCTTCCCTTATGCTCGTCCATCACTTTGTTCAATAGTGTATTTGCTCATCATTTATTCATGCTACCCAACAAGTGGAATTGGGCCAACTATGCACCAAGCCCTGTCTTAGCTCCTGAGGCGGAGCAGGTACAGAGATTATCAAGATACAACTTCTGCTCTCTAAAGGTTCAAGGATTGGTGAGGGAGACCCACTGGTAGAAAAATACAATAGCTGTGTGCTTTATACAGATTGCTGTGCTGCCTGCAGTTTAGATATTTTGAGCAGCAAGTAATAAAAAAACACTCAACCGTGGCTCAAACAATTGGAAAATGAAATGCTCTGCTGTACCCAGATGTTTGGAGGGAGGTGGTTCCAGCTTAGTCAGATGCTCAGGGATGTCAAAGACCCAGGCACTTTCTCTCTTCGATCTTTACCATCCTCGGCTATATTGACTTTTTGTCCTTGGCTTGTTGCCTCATGGTTGCAAGATGGCTGCTATAGCTCCAAACATCATGTCTCACACTACAGCATTCAAGTCGAGAAGGTTGCAGGGTGAGGCAGAAAAAATATTTCCCAGGAGCACTCCCTCCACCAACAGATTTCCCCTCATACCTCAATGGCGAGGTCTGGGTCATGTGCTCACCCCTAAAACAATCTCTGGAGAAGGGGGATGGGGTGCCTGGCTCAGCTTCGCCCCAGGGCTGGAGGGCCCCCAGGCCTAAGCCTGTAGCGGCAGAACAAACCCAGGGTTCTGTGAGCAAAGGAGGGAGGGGTGGGGTCACTAGGGGCAACCCCACTTGTCCCCCACCTTCTTGTTCCTGGTAGTGTGGAGTCTGGAGTGGGGGTCAAGCCTGGCCCTGGGGACAGAAAGCCCTGCTCTGAGCCTCCACCCCTTTGGGCTGTGTGATCTGGGAGGTACTTGACATTTTCCCTTGTGGAGCGGGGACCATGACGGCACCTGCTGCATAGGTAGGGAGGTCGTGCAAGGTCCACCTGGGTGATGTATGCAGGTGCCCGGCTCATGGGGGTGTTAACACCTGTCAGCTATTGCAGGGATGAGGCCCATCTGTAAAGTGGGCCCAAGGTGCCCTCTCTGTAGCAGCCTTTGGGGTGACAACAGCAGGAATATCAGTTCATAGGTTCGTGTACTTCCTATGCATGCTGGGCACCCTGTACTTGCACTTGCTCACTTAATCCTCACAGCCATCCTAAGGAGGGAGCTGTTTTCATCTCCATTTTACATCAGAGGAAACTGAGGCTCAGGGAGGTGAATCCAGGTGGAATGAGGGCAGGTGGGACTCCAGGGTGCTCAGATTCCAGCCATTGTGCTCTGACCCAATGCAGGGCCCCGGGTGGAGCTGGCACAGGTAAGTGCCCAGGTGACCCCCTTCCTGCCCTGCTGGTATCACCTGGACCCAGGCCAGTGACTGGGCTGATCACTCTCCCAACCCTGTTCTCTGTTCCTTTTGGAGCTCCAGGGCCCCAGGCCTGCCTGTGGTATGGAGAGATTTGCCCACCATCCTGGCTGCCCTCCTCCAAGTTAAGGAATAAACATATTCTGTGTGATCAATACTGTCACTGCGTCTTGGTCAAGAATTGGCAACTCTCATGCTTTAGGGAAATATACATTATATACATTTAACATAGAACATAAGCATATGACAGTGATGGATAATAAATTTCATATTTATACATTTATCAAAATATGCAAAACCCACTTCCAAAATTGTATACCTGCAGACACACAGTTTAATAACTACTTGAGACTCATCACCAGCACCATAATGTGAGCTTGGGCACTAGGTGGGACACACGACCTGCAGCCCAGACCTGCTAAGGAGGACTTGATTGTCGGTGTTGTGGGACCCATGGAGACCTGACTGACCCATCACTGTCTTTCCCAGCCTTTCTGACCCTCCTGGCTTCTCAGAGGGATGGGCTACTTATCTGACCTTGTGGGAGGGACTTGGGAGAGACCCTGAAGACCATGGGGAGCGAAATCTCTATTTTACAGATGGAGAAACTGAGGTCCATTCACTCACTCAATCAGTCACCCAATAATTGCTGAGTGCCTACTGTGTGCCAGGCTCTGTTCTAGGCACTGGGGATGCATCCGTGAACAAAAGCAAGTTCTTGCCTTCACGGGGCTGGCATACTGGGAGGAAATACAGACAAACTGATAGATGCCGGATGATGATGAACACCCAAGGAAACCAAATATGGCCAGGAGGAGTTAGTGATGGATTGGGGGAGGATGATGAGCATGTGAGGAAACCCAGCACGAGCAGGAGGAGAGAGTGATGGATGGAGGTGTTACCAAGCAATGGGCTTGCTGCTTGATGAGCACAGAAGCCAATACTATGGCACTGGCTTTTTAGAAAAGAAAAAAGCTTTCTTGTGAGTCAGCTGGCAAGGAGACAGGAGGCAATGCTCAAGTCTGTCTCCCTGATCTGGGGGTGGCCAAGCTTTTATGGCATTTCTAACTAGCCCCAGGTGATGCCAATGCAGCCAATCTGCCAGGCTAGTGGTGTTAACAATCAGATTACAGTTTTTGTTTTCCCATTACACATGCCCAGACAATTTTTGGCTCTTTATCACCTATAACAAGACAATGGTTAATGGGTTTCAGCTGGTCCTGCTGTTCCAAGTCCCCCTTCCCTTTTTGTTGTACATTCCTCACTCTTGAGAGAAATGGGGTGATGACCATTCTAGCTACTTCCCACTTTCAAGGGGCACAGGTGTGGGTTTGAGGAATGAACAGGGGGTATCGAAATACGAGACAGCTCTGCACCATCTGTACCTTGACAAGAATGAAATGAAATCTCAGCACACATAGAACTGTAATTCCTAACATAAGCAGACTCTCAAAAATAGATCTTATTCCTGATGGCATTAATACAGGCCTGGTCTGGTATCTTGGGTAAGCTGTCTCCTTCAGTTACCATCTGCTCCTGGCCTCCCCATCTGATCAGGTGGAGTCTGGTTTTAGAAACAGGAATGACTTTTCATTATCAAGAGATCCAGGAGCTCTTTAAGTCCTATTTTTTTTTTTTCTGAAAAGTAACTTTAGGAGTTACTTTGTTAGGAGTTCACAAGCATATTCCTGCATGGAGAAATCATCTGTAGGCCATGCCATCTGCAGGCCATGCCATCTGTAGGCCATAGCCATATGGTGTCTGGATGACTCAGCCATCCTGCTTCCTGTTTCCTGTTGTTTGTGGTAAGTTTAGCCTGTGTGGGGATTATGAAGGGGGTGAGGAGAGTCTTGACTATTAACAAGTACTATCTTTACTTGTGAATGGTGAACCCAGGGATTAACTACTTTACGGATGGATGGGTCACCAGAAGAACTTCATTGAGTCCATTTCATTTGAGCTGTAATTGGTACTCAGTCTCCTGGGCTTAGACGATATAAAGAAACATTTGTAGGAAACGTTAAACAGCTAGAAGCATACTTATGAATAACAGATAAAGTTGCACCCGGAGACTGTACATATTTTGTAGTACCTAATTCTTTTATAATATGACTATTTTTGGAATTATAACAAAATTCACTTTTGAGGAAGGGCTCAACTGGGGCTTGCTTCTGGGGGCTAATCTTATGCTAAGCAGGGCAACAGGCAAGACTTTATCCCAGGTTAAGTTGGTTTCATGATTTCCTTTCTTTCCCCTGAAGTCAGAAAGCTTCTCCCTTCCAGGTGACTTCATGTGCATGCACTACCACAAAAGCATATCTGGAGTCAGTATAAACACTTACCTTTTACTTTGTCCCAAGGTTGCGAGGTATGTGCAGAGGTAGCTGGTGGGAGACCCTCAGTTTCTAAGACTTCCTGGAGAGTCACTATTACATATTCAGCTTTTTAGAGTCTTCAGTTCAAGAAGTTGCTCCCATCTATAAACATCTCCAGGTTTAGGTCTTCCAAAGGCTGATTAGTCAAATCAGGTCTGCTAGAATAAGCTTCAATTATTTGTATACAATCACGAACAGTTTCTTCTATAGTACTTGGAAGCATGGTGGCTAGGTTTAGTGTGAACACTACCTTAAAATTTATATTTGGGTTGTCTAGTAGACTAGCCTTGTATTTCCTTACTCTTGCAGATGTAAGGTAATATCCTGCTTTTTGTTCAAAGAGGGGCAGTACATAGTGCAGGGCATGCTCTGTGGTAGGCTGGCCCAAAGTAGATTTTTCAGCTTCTTGTAAGAGACTTCGAGCTACTGCTCGAAGTCAAACTAGCTACCCTTGGGTTAGTATGTTGTTCAGAAAAGTTTACACCAGCACTCTTGGTGTTATCTAAATTTTGTGTCAGTACTTAAAGACTTACACATTGCTGTTCATGTACCAAAAGATCAAATGGCTTTCTTATATTTGGGAGATGAAAGGACAGGGTTGTTAAGAGCCTTTCCTTTATGTTTCAGAATGTCCTATGACATTCTCTAGTCCAATTTAATGGCTCATTATCATTTTCTTTGGGAGCTTCATACAAGGGCTTTGGACTTCTTATAAGTCAAAAGTGGGGAATCCAGATACAACAGAACCTGGTAATTCCCAAGAACCCTCATAATTGTCTTCTGGTAGTGGGTAAAGCCACTCTATCTAGGGCCTCCCTTCAATCTGGTAACAAGGTTCTTTGCCCTTTAGATAGCTCAAACCCCAAATACTTTAATGTTGATTGTGTAATTTGTGCCTTTTTCTTAGGAACTTTGTATTCTTGGTCTTCCAGAAAATTTAGGGTCAGAATTGTGTTTTGATCTGAGGTTTCTTTAGTTTTACTGGAAATCAGGACATCATCTATATATTGGAGAAATATTCTCTCAAGTCCTTAGCTAAAGCTTCCCCAAAGTTGGTGGGGGCATTTTTGAAACCTTGTAGACATACTGTCCAATATTGTTGTTTTACATTAATTTCTGGATGATCCCATTCAAAGGCAAACAGTTTTTGGGAGTCAGAACTGAGGGGTGCATTTGATCAGTTGAAGGAAGGACTTGTGGGAGGTTTTGCCACATACACCAGTAATTGCCATAGTCTTTGGGGAGAAGGGTCCCTGTCTGATGTTTGGGACAGAATATGTAGGCCCAGTGTCAATTAAAAAATGTATGAGTCTTTCCCACAGTGATTGTCACCCGAGGTTCCTTGTGGGAAGTGTTGCTAGAGCTAACAGGGTCTATAGGAGCCCCTGGGTCCCATCATCTTTGGTTGCTATCAGCAAGCTGTGGTATCTAGCAGATTAATTTGTGGGAAGTTCCTTGCTCTCCCATCAGGGGAGGTTAGGGCATTCCCACTTGCAATATTCTTGTTTACAATGTGCACACTGTTGTGACCCTAATGATGGATGGCTCTTCTGGCTAAGTGGTGGGGTCTGATGGGGAAGGTCTTAACCGTGGTTGTGTTTCCCCCAGCAAGCACCTTACTGGGTCTTGACTGATCACAGGTGAAAACTACAGCAAACAGTGCAGCTTGTTTTGTGTCATACTATTTCTGCTTTTCCTGGACTTAGTCATGGCTATCAGATACTTTAGAGACAGGCTTGTCCAACCCACCTGATTTTGTTTTGTTCCTGTCTTGTTTTATTTTAGGCTTTTAGCAGCCTGAAGCCATGGTTTTTAGTTTCTGTCTCTAGTGATAAGTGGAAAAGAGAGGTGAGGAAGGGGTTTTACTGGCCCACCCAGAAACAGAAAGAACCCATGACTGTATTCTCTCTCTTGGATACCCCTGTGAAGCAATGGACAGTGGAATCCCTAATTCCCCCTCTACTATTTGTCAGGAGCATGCTGACTGATAAAAATAATATTACCAGTCTCATGTTTTCCAGGTGTTCTGGTTCGATGTCAGCATACTGTCTGTAGGCTTCAAAAACCCACTCAAGAAAGGCAGAGGGATTTTCCTTTGGTCCCTGTTGTACCTCCTGGACCTTATTTAGGCTCTTCAGTTTTTGGACCTTCTTCTGCATTCCAACTATTAAACATTCTTTATAATGGTTTAACTTTGCCTGGTCTCTGAGATCACTGGGGTTACAGCCTGGCTTGGCCGCAGGTTTGGCCTGCATTGCTGGGCTCTGATTGGATTGTTAGGTTATAATTAATGAAGCCTCTTGGCATCCTGATGATCCTTTTCCAGTATCATCTTATGTTCCTCCAGAGTAAGGAGCATGTTTGTAAACACCTGAATGCCAGCCTAAGTGGAGTTATAAGTAGCAAAGGTGAATGTAAATAAACTTTTCATCTTTTGGGGATCATCCCATTAGGCAGGCATATTATTTCTCCAATTGTATAAATCTGAAGTTGAAAAAGGGGAATGCTCATATATAAGAATCCCCTTGTTCATTGAGGCCCACAGGGACTTGTCTTAGTGGGAATTGTTCTGCTAAGGTGGAACTGAGGGGGAACATTCCCTATGCCAAATTGGGTACCCTGATGGGTATGTGGAAGGGAGACCACCCCTACCTGATTGGTAGGTAAAGGGAGGCACAAAGCTGAGCCTCCAACTTTGAGGAGGGAGTCTTATGCCCTTCCTGATCACCTTCAATATAGCACCTGGCATATAGTAGAGGCATTGCAGGAGATTGCAGATGAGGAAGAACAAAGTCAAACAAATATAACCCAAATTTTTCCCACACAATTCCAACATATGAAGTAAGCCTATTATGTCTCTCCTGGACTTCCAGGGGCCCTAATATACAAAGGGTTAGTTTGAGGTTATAAAGATTGAATTTAGAATTTACAAATGTCAAAGGTTTAAAACTCTTGCTCAAAATAGGATCACAGATTTGTCAAAGATTTCGTCAAAGATTTCAAAAAGACTCTTCAATAGAGAGTAAACTCAAGTTGCCAAATAATCAGAAGGCCTAATAAAGGCATGAAGTCTCAAAAGTACTACATGAGAAACAGTTTTATGACCTTAAACATTTAGCAGAGACAGCATAAACCTGTATGACCAGAAGACTCAGGCAAAAATGTCTGAATTTAAGACATTTCTATTTTGTCAAGAATTTTAAATCTTTATTTATCTAAAATCATATGAATTTGAGAAGCATTTGTACTTATTTATGACTACTCCTTTATTTATAAGCCAATTTGGTCCCATAGACAATATAGAGACATATATAGACAGACACAAAGACCCTACAGCCTTGATTTTAAAACTCTTGCCATAAAACTGGCAAAACTTAACACTCTAAAAGGGAAGCTGGATTCAAATTATGTCTTTGAAAGTGGAATAAGTCAAACTCCACTTGTCCTACATGGCACAGCCCTCACTGAACCCCAGAGGAAACAGAGTAGCAATCCACATCATAAAGTGGAGAAAGAGAGAGTTTAAACACCTTAAAAGAGGAGCTTGGGTGTGCTAGAGGAAGACCAAAGACCAAAACACAGATGCCAAAGTAACAGAATCAGAAGAACTCACCATAGCATTTTACAAGGAGACCAACTTCATTTATGTAGGTAGCTTTTTATTTAGTCTGTTTCTTCAATAGAACTAATGAGCTCAGGGCAGAACCACTCAGGGCAGATCCTATCAGGGAACAGGGTCAACAAAGCACTTGCAGCTTTTAGGCCCTAACAATTTAAATATATGGAAGCAGCTCCCTGCAGCAACAACCATTTCAGCCACCTCCAAAGCTGCACAGTCTTATGCCAAAAGTACAACCAAACCAAACTGAGTGCCTTAGTGGATAGAGCTTTTAGAATTGCCCTTATTCTTTGGATCTCTAACCCAAAGCCAGGACTCTAACCTGACCAAGATCTTCCTGGGGTGGGACTCCTCTAACCCACAGTCCTAGATCAAAAGCGTGGGAATGTAGCCCGCAATCTTTATGATGAGAACAATCAATTCAAAACATAAGCTCATATTAACAAGGCTGCTTACCCAAAAGATGTCTGATCCAAAAGCTGTTTCTTTTCTCAAAAGTGAAAGGAGCACCAGGGACCCTGGAGTACCATGACAGAGAAGCAAGGACCTCACAGCCAAGCCTCTAGACAAATGCCTACATAGCTACTGAGGGTTGGTGAAGAGGGCCTGCACCCCATTGAGAGGGTACAGTGCTTTGGGTAGGTTTTGTCCCATCTGGGTCGCCAATATTGTTCTTGCACAATTGGCTCACTATATGACACACATAGAAGCCAATACTATGGCACCAGCTTTTGAGGAAAGAAAAAAATATCGCACGTCAACTGGCAAGGAGATAGGCAGTGACACTCAAACCTGTCTCCCTGGTCTGGTGGGTGGGTCAAGTTTGATGGCGTTTTTAACTAGTCCCCAGTGATGCCAGGCTGGTGGTGGTAACAATTAGGGTAAAGCTTTTTCCCATTATGCATGCCCAGGCAATTTTGGCTCTGTGTCACCTGTAACAACTTAAGCAATTGTTAATCACTTTGAGCTGGTTCTGCAGTTACAGGGGATGGTGATGAACATGTGAGGAAACCCAGCATAGGCTGGAGGAGAGAATGATGGATGGGGATTGGCTCCTGAAGGGTATCAGAGAAACTTGACTGAGCAGGTGATGTTGAGCAGGACTGAGGGCAGTGAGAGTGGGGCCTCGCTGGCACCTGGGGGCAATATGTGCAAAGGCTTGGCAGGGGAACTGATCTGCCCAGAGAGGATGCCCTTCCAACCACTTACATCTATGCCTCTTGGTCACATGTGGGCCCCATGCTGAGGGCCAGGGAAGGAAAGAGAAGCAAGGAGGGAGGGTCCCTGTTTTCTCAGCTTCATCAGGGAGACAGGGTTAGATACATGACGATGTTGCACGGTGGTCGGGGTGCTGATGGGGCTGTCGCAGTAACAGAGAGACATGGAGGCAGTGTGGGTGGACCCAGATGGGCCTGGTTCACTCCTTGCTCTGAGGCTTCCTTCTTCAGCTCCCAGAGCCTCTGTACCAGACTCCTGGTCTGGATGATCTTGGAGGCATCTTTCCAGGTCAGGTGAGATGGATAGTTAGGTGGATGGAAGGGCAGAAGGACAGGCAGTCCTAGATCCTGGTCTCTTCCCAAGCGCCTCAGTCCCCCTGGCCTCACACTGCCTGGGTTTCTCTGAGTGCAAGACGTTCATAGCCTATTTTCAAGACTCTGTGACACAAATGTTCTAAGTGTTCAACATCGTCCCATTCTAACATCCAATTGCATTCTTGTTTTGTGAAACTCACTTTGATTTTGGCTGTTTTAGTATCTTTCTATCCTATATTTTGAATCTTTGAATATTACAACATTTTGTTATTCAAATTTGTTTCAACATCCTCTGAGTCCCCCTTGGTGAATGCAGCCTTCTGTGACCCTGTGAAGTGCACACTCTCACCCGCTGCTGGTGTGGACATTGAGTCCCCCCAACCTCAGTCTCCCCAAAGCTTCCAGCTACTTCCTCAATACTTTCCTTTAAATCATGTCCAGTAAACCATCCATGGTCCCCTCTGGGGCCCACTTCAGACTTTCTGAATTTGTCGCTGTCACACAATATTCTTAGTTATGACCATGGCAATTAGAATGACTATGCTGGGTCAACTTTTGCTGGATTTAGTACTGACAGCGAGTCAGAGCCTTGCTCAATGAGTAGGCCATCGGTCACCCTGGCTGTGCCTGACGGGTGTCCACTTGGTGGACAGCACTTGCCACAGTTATGCAGTGACTCATCCCAGGCTCCTGTAACCACCCAAGGGGTTTACCTTGCCCACTGCATAGACAGAGCTGATTCATCAAGGCAGGGGAATTGCAATAGAGAAAGAGTAATTCACCCAGAGCCAGCTGTGCAGGAGACCAGAGTTTTGTTATTACTCAAATCAGTCTCCCCTGAGCATTTGGAGTTTTTAAGGATAACTTGGTGGGTGGGAGGAAGCCAGTGAGCCAGGAGTGCTGATTGGTCAGGGATGAAATCGTAGGGAGTGGAAGCTGTCCTTCTGCACTGAGTCAGTTCCTGGGTGGAGGCCACAAGATCAGATGAGCCAGTTTATTGATCTGGGTGGTGCCAGCTGATCCATCAAGTGCAGGGTCTGCAAAATATCTCAAGCACTGATCTTAGGAACAGTTTAGGGAAGGTCAGAATCTTGTAGCTTCCAGCTGCATGACTCCTAAACCATAATTTCTAATCTTGTGGCTAAGGTTAGTCCTACACAGGCAATCTAGTCCCCAGGCAAGAAGGAGGTCTGCCATGGGAAAGGGCTGTTAATTGTCTTTGTTTTAAACTATAAACTATAAACTATAAACTAAGTTTCTCCCAAAGTTAGTTCAGCCTACACCTGGGAATGAACAAGGACAGCTTGGAGGTTAGAAGCAAGATGGAGTTGATTGAGATCTCGTTCACTGTCTCAGTCTTAATTTTGCAAAGGCAGTTTCACTCCCACAGGCAGAGGATGCAGCCTCTCTCAAGCAGTGCTTGCCTGTGCCACCTGGGCCCTGCAGGGAGCCCACCCGGGCTGGTTGGGTTCCTGGCTTTCCCTCCATTTCCTACCCAGAGCTTTCATGTTCTGTCCGTCCTCTGCTCTCAGGACAGCATCAGACCTTTTATCTCTGCAGGCCTCTCTTCAAGATTTTGGATTCTGATTCCAGACCCCAGTGGAGGAGGCCCAGTCTTTGTTAATGATCCCTGAGTCCCAGGCATAGTGTGACCTAATGGTTAGATCACAGGCTTTGGCCAACCCTGGTCTCTTCCACTTCCCTGCTGAGACTTCAGGAAGGTTACTTAACCTCTCTGAGTTCAGTCTCCTCAGTGTGAGTTGAAGAGAATAGCACCTACCTTGTGGGGTGGATTAAGTGTAGCAACACCGGTAACAAGCTCAGCGAGGATTCTTTTATTGTTGCTATCCTGTTGTGTCACAGCTGGTGACTTATCCGCCCCAAGAGCATTCAGGTCGCCCCTCTAGGCTTCTCGCCATTGGAGCAGTGGGAAGAAAATGGGCCCCGGAGCCCACAGACTCAGGTTCAGGTTCAGCCTCCAGCACTCACTCAGTGTGTGTCTTGGGCAAGTGGCTTAACCTTTGTGAGCCCCATCGGTTTTTCCCTCTGTAAATTGGCACACTAATACCGAGCACATAGGGTTATCGTGATGACTTCATGAAGGTACATCAGATGGAGGCAGATTCCTGGGCTCAAATGACACTTTTGAGGCATACTTGGGGGTGGGACTCTGAACAAAACACAGGCCTCTCTGTTCCTCGCATCCTCATCTGTAACGTGGAGACTGGGAGTCTCTGCTGTGGGGACTCCGGGACCTAAGAGAGCTCTCAGTGCATGCTAACTGGCACTGTAACTTTCATCATCATCAGTATTGTTGTTATTATTACTCTGTTTGCAGGCAAGCACCCCATCTTATCTTCATGCATCAAGCCCCTGGCACAGGGTCTGGGCATAGTAAAGACTTGACACTCACCAGAGCAGGAAAAGAAGGGACCTGGGAGCACACTGCCTGGGTTCAAGGTCCAGCTCCACCACTTCTGAGCTGTGTGGCCACGGACAAGTTTCTAAACCTTTCTGAATTTCAGCATCTTCATCTGTAAAACAGGCGAGAGGGGTGGATAACAATAGGACCTCCTTCATGAGTTGTTGAAGTAACTAAGTGAACTAATGCATGAAAAGTACTTAGCACAGTGCCTGGCACACAGTAAGTGCCAAGCCAGCGCTAGCTTTGATTCTTCCTGGCCCTAAAGGAATGTTGGCACTGAGGGGCTTCTAAAGATCTCCTTTTCTGCCACTACTGTGCTTTGAGATGAGGAAACTGAGGCCAAAAGACATTAAATTAAACGTTTGGCAATAAGACAGTATATGACTGTGCTAAATTATGCAGGGCAGACAATTAGAGAACAAAATGATCTATAATAAAGGGCTAATTGGGCGGGACAGATGCTAAGTGGACCAGGAGACTGAGATGAAGGTGAGAAAAATGCAGCCTGGGACGAGGACGGCCTCGGCCAGGGCCCAGCTGTTCTTGTTAATGACATTGATGTTCCCTCTTAACACAGCCATGCATCCTTGCCGTGAAGCATTTGGCAAGTGCAGGCATTTATATAAGAGAGTATATAACTCATCTTGTGTCTTGCCTTTCAAAGATAGTAGTTTTTCCTGATTAATATCTTTCTTCATTTATTTTTCTCTTCATATACAACTATATATTTTCGTAATTGCTTTCCCATTGGCGTGGCTGTCAGGATAGACTAGGATATGATTAAAAAAAGCAACCCCCCAAAATAACAAAGATGGTTTCTTGCTCTTGCTACGTGTCATCAGTGGTCTGCAGGGAGGACCTGGTCATCACAGACAGCAGGGACTGTCACCGATGGAGGCTCCACTGTCTGAGGATGTCAACATCTCCACATGTACTTCTAGAGTCACTGTGACAGGGAAAGAGGACGGGGGAGCTGAGCGCTGACTCAGATGCTCTCACCTGGAAGGGACACTCACTGCCTCTATTCATACTTCATTGTCCAGTGCAAGTCTTATGGCCACCCTCACATGAAGGCCGTGGGAGATGCCATTCTCCTCCGGGTCCAGATAAAGAAGTGGACATTGGTGGACCCAGCTGTGTCCTTCCATGTGCAGATACAGATCTGAGGCTTTCCTACCTGACACTCCAGGCTGATCAGCTTCCCACTGCATTGTATATTCTTGGAAATTGTCCATGTGATCAGTAGTCTCTAATTTATTTAACAATCTCCTATTTATGTAATTTGGATGGTTATATTTTTTACTGTCATAACACTGCAATAAATATTTTCATTCTTCAGTCTTCTAAATTTCTATTTTGTTAGAATAGCCTCCTACAGGAGATGTTGGTAAAATAGTATGAATTTATAGAAATTACACATGGCTGAGACTTAGGGAGTGAATAGTCTTCCTGGTAAATGGGAGGTTGTGAATGATCAGATCACGTGCTCTCCTTACCAGCACAGTCACTGGGTCAGCAGGAAGGTCTCCCACAGCAGCTCTGCTGGCCAAGGCGGGGAGCACCTGGGCTATGGGCTCAGGGCCTTCGCCATCCATGCACCGGCAGTCACTCGGCTGGGCCGGTTGGCTCTCAAGCCTGAGTCCACCCCTGTACGATGAGGGCCGTGATGCTCTCTGGCCAATTCACTCTTCAGGAAACAGGATCTGCGAGGGGCCTGGTAAGGTGCAGACCTTGTCGGGGTTACCAGTTGCTAGAACCATCCTTATGCAGGCGGGAGGCAGTGGGTGGTGTCACATGGCCAAGCAGAGGCAGGACCGGTGGCGCCTCCCTGTCTTGCCCAGGCTCTCCTTCCTCATGTGGCTGCGTGCACCTTGTGGCATCTCAGAGACATGTGGAGGGAGTTGGGCACCTCTCAAGGGTGGAAGAGGGGTGGCACCAAATTCCCAGGTGACCATCAAATCAGGATGAAAGTTGTGAAAGTTATCTGTGCAAAAATGCTAGGCTGAAAATAAAAGCAAGAAAAGCCATCTGTCTCCTGTCCTGAGAGAGATTGTGTGGGAATAGCCAGTGCCTAGAGGGCAAGAGAGGCCAAGCAGGGAAGTGGGCAGTGAAGAGTCAGTGTGGGCAGAGTCACTGACCTTGGTCTCCCACCCAGGGCATTTGGGGCAAGTTTGGCCCCACCAAACTTGCATGGCCAAGACCTACATCTCTGGATGGAAGTTCCACATTCCACAGCTGAATGGAGAGCTCTGATCCTGTCTGGCTTCACACTAAATGATCTCTGAGTCTTCTACTGGTGTCAGCCCCATTTTCCTGGGCAGGGGTTGTGGGGCTGAAGGCCTCAGGGCTGGATGGAGAAAACAGAAAAAGAATGCTATCACAGGAGACGGTGAGGCTGGTCTGTTAGTAAGTGGATGGAACCAAATCCTCGTGAAGAATTTGCTTAACTGACTTGTTCACAGCAACTCCCTGTAATCACTCTCATGCTCCGTGGACACTTTTCTTATCTCCATCCACCCCCGCACCCCCGCACCCCCACAATGCTTTAGTCTTTTTTACCACCTTTTTGCTTAACAACAAGACAACACTTTGTCACATTATCTTCATAAAGATCCTCCAGGAGAAACACAGCGGAGCTGATTCTGTGGAACCAATGAAACCATTTTGTAAATTACTGAAAGTGAGGAGAAATTAGAGCAGCATTTACGTCTATTGCAGCTGGAGATGGAGAGAAAGGTGGTCTGGGTGGGGGTGAGGCTGTGGGTGGAGAGTCCTCATTAGTCATAGTAGTGGAGGCAGCATGGACAGTGGAGAGAGTCCTGCACTGGGGGCCCAGGGCCTGGAGTCAGGGTTCTGCTGGGTACTGAGCTTTGAAGAACCCCCGGGCCTCCACCTAGAACCCTCTGAATGTGCACATAGGTGTGTAGATATATGCAGTGCGTACATAGACACATGCAGCCACACACAGATTTACACAGACACACGAAACACACACATAGATCCGCATAAACATCCCCCATGCACATGCAGACACAACCACAAACATTCCGTGCACACACATGCACACAGGAACGCATGTGCATGAATTCACATTACAGGCAGACACATGTCCACTTGGCCAAGGTCAGAGGCAGAGGTAGCTTTCGAAGCCTGATCTGCAGGAGAGGTGAGCCTGTCAGGCAGAGGGGAGTGGGGGGCTGTGAGGGTCAGCACCCTCCCTGCCACCCATGGGGTGGATCTGAGTACCTGGCCAGTGCTGCCATTCTCACCCTCTCAGGAGTCAGGAATGCATTCTGCTCTCTCAGCCCTGAGGGGTCCCCTGCCCTGAGCCCCTACTCCTGCTCTTCCCCTGACCGCCCTGAGCTAACAGGCACAGACACTGCCCTCTCTGGCTCCTTGGCCAAGAGTAAAGTGCTCTACGCATGGGACAATATGCAGCAAGTGCACAGCTGTGCCAGGCAGGACTTGGCCCTGGTGAAAGGTACAGATTTGTCAGGCTAAGGATTTGCCAGGGCACTGGAGAGTCAGCAGCCAAACACGGATATGACCCATCTATTAGGTAATTTTCTGCTGCCCTTGACCTAAGGTTGTGTGATTTCAAGGGAGGAGGAAGAGTCATTCCGGTGAGAGCAGAGAAGCAGGAAAAACACGCTGTAGAGAGAACAAAACAGGTGCGTGGAGAGAAGTGGAGATGAGCTGCAGGGTGGGGTGGGCGAGTGAGTGGCTGTCTGGCATCCCAGCTGGTGTTCCAGGCCCTGGTTCCAGGCTCTGGTAGGCTGGTCTTCTGTAAGTTCCATTAGAAACTTCCCCTCTTCCCTGCCCTCCTCCAGCCTAGTACAATACCCCTCCACACACAATTTTTCTTTGCCTAAGCTGGAATGAATGGGTTTCTGTTACTTGCAAAGAGCCCTGACTCAGACACCAGGCAAACCTATTTATTTCTAAAACTCCTTTTAAAAAAAAGCATCATTTCCAACAACAATGAATGTATTTCGCTCAGAAAGGCCTTGTCAAATAAGAGGAATGAGGCATTTGCAAACCTACGTGAAAATTAAACCCACAATCTGGGCACACACTGGTTTGACAAGTGATAATTAACTGTTGCCAGTATAATTTAGTTTGAATGCAAATGTGTTTTTCATTAAAAAGTAATCAAAGAAGAAGATGTATGAATGGCCAATAAATCAAGAGAAGATGCTCGACATCATTAGTCATCAAAGAAATGCAAATTAAAACTACAATGAGATGCCTTTCTACACCCACCAGACTGGCTAAAATTAAAAAGACTGAAAATAACAAGTATTGGTGAGAATGTGGAAGAGCTGACTCCTCATACATTGCTGGTGGGAATATAAAATGTTAGACTGCAGAAAACGGTCTGGCATTTTTTTTTTTTTTAAAGTTAACACGCATCTACCATGATCCAGCCACTCTGCTCCATAGGTGTTTATCCAAGACTCTGTGCTCGACTGCGGCACTCAGCTCTTCTGCTAAAAAGATTTTCAGAATAGGTGCTGAGTATCCACCACTCACCGCTGGGACTGGACGTAGGCTCTGGAAACAACGCTGGGATTATAGGTCTCTGTGCCTTCTGTGTGTCCCACAGACCAAGTGCAGTCCTCAGCAGGTGGATCAGCGAGTCTACCTCTTGCTAAGGGACCAGCGTCCTCCTCTGTGCGTGCTGCGGCCTGAATGTGCCCACAGCCAACTGGCAGGGCACCAGCATTGACTCCAACTCAGGGAAGGAGATGGGTGTCTCATCTCTCCAGCCCCTACCATACCCCAGGTCCTGCAGGGGTCATATCGTATTCCTCATTTTACAGAGCAGAAAATGGATGCTTAGAGACATGCACTCACCCGTTCAAGGCCACACAGCTGGTGAGGGACCAAATAGAGAGAGATGTGAACTCTGACTTACCTGACTCTCAAGTCTGGGCACACACACTGCCACTTCCTCTTCCTTTAATCCATTCAACTCCTCTGCGTCTCAGTTTTCTCATCTGTAAAATGGGGATAAAAATGATACTTGCCTCACGGGTTTGTTATAAAGATTAAATAAGTTAATGCACAGAGCAGTGCCTGGTACATAGAAATGTCTCAATCAACATTCGTTATGACACTTATTAATTAGTTCAGATAATAACTAATATCATTATGCCACCTTTATTCCTTCCTTCTATGGGGCTGATTGGCTTTTCCCCCTTAATCATCTCTGTATCCCTCTCTGGACTTTGTCCTTGAAAGGGACCCTGTGACATTGAGAGTAGGGTGGGCATTTGTTTCCTAGCCTATGCAGGTTAGACTCTCAGACAGACATCTGAGAAACCAATAGCCAGAAACCGCCAATCACTTAATAGAAGAATCTAACAGTGTGAAAAGGGCTTTAAATGCCCGCATTTAATTGCATACAAAGAGTTTGATCTCATTTCATAGGAGCCACTTCTATTTCCCTTTCTTCTCTGGAACTTCTTCTTCTAAGAGTAATTTGCGATGATCAGGGACAATTTGAAGAATGTGGCAAACTTGAGAAGGGGAGTCCCGCCTCCCTCTGGGGCTGCGCTTCTCCGGCTCTCCCTCTCTTCTGGAAGCAGGCAGAAACTCCCAGGTCACAAAAGCAGGCTGGATGCACGGCGTTCACCCTGCGTGATGGACAGCAGGGACGCATCAAGTCTGTGGTCAAGGGACCTGCGTTCTCTGGGCAGCCTCTGTGGGACTGGGTCCCTGTTGTCCCTGCGGGGGAAGAGTTGGGCTCTGAGATCACTCCGCAAGCTGAACTTTTGTCAGAACTGGCCCCTGTTTGGGTCAGTGTGGACACCCACACACATCTCATTTCCTCAGAGCAAAGCTCCTGGCCCCTCATTCAGAGCCTGGCGATAGGTACTTTATCACAGTCCAAACAGCTTTTCTCCCCTCTCTAGGCTCACAGCTGCTGGAGGCATCAGACAGAAGTGGGAGAGGGGCTGAGTGAGGCAGATACCAAGGGAGTGAACTGGGTGGACGGATGGGCCAGGAGTGAGGCAGGATCTGGACAACCATGAGCAGACAGGGGAGCATTTGGTGAGTGGCCATGTGTCTTTCAAACCATATTGTGTTTCTAAAGGCAGTTTACAAAACACACAGTATGTGATAGGGTTAATTCGTTCTTTCAACCAACGCTTACTGAGCACCTATTACGTGCCAGGCCCCATGCCGGTGCTGAGATGCACCGAGAAGTGAGACTCGGCCCCTACCCTCAGTTTGGGGAGGGGGCACACGTCAAGAAAAGACCCCTTTGCCACCCCACAATGAAGGATGTGCCCTCGCGGTGGGGACATGGTGGGGGTGTCTGTGTGACTAACGCTGACTCTGTTCCAGGCCTGCAGTCAGATCTCCTAATGTCCTAGTGAGTTTGGGGATTTAGGGAATCATCCTAGTTTAACAGGGAAAGTGACCAAGGCTCAGGTGGGGAGATACTTGTCTGATCTCCTGGACCCAGGTTTTCCGAGTTCTCAACCTGAGCGTTGGCCTCAGCATCACTCAGCCTCAGGTCTCACAGGACAATTGCAGCCACAGCCTCGACCCATCCTCATTCCTGGGCCACGCTGCCGACTTCCTCATACTGACATTAATTATACTTCCTGGAGGTTAATTTGTAAGGAGACAGTAAAAATGTGTTGTTTAAATAGTGATTATTAAAATCATCCTGGGGTTTTGCTACATAATAGGTAATTATCTGCAACATAATTGGGAAAACAACGTAGTCAGTTCCGTTTAGCTCTTTCCACAGAACACAGAATTAATCCTGGGGAGTGCACGGCATACTCAGTGTGATGTTTGCTCAACCGTACTCTTATTACCTCTGAATTGAAGTCACTGTAGGGACCTTCGGTGGGAGGAGAACATGCTGATTTGCTAAGACCTGGATCCCAGATGTCTGAGTAGAGACGCTTTCCTCCAAAGTGAGAGTTTTCTGCTCCACAAATGACACTGCCTCGTGCCCAGCAAGAACACATTGAACCATTTGTCCAAGTAGGCGTTATGCATTTGCACAATCACTTTTTCGCTTATCGTTTTTTTATACCCATTCATTTGGCTCTTTGGTATTTTTCATTTGTTCGTTTTTTCTTTCATTCATTTTACTCACACAGTCATCATGTGTGAATGTATTCCCTGATCCACACCTTGGTTTATTTGTTTCTGCTTCCATCGATTGTTCTTTCATTTTGTCACTGCATTCATTCGTGGATTCGTGATTCCTCGGTCCATTCATTTATTCAATGCTTCATGCAGTTGTCAATTTGTTCATTCGTTCATCATTCAACAACGAATGATTTGCTCATATACGGTGTGTTGGGTGCGTCTGTCAGGTGTGAGTGCAGCCAGGCCCATTGGCGTATTCTGGGCGTTTCACTAAAAAGGGCCCTGGGGCTTATCCTTTTTTAAAGCAAACCTTTTAGTGCAGCCTAATGAAATGTGAGACTTACACAGAAGAGAGTACACAAATGGTAGGCGTATGGCTAAAGAACTCTCTGAAACTAAATACACCTATGGGACCAGTGCAGATCAAGAAAGAGAATGTTACCAGGACTCCAGGAGTCCCCTCACAGCCCGCTTGTCACTCTTTCTCCAGGTCAGGACAGGTGAGCAGCGCCCTGCCTTCTAACCCTGCGTATCATCTGTGCCTATTCCAGAACTTCACGCAAATGCACTCACACTGTCTGGTGCTCCTACGTGTCTTGTTTCCACTTTGTTCAACATCATGTGTGTGTTTTATCCAGGTCGCCGTGTTAAGTTGCACACTGTTGATTCTTATTGATGTGCGATGCTTGTATGTTGTATGAATATGCAGCTATTTGTCTGCCCATCTAACTCTAGATGAGATCTGAGTACTTTCCAGTTTAGGGCTGTTAGGAACAGGGCTGCTACGAAGTTCTTGCAAGTGCTTTTTGGTGAACATATGGGTGAATTTCTGCTGGGCAGATACTTACGAGTGGAATTTCTGAGTCATCAATTACACATAGGTTCAGCATCAAGAGAGACTGCCGAACAGTTGTGCAAAGTGGTGCTTCCAACTTATACTCCCACCAGCAGTGTATGAGGCTTTGTCCACCGACTTGTCCCTGAGCAACCTGCCCTCCCATGACCTTACCTGGTCCTTGGGCGGCCTCAGGTCCTCTGGCCCTGCTGCTCAGTTCTCCCTCCCAGTCTTTGTCCTTCCCTGGGTCTTTGGTGCAGGACTCTCTGCGCCTGGGTCCTGCTGTTGGCTCCTTCCAGGCCTGGTCCTGGAGACATATTCTCAAGCCACTCTGGGTGGCATCATCTGGGCCTGGTATTGCCTGGCTGCCTTCCCCACACTAGGGCCTTCCTTGCTGGAAGGGCCCCCTTTGCATCCTGGGCAGCCTTCTGGGGGTCCACGGATCAGGTGCTCTACTGAGCACTTGGGGATCTTTGTTAAACCAAGTTTGGGGCCTGCCCTTGTGGCGTTCATAGACTAGTGTGGAGATAGAGCCTGGGCTTATCTTCCTATGCTTCAAAGGTGGGCAGTTGAGTCTAAGAGGAAGAGAGGGACGGAAAACTTCATGTTGAGAGAATGCTAGACCTTGGCATGTGATTTACTGGAGGGATAATGTCATGGGGCAGAAGATGCAAGAACTTTAGAGTCGATTGGTCCTGGGCTCAAATTCCAGTTGCTCCACGCCCAGCTGTGTGATGGAAGATGCTAGCACCAATCTTGGTGGCACTGACAGTGTGTGCAGGAGATGCCCAGCAGGCTGTGGGAAATGCAGAGACTGGGGGAAAGGGCCCTGGAGTTAGCGCTGGTAGATCTGGCTTCACCTCTGGACGCTCCCTGGAGGCTGTCGCCAGCAGAAACTCCCTCTCCTGCTGTTTTCTTTCTCTGACTCACAGTGTGACCTTGGGCAGGTCCGGCTCCCTCTCAGAGTCTCAGCTGTCACATTCGTGAAATGGAGATAGTTCACCTCCTGGGACTATGAGGACCGAGGCGATGGAGGTGATGATGTCTAAGGAACTCTGCGGCCTCGTTCATCCGGGGCAGTCACGGCGTTCTCACCTCAGATGACGTTTCCTCTCACTCTTGTTCTTTGCATTTTCCTCCAGGATTATCCTTCCCTCCTCCTTCCCACACTGTTCTCATTTGCCTTCTTTCATCCTAGTTTTACTTTCACTTATTATAATTTTATATTAGAAGAATCATGAGAGACCAGCTGGCCCTGCATTTTACACATTGGGGAAACTGAGACACAAAGAGAGAAAGCAATGGCCTCAAGATCACCCAGCCAGCTGCGGTTCAGCTCCTAGCTCCACACAGGAGCTCCAGCCCCAGAAGGATGAATGTCCTCACTTTGACGTGGTGCCTACTCTCTATGCTCCAGGAAGACGTCTAACCTTGTCTAGGAATTTCCTGGCTGATACTTGCAACAAGAGGAAAGCCCAGCAAGTGTGAAGCCAGTCTTTGAAAAGCTGGAGGCTAATTTGCCCTGGAGCTATATCTTCTCTTTAGATCCCAACAGTAGCTAAGTTTTCTGATCTAAAGTGGCTGTCAGTTTCATTCCAAATAAGGTGCATTTGATCTGCTGCCTGGGTGAATATTGTTTGCTATTACATCTAGTTTAAAAATCCCGTTGAAAAAGTTGATTACAGAAGAAGGGGTTTGATTTGGGAAAATTCAAGCGTGTGCATGTGTGTGTACGTGCATGTCTCCCAACATTTATTTAATTTTTAAACCAAGAGCAAATCATCTTTAAAGGCTACCTTCCCCTTAAAAATACTCCAGATAGGCCAGGCACGGTGGCTCATGCCTGTAATCCCAGCACTTTGGGAGGCCGAGGTGGGTGGATCATCTGAAGTTGGGAATTCGAGACCAGCCTGACCAACATGGAGAAACCCCGTCTCTACTAAAAATACAAAAAATTAGCCTGGTGTGGTGGTGCATGCCTGTAATCCCAGCTACTTGGGAGGCTGAGGTAAAAGAGTCGCTTGAATCCGGGAGGTGGAGGTTGTGGTGAGTCGAGATCGCGACATTGCCCTCCAGCCTGGGCAAAGAGAGAGAAACCCCGTCTCAAAAACAAACAAACAAACAAACAAACAAACAAAACTCCAGATAGCTGTCACTCAGGTACATGTGGAACCTGTGAAATGTGAGTGTTTTATCACTTAACTAAGCCTTTCTCCACTGCTGTGAAGACCTTGGGAAGAGACTCTCCCCTGCGCTGCACCATTGGCAATTTCTCTTTGCAGCCTGAGGTTTGTTTTTTCTTTTCTTTGCAATTCCCTCTGAGAGTCTGGATGGAGCTACTGAACTCAGGGAAACGAGGCCAGGTAGCTTCAGGATTTGGCTTCAGATTTATCAATACCTTCAACTAACTGATAATAATAACAGCTGTTATTTCTACAGGGCCTATTGTGTGCCAGGCACAGTGCTAGATGCTTTTTTGTTTGTCTAACTATTATTCATTATCTACAACCCTCACCACAACCCTGGAAAATACATGTTTGTCTTAGCTCCTGCCCTGATTTGATCTATCCACTGCCTGGATGGTTGCAGGGGCTGCCCAACCATCTGCCTGATTCCACTCTCACCCACTGTGGTCTCCTCTCCACTGAGCAGCAGGAGGGAGCCTTTTAGAATCCCCGTGCAACCACTTCCTTCCTTGCTCACACCCTCCATGGCTCCCATCTTCCCCAGGTTAAAGCCAGAGTCCCTCACTGGTCCCCAAGACCCTGTGACCTTTCTGGCCTCACCTCCCTGGCACCTGTCACTCTGCTGTCTAGGATGTCCTCCCTAGATGTTCTCATGGCTCACACCTCTTATGATCAAGTTGAGTCTAAAGGTTAGAGTTAGGCTTGGGTGATATTTAAGAATCTGGTTAGGTTTTTTTTTTTTTTTTTTTGAGATGGAGTCTCGCTCTGTTGCCCAGGCTGGAGTGCAGTGGCGCGATCTCGGCTCACTGCAAGCTCCGCCTCCTGGGTTCACGCCATTCTCCAGCCTCAGCCTCCTGAGTAGCTGGGACTACAGGCACCTGCCACCGCGCCCGGCTAATTTTTTGTATTTACCAATACCTTCAACTATCTGATAATAATAACAGCTGTTATTTCTAGTATTTTTAGTAGAGACGGGGTTTCACCGCGTTAGCCAGGATGGTCTCAATCTTCTGACCTCGTGATCCACCCACCTTGGCCTCCCAAAGTGCTGGAATTACAGGTGTGAGCCACCGTGCCCGGAGATTCTGGTTAGGTTTAAGGGCAATGCTCCTGCCACATTTCCTACAAAGCCCGCCTAGGGCAGGAGGTAGTGAATGCTCTCTGGGCATCTGAGGGCCTGGGCAGAAACAAGCTAGCACAGCACAGAACATTTTAAGGACAGATCATTTATCTTAGAAAAAAGTCATGTTAATTCTTATTCCGTTCCATAATATTTGCTTGGATTAAAAAAAACCCCTCCTACCAAATCGTTGAGTGATATTGATGTTTAGGAAGCACTGGCTCATGGTTCAAAGAGGTGCTGTGCCTGGGATACCACCAACTGGAGCGGCAGAGATCTAGGGGTAGGTGAGGTAGGATGAGGCTGAAACTAGAGGTGGCACAGAGGGCCTTTGACAGGTCACCAGCTCCTGTCAGGATCACTGGCTTTGGTGCAAACAGGAGCCTTGAATGGGCTCATTTTAGCCTCAGTTTCCTCATCTTTAAAAGGGAGCTCACAACGGGGATTACTCCCAGAGCTGTTGTGAAGAGTCAGTGGAATGATGTGTGCGTAGCGGCCAGCACACAGCGCCGCTCAGTTAATGCAGCATCATTGCTGTTCAGTCACCAAAGCAGAAGTGAGGCTTGCAATCAACTGTGTCTGCCTGTAAACAACCCCGTCATTCCACAGCAAGCTCCCCAACTTCCAACAACTCTGAACACAGTGGAAACAGGCCTGCACTTGTCCGGAGTGAATGTTGGTCATTGAGCAAGCAGGGTGGGTACACAAAGGGTGCTGAGCCTCCTTCTGCTTCTGGTTTGGACAGGGGAAGGCATTGAATCAGCATGACCTGGAAGCCTGTTCCTGGGAGGGACGATAGTAGGTGCTGGCTGGCATCGCTCATGAATGGCAGTGGCTCTAAGTGCCCATGGAGAGAGAGAGACCTGGGAAAATCCATTGGGAAGGCACCAAAGAAAATTAGCCTTTGGGTCATCTGTGGCCGTTGGGCCAGGAGTCACTGAACTGTATGTAGTTCACCCATCAGATGTGTCTGCGACATTGAGCGTCTTCTCTCTCTTGAGATCGTGTGACTCCTTTATTAACAGTAACAGTCATCATTGTTGAGTATCTTTTTCATTCATTTTAATGAATATCTATGAGTCCCCATTGGGTGCTGGGTGCTGGGATGACAATGGTGAGCCCCACAAATGACCGAGATGGGCCAGCTGGACCCCCTGCCCTGTCGCTGCAGTTGCGGTTGCTGTTATGATGCGAGAGCTTCCTGTCCAGGCTCTCGCGTTCCTGTTGCTTGGTTTCAGGCTCTCTTTTCTGCCCTCATCATCTGCTGGCCCTTGGTCTTTTCATACGCTTGGAGCTGCAGCTGGGGCTGGAGGGGTCAGGGAGGGAAACAGCCACTTGGAGGACGTGTCCGAGAGCCAGGTAGGGATCTTCTTCCTGTTTCTTCCTCTAAGAAATGACAATTAACTCAAATTAATTCAAGCTCAGCCCATACCTGAAGAAGAAGCATAAGCTGTTTAGATTCATTTTCTCCGTCAGCTTCTCAAGCCTGGTGTTAATCTATTCATCAGCTGAGCTCGTCAGGAGCAAACATGCTTCTTCAGGAGTTTTCCAACAGGAGATAAACACCTCATTAAGTTAAACACATTAACCTGAGAACGGTACTGATGTCAGACAGACTAATGAACGTCGTTATAGGGAATGCACCGCGGTCCTCAGAGGGGCCCCACCCAGCATCGGGGGCTCCCACAGATTGGCTCAGCTACTGCAGGGTGTGGGATCATCAGCGGAGGGAGGGAGACGGAAAAGGGGCTGTTGCTGGAGCCGTGGTCATCGTCAGCCCTGTGAGCTGTGCCCTGATTAATTCTGGCATCTTTGAATGCCTGCGAAGGGCGTGTGGCCAAAGGAGGAGCCCTGTGTGCCTCACTGTTGGGTCCAAGGGGGTTGGGAGGAAGCTGAGTGCAGCCTCTGAAACAGGGGGGAGGGCAGGATGGCCGAGTTGGGCATCAGAATCCCAGGTTCTGGTTCTACGCCTTCTCCACCTAGTGCAGGAGGCTCAGTTCCAGCCCCTCTCCAACAGGCCAAGCTCTGCACTGAGCACTTCCACAAGCATCGAGCTCAGCTACCCTCGCAGAAACCCAGGCAGACAGGGGTTTATGGCCCGGGGTTGTGGATGAGGAAACTGAGGCTCAGAGGAGTTAAGTGACTTGTCCAAGACCACCCGGCTTGTGGGTGGGAGAGAGACAGGCCCAGGCTGGCCGAACCCTGGTGCAGGTTCCCCGGCAAGGCCCTGCTGCCTGCTTCCTGGTGCTCTGTCTTCCAACCCCTCCTCCAGGACTCTGGAGCATCTTTATGGGGGCTGTGTGGGGAGGGGCTGTCTCCGCCACCACGCAGGAGCCAGGGTGTAGACCCCACAGGGCTGAGGACAAGGGGGACCCTCACTTACATATGGCTCAGGAAGGCCTGGTCATGAGCCCTGGGCCATCACTGTTCTAGTCTCCATTTTTTCATCAACAAAATGGGCTGAGTCTCGCCACCCCACAGGCTTGCTGTGAGGATCAAATGAGCCGACGAAGGCACAGTTCTCCACACACAGCAGGTGCTCAGGACGCGCTGATCCCTCCCACTCTGCGCTGCATCCTGGCCGAGCCAGCCCCAGGATCGTCACTGTCACTGGGGAGAGGCTGAATGGGGCCAGGTGGAACATGAAGGAGTGGACCCCCTTCCTGAGGTCTAGCCCAGCAGCCAGGGCAGTCCCAGATCCCACAGTCCACTCACATTCATTGAGGACTCAACCTATTCCAGTTACCACAGGGCACAGAGATGACCACAGCATGGATTTCATATCCCAGTGGGGAAAATGACCCTGGGGCACGGGAGAGAGTCATAGGATGGGACCAGAGCTACTGGGAACGGCACAGAGAAAATCTGGATATGGTGTGGAGGAGGTACTGGGGACAAACCAGCCTCCTCCTGGGGACAGACGCCGAAGACTCTGTGTAAAGGGCCAGAACTCAGGCCTTGCTGGAATGCATTTGTTTTCCCTGAAAACGACAAGCATCTGGAAAATTGCTGCTGGCCCCTCTCCCTGATGTGGCTTTCAGGCAGGTTGTGTCTCGTGGGTGGGAGGCATGAAGACCCAAGACCTCTTTCCAGCCTTGCGTGCAGATGGGCTGGCCCTGCCACCCTCTGTCAGTAGAAGCTGGAAGGGCTGGGCACAGCCCTGCGGTGACTACTGCAATTCGGAGCTGGTGTTTCTAGCCTAGCTGCACATTTCTGAGCGTGGCTTCCCCTCACTGTGAGCACCTGCTGTTTCGTAAGGTGGGCGCTGAGCATTCTGGCTGAGCATGGAGGCTGCAATTTCATCACAGGTCATAGCACTTCGCATGGAGATTGACACAAATTCTGCATAAAATGCTCCATGGAATTCTGCTGTAGTTACTTATTTAATTCCCCCATCTCCTGGAAGTTCTTTGGTGGCAGTCCTATGTCTATTTTACTTACTGTCTTTTCCTCCATGCCTGAGACATGTAATGGCACACTTTAAACATTTGTTGAGTGGTTGAAGAAAGGGGACACTGAAAGCAAGAAATGGGTTCTAGCAACTCCTTTAAAATTTCTCTAGGCACGGGAGAAAAACCTGTGGAATTTTAGGAACAAAGATGGTGATAAAGAGAGTAAAGAGAGGAGTGAGGAGTCAAGACACTTGATGAAATACCGCAAGGCAGTTGAGCCAAACAGCTTTGTGGTGAGAGAGTTATGGTGTATCAGCCAGCTCCTGCTGCATAACAAACCATCACAAACTTATTGGCTTAAAATAACAAGCATTTATTGAACTTAGGAGTGTGTATGTAAGCTGGGTGCTTCTGCTGACCTAGGGTGGGTTTGGTTGATCTTGGATGGATATACTTCTGCATCTGCAATCAGCCTGTGGATTGGCTGGGGGATGGCTGGCTTGGCGTGGCCTCAGGGGAGTTGACTCATTTCTGTTTCATGTGATCTCATCTGAGTGCAGGCCGGCCCAGACACATCTTCATGTTCAAAAGAGAGGGTGAAAGCACATAAGGTGTTTTGAGGCATAGGTGGATATCTTGACTGTATATTCTCATTTCTGTATTATTGATGCTCTGGCATTTGGGGCCTTGATCCTGGAAGCATTGCCTCTACCAGGGCTAGTTATTCTCCAGAGATAGCAAAGGTCTCTCCTGAGAGCACATCTTTGATATTCAAACTAACCGGTCCAGAGCCCACGCCGCCAACCGCCTCCTTTATCTAACTCTCCCACACCAAGCCAATATTCTTCCTGCCCTGCCCTAAATCACCCCAGGCCCAGGTAGTGGACATCTAGGGACCACCCTTATGGGGCAAAGCTCACTCAAGTTATCCAACCACCCAACTGTAAGCTTGCTCAGCAACCTACCCTGTCTCACCCGTTCCTGCCCATGAGAGCCCCAGTGAATGGCCTGGGTCATTCGATTTCCTCTTCTCCCCCTGCCTCCTGACTTACCCTGCTGCTTCCCTGCATCGAATGCTATGCTATGCCTCTTGTTTCCAGGAATCTGTGAGAATAAACATTTTCCTTCATGACAATCATTTCCATATCTGTGTGTCTTGTAAATACCTGATTAAAACAAATCCTGGGTACCTTTTAAAACAGCTGAAAACTGGCACATCACTTTTGCCATATTTTATGGGTAAAAGCAAGTCACAGGGGCCACCCCAGATTCAAGAGTTGGGGAAATAGACCTCGCCAATTGATGGCAAGAACAGCAAAGTCACATTTCAAAGGACTGGATAGAGATACAGATTGAGAAGCACGGTGGCTGTTTTCCAATCAATCTCTCACTTTTTAACATCCCATTATTCACTATTTATACTCTTGATGAAAAACTGTCAGGAAGGTAGAAACAGAAGGGAAATTCTGCCAACTGAGAAGAAGCACCTATGAAAAACCAACAGCTAACATCATACTTAATGGAGAAAGACTGAATATTCTTCCCCTAAAATCAGGAACAAGACAAGCACATCTGCTCTTCCACTTCTACTAAACATTTTACTTAAAGTCCCAACCAGTGAAATATGGAATGAAAAAGAAATTAAATGCATCCATGTTGGAAAGGAATAAATAAAACCTTTTAGTTAAAGACAACATGATAGAGCTAAGTGAGTTTAGCAAAGTTTCAGGATGTAAGACCCATATAGAACAATCAATTGTATTTCCAAATACCAATAGCAGAACAATCAGTGATTGAAACAAAAGTTACCATTTAAAACAGCATCACAGAATGTAAAATACTTACAGATAAATCTGAAAAAGATGTGCAATACCCATACACTCTGAATGAAAAACATTACTGAGATAAAGAAGATCCAAATAAATGGAGAAATATATATTATCCATGGGCCGCATGATTTAATATTGATAAAATGGTCAATTCTCCCCAAATTGATAACTAGATTCAAGTCACTCCCAACCAGAAGTCCAAGAGGCTTTTGATTTACCAGCTGAAATTTACAAACTCATTAAAAAATTCATATGGAAATGCAAAAGACCTAGAATAGCAAAATAAAAAACTTTGAAAAAGAGAAGAACATATGGTTGGCATCATCAAAACAAGGTGTTGTTGGCATAAATGTGAACAAAAAGATTTATATGGAACAGAATAGAGTGTTCAGAAATAGACCCACACATATAAGAACAACTGATTTCTGACAAAAGTGCAAAGGCCATTTGCGGAGAGCTTTTCCAACAAATGATGCTGGCACAATTGGATGTTGATATGCAAAAAAGGAGAGCTTTCATTCATACCTTACACAATATAAAAATTTAAAGTGGATCATAGACTTAAAAATAAATCCTAAAATTATAAAACTTAAGAAGAAAACAGAAGAGAAAATCTTTGTTACCTTGGATTAGTCAAGGATTTCTTAAATATAACACCAGAAGCATGACTCATAAAACATTGATAAATTGGGTTTTATAAAAATTAAAAATGTTTTTCGAAAGACACTGCTAAGACAATTAAAATACAAGCCATAGATTGGGAGAATATTCTCAAAGCATGTATCTGATAAAATATTTATATCTAGGGCATGTAAATAACTCCCAAAACAAGCCACCAATAAAAAATAGGCAAAGGATTCACATATCAAGAAGATATGTGAATGGCAAATGAGTACATGAAGAGATGTTGGACATCTTTAGTCATTAGGAAAACATACATTAAGAACCACAATGAGATACCACTACACATCTGAGGTATCAGAATGGCTAAAATTAAAAAGATCATACCAAGTTCTGTCCAGGATGTGGAGGAACTGGAACTCTCATGAACTACTGATGGGAGGGTAAAATGGTCCAACAACTTCAGAAGACAGTTTGACAATTTCTTTCTTTCTTTTTTTTTTTTTTATTATACTTTAAGTTCTGGGTTACATGTGCAGAATGTGCAATTTTGTTACATAGGTATACACATGCCCTGGTGCTTTGCTGCACCCATCAATCCATCACCTACATGAGGTATTTCTCCTAATGCTATCCCTCCCCTATCCCCCACCCCCCGACAGGCCCTGGTGTATGATGTTCCCCTCTCTGTGTCCATGTGTTCTCATTGTTCAGCTCCCACTTATGAGTGAGAACATGCAGTGTTTGGTTTTCTGATCTTGTGATAGTTTGCTGAGAATGATGGTTTCCAGCTTCATCCATGTCCCTGCAAAGGACATGAACTCATCCTTTTTTATGGCTGCATAGTATTCCATGGTGTATATGTGCCACATTTTCTTAATCCAGTCTATCGTTGTTGGACATTTGGGTTGGTTCCAAGTCTTTGCTATTGTGAATAGTGCCGCAATAAACATACGTGTGCATGTGTCTTTATAGCAGCATGATTTATAATCCTTTGGGTTTATGCCCAGTAATGGGATTGCTGGGTCAAATGGTATTTCTAGTTCTAGATCCCTGAGGAATCGCCACACTAACTTCCACAATGGTTGAACTAATTTACACTCCCACCAACAGTGTAAAGGCATTCCTATTTTTCTGCAACCTCTCCAGCGTCTGTTGTTTCCTGACTTTTTAATGATCGCCATTCTTAAAAAGTTAAACATCCATTAAACATTTACCATCCATAGGTAAACGGATGAACAAATTTGGGATATAAATACAATGGGATGCTACTTAGCAATAGAATAACCATTGTTACATGCAGTGACATGGATGAATTTCCAAATAGTTGCACTGAAGCCACATATAAAGGACAACATTTTGATACGATTCCAATTACATAAAATTCTAGGAAATGCACACTGCAGCGACAGAAAGCAGATCCACAGTTACCTGGGGATGGAGATGTGGATGTGGACAGGAGGGAGGCAGGAGAAAGGAACATACAGAGGCTTTTGGGGTGATGGATGAAGTTATTATCTTGATGTGGTGATGGTTTCAAGGATGTATATTTACATCAAAACATGGCCAATTGTACATTTTAAATACGTGCGGTTTATTTCATGTCAGTTGTATCTTAATAAAGTGGTTAAAAAATTCTTATTATTCAGATCTCCTGCTACAGTTCAGGGGCAACACCTGACAGGAATCAGGTGAACAGGTTGGGGAATAAAGGAGAATTTACCCAATCGTCCATGACTAACCCCATGTCTGGGCAGATGGCTCCTCATTCAGGAAGGGTCAGCAAAAAAACAAAAACATAATCAAAACAAAACAAAAAACAAAAGAGGGAAACTTGACCTAGGGCCCTGCTGGATCCTTGGGACAGAGAGAGGTCTCAGTTGGGCCCTGCCCTGGGCAGACCTTCCCTGGGAAGTTGCATCAGAGAGCTCTAAAGAGAGAGAGGAGCTTGGTTGGAGGGGCCGTTTAATGAGGAATGCCGAAGAAGTGGGATTGTAGAACCTGGGGACAGAAAATCCCTGGAAGGATGAGAATTATCTTCAAATACATGTGCTGCCCTGTGGAATACAAAGTAAACACCCTCAATGTGGCCTGAAGGAAGGACTTTCCAAGTCAAAGCTGTCCCGAGAGGGAATGGGCTGTCTTGAGAGGTAGTGAGCTTCCCATCCTTAGGGGTATACAGCCAGCAGGTGAGAGAGGCATAGGAGTGAAGTGCTCAGGCTTTGGCATCAGACAGATCCGGATTTGAATTGCAACTTGAGTGGTTCAGGGTAAAGGACTTCCCCTCTCTGAGCCCCAGTTTCCTCATCTGTAAAGTGGGGTCATAGTACCATTTAATCCCCTGGATTATTAGGAGGCCTAAACGAAGTCACCCCCATCATTTATCTCGGATGATTAGCGGTGTGTCCCTCCCTCTCCTTGCTCTCCCCCAGTCCCTTCCTCCAGAGATGATCTCTGTTGAGTCACAATCTCCCTTCTGGCCTTCTTTGCGCAGTGAGCTGTGGCATCGAGGTGGCGTTCTGGGTTTCCTGCTCGCACTGCCCACACGCGTGTGAGGATGACTGACTCACCCTTCCGTGGGCTCCTGGATGCACAGATTCAGTCTTCCTGAGGAGCAGAGACCCCTTTCCAGGAGTGATCTGGGAGCTCGTCCTCCATCCACTGCACAGGGCCGGCTAGCTGCCATCTTGATGATCTTCCCTGGTCTCAAAAAATGAACTTTAGTTTTAGGCAGAGAAAAAGAAAAAGCTCATAACCTGTGTGTTGTAAATGTCGCTCCAGGGCTCCCGGCAGAGTGCCCAGTCAGTTTCATCATTTCCTGGGCTTACTCAAAGGCCCCCTCTGTGACTGATTGGCCACTTAGCACTTGTTAATGGATCTAACTTCCACAGACTCTAAGTGTTTTCTTGGAATTGATCTTTCCGTGAAAAGTATGCTTTGGAGATGTGAAATAACCATCACAGAGCCTTAAATGAGTTACGCTTTATCAAACAAAGAAAAGCAATGCACTTGAAACGGGTGCTGCAAGGGAAATGGAGGGCCGTCTCACAGAAGCCGGGGAGGGCGAGTGGCCACGTGTGGTGTGCCTCTGCACTCCTGTCTTGCAATGAGTGCATGCACTTGCGTTCTCAAGGGGGCTGTTATGTTGTGGATTATTTTTTCTGCTGTGTGATGTGGCATTTCCTGCTCCTATCCTTACCCCAGCTCTGCTGTTCTCTGGGTCATTCTCCCACTGCTGGGGGTGGGGAGGGTGATGGCTTTGCCTGGCTAAGGGAGGTGGAGAGGGGTCGCACACTCTCCTTTAATTACTCCCCCTCCTCTGCTTCCCCATCCCGGGCCATATGTGGAGAAATGAGCTCCAGAGACCCTGGGCAAAAGGGGGTGCAGGGGCCCCAATCTTCACCAGCGATTAGAGAAGGGAGACGAGGCCCCTGCTCACCCATTCCCCCACACAAGGGGTCTGAGGACGGGGCTCAGTTCATCTGAATGCACACTTGTCAAATGTTTACCGAGAGCCAGCTTGTGCCTGGCTCTGAGCCGGGACTGCAGATTCAAGAAGGGCTGGTGCCCAGGGGACAGGGGTGAGGTGCCCACGGGATCTGCTACCTTCTCTAAGAACAAAGTTGTGCACGGGGCACTCGGGTCTCAGAACCAGCAAACTCGACCCTCCCATGACCAACACAACACAGCCTCGCCCAAGACAAGGGCATCCCCATGCTGCTTCCAGGTCCTGTGGGTCTGTCATAGCCATGGCCCGCCTCAGCCCAACTCAACCCTGCAGGTGGAGAGTGGGCTCAGGTGGGGCTTCTGTGCTGTGACCCGGCCATCAGCTCTGCTCTGTGGTCAGTGTGGGCTTACCGAACCCTGTCCATGTGGAGAATCAAGTGGAAAGATGAGAGTTGGAACCCAGTGGAAGGGTAGGGGCAGGGGAAAGGCTGGTGTGGCGTGAAGGTTAGGAACACAGCTGAGGACAGAGGGGACAGCCATAGAAAACTAATGTCACATATTCTGGAGCATCAGAGCTGGATGACCTCGACATACACCCCAGTGGGCAGCTTGACAGGCAGGGCCACAGCGGGGAGACCCGAGACCTGCTGGCATCTGAGCATCAAGGCGGTGCTGGGGTGGAAGGGGAGGGCCCAGCAGTGAGTGCGGGTGGCAGCTGTGACACAGAGTCACATGGGCCAGCTTTGTAGTGAGGAGGAGAGAGACCTCCCCCATGGAAGGGGCTGGGGTCTCAGGGTGGCACACGGGGGCTCTGGAAAGAGCTGCGGTGCCAGGCAGTAAAACCGGGTGGGCAGCAGCTGTATGTTGAGGGGTGAGGAGTGGGTCCAGAGAAGGGTGTTTGGTTTCAGGTGTAGCCAGGGCTCAGGGCTCCCCTCTGGCAGCTGCATTGCCAGCCTGGGCTGCACAGTGAATTCCAGAGCCTGCCAGTGGCAGGAAGTGAGCTGCTCATAGACTTCCTGCAGTGGCCTAGGTCTGGATCAGAGAGAGATGGAGATGGAGATGGAGCCCTGTTTATGGCTCCCCTTCCTGAAGCTGGTGAGTTGGAGCCACGATCTCATTGAATCGTCCCAACCTTCCTCAGGGAAAAGAGGTGGAACTGTGCTGGGCAAGGCGGAGGCCCAACAAGTCAGCATGGAGGAGGAGGACCTGGGGAAGGGAGGCTGAGCCTCCAGGGCTCCTGGGACCTGGACACACCTGCTCTGGGCTCTCGTGCAAGGCCAGCTCCGATGCAGGGGGGCTGGGTGGGCCCTGAGAGTTGCCGCTGCTGGTGCACAGCCCACACATTGAGCAGCAGGGGCTGAGAGAGGTCATCTTTTATTTCACAGCATTTATTTCACAAGTATTTCTTGAGGGTTCACTATGTTGGGGGTGCTGGGATACCGTGGGGTGCAAGACAGGCTTGGCCCTGCCCCGTGGAGCTCATATTCTAGCTGAGTGCACAGACAGGAGCAAGGCAATGGTCACACTGGTGTGTGTTTGTCTCTCTCTGTGTGTGTGTGTGTGTGTGTGTATACATCATACGTAAAATTATATATATATATATATAATTTTAGCTTTTTTTGCAGTTTATGGAGGGGAAACTGAGAAAGGGAAAGGAGGTATTTTTTCCCACTTTCCAGATGAGAAAGCTGGGACTCAGAGAGGTTAAGTAACTCACCTGAATGACACAGATGGTGAGTGGCAGAGAAGAGTGCAGACCTGTGAGTGAGCACAGTGCTTTCCGGGCTCCACTGCCACAAGGGCGGCTGTTACACCCCACTGTCTGCCCCAGGTGATGCTGCAGAGACAGCCTTTATGTGAAGCGATGTCTCCTCACTGCTCAACTCTTCTTTCCAGGGTGTGTGGGAAGGGGGAAGAGGGAGGAGAAGGGGGCAGGTCTAGTTGGGTGCGGATCTGAGGCTGGTCTTAGGGGTGCATGTTGCAGGGCCAGGGTCAGAGAACAGCTTCCATCCAGCGCAGGCCACGGCACTGGGCCTGGAGGGTGGCTCCACAGTGGAACCCGAGGGGAAGCCGAGACCCAGGCCCAGGAAGGCTGAGTGCCTCAGTCAAGGCAGAGGGACGTATGTGGGGAGCAGTGCCCGGTTAGGGGCAGGGGTCCTGAGAGATGCCTGGGACGTATGTGGGGAGCAGTGCCCGGTTAGGGGCAGGGGTCCTGAGAGATGCCTGGGACGTATGTGGGGAGCAGTGCCCGGTTAGGGGCAGGGGTCCTGAGAGATGCCTGGGACGTATGTGGGGAGCAGTGCCCGGTTAGGGGCAGGGGTCCTGAGAGATGCCTGGGACGTATGTGGGAAGCAGTGCCCGGTTAGGGGCAGGGGTCCTGAGAGATGCCTGGGACGTATGTGGGGAGCAGTGCCCGGTTAGGGGCAGGGGTCCTGAGAGATGCCTGGGATGTATGTGGGGAGCAGTGCCCGGTTAGGGGCAGGGGTCCTGAGAGATGCCTGAACACCCCATTGTGTCCCATGGTGTCCTCTGGGACTGGCAGTGCCCGGGCCAGGCTGGGTGTGGCTGGGTCTCCTAGCTAAAGGAGGCCATGATGCCGCCTCTCTCCGGCCCTCTGGAGCTGCTGTTGGCTGTCTGCTGATCCCTCTGTCCCCGATCCACTCCATTCTTGGCTGTTAGTTCTCTGTGTGGCACTCTCCAGGGCACTGGATTTACCTCTCTTCTCTGGGGAACGCTGGTGTCACACTCCTCTGCCTGCCGCTATGCTGATCCCAGCACCTGCGGGACAGGGAGATGCACCATGTCAGGGCGGCCGTTCAGCCCTGACGGAGGCTAAGGCGTGTGACTGCAGGGGTTGCAGTGGGCTCTCCATTTGCACCCAGGGAGGCAGGACACCTTCAATTATCAGCAGCAGGTCTTTTGTGTTTATCTCCTGGATTGAGTCTCTTCTTGAAGATAATAATTAAAGCAGGCACATTAAGGAAGTAACAGCCCTGGGGGCCTCTAAGGGGGACCAGGATGGGGGTACGGCGTAGACCAAGGATGAGGGGCTTGGCCACCAGTGCAGGAGATGCTGAGGAACAGAGGCCTCTGTGAGTCCAAAAGCTTCCTTCACTATAGGGAGAAGGGGGCCCCAGTCTATGCTTTCCTCTGAGAGGTGTTGAGGGGAGGGTGGTGGGGGGCAAGGGAGGGTGCCCTGGAGGAGGAGTCAGGCCCACAGGGCTTCCAGTCCTGGCTCCACCACTTCCCTGCTGTGTGACTGTGGACAAGTCGCCTCCCCTCTCTGGGCCCTTTCCTCATCTGTAGGTGGGGACGGTGCTTCTATCAGCCCCTTCCTCCCAGGGTGGTTGTGGAGATGAGCCCTCCAAGTGGCACAAATGGACACCAGGAGCACGTGGCAGTGAGTGCGGCGGCTGGGGCAGGGGCTGGAGGCAGTCACAGGCCTGGGATTTACACCCAAGCTGTGAGCTCAGGAAAGTTCCTCAACTTCGCAAGGTCTCAGCTCCCTCAGCTGAAAAATGCGTTACTACCAGTTCCTTCCTTAGTGAGTGGTCATGACAATTACTGATGTGGTGCAGCACTCCCACTACACACACACACACACACACACACACACACACACACACATCCCCGGCCAGCGGGGGGTGGGCTCCCAGGCTTTCCCACGGGTGCAAACCCAGGGTGCATCCGTGCTCCTTCTCTCCACAGACCCCGGCCTGACCCCAGCTGCCAGTCCACAGAGCCCAGTCCCACTCTGCTTTGCTCTCTTTGCTCTGCCTACTAAAATAGTTTCCTCCCCTTTCTTGACAGTGGCCCAAGAGTCTGACAAGTTTGTTCCTGGAGTCTGGACTGCATTTTCTGAAAGAAAGATTGTTATTCATGGTTATTAGCAGTACAAGCCATTAGAGCTTTTTGACTGACTAACCCCAGTCTATAGCAGTTGCATGAAAAGATATATTCTGAATTGCAAAGATCTTCAGGAACACAACACTCCTAAATTATTGGAGAAGCAATGCATATCCATCGTGCACCTCCTGACTGTTAGGCAGGCTAAGGTCTTTGCATATGTTAATGCACTTTCCACAGTGACCCAGTGAGATTGGTGGTGTTTAGTGTTATTGTTTTTCTCCCCTGGCATATATTTATTTCATTATTTAAATTAATATTTTTATTCTGAGATAATTGTAGAGTCCTGTGAAGTTGTACGAGAGACACAGAGGTCATTCCCTGCTCTTCCCCACTAAGTATAACGATCAGCTCTGGAGGTAACACAAGACACTCCCAGAAGAGCACTCAGAAAAGAGGAATGTGGCTGGTTAAGGACCCCAGGACTGGAGGAACAATGTAGTAGTGGGCATCTCAGACCCCCTCACCCACCCAGGAGACCCCGGCCCAGAGTTTCTCTGCTGCTCCCAACAGAAGGCGGCCCAAGTAGGCTTCTTCCTCCCCACTGGATTTAACGAAAGCTCCACCCATGACACCAGCAAGGAAGCACCCAGCTCAGGAAGTGCTCCTCATCCCCGTGGGAGAATTTAAAAGTTTAATTTAAAAAAAGAAAAGGAGGAAAACAGAGAGATTTTGTGTACCCTTAACCCAGTTTCCACCCATGGTAACATCTTGTAAAACTATAGGACAAATTACAACCAGGATACTGACCCTGGTACAACCCACCCATCTTACTCAGATTTCCAGTTTTTACTTGTAGTGTGTGTGTGTGTGTGTGTGTATTTAGCGCTATACAATTTAACACCTGTGTTGGTTCGGTTATCCTCCACGACAGTCAAGATTCAGAATAGTTCCATCATCAGTATACCCTCCTGTTGTCCTTTAAAATCACCCCTCCCCACCCCCACTGCCCGCTTCTCCCCTATTCTAAGCCTCGGCAGCCTGTTCTCCATTTCAAACCCTGAGCAGACAAGGTATGGGAAGCGCAGTCCAGACCAGGGGAAGGTCACGTGCAGGGTCTGGGCCACAAAAAGGCCCAGTTACTGGATGGTGAAGAGAAGGGGCTGGACTCCCAGCCTCAAGGAGCTTTACAGAAAAGCTAACAACTTAGGAGCAAGGAAGAGAAATCAGCATGGGTACTGTACAGACGCATTTCATTAGGGACTTCATCTCACTCTCACTGTCCCCCTTGAGCTCTCACCTTTGGCAATCCAGAGGTGAGGTTGCTTGTTTTCATTCCTCTCACTACAGCAGCTGCACTGACTTTTGCTTGTGGGTCACTCCTTTCCCTACTCTGTCTATGAGGCTGCAACCGTAGCTCAGCAGTGGGCTGTGCTTAACTAACCTGTGCAATATATCTTTCTAGCACAGTCATCAGCTCAGAGAGGGCAATGATCCAGGGAACCACCGAGATCCAACGGACATTTTTAAGGCCTCCTGCAGAAGACGCTCTTGCTCTTCACCACCTGGAAGTTCATGGTCCACAGCTGTTGCCATCACCTTAGGTGCAGCCTAAGAATGAAGACAATGTGTGAAGGAGAAATGGAGAAAAGCTAGGTCTTGGCGACATCACCAAGAGGCCCCTTCAAGTCATTTCTGGAATCAGCTCTTTCTGAAAGCTTCCATTACATGAATCAACGGAGGCCCTTTGGTTTAAACCAGTTTGGGTTGAGTTTTCTGACATGTGCAACAGAGAAGAAACTTAACTGGTTCACAGACCCACAAAAATCTGCAAGGCAGAAAAAGGGCTTTGCAGAAGGATGCAGGGTCCCCTCAGATCCCAAATGTAGAAAGTTCAGCCAGGTGTCCTGGGGTCTAGGAGTCACCCAACAGTGACCCTTCCCATTTATCTCTGGGTCTTCCTCTGTCTCCCATACTGGATCTGTGGATAATCCATGTCTATTTCCTTTTGGTCTTCTTCCCCCTCACTGTAGACTGGCTTCGCTGCTCACTTCCGATCCACTGTGGCCTCACCAAGATGGTGGCCTGTAACCCAGAGCCACGTGCTCTTCCAGCTGGCCCCCACAGCTTCGTGACTGTCTCTATGTTCCAAATGGAGATTCTCTGGAGAGAAAATTGGATAATGTGGTCAGCGTGGGCCAGGTGTCCTCAATACTATATAAGCTGAGGGTTGGTAGGTGGGTGAGGAGCAACTTAGCAGGGTTGTAGGCTGAGCAGGGAGGAATGGAGAAAATAAACAGGAGAAAACAATCAACATTCCTAAAAAGAATTGTAGTTTGTATTCTTTAGATAAGGAAAGTGAAGCTCAAAGAGGTTCAAGATCCTACCGCAAACAAGCTGCAGCATCATGACTTACATCCGAGCATCAGCTGAACTCCATCCTCCAACACCCACTGCCCAGCCCCCTTGCCTTTTTTTCTCTTCTTCCCATCCACTCCTTTCACCTGCCACTTCCTGCGTGGTCAATCCAGGCAGGAAATGGGGAGAAACTGACCTCCCTGGAGGAGAGCTCATGGGAGCAGCTTTCTGGGCCTACAGCAGTGAAGATCCATCTTTGGCTCCTCAGTAGAGGGGACATTTGCAGATTCTCACAGAGCCATGCACCTGAAGCAGAGCTTTCCTTTCAGGGAAGGCCTGAGGAAGTCAGCACTCAAGAATCCAGCTTCATTATTCACACAAGTAAGAGTTTAATTAAAATTTCATGACAGTCATTGTGTTTTACCCGAATGGCTAACTGATGGCCTTGCATTTCTGCCTGGGTTCAGCAGTCCCACCACTGAGCTCTTCATGTGAAACCTTTCCACCTCCATAAATCATTTTGGATAACAAGCCATTTTGTAATTGCCACGAAGTTCAAAGTGGAGCAGACTTCTCTGCAGACACAATGCCCCAGTGATTGTCGCTTGAACAAGTCCCTCTTGGGAGCAGGGCTGGGGTTTCACCCAGTGTCTGCCGGCCAGATAGTCATGACCTCCTGTTCCAGGAGACAATCTCAGATATTTGCTTGGTGGGATCAATGGGATGATGTCAGGTAAACATTGGCCAGGAAGGCTTTGAAGGGGAGATTCCAGGAGGCTGTCCCTGGAGGTTACTGGAAACCATGTCTCTGCAGACAGGGGCAGTGGGAAGGAGGGAGGTATGTGTGCTCCCTTCTCCTCTGATCCTTCAGGTTCCTTAGGGGCATGTGGGTGACCTTGGGGCAGTGGCTTCACCTTTCAATGCCTCAGTTTCCCCACCTGGGAGGCAGAGCAGATGAATCCTCCTGACAGGGTGGTTGTGAGGGCCACATGGGCAGCTCTCAGCATGGTTCCTGGCAGCAGGTGCTCAAATCTATCAGTGTCGGTGGCTTGAGTTGGGTGCACAGACGACTGTTGACTGGGGTGAGGTGTGATGTGATGCCCTGACTTCCAGCCCTCACCTGTCCCACTACTGACCGTCTGAGGAGGCCCCGGGCACCCCTGGGCAGCAGGAGAGTGGGTCGACATTGAGATGGTCCAGAGGTGAGACTCAGAGATCCGGGCAAGGGATCTTCCTGCCCAAACAGACAAGATAGTTGTGGGGCAGCCCCTGCCACCTCTGATGGGAAGGAACGCTCAGCATTTATAGCGGCAGGGGCAAGTGAGCGATGATCAGAGGGTCAGGCGAGGTGTTCCAGCAACAAAGCAGACAGAGCACTTGTGTGGCTTCAGGCAGGCTGAGCTCTACCCACCATGGGGGCTGAGGGCAGGTGAGGAGGGTGGATTCTGACTAGGGATGAAGAGAGCATCCCTAAGACAGGAGAAAAGGGACAGAGCCCGAGCTCAGAGCCCAGGTCAGGTGCTGGGAATGAGAGTGCAGCAGCTGCTGCAGTTCCCTCCTGTATCTACATTCGCTATTGTAGGACTCGCTGATGGAAGAACTGAGCAGACTTGCTGGTAACTGGAGATGTTCAGTGTGGTGTGGACTTTGGGAGACAGAAAGGATGCTGTGGGAGGGGCTGCTTAGGACTGACTCTATTGAGCATCATAAAGAAGGGAAGGAGAACCCATGGGGGTTCTTGGGGAGGACATAGATCTGTCTTTGGAGGATAAGACAGCAGAGTTAAAGCAACAACTGGACTCAATTGGGAGATCTGGGTTCTGAGCCCAACTCTCTCTCTAAACAACTGTGTGACCTGGGGCAAGTCACTTGCCCTCTCTGGACTTAATCTGCACATCTACAGAACAAAGTCACTTCTAAAACCCCTCCCCTGATTAGGCCTTGACTCTACAGGGTTCTGTGTGATGCCTGCTGTACCAACCCCCCACCCCACCCAATTCTCTTAAAATCTACCTCGTGGCTTCCCAGCACAAGCTGCCTTCTTCCAGAAGGCAAGTCAGCACCAGGAACCCACAGTGCTGACTCGGCAGCCCTCTAGGTCACTGTGTGATGCCGGGTCTGGTGGTGACAGGGCTGCTCGGTTCATTAGAGGCTAGGGCTTATGTGTCCTCACCCTTGGAGGTGCCATTACTGGGTAGTTTTGGCAGCCTTCTCTGTGGGAAAGGAGAAAATGGGGGAGAATGGGCAGGGTGAGATGAACGTCACACCTAGAGAGAAGAAGGTGAGGCAGCAAAGTTTTGTGCTGGTCTCAGCTTGGAGACATAGGTGCTGGAGGGGAGACAGCCATAAGGCTCTTTTGTTTTGTGTAATAGGAAACTCAGCTCAGCCCAGCTTGAACTCAGAAGGGAGTTAATGGTTTCATGCCACTGAAAAGCTCAGGGACGGATGGCGGGGCCTTGTTGCAGGGGCTCAAATGATGAATCCCACCAGTGCCTTCTTCATGTTTTAAAAAATCTCTCCCTCATGTGAGGCCATGTTCAGATCGCCCTTCTTGGTGGCCAGATGATTTCCATCCAGACTGGAGTCCAGCAGAGAAGAAAGATCTTTTCTTCCCCATAGTTGATCAAAGGTCCTGGCTGATTCCCCTTGGTTACACACTCAACCCCGAACCAATCTGGATGGCCAGAGAGAGGGAATATGGTGGTTGTCTTGGTCCAATCGGGGATCATCCTGGAATCGGGAGGTAGCATTAACCCTGCTTAGGTTCAGGGATGGGCTGAGAGTAGGAGGGGGAAATTCTGGGCATAGCTTTCCCAGTAAAAGGGTCCAAGGTACCGGGTGGCAAAAGCTCACAAATATCCACTTCTGGGCTTAGGATGAAGGTCATAAAAGCAAATGTTTTAAACAAAACCAAGAAGGAGAGGGGAAGAAAGTCCTAACATCCATGAAGCATGACTGATTTCATTTCGTCTTCCCAATAATCCAATAAGATTGCAACTACTATTGTCCTAAATCTAGAGGCCTATATTTTAGTGCTGGAAGGACCTTCCAAAGCACCTGATCTGATACCTTCATGTTTATAAATAAGGGAGGAAAAATGCAGAGAGGTTAAATGACCATCTCAAGGCCACACAGGTGAAATACCCAGGTCTTCCGAGAGAAAGCTCATTTCAGTAAGCATCCACCTGCTCAGAGCTGCTGTAGAATTACAGTGAACTCTCTGCAAGAAGAGCCTCTCTCTTGCTCAAACCAAGCAGGGCAGCCTGTGGGCCAGAGTCCACTTTGCCCTAGGCTTGGGGTAAAGGGAGTCCCTCACCATCTCTCTGGCCCCTCCTACCCCCTCCCTAGCTTGAGCAGCTCCTATCTTAGATGCATCCAGCCGGACCCAGCCAGAGGCCTCTATCTGAGGATCTTGTGGCTCTTCACACCTCACACTCCTGATTGCATAGATGATCCCAACCTCTGCCACTCCTACTTCACCTCCCTGTGGGTCTGTGAAATTAGAAAAGTTAATTCCAAGAGTATGAGAAATGATGAAGCTCTTCACAGTCATCTTGTCAAAACCTTGTATTTTACAGGGGGGAAGACTGTGGCCCAGAAGGAAAGTTCATTCCAAGACAGGCAGAGTACTCCAGGTGGAAGTTTTATCAGGGACAATTTCCCTTACTTAAAAACATTCAATTTCCCTCTGCAGTAGTCATATGACACAGCTCCAGTCAATGAGATGGGAAAACACTGCATTCCCGGTCCCATTCTTGGAAAGTCTGTCTTTCCAAGTCCCACTCTACTGCTCTCCCACCACACCCTGGCCTTGCAGGCTGCACCAGTCCTGAGCTGGAACTCTCATGGCCCTTGGTGGAGACCATCAACTACTCTGATGCCTGCTTACACACTGACAACCTCTCCCACTTGAACAGTGTTGCCCTTTGCAAGGTGTATCCACGCTCCTGTTTACACATGAGATAACTGAGGGGGTCACATCAGAGATCAGGACAAACCCCCTGCATTCCAAGACAGAAGCTTTCAAAGAATTTGTGTCACTTTATCCTCTTTTGATTGCTGATAGGCTGGCATCACTGGGACTGTTGCCTTAGTTATGGATGAGGCAACTGGGCTAAGAGAGGCCCAGCCACCCGGGCTTCAACACAGAGCTGGTCAGTGGTGAAGAGGGAGTGGGCCAGGTTTCCTGGAGTACAATCTGGTGCACTGCCTACATCCCCCAAAACCTCCATCTCCCACTGCTATTTGTATACTCAGGAATGCTGTGCCCAGAATGATGGAAACCTGGCCAACAGAGGCCTAAACATATTAGGGATTTATTTTTCCCACATCAAGGGACATCTGGTAGTGGCCACCGGTGAAGGCCCAGCAGCTCCAAGATGCCATCAGGGCCAGCCTCCTCCTCTATTTCCCCTTCGTGTCTTCCATGTGTGGATGCCCTGAGTCACAGCATGGTGGCTGCTCCTTCTCTGGGCCACAAGTCCCCTGTCAGGATGGGCAATGGATGTCCTGGTGGAGTCCCGCAGGCTTTCCCAGAATCCCCTGCAGCAACCTCTGCCCCTCTCTCATTGGCCGAAGCCGTGTCACATGACTTTCCAAGAATGGGACCGGGAATGCAGTGTTTTCCCATCTCATTGACTGGAGCTGTGTCATATGACTACTGCAGAGGGAAATTGAATGTTTTTAAGTAAGGGAAATTGTCCCTGATAAAACAGGGGTTTTGTTAGAAACCAGAGGAAAAGAAATGTCAGCGGACAGACAGCTTGCTGTCTCTGCACCAATACTTGCTGTCTTCTTTTCATATTCGTTACCTCATTGGATCTACATGTGAGCTCATTGGCTGTGGTGAACAGGCAGTGAAAAGCTGAGCGCCTGCCGGGGGCCCCAAAGGCAGGTGCTGGCTGAGCCAGGCTAGCCCCAGAGCACCCAACAGTTTCCCCAGATCGGTGCCCCTGCTCCCTTTGTCTGCCTCTCTCTTCTCTCTGTCCCACTTCTCTGCGTCTCTAGTTCCCCAGAGCAGTCTGGGTCAGATAGGACTTTTGATCCTGGAGAGGAGAGGTCAATGGTTCATCAGTTTTTTGCTTTCTTCTGTCTGCTTTATTGCTTCCTTCCTCTCTCTTCCTCCTTCCTCCATTCCTCTCTCCCTTTCTTCCTACAAAAGTAACATATTAATTACCCTTATAATTTTCTCTCTGACACAAACACACACACACACACGTCTGAGTGTGAAACAACCTTATAAGTAAGAACCGTTCACAAAATGAAGCAATTCCACACTTTACAAAAAGATTTGCCAAAGCCTTCCTTGAAATGCTGCACTCTCTAGGGGCCTACAAACATGATTTTGATTTATAAACACATTTCTTTTATGCTCCTGTGAAAGTTGATTATATGAATTGGGCCATTCTAGTCATACCCAACTAAATCAGAGTCAAGAGGCCAGGGAAAGAAGCACTCAGGGCACACAGCACTAGCTCCAAGAACTGAATTTCCCTCAAGCCTAGCTGGTGAAACAGATCGCTGTAACCCTAAGATTGGTTTTATGCAGTAACTGCTGAAATGACCTGCTGGGACTCTAAGACTACTTTTACTTACAGCCATCACTCATCAATCAGAGCTTGTCAGCTACCAAAGGCTTTCCTAGTGTCAATGAGCTTTCTTTCAAAACAGTAAGTAACATTTCTCTTTCTAATAAAACTCCCAAACTTCTCTGTTTTTTAGACATACCGAAGACCACCCTGGTCTGTGTGTATGCCCCAAATTGCAATCCAGTGATTTTCAAATAAAACATTTAGGCCGGGTGCGGTGGCTCGTGCTTGTAATTCCAGCACTTTGGGAGGCTGAGGCAGGCGGATCGCTTGAGGTCACGAGTTTGAGACCAGCCTGGCCAACATGGTGAAGCCCTGTTTTAGTAGACTAAAAATACAAAAAGCAGCCAGGCATGGTGGTGCATGCCTGTATTCCCGGCTACCCAGGAGGCTGAGGTGGGAGAATTGCTTGAGCCCAGGAGGCAGAGGTTGTGGAGAGCCAAGATAGTGCCACTGCACTCCAGCCTGGGTGACAGCAAGACTCCATAGCAAAGAAACAAAAAAACAAAACAAACAAAAAACCCCAAAGTTTAATATAGAGATTTGTCTATATTTTATTTTGACTTTGACATACTGGATGTCAGGAGTGGGTTTCAAAGCAGACTCACCTTGGAGACATCAATGGCCCCTGGAACTATGGCATGAGGTATCCATACTCGGGCCCCTTGAGCCCCTTTTCTTCCATGGGTCGCCTGTTTACCCCTTGATTAGTCTTTCTCAGATCAGACTTCCATTTTCTTTTGGCTGAATTTGGTTTTATTTTGGAATTGGTTAGGAACGGTCTTCCTCCTCCTGGTTGTGAGGGCTGGTTAAAGGGATTTTTTCTCCCATTGAAGGTAGCTTATCATCCTTGTTGGTAATTACTTACCTTATTTTCCAATTCATCTGGATACTTAGATTTAGTTTGTCGTTTGTGTATTCACCATTAAACTGAATCACTTAGATACATTTATTTACAAATGGGCTCTCAAAGTTCAAAGGCATGCCAAGAGTGTTTCCTACTTCTGGGACTCTTGATGGTGGGTGACATGTTCAAACATAGGGATCATTCAAACAGTCTGTTTTTCTGAAAACTGAGCTAAAAGGTTGTAGCTATAAAATCATACAGTCTAGAAAGGATGCATATCTCAATTGGTATGTCAAGACTACAAAACACATTCAGGACTCAAAGATTGCCTTACTGAAAAATACTGTTTCAATTCTAGTTGAGACTTTTCTCTTTCCAAAGCTTTTCCTTCTCCATTCTACATCTCTTCCTCTTTATCTTTCTCTAAGCCAAACTCTCTTTTTTCAAAAACTCCTCAACTATTCTGACATACTGTTTATTTAAATAAAGACACATTAAAACCAGTAGACACAAAAGAAAATCACTTTGACCTCTGTGCTGTTTCTTAAAAGCAAAAGATGAAATTCCCATGTAAAGGAAATCTCTCTGTAGTAAAAGGAAGGGCAACACTCTTATTATCAAGGATGAGGAATTGAGACCAAGAGAACCCTCTACAGATCTTGGTATAATAACTCTCATCTTTTGGGCTTCCTTGCATATTTCAGTCACATTTTCACAGTTAACTATTCTTTGTCCAATCTAGTATATTGGTAAATGACTCAAATTGCTTTAATTAAAATTTGGTTCAAAGCCTTTATAAGATTGCTTATTAGGAAAAAAAGATCTTAGTTTAGCCTTAATTCATTTTGTCAGAAATATAATTTAGATCCAACTGTCTTTTATAAACTGGTGAATTTTGTGTGTTTTTCTGTCTCATGACTAAAATTCTAAAATGAAAGCTATAAAATTTTTGTGTATATGTATTAATATATGTTTAGGTGTGGTTGTGTATATGTACATGTATTATATGTGTGTCTACATGGTAAAATCTGGCATAGTTGGCCAGAAATCTTTTAAAGAATTCTATTCAGATTGACTTAAATAAATGAGTGCTCGTATAAAATATATAGTAATTAACTCAAATGCCTTTTAGTGTCCTTCTGAGGGGCAGATGATTGGTGGAGACTTCTCTTCCATCATCTTGCTCCACCCCCTTAAAGTACCCATATATTTAACTTTAAGGTTCTTGCTTAGGTGAATATCACATATTCATAGGCTGTGAAAATGGTTAATAGAAAAATAGCTTGAAATAATGAGTAGCTTTGTCTAATATCTCAGTTCTAATAAGTAGTCTGAGTAAATTATTAAAAATAAATTAGGTCAATGTAAATGAGATAAATGTTTATAAACAGACTTTTAATATAATTTGAAATCTTAAAGTTATGTTAAATAATAGGTATTTATTAAGTGGGTCATTTCTAAAAATAAGATAAAAAATGGAAACAAATTTCTGAACATAGATCTGTTCTTGGTTTCTTAAATTTCATAAAAAGACTAAATATAGTTAGGTGTATTAATACATATAAAATTATAAGAAAAACATAAAATGTGTTTTTTATTAAAAAGAAAAATATTTTGTCTAATTTGGGGGTTATTTAAATATGTATTTAACAAATACAATTAAGATATAAAGTAAATTGTAAGTAGGAGAGATGTAAAGAAAGTTATAGATTTAAAGATGTATTTTTGGTTAAAAAGGTTAAAAATTAAAATAACTTTGTATAAAAACATTTTTTGATACATTTTTGTCCTAAAATAAAATGACTGTTTTTTTAGAAAAAGTGTAAGACAAAGAAGAAAGTCTAAGCATGTCATCAAAGGTCAGACTAAGTCATGATAAAGCTTCTAAAGGATAAATTTATAAAATGAATTATGTGTGTTATCACAATGGCTATAATTAAATGGGAATTATTTATAAACCTTCCTAAAGATTGAGTTTTGATATTTAAAATAAATTAATATAAAACTAAAAATATGGCCCCCTATGTTTACACAACAAGATGTTCTTAAAAGATTGACCTGCTTTTAGCAAAATGTAAAGAGGTTTTGATTTTTTTTTTTTTTGAGATGGAGTTTCACTCTTGTTGCCCAGGCTGGAGTGCAATGGCGTGCTCTCGGCTCACTGCAACCTCCACTTCCCAGGTTCAAGCGATTCTCCTGCCTTAGCCTCCCGAGTAGCTGGAATTACAGTTGCCCACCACCATGCCCAGCTAATTTTGTATTTTTAGTAGAGATGAGGTTTCACTATGTTGGTCAGACTGGTTTCAAATTCTTGACCTCAGGTGATCCACCCACCTTGGCCTCCCAAAGTGCTAGGATTATAGGCAGGAGCCACCACACTTGGCTTGAGGTTTTGATTTTTAATTAATTGTAGCTTTTTTCTGTTTTACAGTCTTCATTTAATTTTTTTAGTTTCACATTAAAAATGGTATCTTTTTCATTCAGAATGCAAATTTCATTTCTTGAAGGAGAGTTTTCCTCTTGAAGCTTTTTAGTTTCTTATTTCAGAAGTTCAACTTTTGCTGTATCTCACTGCATGTAATTTTCAGGTCATACATTATTGCCTTCTGTACTTTCTTCTCTTGAGAAGGCCCAGGATAACAACTTTCTCCTTCAACTTTTTCATCAGCTCCAATAATTTTTTCTCTGGTTCTAACACTGGTGTTATGGCCTGATGCTGAAGTGTTTCTCTTAAAGGCCCAGAAAAACAATGTTTTTCTTCAGTGTAATTTAATTTTGTACTCTTGGCTTTTCTTGATGTGTCTGAATTGTTTCATAACACTGTGAAAGTTTCCATGCTGTTACTAGGAGCCACATATTACCCTGCTTAAGGTACTGGTTTTCTGTTTACATTCCTCTATAATATAGTGTACGCTCTTAACCTTACACACATATTCTTCCTGTGTCTCATGAAATTCAAGTACCTTTTCACCAGGTTAAACTTCCAGGTTGTCTAAATGCGCTTCCCATAAGGAGAAACGATCACACTGCAGAATTTTTTCCTTTACTGTTTCAGTAACTGGCCTGGAAAACAAAACCTTTACATTTCATCAAGATAACTTCCAGTGTTACCTTTATTACAAAACCTTTACATTTCATCAAGATAACTTCCAGTGTTATCTTTATTACAAAACCTTTACATTTCATCAAGATAACTTCCAGTGTTATCTTTATTACAAAACCTTTACATTTCATCAAGATAACTTCCAGTGTTATCTTTATTACAAAACCTTTACATTTCATCAAGATAACTTCCAGTGTTATCTTTATTACAAAACCTTTACATTTCATCAAGATAACTTCCAGTGTTATCTTTATTACAAAACCTTTACATTTCATCAAGATAACTTCCAGTGTTATCTTTATTACAAAACATTTACATTTCATCAAGATAACTTCCAGTGTTATCTTTATTAGATTTTTGATCACTTAGGAAAACTGAGGTCTGAAAGAATTAAGGTTTTAAAAATTCTTGTAACTTTCTGTATTGATTTTTAAGCCTTTTGGGTATCACTCTGATTAAATGAATGACTATTATTTCAGTGACCTGCGATCTTGTTTTGATCAAATGTTTGAGCCTTTGGACATCTTTGACAAACTTTCCCAGAATCAAATTCTAAATTAAATCTCTTTGACCTAGAATTAACTTTGGAATTTTCCAGTTGGGCCCCTGGAGAGCTTCAAAGAATGCATCTCTCATCTCATAGATATATTAAATGACTAGGCTTATTTGATAAATTATATGGAAAACATTGTCAAATGATGAGTGATGCTAGATTTTCTTTCAGTTACATTTATGGGTATGTTATTGATATAAATGTTCCAAAATTATATACAATTCTTAGAAATCTAATCTGTCATCAGTCATAAATCTAGATATTGTGTTGTATGCCACAAAATAACTACCTTTTCTTGTCAGTTTCTGATTACAATGAACTTCTATCAGATTTTTAACCATGACAATTGTTTTTGTCATCTGTAGTTTATCATTTTAAATTCCTCTCTAAAGGCATTTACAATAAGATTTATAGAAGACTCTAACAAATACTCTTAAAATACAACTTTATAATACCTTTAAGATCAATGGACTAAATGAAATATTTTTCAAAGCTCTAATGAAAAACTGATGGGTTCATAAAACTACTAATCAAGATCAAGCAGAACAAAAATTAGTTACATGAGATTGATAAATACAATGTTTTTATGACTTTTATTTAAAACATTATTGGTTCTTTACTTAATTATTCTGTTTTCTAGGCTTAAAAAATTTTCTCTCTTAAGCTAACTATAGTTTAGAGCAATTTGATAAAGCATACTTTTGTAAACAAGTTGGAAACATTTGCTTTTTATCTCTACTGGATTCCTTCAGAATTTAGAATCTATTCATGAGTATTCTTATGGCAGTATGGTTATTTACACAAGTCCAGTAAAAATCTGTTCTCTCTTTATAGTAGGATACAATTGAAGACATTAGTTATATTGCCAAGGCTTTGACTGAAATGTCATATTTTAAAATATGCGTGTAATGCCTAACTTCAAGAGTTCTCAGCCTTAGACTGAGTAAATAAGAATTGTCACTTCCTGGCATGCCCAGAAACCTTAAGACTATATAGGTGAAATGTAGAGTCTGCCTTGGTTTGTCTTGCAAGACTCAAGTTACTTTTAAAATCTGAGATTCCTTTTTAATCAACATATAGAGAAAAAATTGTATTTCTCAAGAAAAGCTATAATATATATCAGTTATTAGCTTGTAGCTCTGTGTACTGTTTTCAAGTCTTCGTTATCTGTGGACTCGACTAAATTCTGAATTTTTCTAGATTCCTCCAACCCAACTTTCTTCCCTAAAATGATTAAAAACCGGAACTACTGTGTTCCTGAAGCCTTGTAAGTTAAAACTAATTTTTGTTTGTTTGTTTTTGTTTTTTTGAGACAGAGTCTTGCATTGTCACCCAGGCTGGAGTGCAGTGGTGAGATCTCGGCTCACTGCAACTTCTGCCTCCCGAATTTAAGCAATTTTCCTACCTCAGCCTCCAAAATAGCTGGGATTACAGGCACGTGCCACCACGCTGGGCTAATTTTTGTATTTTTTTTTTTTTAGTAGAGACAGGCTTTCGCCATGTTGGCCAGGCTGGTTTCGAACTCCTAACCTCAGGTGATCCTCCCGCCTCTGCCTCCCAACGTGCTGGGAATACAGGCTTGAGCCACCGCGCCTGGCCTTAACTAAATTTTAAGGAACAAGTCTTGTGCTTGATGTGTGGGCCACATAAAGAATTCACTAAACCACCCAGTGCCATAACGAGAGACATTCAAACCGTAAACCAACATAGGAAGTTGATATTTTCGTACTGTAGACAGACTTTCCCAAGGTGGTGGGACGTGACTTCATATCATAATGAGACGCTCTTTTTTTTTTTTTTTTTTTTTTTTTTCTGAGACGGAGTCTCGCTTTGTCACCAGGCTGAAGTGCAGTGGCATGATCTTGGCTCACTGCAACCCCCGCCTCCTGGGTTCAAGTGACTCTCATGTCTCAGCCTCATGAGTAGCTGGGATTATAGGCACATGCCACCACGCCCAGCTAATTTTTGTATTTTTAGTAGAGACAGGGTTTCACCATGTTGGCCAGGCTGATCTCAAACTCCTGACCTCGTGATCCACCTGCCTCGGCCTCCCAAAGTGCTGGGATTACAGGCGTGAGCCACCGCGCCCGGCCTATAACGAGACTTTTAACCCCCTTGATGCCTACCTTTCTCTCTAGACAGCACCTGAGACCCCCAACACCCCACTGCAAACCCTTTAATCTACCTAGTGGGTAATTTTGACAGTATCCCTAACACAACTTCTTATTAAAATTGTGCTAGTAGTTGCTCTGATAAAGTTGACAATCCCTGCTTTAATTCAACCCAGTCATAAAATGATACTCAACTACAACAGGTCTCATTCAGTTCCCTCATAGTCTTTTGATTTGTTTAGTTAGTTTCCCTTAGCCTTGGGCTCTTGGTTCAAAACCCAATTTATTACATTGTTGCTGATTATTTTTTTCATATCACAATCCTTAAGCTTTGTTCTTGTTGCCTGTTTAATCTTTGTAAAGCCGGTTCTCCCAACAGGATAATGTTAGCCCAATGCTTTAAGATGATTGCTGATACCCATGGGACTAATTTAAGGAAACTCAGTACTGGGCCCCAGACAAGCCTGCCCTGAGAAAATTTTTCCTTCTGGCCTTTTTGTTCCTCAAATGTAGCCTAGGTCCCTGACATAGATTCCTGTACCTTCTCCCCATTGTGGGACAGAAACTGGGACAGGACCATCCCAGTACAGTGGGACAATGAAGCTTGACTTCAAGATGCTTCAGTGATGCTTCCAAATAAACATCTTGATAAAAGGGAGAAATAGGAAAGCTGATTATACAAATTTTTGTCATATCCAGCTACATCAGAGTCAGGAGGCCAGGGGAATAAAACACTTGGGGCACATAGCTCCAGTTCCCAAAAAATTGAATTTTCTGCAAGCCCAGCTGCTGAAACAAACTACTGTAACCCTTAGACCAGTTTTATGTAGTAACTGCTGAAATGACCTTCTGTGACTCTAAGATTTGTTTTACCTACCACCAACAGTCACCAGTCAGAGCTTGACAGCTCCCAAAAGTTTCTCTAGTGCCAATGAGCTTTCTTTCAAAACAATACAGAACATTTCTTTTATTTATTTATTATGTATTTATTTAGAGATGGAGTTTTGCTGTTGTTCCCCTGGCTGGAATGTGGTGGCATGATCTTGGCTCACTGCAACCTCTGCCTTCCAGTTTCAAGAGATTCTCCTGCTTCAGCCTCCCGAGCAGTTGGGATTACAGGTGCCCACCACCATGCCCAGCTAAATTTTGTATTTTTAGTAGAGACGAGGTTTCACCATGTCGGCCAGGCTGGTCTCAAACTCCTGACCTCATGATCTGCCTGCCTTGGCCTCCCAAAGTGCTGGGATTACGGGCGTGAGCCACTGCCCCGGCCTCTTTCATTTTTTTGAGACAGAGTCTAGCTCTGTCAGCCAGACTGGAGTGCAGTGGTGCGATCATGGGTCACTGCAACCTCTGCCTCCTGAGCTCAAGCAATCCTCCTGCCTCAGCCTCCCAAGTAGCTGGGACTACATGGGAGCCCCACCACACCCAGCTAATTTTTATATTTTTGTACAGATGGGGTTTCGTTATGTTGTCCAGGCTGGTCTCAAACTCCTGGGCTCAAGTGGTCCTCCTGCCTTGGCCTCCCAAAGTGCTGGGATTACAGGTGTGAGCTGCTGTGCCTGGCACATTTCGCTTTCTAATAAAAGCTTCCACCTTCTCTTCCTTCTTTGGATGTACCACTACAGTATGTGTGTATACTCAAATGGCAATTCTGTGATTCCCAAATGAAATGCTTAATTTAGAGATTTGTCCTTATATTTTATTTTGACTTTAGCACTCCAGTGCAACTCTAAAAAATGTGCTCATTTTCTGTTTCAAGTTTTGTCCAATTCAACCAGTATCTTCACGTTACTACTAAAATCAGACACTGTGCTTGGCACTGTGGCACTGTGGGGGAGCAAAGATGATTAAGGTATGTGTTCAGGCCGGGCACTGGCTCACGCCTGTAATCCCAGAACTCTGGGAGGCTGAGATGGGTGGATCATGAGGTCAGGAGTTTGACACCAGCCAGGTCAATGTGGTGAAGCACCGTCTCTACTAAAAAAAAAATACAAAAAATTAGCCAGGTGTGGTGGCGGGCGCCTGTAATCCCAGCTACTCGGGAGGCTGAGGCAGGAGAATCACTTGAACCTGGGAGGCAGAGGTTGTAGTGAGCTGAGATGGCGCCATTGCACTCCAGCCTAGGCAACAAGTGTGAAATGCCACCTCAAAAAAGAGAAAAAAAAAAGGTGTGTGTTCAAAAGGAAACTGACGCTGTCAGCTCTCTTAATGAGGAAGCTTTTAAGGAGAATTCACCTGGGGAGCTGATGCCACAGGCAATTTAGCAAGGCTAAGCATAAGCAAATCGAACCAGCAGTTCAGAATGAAGAGTTGCTCCTCGTGTCCCAGGCTGGAGGGATAGCCAGAAGGGGCTCAACTATAGACAGAAGGGTAGCTGAGAGATGGGAGGGGGAATAGCTAGGCTACCAACTTCTGTTATTCCTGGGCATATTCCACCAAAGAGCAGCTTTTTGAAAAACATTGGGTAACATATTGACAGGATGGTTTTTGAAGCTACCATGAAAAATCCGTTAATGAAATCAAGTCCCAGGTACCCCCAGAGAAGGCAGATGAGGAGTGAGCAGCACCTTTTTAGAGTTTTCCGGAACCCCACTAGGCACACACCTGCCCTAGTTCACCCTCCAGTTGTCCTTTTCATTTTAGAACCTGCTTATACCTCTATTGTTTGGGGAATGTGAATCCCTGCGGCCATGTTGCAGTGATAGCCTTCCTTTTATTTGTTTGTTTTCCTGCAAAATGATGGGATTTGGTAGATGAGATTTGATTGCAGCCGAGATGAGTGAGAGTGAAGAGGCAGGAACCATTGGTCACGGAGGAAGGAATTTTATCACTTTGGTACAAAGGCCCAGTGAGGCCAGAGCCCAGGGTGGAGACAGGGATTATGCTGAGAGATGACCCAGAGAGATGGGCAGAGGGTGAGCCATATGAGATTTGAAAGGCCAGAGAACTCTGTTTTTATCTCAAGGGAAACTAGATGCTATTGAAATGTCTGTACATGGAGGGATGACATGATGAGAACTGCTTTTCCAAAATCACAGTGGCTGATGAGTGGGGAATGCACTGGAGTGAGAGTGACCAGAGAGACTGCAGGGATACCGGTTATGACACAGTCATGCAGACGAGATGATGAACTGGGTGTAGGAAAGTGGACACAGAAAAGCAGTAAAGCAGGCAGATTTAAAATATATTTAGGAGATAGTATCATCAAGACTTGGTGAGAGGCTGGATGTTGGAGGTGAGGGAGAAGGAGGCATCAGGGTGACTCCTGAGTGTCCAACTTGGGTAACTGGGTGAGTGGGTGGAGGTGCCATCCACAGACGCAGTGATAGCAGAGGAGCAGGTGTAGAAGGGAAGACCAAGTTCCATATTTGACAAGGTAAGTTTGAGGTGCCTTGGAGATGTGCAAGTGCATGTGTTGAGGAAACTGATCTATCATCTCTGCAGCTTTGTCTTTTCCAGATTGTCATGTAAATGGGATCAGAGGTGTAGCCTTTTCAGACAGGCCCCTTTCCCTTGGAAATATGTATTTAAAATGCATCCATGTTTTTGCAAGGGTTGGCGGCTCATTTATTTTTATTGCTACATAATATCCCATTTTATGGATGTATTGTAGTTTATTTACCTATTGAAGGACATCTTGGTTGCTTGCAGTTTGAGGCAATTATGAATAAAATTGCTACAGACATTTCTATGGATGTTTTGTGGAGACATAAGTTTTCAAATCAGTTGAGTAAATACCTAGGAGAATAGCTACTGAACCTTATAGTAAGACTATGTTTAGCTTTGTGAAAAACTGCCGACCTGTCTTCTGAAGGGGCTGTACCATTCCGCGTTCCCACTGGTAATGAGTGAGAGTTCCTGTTGCCCCACGTCCCTGCCAGCAACGGGCATCATCAGTTCTTTTTGGCTTTTAACTCTTCTAATAGGTGTGTAGTGTTAACTCGTTGTGGCTTAAATTAGCAATTCCCTAATGACAATTTATGTTGAGCATTTTTTCAGGTGCTTAGTTGCTACCTTTTTTTTTTTTGTGAAGAATCTGTTCAGATGTTTTGCTCATTTTTAAATTAGGTGGCTTGTTTTTTATTATTGAATTTTAAGAGTTCTTCCTATATTTTGGATACAAATCTTTTACCAGATATGTGTTTTGCAAATGTGTTCTGTCAGTCTCTGCCTTATATTTTCATTTTTAAAATGTGTCTTTCTTACAGAAGGAGCTTTTAATTTTAATAAACTCCAACTTGTCAGTTTTCCCCCGTGTATCATGCTTTTGGTGGTGTAACTATAAACTTACTGTAAAATTCAAGGTCATCTAGATTTTGTCCTACATTTTCTTCTAGGAATTTTATGGTTTTGCATTTTATATTTAGATTTGTCACCAATTTTGAATGAATTTATGTGAAAGATGTAAGGTCTGTGCCTAGGTTCTTTTTTTTGTTTTGTTTTGTTTTTGCATATGAAAGTCCAATTGTTTAAGCACCATTTTTAATTGCTTTTCTCCTTTGTAAAAAAATCAGTTGATTATATTTGTGTGGGTCTATTTCTGGGCTCTCTATGCTGGTCTCTTGATCTGTGTGTCTAATTTTCACTGTTTGGTTTACTGTAGCTTTATAGTTAGTCTTGATAATGGATTGTGTGAGTCCTCAAACGTTGTTCTTTTTTAGTATTGTATTGGTTGTTCTAGCTCCTTTGCCTTTCTATATAAATTTTAAAATCAGTTTGTCAATATCTATAAAATATTTTAGTAGCTTTTTGATTGTTATTGCATAGAGTCTATATATCAAGTTGGAAAAAATTGAATATTGAGTCTTTCAATCCGTGAGCATGGAATATCTCCTCTATTTAGATCATTAAAACTTTCTTTTATCAATGTTTTGGAATTTTTAAATATGCAGATCCTGTACATATTTTGTTAGATTTATAGCTAAATAGTTCATTTTTCATTGCTATTATAAATGGTATTTTAAAAAATACTTAAAAATTCTGATGTGTATTGATGGTATGCAGGAAAGCAACTGATTTTTGTGTATAGACCTTGTATCCTGTGACCTTGGTATACTTACTTATTAATTCTAGGAGGTTTTTTTTTTTGCATAATTTTAGGATTTTTCAGTAAACAATTATGCCATCAGTGAATAAAGACAGATATACCTTTTATTTCTTTTTCTTATCTTATTGTGCTAGTTAGGACTTCCAGTACCATGTTGAATAGAGTGGTGAGAGAGGATGTCCTTACCTTATTCTCGATCTTAGTCTCACCATTAAATATGATGTTAGCTGTGGATTTAGATGTTCTATATTGAGCGGAGGAAGTTTTCCTCTACTCCTAGTTTGCTGAGAATTTTTTTTTTCTGGTGATGATGAATGAGTGTTGGATTTTGTTGAATGCTTTTTCTGCATCAATTGGTATAATCATATGACTTCTTTAGCCTCCTGATATGGTAGACTACATTGGCTGATTAGCAAATGTGGAACTATCCTTGCATACTTGGAGTAAAGTCCACTTGGTTGTCATGTGTAATTCTTCTCATATACAATTAGTTTGATTTGCTAATATTTTGTTGATTTTTTTTGTCTATGATGTTCATAGGGGATATTGATCTGAATTTTGTTATAATGTCTTTATCTAGTTTAGGTATTAGGGTAATGTTGGCCTCATAGACTGAGTTAAATATTCTCTCTGCCTCTATTTTCTGAAAGATTTCTGGAGAATTGGTAATATTTCTTCCTTAAATATTTGGTAGAATTTATCGGTAAATATATCTGGGCCTGGTGTTTTCTTTTTTGGAAGGTCTTCAATTATGGATTCAATTTCTGTAATAGATATAGGACTATTCAGGTTATCTGAATATAACTGAATATATATCTGAATTCAGGTTATATGAGTCTTGGTAGTTTGTATCTTTCAAGGAAATTGTTCATTTCATTTACGTTATTCAATTTGTGTGTGCAGAGTTATTTCCTTCTTAGTCCCTTATTATCCTGTTGGTGTCCACGGGATCAATAGTGCTGACGATTCTTTAATTTCTGATATTGGTAATTTGTATATTCTCTCCTTTTTTCTTTGCTAGGAGAAGGAAAAAAACTCCTTAAGTAATGAAGCTACAAACTACAAGATCAAGTTTTAACAGTGTTTTGTAGTATTTGGCTCTCTGACACATGACATGTTTCAGGGACATAATAATTGCATAATTTGATGGCTTATTACATCTCAAAATGAGAAAAGTTTGGGTGCTACAGTCACTTAATCTTAAGAAGTTTCGAATTTTAACTTTCAGCAAGTCATTTAACAAGTGACTGAGCATCTGCTTTGTGCCAGTCACTGTGCTGGGCCCTGGGATATGCTGGTGAGCAAAATAGACATGGTTCCTATTTTCATAGGGACTGGGCTAACATTAATCAAATGATGTCTCAAATAAAGGAAAAGTTGCTATTGTGATAAGTTATATAAAGGAGAAAGATGTGAGGTCTCTGCTATCCATAAGTAGAAGAATTTGACCTAGCCCAGGAAATCAAGGAAGACTTACCAGGGAAAGACAATTGAGCTGAGGTCTGAGGATTGAGTGGAAGTTAGCTGGGCAGAAAGTGAAATGGGACTATGCCAATATGCGGTTCTGAAAGGTCAGTGTGTTTGAGGGTGGAAATAAGGGGTGGGAATGTGGTGGAAGGTAAGGGTAAGGAGGAGCAGGGCCTGGCCATGCTAGAGTTCTGCTATTATCCTATGAGCAAGGGAGTTTTGCCTTCATGCTAAGATTGATGCAAATCACTGAGGCTGCTTTCCATCTCCTGTCTTTTCTCAGAAGGAAGCAAAAGCTGGGAGAGAAAGAGAAGACAGAGAACTTGTGTTTATTCCTTCCCATTTTCCTCATTTAGCCATCTCTGTGGAGCATACTCATGTAGTATTTTTAAATAAATATTTTTATTAAGATATAATTAACGATAATATTCAACCGTTTATAAAGTACATTTTGTGTGTGTGGAGGGGGGTGGTGATGGAGAAAGGTTGGTTAATGGTACAAAAACCCAGTGAGATAGAAGGAAGAAGTTCTAGTGTTTGACAGCACAGGAAGGTGACTATAGTTCACAACAATATATTGTATATTTTTAAATAGCTGGAAGAGAAGATTTGAAATATTCCCAACACAAAGAAATGATAAATGTTTGAGGTGTTGGACGTCCTAAATATCCTGATTTGATCGTTACACATTGTATGCATTATCAAAAGATTGCACAAACCCCATAAATATATATAATTATTATGTAACAAAAAATTTTAAAAGAATGCAATTCAATGACTTTTTTTTTCTTTTTGAGACGGAGTCTCGCTCTGTCTCCCAGGCTAGAGTGCAGTGGCGCGATCTCGGCTCCCTGCAAGCTCCGCCTCCCGGGTTCACGCCATTCTCCTGCCTCAGCCTCCCGAGTAGCTGGGACTACAGGCGCCCGCCACCACGCCCGGCTAATTTTTTGTATTTTTAGTAGAGACGGGGTTTCACCGTGTTAGCCAGGATGGTCTCGATCTCCTGACCTTGTGATCCGCCCACCTCGGCCTCGCAGAGTGCTGGGATTACAGGCGTGAGCCACCACGACCGGCCAATTCAATGACTTCTAATAAACTTACAGAGTTGCACAACCACTATCACAGTCCAGTGGTGACCATTTCTATGACTCAACAAGTTCCCCTATGTTCGTTTACAGTTCATCCCCACCCTCCACAACTCCCCCACATCCCAGGCATTCGCTGGTCTCATGTCTGTTTCTATAAATTTGCTTTTTAAATGTTTGGCATTTCATATAAAGAGAGTCCTCCTACACGTAGTCTTTTGCATCTGGACTGTTAGCATAACATTTTAAAGGTGCATCCTCAGTAGTATGTATCAGTAGTTCATTCCTTTTTATTGCTGAGATATTTCACTGGATGAAAGTCACATTTGTGTATTCACTTACCAGTTGATGGACATTTGTGTTGATCCCACATTTTGGCTATTATGAATAATGCTGCAATGACCGTTTGAGTATGAATCTTTTTATGGTCATATATTTTCATTTCTCTTGGGGATATTCCTGGTCATGAAATTGCTGGGTCTAATGGTAAGTTTATGTTTAGCTTTTTAAGAAACTGCCACACTGTTTTCTCAAAGTGATTGTATCATTTTACATTCCTACATTTCCAACAGTAATATATGAGAGTGCCACATGGACGCAAAGAGGGAAACAACAGACACTGTGGCCTACCTGAGGGTGGAAGGTGGGAGGAGGAAGAGTAACAGAAAAAATAACTATTGGGTACTGGACTTAGTACCTGGGTGATCAAATAATCTGTGACATAAGTTTGCTGTATAACAAACTTGCCCCTGTACCCCTGAACCTAAAATAAAACTTTAAAAAAATATAAAAAAGTGATGCTAAAATGAGACCACATTTTCCAAACACAAAGAAAAATTACTTTGAAAAATTTGCCAATTTTTAAAGTCTGGTATCATCCACTTGTAAAGAATAAAGTCACTGTTATGAAAAAAACGTATATAAGAGTTCCTGTTTCACCACATTCTTAACATTGGTGTTGTCTTTCTTTGAAAATTATAGACATCATGTGGGTACGCATTGGCATCTCGTTGTGGTTTTAGTTTGTATTTATGAATTCATTAGTTGAGCATGTTTTTATGAGCTACTTAGCCATTCGTATACTCTCTTTGGTGAACTGTCTACTCAAGTTTTTCACCCATTTTTAATTTTTTTTGTCATCTTTTTTTATTTTTATTTTTTTTTATTTTTGATATATTGATTTATTTTCCTTTGGGTAGATATCTAGCAGTGGGATTGCTGGATCTGGTAGTTCTATTGTGGATATGTGGTAGTTTCATTGTGGAGATGATAGTTCTATTTTTAGTTATTTGATAGATCTTCATATTGTTTGCCATAGAGGTTATTTTATTTTATTTTATTATTATACTTTAGGTTTTAGGGTACATGTGCACAATGTGCAGGTTTGTTACATATGTATCCATGTGCCATGTTGATTTCCTGCACCCATTAACTCGTCATTTAGCATTAGGTATATCTCCTAATGCTGTCCCTCCCCCCTCCTCCCACCCCACAACTGTCCCCGGAGTGTGATGTTCCCCTTCCTGTGTCCATGAGTTCTCGTTGTTCATTTTTGTCATCTTATTATATTATTGAGTTGTAAGTATTCTTGATAGATTCTGGAGACAAGTCCTTTGCCAGATATATGATTTACAAATACTTCCTCCAAGTATATGGCTTGCCTTTTCATATTCTTAATGGTGTCCTTTGAAGCAAAATGTTTAAATTGCGATAGAGTAATTTACTGATTATTTTTTCTTTTATAGATACGTTTTTAGTGTCGTTTCTAAGAACTCTTTGCCTAACCCGAGGTCATCAAGAGTTACCCCTGTGTTTTCTTCTAGAAGTTGTATAGCTTTAGGTTTTACTTTGAAGTCATTGAACAATTTTGAGTTTATTTTTGTGTCTGGTATAAAGTGAGGGTTGATGGTCATGTGGCTTTCCAACTGCCTCAGCACCGCTTGTTGAAAAAGTTACCCTTTCAGTGAATTGTCTTGGTATCTTTGTTAAAGATCAACTGACCATAAATTTAAGGGATTATTTTTGGACTCTCGATTCCTTTCCTATAGATGGATTTATATGCCTATATTTATGCCAATGTTACACTGTCTTGATTAATGTGGTTTTATAGTAAGTTTTAAAATTGAATAGTATATGTCCTCTTACTTTATTCTGTAAAGTAAGACATGAGACCCCTTCTCTCGATGTGTACCCAGCTCCTACTTTATTCTTTTTCAAAGTTGTTTGGTCTTGTGCTTATTTATTTTGTGGGCCCCTGGACAAGGACATAGAGAGGCCCCGAAGGGCAGGGAGGAGAGAGGATGGGCAGAGGACAATGGGGTGGCAGGGCCCCAAGTGGAAATGCTCTTTCCCACAGTGGGAGTCCCACCTCCTTCCCTGGCAGCCGCCTCCTCGCCCAGTGGCCAGGCCAGTGTGGTTGTGTCCAGAGGGTCACTTTAGGGTCACCACCAGCAGCCACCACAGCAACAGCAGGTCACATCAGCCATGGATTACTAGGGGCTCAGAATAAATGCAGCAGTAACAGGCTCAGGGTTTCAAACATCCTCCTTGCCTTTAGGAGAATCCATGGTCCTGAACTCTTTCTCCGAGGCCCCGTGACCTGGCCCCTGGCCACCCCTATGAGTGTATTTCCTTATCTCTCCTCCTCACTCAGCCGCCTTGGCCACACCAGCCTAATTAATGTTCCTTAAGCACATCTTGATGGACCTCCCCCAAGGTACTCACAAGTACTGGTCCCTCTATCTGTTTTGCTCCATCCCTGGCCCCCCGTCTGGCTCAGTTATGTCCTCATAGCAGTCTCTCATGAGATTGTTGGTTGTATGAGGCTGGCACTATGTTGTCCTCAGCTGTGGCCCTGTGTCTAGCATAGAGCTGGGCATAGAGGAACCACCTGATAAACACTTGCCAAATGAGCGAATGAGTGAATGAATGAGACCTTGACTGCTTTTATGAGCTTATGAGATACATCTTATCTTCATTTCATCATTGAAGAAACTGAGGCTCAGAGAGGTGAAGCCACTTACTCAGGGTCACAGAGCAGATCAAGAGCAGAGCTGGGACTTGAACTCAGACATGGAAAGAAGTCCTACAAGGATCATTCACGGGGAAACAGGGAGAAGGGATCCCAGACATTGGCATCTCCATCCTCATCTCTCATCTCTTGCTCTACCCCTTAAGCCACACCCCATTCTCCAGCCATCCTGACCACGTGCTCCTCCTTGAAGAGACCAAAATGCTCCCAAGCCTCTGAGCTTTGCACATGCTCTTCCCTCTATTGGGAGTGCTCTTTCCATTATGTCCCCTGACAAACTCCTCTTTGCCCTTCTTGCTGAGTTCAGTGTCACGTCTGTGAGGCTTCCTTGACCTCCCTGGGCAGCTTCAGACAAGCCCTGCCCAGAGCTCCTCCACACCTCCCACTATACCAGACTTACTTGTTCCTGTGTGCTCCTCACCCAGCAGGCATAGGGCTCCTGGAAGACTGTGCTAAACAGTCTAAATAAATGTTGCTTGTGTCTAAATGAATGAATGAATGAATGAATAATGAATGAGTGAAGGAACTGGGCCATGGAACAGGAAGGGGCCTCTGCAGCCACCCCCTGTCCTCCGGAAGGGTGAACATTGAGGGTCGCCAACCCCGAGGCGACTCACAAACAGGGACTTCAGGGATTAGAAATGGCATGAAAAGTTCTTTCTTTCTTTCTCTCTCTCTCTCTTTCTTTCTTTTTCCTTTTTCTTCTTTCTTCTTTCTCCTTCCTTCTTTTTTTTTGCTCTTGTTGCCCACGCTGGAGTGCAATGGCATGATCTCAGCTCACTGCAACCTCCGCCTCTCTAGGTTCAAATGGTTCTCCTGCTTCAGCCTCCTGAGTAGCTGGGATTACAGGCGTGCACCACCACACCTGGCTAATTTTTGTGTTTTTAGTAGAGACGGGGTTTCACCATGTTGGTCAGGCTGGTCTCCAAATCCTGACCTCAGGTGGTCCACCTGCCTCAGTCTCCCAAAGTGCTGGGGTTACAGGTGTGAGCCACCACGCCCATCCACGAAAAGGTCTTTCATCTGTCTTGGCCAGCCAGCCTCCAAGAACTCTGACTTCTAACAGCAACAACCAGAGTGGCCTGGCAGCCACAGGCATGAAATGCTCTGCGTGAGCTGGGCCCTGTGCAGGGTTGTCCTAAGCACATACTGCAACCCAATGGCATGCCTGCTTGCATCTTCAATTTTTTTTTTTTTTTTTTTTTTGAGATGGAATCTCGCTCTGTCACCCAGGCTGAAGTTCAGTGGCGTGATCTCGGCTCACTGCAAGCTCCGCCTCCCGGGTTCACGCTATTCTCCCGCCTTAGCCTCCCGAGTAGCTGGGACCACAGGCACCTGCCACCTCGCCCGGCTAATTTTTTGTATTTTTTAGTAGAGACGGGGTTTCACCGTGTTAGCCAAGATGGTCTTGATCTCCTGACCTCGTCATCCACCCACCTCGGCCTCCCAAAGTGCTGGGATTACAGGCGTGAGCCACTGTGCCCAGCCCCTTCATTTTATTTATCTTTTCACTGTGCTTAGTTTTCTCCCTACCAAAGAAATATATGCTGATTACCCACGAGGCAGAGGTTGCAGCAAGCCAAGATCGCACCACAGCACTCCAGCCTGGGTGACAGAGCGAGACTCCCTCTCAGAAAAAAAAAAAAAAAAAAAAAAAAGAAAGAAATATATGCTCGTTAAAACAACTTCAAACAGCAGAGAAACTGAGAGCCCCCATCATCTCACACCTTTATTCCCACTTTACAGATGAGAAAACAGAGGCTTGTGGCACTTTCTATATGATACAGCCTCATCCCTTATGGGCACAAAGCTGGCTCTTTGTTTGCCTTTTGTCACACCAGCAGCTCCATGACAAGGAGAGGGAGGAACCAAGCCCTGGGGAGGTCTCAGGAAGCTGGAAACAACTGGCTCACGTGTGAGGATTTGTCTTCTGAGTTGACACCAGCAGGCCAGTATTCACAGTGGATTCACAGAGGAGCCTGCTTCCCCACTCAGGGATGGCAGAGAAGAGCAATAATCTTTGCAAAATCTAAATAGCATTGTCTCAAGTGAACTAGAGGGTGGACTCTGTCCACAAAACTAGGGCTGATGAATTACCTGTGCAGGTGCCTCTGGCGCCAGTATCCTCACTCAGGACCAGAAGTAGGGTAATTACTCCTCTGGCGGTAGTTATCTGGAGTGAGCTGGCCCATTTTTCTCTTTTATTGCTGTTGGATTTCAGGAAAATGTCAGCTGCAGTAGCCCACCCCGACCCCCTTATCATTTTAAATGTTGGATTTATTTGATGACTCCTCTAGGTCTGGTGACAGGGGCCAGAGCGGGCCCTGCAGTAAGAATGGGTCCTTGAGCCCTGCCCAGAGGCTTGTCTCAGAGGCTGTGATGGGCAGGAGCCGGATAGCCAGAACTGTCCTTCCCATCAGTGGCCCCATAAGTGTCCCTTCCCTTCCCCTTCCCCCGCTCTGTGGTCTGGCTTTGCCCAACTCAAGGCCGGGGGAATGGGCTGAGGTGTAGATTTTTCAGACTTGGGAAACGTCTTTTCTGAGCAGCGATTTACAAGGCTGCAATCTGAGGTTCAGTTTCTAAAGGAAGACAGGAGACTACTGAGATGGGCAGTGGCAGACCCACCCCACTCAGGAACATAGATAAAGGGAGTGTTTCTGGGAACCGAGGTGGGACTGGCAGTGGGAATGGGAAGGAGAAGGGCCCATTTTGCCCTTTTCACCATTCCTCCCACCCCCAAAACCCCTTTTCCCTCCATCTTTCTCAACCTTGGACTGACGTGTGGTTCTTTTCTTGCCTTGATCTGCGTCTCGCGCAGTGCTCTCTTGAACCCACAGTGCTCTCTTGAATCATGTCTTAGCTCTGGGATCCCTCAAGCTGGCGAGACCATGGAATATTTAGATAATTAGTTAATGTTCACATTGGCAGAGCCTTATCCATCTATGATGACTGCTGTTGGTCTCCTTGTTCATTCATTCATTCATTCATTCATTCAATGTTTATTGAATATTCACTCTGCGATGGACACTGTGCAAGCTGCTGGAGATACAACAGAGCAGAATCAGATACGGTTCCTGCCCTCCTGGAGCTTAGACTATAGTGGGGGCAGGCAACATCAGAAACAAATCATAATTGCACGCAGTTAGAGCTGTTGTAAGTGGTCCGGGAAAACTCTCTTGAGGAAGTGAGGAGGAGGAGTTTGTCAGGTAAGAAGAGGGAAAAAAACATTCTAGGCAAAATTAATAGCATGTACAAAGGCTCTGGGGTGGCAGGTCAGCATGGCAAGGAGGCAAGTGTGTTTGGAGCAGATAAAGTGAGGAGCAGTGGGGTGACATGAGACTGGGGCAAGCTTGGGCCCAGGAGACGTTCTGTTTCTCTAACCAGGGCTGCAGGGAGCCTTTGAAGGTATTGGAGCAGGGAGATTTAGGCCCCGCAGTCAGGCAATCTCCCAGATCCTACTCCACTTGCAGGAAATTGCCAAGGCCATTGCGATTCTTTGCTGTCCGTATTGAAGGTGCTTCTGTCACCGGGGTGCTGGGGTGGTAGTGGCTTGGTTTCCTCAACCAATTTGTTTCCTGGGATCCCAAACATCTGAATTTGGACAGCTCACAGCCAGATCCACAGCAGCCTATGGGGCAGGAAAGAGAATCCAGAGAAAAGCATTGGTGCCACAGTGAATCTGACGCAAACCTTCACTGTCAAGGCCTGAGTACCGGACGGGCTGTGGCTGCTGAAGCCCTTCCCATGGCAGCAGCTGTGACCACATTTGGGGTTGGAAATAGTCCCCATTAGCCCTTACTGACCTCACTCTTGTCTAACAACTGAGTGTAAAATCTTCTGTGTATTAAATTGGGCACTTTGAGCCTTGGCATAAAAAAAGAAAGAACAATCCTTTCAGGGCACAAAGAGCTGAAGCACTTTCAATTTTGGGAAACCATTCACCCCCATTCCAGGAAGACCTGGGGTGGGTTCTCCTGGGAGCCCGGCAGACACTCTGCCTGCCTTACCTCTTCCGTGGGTTCCAGTGTGCCCTCTCGAGGGGAGGGGAGGGGAGGGGAAGGGTGCAGTTCAGCTGGGTTGGCCCAGGAAGACATTCAGCTGACCTCACCTTCTCCTGCAGTCAGTGACCATACTGATGTTCTATTAATGGTGGGTGTAATGGAGACACCATTCTCTCCCTTTCCCCCTTTCCCCACTGACCCTTGAAATAGGAACCTCCACCCTCTTGGGAGCATTGTCCAGAAGCTTTTGCTTCAGTTCCCATCTCTCGTTTGCACTTCTTTGAAGGAGGAGGAGGGATTCATCTGATAAGTGAATTCAATTGACATTGTCATTCTGTAACCCACACAATTAACTTGTATTTGATTTTCAGCAATATCTGTCCTGTGGCTATAAAAATAAATTCTTTTAGGCTTGTCATGGGATCCTTCTGGTTCTCAGATAATGATATGAGCTAAGAGTTTAAGGAACTGAGCTTTTCACTTATTTCTGTACATGATTTAGTGCATCCAGGAGCATCCATCACACACCCCAGTTCTTGAAATCGTCATTATTACCACAGTGGCCCTGTTGAAGGGGCCCTCGTGCTCCAAGGCACTTGCTTCAGTTGGCACCTCATCATAATCAACCAGTGGTGAGATGATTCAGTTAATTGTGACCCACTGCCTGCTGAGAGTTACTAGCAGCCCACTTCCCATTAGCAAGGAGCTAGCACTGTGCTCAAGTCCAGGGTAAGACCAAACCAATATCAAGATGCTGCCTTTGAAGGTCTGTCTCCTGGGAGCACTGTTGGCATCAGTTCTGTATCAGTAATGATCCAATCAGGAGATAGAAGCCATGTCACAAATTTGAACAGAAAAAATTTAATATCTTTAAGAATTATTATCTAGTAAACTACTAAGAGGATATAGAATATGAAGGATCTAGAAACAGCAAATACAGAAAGCATCTGCTACCCCTAGGGCTAAGGGTGAGTGAGCCGGGAAAGAAGGAGGAACTGAGAAGAGTCCTCTCTACCACTCCCCGCCAATGCGGAAATTCAGATTTCTTCAGAAGGCGTGACACGTCTTCTGCCAATGGCCAAGAGAGTTGCTTCAGGGCTCAGCTAGAGCTGATCCAGGTGGTGGGGAAGCTTGCTGCGGGGTTTGGTTTAGAGGGGTCTCTAGAACCAGTCTGGTGGTGAGGAGAAGCACGGTGGCTGGAGCTTGGCTGTGCAGGCCCTTCAGTGTGCTTTCTGGGTCTCCTGCTGGGTGCTGCCTGGAAGTTAGCACTCCTGAAGCAGGCATGAAAGCATGTTCCCCACTGCTATGTTCCGCCGTTTCCTTCCAGAAACCTCCATTGACAAAGATTACCATTGAGCCAACTGGCAAAGGAAAAATGTTTACAGGATCTAGCTTTGCTAACCAAAAAAGAGAAAAGGAGGTTAGGTTTGGAGTTGAGAGGCAACACATTGATGCTAGGCACAACTGAGCATCCCAGTGTAGGGAAGGGCTCACTATTCAGCATCAGACAACTTGGGTCCGCTTCTGGGACCTTCCCTTTGCTCGCTGAGTTATCTCAGTCCAGTGACTTTCCATCTCTCAGCCTTAGTTTACTCATGTGCAGAGGGTGGGTCTCATCAGAACCATGCCAGAGGGTTGGGGAGGGGGTGTCCTGTGCAAAACATGTTTTCAGAGCTGTGAAATGAGAAATGGGTAGGAGGTGGCAATAGTGTGCATTCAGAATCACATTGGTGTCTCTATTTTCTCCTGGCTTTGTGCCTCCTTCATTGATAATCTCTTCGCAATCACATCAGTCCTGTCAATTATCATGGACTTTGTATCTATAATGATGCTCAGATTTCAAGTAAATAAAGCCACATCTCAAAGTGGCTTATATAGTAATGACATTCATCAGTACACATGGCGAGAATCCAGGGGTGAATGAGGTTTCAGGTTTGGTTGGTTCTGTAGCCCAAAGGTCATTCTAGGATTGTAGGAGAATGAAGAAAGGTTCCCTAGCACTACCTCGGTAGGATCCAAGGGCGGGGAAGGGAGGAGAGGGCAACACCAGCTGGTGTTTATTGGGCATTCAATTTGGCATGGTCTTGGGCAGACCCTTTAGCTTCTATGTGCCTCGGTTTCCTTATTTGTACAATTGGATAACAACAGCCTGTACCTTCCAGGATGTTAAGAGGCTGAAAGAGATAATGAGACTGGATATTTCTGTTTGGTGCCTGGCAGGCAGGGAGCACTCGATAAATGTCAGCTTAGCGGTGTTGGTGGTGTTGACACGGTCGGTGTTGTCTGAAAGCTGTTGGATGGGAGATTCTACTTGTTCTGTGTTGTTCCCAGACGCAGAGCCCAGACCTTCAAGAGGAACTTCCTGGAGGCACAGTCCAGCTCAGGAGAGGGGACTTTACCATCTGGTGAGCTGCCAGGAACAGGGCAGGGATCATCGCTTCTCCCCAGAGGTGTAGGAGCTGTGGCCAGGTGAGGCCTGGAGGGAGAGCTGTGGCAGAGACTTGGACCCCACTGGAGTGGGGGCTGCCAGCCTGGGTCGGGGAGTTTTGGGGGACGAAGCATAATTGGAGCAAACACAACAGTTGCAGCTTCTGAGCACACATGGGGCTGATTCATAAGCTCTTGTTTGGCTACATGAGCATTAAAATGGGTACAACTGGACTCCTCACCCGGATAGCAGCCAGTGGCTCCCGGCCTCGGGCCTTGGCAAAGCCACTGGGCCATCACTGGTCAGCTAGGCTGTGAGACATGAGACCCCTTCTCTCTATGTTTACCCAGCTCCATGGAGTGAGGCTGGGGAGAGGCTGGTCCACCCTGGAGAGTGTCTTGCAAACCAACCAGCTTTGTCAAACCCTAACCCCACCTCTTCCAAGTCACTTAACCTCTCTAAGCCTCAGACTCCCTTCTTACAAAATGGAAGCTAGATCCACTTGGGTACTTTTGTGGGGCCTTAATGAGTTCCCAGATGTGAAGTGAGCCCATTGACAGATGTGTTTTGAGTGCCAGCTACATGTGAGGCCCTGGGTTAAGGTATGTGCCTGGCACTTAGTAAATGCTCCGTAAATGTTACTTCTCTTTATCTGTGATGGGTTATTGATATCCATGGTTGGAGAGGAGCAGAGAATAGTGGGGCTGTGATATGACGGGAAGGCTCTGGGTTCAAATCTTTCTTCTGAAAAGCACCAGCTTTGTGACATCAGGCAGGTTACTTAGCTCCTCTGAATGTAAATGGGATTAATGATAATACCTGATTCCTAGAGCAGATGTGAGACTCGGGGAGTTAAGGCTGTAAGGTACTTAGTACAGCACTCAGCATACATTAAGTGCTGAGTACATGTTGGCCGTTGCTATTCTTTACATTACGAGAGGCATGTTAGCGTGAATGTTAGGGGCTGGAGGTGCTGACTCTGGAGCCAGAGGACTTATGTCAAAATCCCAGCTCACTAACTAGGTGACACTGGGCAAATACTTAACCAGCCCAAGCCTCAGTTTCCTTGTCTATGAAATGGGGACACAACAGTGGAGACCTCGTCGGGTTGCTGTGAGGTTGACTGAATCACTGGCTGCAAAGCACTCAGCACGGTGCCTGTCCCACCGCCCCAAAGACAGACAGAGTAACAGGAAGGGTTTTCAGGCTCTGAATCACTGCATGGAGGAAGCTGCCTCCTGCTCGGCGATGTTGGAGGTGAGCACTGGGTCCTGAGGCCTCCCACAGGGCTGGGCACTCAGCAGAGACGCAGGAAACGGTAACTGACACCTGCGGCAGGTGGACATTGGACTACAGCCCAGGCCCCCTGCAGTGCTGATAAATTCTTGTGTTCTCTTCTTTCCCTGCTCAGCCGCATGGACTACTCCAAGGAGGGAGGCTGGGAAGGGAGGTTGGGCTGTGTCTGCCGGAGGTTGGAGAGGAAAAGGAGGTGTGGAGCCTAGAAGTGACTTCCCCAGGGTCACTTAGCAAGTTGATGGCAAGTGGGGCTCCTGGCTCCTCCCAGCCCCCTCATTTTCAGTGTGAGGCACCCCTCTTCTCTGGCTGCATCCCAGAGCAGCCAAGATTGACAGAGGTCGGCTACAGTTGCGCTGGCATCACCGCACCTGGTGCTCAGCACGCTCATCTTCATCGTCTCAGAGCTTTGGGCCACTTTTATTAGGAGATCTCCTTTCAGGAGTGACATAAAATATGTCTTGAAAGGCTATGGGGTTTCCATTTTCTCCCTTTTACCCATCATAACACATTTCCATTTCAATGGAGTTGCTTTTCAGGAATCACATTTCAAAACCTGTAATGCTGAAGACCAGCTGGAAACACTCTTTTCTGAGCTGCTGTCCTTCCTCAGCACCTTTGCCTCCCTTGCTCTCCTTTCCCCCGTGCGGGCGGGGCCTTCTCTCCCAGGGCTCCTGCACTTTCTGCCCTGGTGCGTGTTCTCTCTCCCACTGGCCACTTCCTACTTCTTCAAGACCTCGCATGGGCATCGCCTCCTCTGGGAAGACTAAGAAAGAAGTCGTAGCCCATGGAAAGATGGATTTTAATCCACTTCCGTCTGACCCAAAGCCTGAACTCTTAACCACCTCCCTTTCTACCCTCCACCAGGACCCCAGAAGATGTAGTTGGTGATGATGGTAGAAATGGCAGCGGTGTAGCTAATGAGGTGGAGATGATGATGATTATAAGTTGAATTGTGTCCCTGCCACCACCAAAAAATATATGTTCAAGCCCTAACCCTCAGTACCTCGGAATGTGACCTTATTTGAAAATAGGGTCTGCTGGGCGTGGTGGCTCACTCCTGTAATCCCAGCACTTTGGGAGGCCGAGGTGGGTGGATCATGAGGTCAGGAGATCGAGACCAGCCTGATCAACATGGTGAAACCCTGTCTGTACTAAAAAATACAAAAATCAGCCGGGCATGGTGGCACGTGCCTGTAGTCCCAGCTACTTGGGAGGCTGAGGCAGGAGAATCACTTGAACCCAGGAGGCAGAGGTTGCAGTGAGCTGAGATCATGCCACTGCACTCCAGCCTGGTGACAGAGCGAGATTCCATCTCAAAAAAAAAAAAAAAGAAAAGAAAATAAGGCCTTTACAGAGGTAATCCAATTAAAATGAGATCATTAGTCATTAGTGTGGGCCATAATCCAACATGACTGAGGTTCTTATAAAAAGAAGAAATTTGGACACAGAGATGATACAGAGGGAAGATGATGTGAGGAGACATGGGGAGAAAATGGTCAAAGAATGTCTGAGGTTACCATGAGCTTGTACAGTGGCCTGAACAGATCCTTCCCCAGCATCTTCAGATCGAGGGAGCACAGCCCTGCCCACACCTTGATTTGGGCCACTGGCCTCCTGATTCTGAGACAGAATACTTTTGTTGTTTTAGGCCACCCAGTTTGTTGTACCCTATTGCAGCAGCCTGGGCAAACTAAAGCAGTGATGATGACCAAAAGGTGGTGACAGATGTAAGGGACTGTGCAGAGATGCAGATGGGAAGGGGCTGCACAGGCTGGAACTATACTTCCCAGCTCCCCTTGCATCTGGGTGGGGCCACATGACCAGTTCTCACTGGTGGGTTGGGGTAAGCGATGTGTGTGTCTCTTTTGAGCCAAGGTCATTAAGAAGCAAGTGTGCTTTCACCACTCTCTCTTTTCCCTTTGCCAGGGGAAGCAGAAGGATCTGAGGCCTTAGAGGAGGGCAGAGCCATGAACTATAGATAAAAGGAGCCTGGATCCCTGAATCACTGCATGGAGCAATGCCACCCGCTGGCCAGCAGTGTTGGGGGAGAGCATGGGGGTGGGAGAGGGTGGGGAAGGTGGGAGGGTGGGGAAGGTGGGAGGCTTGATAGGGCAGGGACGATGCAGTGAGTGAGTACACGATGGGAGGATCTAACCCACACTGTGGATCAGGAAAGGCTTCCCAGAGGGGCTGATGCGGGTACGAGGCCTTGAAAAAGTAGAAAGTGCACTAGGCACAGGAAACAGCATGAGCAGAGGCCGGAGGAGAGAACCTGGCACAATGGGAACCTTGAGATGATAGGGACAGGCAAGGTCAGAGGTCAGAGAAGTAAATGGAAGATGGGTCTTGGGCAGCCTGGGTGCCATGTGGGGGAGTTTGGGAATCACTCTGGGTGGCCATTAAATGCTTTTGAGCAGAAGAATCGTCCGGTCATATTTGTGCATTACAGCCCCCTCAGGCTGCCGGTGCGGGCTCGATTGGGGATGGAGAAACTGAGAAGAGTGTGGTCAGGATGGAGGCTGGCCCAGAGGACCAGGACAGATCGCACAGTGCGGAACCAGAGCAGAAGGGGAGGGGAGTCAGGATTTAGAGGTAACAGGTCTTGATGATGGATTTCAGGGGAGACTGAGAGGGGAGAAGAAAGGAAGGGCAACACACAAGTTTTCAGCCTGGGGTGCTGGGGCCATCTCTGAGATGCAGACGCAGGAGGAAGAAAGGGAACAGCAAGAGTAAATGCACAGGGGCAGGGGCTTTAGAATGAGGTGCAGTTTCTACTTGTGGAACATCTATCTCCTCCCCTGGGATGGGGGCAGTTGTGCCTGTCTTGTTCACCGCTGTACTGTATCCCTAACAACGGAGCCTGGCACATAATAGACACTCAATTAATGTTTGTGGATGAATGGAAAAATGAATGAACAAATGAACTGCAGGTTGTTTGATTTGGCTGGAGCCCAGACAACTGGCAGGAACTCCCAGGATGATCAAATGGGGCCATGTCATCAGAGATCGTGAGTGCCGGGTGGGTTTATTTTTTATTCCATCGGTGATGGGTTTTGAGCTGAGGCAAGGCATGATGAGAAGAGATGGCCAAGTCCAGCAGCACAGCTGGGTTGGTCACTTGGGAGCTGAGGAAAGGGATGTCATTGGTCCATGGCCCTTACCCCTGTTTGGTGATCAGAGCCTCCTGGGTTCCCTGGTGGGTGACAATGAGGAAGAATGACAGTGGGTCTGCGCTGCCGCTCCCCATGCTGCCAGTGGAAAGGAATTGCTTCTCCCCACTCCAGAGCCAGATTCTGTTCTCTGCTTCCCCTCAGGTTCCAAATGGGGCAGCAGCTTATCTTCCTGTTTCCAGCAAAGTCAGTCACCCTGTGAAAAGCAGCTCCATCCATTTTACCTGGAGCCAACCAGCCTTCTGCCCAATGTCCAGAATAGAATCCAGGGAGACAGGCTGTGTTCCTGACATCTGCTGGGTCCCCAGTGAAGCCCTGGCCTCTGCCTGCCTGCCTTCTTTTGAGGGAGGACAGGGCGGCAGGGTGCAGGCAGCTCACGTGCTTTCCATCCGTGCTGGGTGGAGCCTGCTGGGGGCCCTCGCTGCAGCCAGGCCTGCTCCTATGGCCAGGCACTGGGGAGCATAGGTGGGGCCCTCCCTGGCTGCTTCCCTCTGGAGGCAAGGATCACTGGCAAAGGATGCCAATGCAGGTGCACCCTTAGAACCAGGCTGGGTGTCACAACAAACTCCTGTGCTCACCGCTGTGCAACCAGCACAAAGGCAAGTGGCCAAGGGGAGATGGACAAGCATCTCACATGGGTCCCTCCCTTTGCTCCTCACTGCCCTGCCCGTGTCAGGTCCCTGTGGGCTCCCGCCCAGACCTCCTGCCCCCCAGGACGTGCCTTCATGCTGTTGCCATGTGCTATTTCTCAGACACAGCCCTGATCATGTGAGCCCCCTGCTTAGGAACATTTGAGGGCTCTTCTCCTACTGAAGGGAGCCACTCAGCTTCGTGGTTGAGGTGGACCTTGACGAGGCTCACTGACAGTCCTGCTTTGGGGCTGTGCAGTGCAGTGGTGAAGGCTCAAACTGTGAAGCCAGGTTACCTTGGTCAAAACCTTGGCTTGGCCATGGCTCTGAAGGAGTTCCTTAGCCTCTCTGAGCCTCAGTTTCCTCATCTATAGACTGGAGACAGTAACATGGACTTCATAGAATGATGGGAATAAATGAGTTTTGTATATAAAATGCTTAGAGTAATGCCTGGAACAAAGAAAACTCTTGGTATGTGCTTATTCATGGGATCTGTTAGTTATTTCTCCTCCTTCTCCTCTTCCTCCTCCTCCTCCTCTTCCTCCTCCTCCTCCTCCTCCTCCTCCTCTTCCTCCTCCTCCTCCTCCTCCTCCCCCTCCTCCCCCTCCTCCCCCTCCCCCTCCCCCTCCCCCCCTTCTTCTCTTCCTTCTTCTTGACTGAGGAGGACATTTTCCCTCTGAGAGCAGCCCCTTCTCCCTTTGGACTTCCCACTTAGATGAGTCAATGCATTTCCTTTTAAGTTTAGTGAGGATGAGTTAAGTTTTCTGTCACTTGCAACCAGAGAACCCTGGCCTACACAAGCAGAATCTGTCTCCGCAGCTGTGCCCATCCTCTCCTGTTCCAGGGCTTGAAGCTTCGGCACCAGCCTCACTGACTGGCCCCTCAAAGAGGTTCTATTCCTGACTCTGGGCCTTGGTTCTTGTAGTTCCTTCTGTCTGGAATGTCCCTCTCCCAAATTCTTGGTTTGCCCAAATGCTGCATGCCCCTCAATGCACCAGTAAACCCATGAACCCTACAAGCAGAGCACAGAGGAAAGAAAGGGACTTTGGAGTGAGAGAGGTATGAGTTTTATCCCTGTTTCGTCCCTTCCTTGCTGAAGGAGCACAGACTCATTACTTAACCTCCAGCTCATGCATCTGATATGTGCAGATGGTACCACCAACCCCCACAGAGTTCTTACATGGACTGAACGCGATAATTCATGAGAAGGGCCTGGTGCACAGTGGGTGCCTAATAATTGCTGGCTGACACAGTCAGTGCTGGGCTAACTTATGCCAGCTTTGGCCCCAGCACTTCACCTCCAGAAGGGCAGGTAGGAACCCCAGGGAAACCTTACCCAGCAGCCTCGCTTTGGGAAAAAGAAATAGAAAATATTCTAATTCCAAAGAGTAAATGTCAGAGGCGTGGGAAGGCTTTTGAGGTTCTGAAAATAAACACAGTCACTGAAAGGAAGGAGGGAGAGAAAGGAGGGGGTGGAGGTGGAGGACTGGAGTGAGAGGCAGAGAGGAGATGCCAAGTATGGGAGAGGCAGAGACAGAAAGAGATAGAGAGACAGAGAGAGGGAGATGGAGACAGAGAAAGAGAGACAAAGAGAGATAGAAAGAGAGAGAGAGAGAGACTCCCTCTGTCCTGTGCTGGACTTCACATAAGGCCCCCGGCCAAGAAACCTCATACTTGCCTCATACACACATGTACACTGTGAGTTGACTTGGTCGGGGCTTGCAGAGGGGCGGCCGGCAGGATGCATCCACATGGCTGATGTGCTTTGTTTCCCCCTTAAAATGCCTTCTGAAAAAAATCAAATGAGTTGGCAAAGTTTAAAAAGTGAGATTTTACACGCAAAGATCTAATTTCCTTTTCTCTTGAAAAATCAGGAGGTTTGGCCACACTGGGTGTGGGCTGGACAGTGGGCTGGAGCCCGCAGTGTCTGCTGCCACAGGGAGCCTTAGGCTGTCTGGGTACACACGGTCCCCAGTCCTGAGCGCTCCTGGCTCTGAGGATGAGCACAGTGTTGTGTGTGCCCTGCTGTGTTCCTTGTGTCCATCCAACGATCCTTGGACCCCGGCGGGATTCCAGGCAGCGACCTGGACCCGAGGAGCAAAAGCTAAGACCTGCTCAGCGCCGAGCTTCTATGACCTTCTCAGCTCAAATGGTGACAAAACAGTCTCCCTCCCCTTCATTCCCATCCCATTGCTCCACCATGAGCAGCAAGAGGGGCTGGGCCCACTCACCCTAATGCCCACCAGGCTTCACAGGAGCAGTGGCTGGTGGAGGGCCTTCCCTGTCCTTGCCTGGCTCCAAGGCCCCTTGCCACCCCTATTCTCTTCTCTGGGTTCCCCTGTGAAGATGGGAATTCCTAGTTCTCTGTGCAAGCTGAAAGCAGACAGTCCTCTCTACTCCCAGCCAGGCCTCCAACTTCCTCACTGCTAAGGCCAAGACTTGCCCCTTCCCTGAGACCCCGGTCCTAAGTGGGGCAGAAGCTAGTCCCCCAGCCCTTCATCTCCTCAGTCCCCCAGCCTCCCGGCCCCTCAGTCCCCCAACCTCCTAGTCCCCCAGCCTCCCAGCCCCTCAGTCCCCCAGCCCCCCAGCCCCCCGGCCCCCCGGCCCCCCGGCCCCCCAGCCCCCCAGCCCCCCAGCCCCCCAGCCCTCCAGCCCCCCAGCCCCCCAGCCCCCCAGCCCCCCAGCCCCCCAGCCCCCCAGCCCTCCAGCCCCCCAGCCCCCCAGCCACTCAGTCCCCCAGCCCCCCAGCCCCCCAGCCCTCCAGCCCCCCAGCCCCCCAGCCCCCCAGCCCCCCAGCCCCCCGGCCCCCCGGCCCCCCGGCCTCCCGGCCCCCCGGCCTCCCGGCCCCTCGGCCCCCCAGCCCCCCAGCCCCCCAGCCCCCCAGCCCCCCAGCCCCCCAGCCCCCCAGCCCTCCAGCCACCCATCTCCTCAGTCCTCTCCTGTGAAGCCTTCGGCTCCCCATCTCCTCCTCCTTTCAGTCCCCCAGTGCCGCAGCCCCCTGGCCCCTCAGTCTCCTGGACCCCAGCCCCTCAGGCCCCCAGCCCTCCATTTCCCTGGCCCTCTAGCCTCCCGTCCTGTGTCTTCTTGCCTCGGAGGCCTCAGGACACACTGGACACTGGGAGCCAGAGCATGGACGGCCCAGCTGAAATCAACGACAGGCTCCTATCACACCCTGGGCAGAGGGATGGGGACTCAAAGGGAACTGGGTGAACTGACTGCCCAGCATCGTCCATTCCACGTTTCAACTACATCCTGATGGTGCTGGAAAGACGCCCACAGCTGGAGCTCTGACGACGTCATGGAGAGGCCAGGAGAGCAGAGGGAGACCTCCGGTCATTAAACTCCTCAGGGCTTTTGCTTTTCCTGGCTCATTCCCTTCTGTTTCTGTTTGGTGGGAATTATAGTCCTCATTTAATAGCTGGGAGCATAGGGTACAGAGAAATAAAGCCCCCTGCCCAAGTTCACCCAGCAAGTGTGTGGCCAAGCAGAGCTGGATTCCACCCCAGGCGTGTCTCCCTGGGAAGCCCATGCTGTGTCTGGCTGCTTGTGGGCACCAGGACTCCTGCTGAGGGCTTGGGAGCTGCTGAGCACAGTGGGCCTTCATTAGCCTTGTTCACTGCTGGGTCCCAGGAACTGTGCCTGGCACATAGTAGGCACTCAGCAACAGTCAAGGAAAAAAATCAACTAGAGGGGTTTTAAAATACATATGTGTATGTACGCATGCCTGTTATGTAAAACTGACATGTTTATTTAGGTAGGTAAAAAAATCTAGAAATAAATGTCTTGGGGTGAGATTACAGGGCATTTCATTTTTGTTTTTGACAATTTAAAAAGTGTTTTTAGAGGGAAAAAATAGCAGAGATGACTATATTTCTCCAGTTCCAAGTGATGCATTGAAAATTAAAGTCCAACCATGTGATATCTTGGCTTAAAACCCTTTTGTGTCTCCTCATTGCTCTTGGATGAATGCCAAAATCCTGATGTAGCCTGCAGACCGTATGTGCCCCGTCCCTGCGTGACCCCCTCCTTCCCTGAGGCTGGAGGGAAGCAGATGGGGAGGGAGGAGCTCAGGCCTCCAGTCCTAGCCCTGCCGCCTCCTCCCGGCATCCTTCCCTGATTTATCTCTCCTTACCCCTGCCAGACCTACATGGAGTTCATCTCTTCTCCGCATCATTTCTGTGCCTGGTTCATGTCATGTTAAGTTGTAATTCCTGATTTATATTAGGACTTCTGCTTGTCTCTCCCTGCTAAGAGACAGGAATTTTTTTTCAGGATGGGGGCTGTGACTGGTTCATTTCTGTGTTCTCAGTCCCTGATGATAGCTTGGTCTTTATTAAATGTTCTAGAATGGAACTGAACTGGACAGTTTGCTACGGGCAATCCACTGCCCTTCTCTAGGCCCCAGTTTTCTCTTTTGTGAAAGGGGTATGGGTGGGCCTTGAGGGCTTATCTCGAAGGTCCCTCCCATTCCAGGATTGAGCCTCAGTTTCACCTCCTGTAAAATGAGTTGTAATAACACCTGTCTCACTTGGCGCTGTGAGGACACAGTGAAATGTGAGTAACATGCTCAGACTGGCAGGGCTGCAGGTCCACGGGTCCACCTCTCACTGCACCCACCTCCACCCTGAAACATTTGCTGCCATTTCCTGGAAGCTGACTGGAGCTGTCACTGGTCTAAACTTTTCAGCAGCATTTTACTGTTTTGTCCCCACAAGCCACAGCAGGGCTGAGATAAAGGTCCTGGGTGATCTGTTTGAGATGCAAACCCCTCCTGTCCTCCCACTGTTTAAACCCCCTTAGGGGCTCCTCCTGCTCCTGAAGCAAAGACCCAGACCCTCCAGCGCTGCTTTCAAGCCCCTGTGGGGCCCAGCTCCTGCCCCTCCCCCTCCCACCCCACCCCCACCTATCCAGGTGTGGAAACTGAGGCTCTGAGAGGTGATGAGACTCGCCTGAGGCCACTCCATCTGTGCATGCCAGAGCCAGACTCAAACCCAGTCCTGCTGGGATCCATCCCTGGGGCTTGGCCAGCCCTGGTGATTGGTGCCCATCCAGTGGGCCTCTTAACAGCTGGCAAAGACACTTCTTCCCAGTATCTGAGCCACATGTGGCTCAGCGTGGTAAAATTTGCCCAGCAAAGGGCTCTTATTGACCTGAGTGCCACAGCGAGGAGCCTCGTCCACGAGACTGCCTACCCTCCATCCACCTCCTGCAGGCCCGCCCTGCGCTCTGGCCCACGCTGGTTGGCTCCCCTGACTTCTCATCTATTGATTTAGGAAGGAGCCCGTGGGGGATGCAGGAGGCTTTGATCTGTGGCTCTGTGTTTGCCGAGGACACTGGAGCCTTGGAAGGGGATTAGAAATTCATAACTACTGTGATTTGGGTCCCAGCCTGAGGCCTGTGTAGACATTCCCTGGGCTCCTTATTAAAGAGTGAATAGGTTGGCTTTGGAGGGTCCGAGGACAGTGCAGCCAGTGTGGCTCTTCTGCCCATTGCTGGGTCTTCAGGGGTGTCTAGTTGTGAGAATGCTGGTGCCACTGAGCATCAGGGTCTGAGGACCCCTGGCTGGGCCAACTTGCAGGTGTAAACAGCTCCCGGAGTCCAATTCCCCCGGCAAGGAGGGGTCCCAGAAGGGGGCTGGTTTGCAGGGGGAGCTCGTGAGTTTGGGTTTGTGCATATCCGGTTTGTGATGCCTTTAAGACTCCACACATGATGTGTGGTTGGGGGCTGGGTCTTGCTCTGCGATGGGGCTGAGAAGCCCTGAGGGGGTCCAGAGGAGAAAGGCCCCACCTGCCGTCAGGCTCCATGGACCACCACAGTGAAAGGTTGTTGTTGAGAAGAGTGGACACCCTACCCTGATGGACGTGCAGGGCAGAGGTCAAAGTCAGCTCTGCAGGGTCACCTCTGGGATGAGTCCTAGAGGATGTACAAGATTTACCAGGCAGAGAACGGGGAGGACACAAAAGGCCGAGGCGCTGTGCAGAGGCCGAGGTACAGAGGTGCAGGTGCCCTGCAGTCAGGGAGGCATTCCGGACCGCTGCAGCATTGGTGTCTGCAAAAGGGAAGCAGCACAGGAGGTTGGGAGCTGCAAGACTCAGAGCAGAAGGATCCTTGAGTGCTGGGTGTGGGGTTTACATGTCACCTGTGGGTCACAGGGATTCATTGGCCTGTTTCTTTTTCAGCAGGAGGATGTGCTCAGGGCAGTTGCTTTTTGAGAAGGCACCTGGGGGCAGGTGAACTGGGAGGGAGACTCTGGCAGCAAAGAGGTCATTTCAGTGGCCTTCTGTGGATAAGGGACATATGAGAGCTGGGCAGCTGCACGGGGATGGTGAGAAGTGGGGGCACATGGAGCTCCTTCTGTGTATCTAATAACACCTGCACTCCCTCACCTGAATTAGGAACCAAGTGAAGGAAAGGCCCACAGGTCAGGCACATGGAACACAAAATATCTCCTTTATTTCTGCTGAAGCCGAGTTGGAGAATGTGGCCAAGGTTTGCTGGCCAGTGGATCTGCTGCTGCCCAGGCCCTGAATTAAATGCACTGACCTGGTCAAAGCAGGCCTAGACCTGGAGGGCCAACAAAGCATGTGAGCAGACCAAGCAGAGCTGAGCACTGGATGAAACGGCAGAGGTTCAAGGAAAGAGGCCAGTAAAGTAGGAAGGCAGGAGAAGTTTAACTCTAAGAACACTGAGCAGAGACTGTAAGTACTGCTGGGCACTGGACATTTGCGCCTGTTCCTGGCCCAGCGCTCATGGATCCATATGGGAGTCTTGTGGAGAGTGGGTGACTGGCAAGAGGGTTTTCGACGGGTGAGTAAGGGTTCTCCAGGTGGAAGCACTGTGGCACCTCCATGGACAGAGGCATGAAGGACAGGGGCAGGTTTGGGAAAGGGTGAACATATCCCTGTATCCCTGAGAGCTTGGGCAGAGGGAAGGATGTACTGAGTGTCTATTGTTGCTTTCACAAACCACCACAAACTTAACTGCTCAAAAACGGCACACATTCATTATCTCAATAGTCCTGGGGGCCATAAGTCTGGTGCAGGTATCACAGGGCTAGAACAAGGAAATGGCAGGGCTGCATTCCCTCCTGCAGGCTCTGAGGGAGGGTCTATCTCCTGGTTCTTTTGGGAAGTTAAAAAAATTCAGTTCCTTACAATCCTGAGGTCCTATTTCCTTGCTGACTGCCAGCTGAATGTGTTCCCAGATTCCAGAGGCCACCCATCTTCCTTGGCTCATGTCCCCAGTCTTCTGCTGTCAAATCCAGTGATGGTAGGTTGACTCCCTCTCACACTCTGAGTCTCTCCTCTGTCTTCTCCCATCTTACCTCTCTGCTTCCTTCTTCTGCTTTTAAGAGTTTATATGATTGGAATGGGCCCACTTCATTCACTCAAATTAGATTGATACAGTCTCCTGTCTCAAAGTTCATGACCTTAATCACATCTGCAAAGTCCCTTTTGCCTTATAATATAACTGTCTTAGTCCATTTTGCATTGCTTTGAAGGAATACCCGAGGCTGAGAAATGTATCGAGAAAAGAGGTTTATTTAGCTCATGGTTCTGAGGGTGTACAAGCATGGTCTCAGCCCCGGCTTCTGGTGAGGGCTTCCAATCATGGTGGAAGGGGAAAGGAAGGAAGCAGGAGAGAGAAGAGAGGTGCCAGGCTCTCTCTTTTTTTTTTTGAGATGGAGTCTTGCTCTGCCACTCAGGCTGGAGTGTGGTGGCGTGATCTCGGCTCACTGCAACCTCTGCCTCCTGGGTTCAAGTGATACTCCTGCCTCAGCCTCCTGAGTAGCTGGGATTACAGGTGTGCACCACCGTGTCTGGCTAATTTTTGTGTTTTTAGTAGAGTGGGGTTTCACCATGTTGGTCAGGCTGGTCTCGAGCTCCTGACCTCGTGATCCACCCGCCTCAGCCTCCCAAACTGCTGGGATTACAGGCATGAGTCACTGCACCCAGCCCAGCCTCTTTCACCAAGCCAGTCAAAAGGGATCTGTCCCCATGACCCAAACACCTCCCACTGGGCCTCACCTCCAACACTGGGGACCAAATTTCAACATGAGATTTGGAGGGGACAAATATCCAAACCATATCCATAACACAGTCACAGGTTCTGGAGATTAGCATGTGGATATCTTTGGGGGATTATTATTCCTCCTATCAGGGGAGGAAAAAAAGCAACATTTATTGAGCATCTATTAAGTGCCAAGGACCAAGCAAATTGTTTAGCATCCATCATCTCATTTTGTCCTCACACCTGCTCTGCAAGGCAGGTAGCATTATCCTCACTTTACAGACAAGAAAACTGAGGCTCAGAGGGACTAGTGAAGGATAAACAGTGCATAAGGATTAGAGGTATGATTCGAACCCAGCTCTGCAGTCTCAAAGCCTGTGCCCTCTCCATAAAATTTTGACACCACGGCCGGGTGCGGTGGCTCACGCCTGTAATCCCAGCACTTTGGGAGGCCGAGGCGGGTGGATCACGAGGTCAGGAGATCGAGACCATTCTGGCTAACATGGTGAAACCCCGTCTCTACTAAAAAATACAAAAAAATTAGCCGGGCGAGGTGGCGGGCACCTGTAGTCCCAGCTACGCGGGAGGCTGAGGCAGGAGAATGGCGTGAACCCCAGGGGACGGAGCCTGCAGTGAGCCGAGATCGCGCCACTGCACTCCAGCCTGGGTGAAAGAGCGAGACTCCTCCTCAAAAAATAAAAAAAAAATAAAAAAAAAATTTGACACCACTTCCTATAAAGCAGGGCAGATGGGATGGAGCCAGCTGTGAGGCTCAGCGTGCTGTCTCTGTCAACTGCCTGTCACTCAAGGACACACCTGCCCTCCTGCAAGAGATGCCCAAGGCTGGTGGTCCTTCCTTGGGAAACAGTAGATGCTGAGGTGTGGGACCAAGCAAGTAGGTAACTGCTGAAACAGACAGTGTCACACTTGACTAATGGATGCCATTAGGTGGAGTGGCTGTTTTCTGCCCTAGAGTGAATTGCATGGGCCTGCTTAAACAGTGGGCGTTTGATATCAGCAGATATTATGGAGCAGGCACCGAGGTGGGCTTTGGTAATAATAATACCTGCTCCACATGGTTTGCAGGTGGACTTCAAAAATGAGTTGAAACTGCTGATCTCCCTGTCAGACACAGTAGAATCTCAATAAATTATGTATTTTTTCTCCTTCTTGTTCTGTACCATTTTCTTTTCTATCTTCGAACCTATCACGTTCGACATGAGAAGTGGCCATTTTTCTCTCTTAGAGTAAAAGTGGTTTGAGAATTTTCTGTGAAAGATGTTGGTTTGATACAAGACAATGTAGATTTTGTCTTCTACTCTGACCGCTGATAAGTTGGAATACAGAAGGGATCTGAAACTCACTTTATGGGGTCTGTCTCCCCTCCTGCGCGGGATTTCCCACCCAGTTTAGTGGGAGCCTATTAAGCCTGCTCAGTCATGGATACACGCAGAACGGGCCCGTCATCGCCTGGCAGGCTGGAGCCTTCTCGTTTACGCTTCTGCACTTTATATGCTGATGACGTGGTTTTAATACTTTTATAAACATTTGAGTATCTCCTGCAGCCATTTATTTTTCAGTTATTTTTAGGGGAAAATAAATTGTCTTTACACTCTAATAAAATCACTGTTCTGCAGCCTTGCACATGCTGAGGGGGTGTGAGTGGGAGCCAGAAGAGGCTTTGCCCTGAGTGAGTCAGCACTCCTGTTCTGGTGCTGGTGGGGCAGGTACCCGGCCATGGACCTTAGAGCACGTCCCTTCCCCTTCCCAGGCCTCAGCACCTTCTACATCATTTCTAGCATTCACAGTCTGAATGTTCCAGGAGTGCGAGCCAGGTGAATGGGAGCTAACGGACTTCATTTATTAAACAAGTAAGCACCTACTATGTGCCAGGCACCAGGCCGTATCCTAGGGAAACAGACCTGGCCTCTGACCTCAGAGAATATACATTCTGGAGCTGAGAATATAATCTAGAGAACGTAAGCTCCAGGCAGGCAGGGATTTTTGTTCATTGTGTTCACTGCTGCCCCTCCTCTGGCTGTGATGCTGGCCTCAGCAGGGGAGCATGGCCTGAATCCCTCCCTGAAGATGGGGACACAGGGTATGCCACGCTGAGCACTGCCTTCCCTTTAGGACTGTTGACATTACTGGGCACCCTGTTTCACCTCGCACAGCTGGCGGCTGACCGCATCCTTCAGAGCTTTACAGACACCTTTAATCCCTGTAATCCATGTGCGGAGAGGGCAGGTTTTGAACCCATTGTGTATGCAGCACGCATCACCCTGAAAGGCCCGTCCTGGCCCCATCGATCAATACACCTGCAACACTAGTGACCCCTGCCTCAGATCAATGCTGCTTACAAAGTTGAGCGGGAGGATTGTGATTTATTCTTTCTTCCCCTCACATCCTTTCTGGAATAACCAACCATCTCTGTTGCAAATTAATGTCCTGCCTCATGCCCTCTCCTCGGGCCCTGGGAAGCTGGTGGGCTGTCCTGCAGGGTGGACCTGGGTGTCTGGTTGCTGGCTCCACACCTGGACTGAACCCTGGGCATAGTACTTCACATGCAGGACGTCGCCTGCTCCCTGCAGCAGCCTGGTGAGATGGGCTTCATGGGGTTCCAGTGGGGCTGAGTCACATACCCAAGAATGCATGACCAGGAAGTGGCAAAGCCTCCCTTCGAGCCTCAGACTGACTAAAAATAATTAACAGTGAACACTTGTGGAGCCCTTCCAGGGACTGAGGAGGTGGACCTGGGCAGGAGGGGCTCTCCGAGCTGGTTCTGGAGAACCGTAAAAAGCTGGCCTGTGGGGACAAGAAAGGAAAGGCCATTCTGTTGGGTGGCCAGTTGGGACAGAAGCAGGAAGGTGACTGCAGGTGAGGGGCAGCTGCAGGTCGGTGTCTGCAGTAAGGGGCGAAGGGCTGGAGAGGTGGGGCCTGATCCTGTGGGGCCTGGAATGCCAGGCCAGAAAGATTGGGCTGGGGAGCCAGAGCACTGGGGGGTTCCACAAAGTCCTTCTCTATGGCTGGCTGGCACCTCACTCACATCCACCTCTTTCCTTTTGTTCTAGCTCTTTCTCCGTGAAACGTATTTGTGTGTCTCCCCAGGGACAGCGAGAGACACAGCTGCAGATGGCATCATAGGACAGGGTGCTGGGTCCTTCCCTATCTTCAGGAGGCCCTTAATGGCACCCTCCAGGACATCAGTAAAAACGGGTCAGCTTTAATCTCTGCAGCTTCACAAAATGGTTATCTGCTGTGATCCAGCTAGGAGCCAGGGCCCTGGTGAGCACCTGGTATGGGCCTTGTTGCATCTTCATGGCATGCCTGATATTTCTGATGTTTCTGACATTAGCCCCACGATACAGGTGAGAAAATTGAGGCACAGAGGGGTTTGCCAACAGTTACATGACAAGAAAGTGGCCGAGTCAGGTCTTGAACCTTGGCCTGGTGTATGCTCCCCTGTCTGTGTTCTTTACAGCTACACAACATCTCTTCTATATCACTTGTTGTTATTCTCTGTACGTTTCTTTCTTTCTTTCTGTTTGTCTTTCTCTCTCTCTCTCTTTTTCCTTCTTTCTCTTCTTTCTTTCCCTTCCTTCCTTCCTCACTGCTGCCCCCATCCCTGACCTACTGGAGCAGCATCAGAGGGGAAGCTCATGCCCTTAGTTCAACAGCCAATCATGGAGGGCGCCTAGCTGGAGGCCTTCCGTATGCTGAGCACTGGACCAGTCAGGATGGGTGAGGCTATGCTTCAGGAACAAACACTCTCAAAGCACAGTAGCCTAAAACACCCAGATATTTATTTCTTGCGAATCCTACAAATCCACCAAGGGCAGGGTTGTGTTCAACATGCCCACCCACGGACCCTGGGTGACCGTGCAGCTCTCATACCAGGGGAGAGGAGAGCTCTGGTGGGTTTGGTACCAACTATTAGATGCTTAGCAGCAAAGTGACACAGCATTTCCACCTGCACAACTCATTGCCGAGAACTAGCCAGAAGGTCTCACTTTCTATCTCTCCAGGGGGGCAGGAGGAGAGTCCCAGCATGGTCCCTGAAGGGGGCAGATGTGAAAATATTTGGTGAAATGTATGACCACCTCAGACACCATGGAGGTGTGAATGGTGGTGACTCTGCCCCTACCTGCCTCCTCGTACCCCCTCCCACTCTGCCTGCACCTAGGGAACTTCCAGTTTCAGCAGAGTGACCATGGCTGATTTTCTTCCCATTCAATCCTGGTGTCCTTGGTGGGTATAATTATCCCAAGGGACTGGGAGTCAGCAGTTAAATGAATTGATGGTGATGACAGAGCTTGGAAGTCGCTGAGCTGGGATTTGAATCCAGGTCTGTCTGGCTTAAAGCCCTGTCCTCTCCTCCCTGAACCATGGTGTCCCTCAAAACATCAGAAAACGTGATGCAACAGCAGTGAGCCTGGGTGAGATGCAGTGAGGCAGTCAGTCAACACAGCACTGCCATCCAGGGAACTGGGGAGGGTTTCAGGAGGGGCCGTGCCCTGATGGTGGACAGAATATGAGGGCTGGAGGGAGGGAAAGGCCAGCAGGTGCCCAGGCAGAGGAGAGGAGGCCCCAGGAGATGAAGGAACTGTGAGCAGATGGCCTGGCTGGGTGGATGTGGGAGGAAGAGGAGAGGAAGAAGGGAAGGGGAGGAGGAAGAGGAGGAGGAGGAGGAGAGGGAAAGGATGGGCTGAGATAGAAATGGATTTGGGTGTCAGACAGACCTGGGCTTGAAACCCAAAGCTGCCATTTCCCAGCAGATTTTAATATTTGTTTAAATCCTCCTCGTTTGTTTAAAGGAAACCACCCCTCGTAAAATTGATGTGATGTTTATATAAGATCAGGCAACAAAAATACTTGGTGGAGTGTCTGATGTTCAGGGGCGCTCAGTAAGAGACATCAACACCAGCCTCCAGTTAGAGAATGTTCCCTTTGTGCCAGGCCCTGTGCCAATAGGATTGCATCAATCAAGTCACCAAATCCTCAGAACATTGTTGTGCCCATTTTACAGGTGAGGAATAGTGAGGCCAGAGAGGCTGATGCCCGCGTCACTCAGCTGGTCAGTAGATGGCCCTTTACTTTTCATTTTGGGTGTCAGAGCCTGAGAGCCAAGCTCTGGGTGAAGGAAGCACGCGCAGACCCCAACACCATGACCACCCTCCCCCCGCCACCATCCCTCCATTCCTGCACTCTGCGAAATCCCGAGCCTGCCCCCAAATAGCTTCATTTCCCCGGAGAGGGAGCCACTTCATCACAAAGGTCCCTCTCCACAGAGACAGAACACAGAGGCCGATTAAAGCCCGTCAGCCTGGCATCACTTTTGTAATCGATGCTCTGTGGCTGTGAACCGGGTGTCTGTCGGCAGCTGCCTAATTTTAGCTGGGTCTTTGCAGGCTTCTCACCAGGCTCACCCGCCCCTGTGGATGGGCAGAGAGGTTCTGAGAAGCATCATTGATCTTTTGACTAAAGTGTCCTCATGAAATACAAATCTGTCGTTTCTCAGAGAGCCGTCTGTCGTGGTGGCACAGAAGAGAGGCCACCGGGAGAGTGAGAACCATAATTTCATGTAAAACCGGACGTCTTACATGGTCCCCCGCAACCCACCTCTTCCCTGCCTTGACCTTGGCCCCCCAGCGCAGTCCTGGGAAATCGATGCCTTTTACTGTTTCAACTTTGGCACAGAGCGATGGGGGAAAGCTGTCAATAGGTGTTAAAGACATTCCTAGTTGTGGGCAAGCTCCCTGTTAGGGGGGCCCGGTCTCTGGCAGTGAGTTGGCACTGCCAACACGTTTACTTGCATGGGGGAGATTCAGCGCCCCTGTCCGTGGGCACGCTGCCCAGTGTACATGGCTAAGGAGGCAGCAGGGGTGAAGGGTTTTCAGGGCATCTGGAGTCCCTGGAAATGTAAAAAAAAAAAAAAATTGTCCATGAGGTGAAAGTGGGTAGAATAAGTAAATGGTGTCTTCATCTTGCAACCAGATAGTGGGGACTTTAGAAAAGGAGGAAGCGAGAATAGCAACTACCACTTGGGGACAGATGTTATGGCAGGACCAGGTCATCAGATGTGACTTGGGAGAAGATCCTGGGGCTCCAACTATTTCATCATGGAAGTGGGACCTCTAAGACCCAGGAAAGGAAGGGCAACGTTTTCCATGATCACCCCACAAATCAGTGGCAGGAAGAGAGATACAGATGTCCCCAGTTAGATTTTCAGCTTCTTAAGAGGAATTGTCCCTGTGCACAGAACATCGTGGAAAGAATATGATTTCTCTCAGCCAGCACTGAGTGTACCCAACAGTCTAGATGAGGGGTCAGCAAACTATAGCCCATGGGCCATATCTGGCTCCACAGTCTGATTTTGTAAATAAAGTTTTATTGGAACAGACACATTCATTTACCTACTAAATGTCTAAAGCTGCTTTCAGACAGCAACTGCAAAGTTGAGTTGTTTCAACAGAGATGGTATAATACACAAAGCGTAAAATATTTATATTTTATAATTAAATATTTCAATTAAATATTAATTATAATCAAATATTTACAACTGTATAATGTAATTAAATATTTACAATAATTACGATTAAATATTTAAATCTGGCCCTTTATGGAAAACGTTTGCTAACCCCTTGTCTAGGTCCCTGAAGGGATCTTACACGTAGTTTACACAATGGTTTTATGTACATTTTAGTGTTATTATTGAAGTCAGAAACTCATTTTCAAATGGATCTGACATAGATTCCCCAAAATCTAAAATCGCAGCAGCAAAACTTTTCAGATTGCAGTGGAGAGGGGGCTGAGCCTGCCCATTCCTGGCCTCCTCTTAGCCTGCTCTGGTCCCCAAGTAGAGGTACTGGATAAAATATAGGACACCTGGTTATGTTTGAGTTCTAGATAAACAATAATTTTTTAGTATAAGTATGTCCCAAATATTGTATGGGGCATACTTACACTAGAAAAAATTCATTGTTTAGCTGAAAGTCAAGTGTAACTGAGAATCTATCCATCTTATATTTTTTATTTGCTTCATCTGGCAACTCAACTTTTGAGCCACCTCAGAGGAAGAACCTAGGTGAAAATAATTAGCCTCTGGAATAGATTTCAAACTCAGCCTGCCATTTCAAGTCTGGCCTTGGCCAAACTCTGAAGCCTCATCACCTGCCCTGACCTTCCGCCACTCCTCCCTGTATTAGTTCATTCTCACACTGCTGTAAAGACATAGCCGTGAATGGGTAATTTATAAAGGAAAGATATTTAATTGATGCACAGTTTTGCATGGCTGGGGAGGCCTCAGGAAACTTACAATCATGGTGGAAGGAGAAGGGGAAGCAAAGACCTTCTGCACATGGTGGCAGGAAAGAGAAGTGCAAGCAGGGGAAATGCCAGACACTTATAAAACCATCAGATCTCATAGGAACTCACTCACTGCCATGAGAACAGCATGAGAGAGAACGTCCCTATGATCCAATCACCTGCCACAGAGAAGCAGATCTCTCCCTCAACACCTGGGGATTTACAATTCAAGATGAGATTTGGGTGGGGACACAAAGCCTAACCATATCACCCCCCATCCTTCACTCTTCAGCTCCGCGGAGCTCCTTCTTGCTTCCTTCCACACTGCTGTTCCCCTGCCCAGATGCCTCCACAGACCCTGATCCCCAAGCTCAGCCTTTCTGCTTGGCCAGTTCTGCAGAATCACCTCTCATGAGGCGTCCACCTATGGATTCAGCAGGTGCAGGTAAACAGAAGCCAGGAAACCACAGATTCAGAGCTCCTGGCTTACAGTCATTGTGGAGCAGGGATTCATGGAGAGGAGTTTAGGCAAAATCACGGGCATTTTTAAGCTACTAGTCAGATCTCTCTTTTTTTCCCTGAACACATGAAGTTGAAATCACAAATTATCCTGTGTCTACACAGGGCGGTGAGCCCTTTAAGGGCAGCCCTCGTATCTTTTTCAACTCATCTCTGCGGCTCCTCTTGTGACCCTGTGAAAGACAGGAAGGGAAAAGCAGTTCAAGAGGGAGGCCCAGCAGAAGCAAGTGCACCACGGTGAGGGTGAGCGCCGCAGACCCCGGGAACAGGGCAAAGCAGGGGAGACATGAGGATAACAGGAGGGACGGCGAGGCCCTGCAGAGAGAGCTGGGCTTAGCATGGGGTCCACATGCACGTGGATTCTGACCACCCGCTTCTGGCTGCTTCCCTGAGCCTCTGTTTTCTCACCTATAAAATGAGGATCGTGATTGCCACCTCACAGTGTTATTGTGGAGATGAAATAGGAGAATGTATTAGGTTGAATGATAGAAAGTTGTTACATTTTCAGCCTACGAAATTGGCAATTTCACAATGATTACCCTAATATACAGAGTGTTAATTCCTTGCATGGTGCTGGCACATAGTAGATGCTCATTTTAATGAAAGCTCTCGTTATGAAGGGTAACTACAGTGGGCCCTGCCTGCGGGCCAGGGCAAGTTTCCAGAGAATCCCAAAGCCAGAGCAATGAAGACCCCAGGAGGAGGCTGGCGTCCCTCCGCAGCCCTGACCGGCCCTTCTAGGGATGGGCTGTGCTTTTGAATAGTTAAGGGTCATGGCTTCTCTGCATCAGAGGCTGCTGTCCCTGCTTTAACCTTCCCCTGCTAACCCACCGAGAGCCTGGCATTGTCTCAAGTGGCACTGAAGAGCTTGTGGCCTGGAGGATTTCCAGGGTGTCACCACCAAGCAGGTGCTGGTGGCATCTCAGAGCAAGGCCTGAGGGGCTTCTGCCTTCTCTCCAGGGGATTCCTCCCTGCTCCTTTCCAGAAGCTCAGAGCCTTTCACTGGTAACCTCAGGCCAGGTTCATGTGGGAACTGGATTTCTGGAAAGCAGACCTTGACAGGGGCCCTGGAGAACATGTGAATTCCCCCAGTGACTGAGCTCCCACGGCTGCCTCCGGAGAGTGGAAAGGGGAGCGGGCAGGAACAGGACAGGGCGGGGAGAAGAGGAGATGGGATATGGCTACTCTCATTCGCTCCGGGTGACTATTCAACGGGGCAAAATTACTCCCGAATCCCCTTTATCTCCATTAAGTGTTTCTAGGAAAGACTGACTTGATATTTTTGGTGGGGGGGCAAGAAAAGTGAGAGACAATAATTTTCAATAGAAATTGCAGGATGAAGAAATCTCAGTGATCTCAGCTTTGGGTGCTTTTTTTCTTTTTTTTTTTTGAGACGGAGTCTTGCTCTGTTGCCCAGGCCGTAGTGCAGTGGTGCCATCTCGGCTCACTGCAACCTCTGCCTCCCAGGTTCAAGTGATTCTCCTGCCTCAGCCTCCTGAGTAGCTGGGATTACAGGCGGCTGCCACCGTGCCTGGCTAATTTTTGTATTTTTAGTAGAGATGGGGTTTTGCCACGTTGGCCAGGCTGGTCTTGAATTCTCGAATTTCTGACCTCAGGCAATCTGCCTGCCTCCGCCTCGCCTCCGAAAGTGCTGGGATTACAGGTGTGAGCCATTGCACCCAGCCTAGCTTTGAGTGCTTTTTAATGCCTCTAAATGGAGCCAGGTGAGGTGAGAAGGCAGGTCTGACACCCAGCCCTCCTGCAGAAGGTGCTCCAGGGTCCCCTGCGTGTCCCTGCTCTGGGTGAGGGACCAGAGGCAGGGAATCTGGGTCCTGGTGTCGTCCTCTGGAAAATGGGGATACCAATAGTACTCATCACCTTGGGTGGTTGTTTGAAGTGTTTACCACACTGTTTAACCCACTCAAGACATTTTGGCTACCCCTACTATTATTTTATTATTATTATTCCTACAGTGCCTCCAGAAAAGTTGTGCCAATTCTTGTGACAGACGAAAGATTCTAAAAGCACCTCCAGAGTGCTTTAGACACAGATATGAGACCAAGTGAGCTGGCTTCTTGTCCTTCTTGTCATCTCTGACACCACACAAGATCTTACTGATCTCACTCTCTTTCTGAGTCTCAGTATTTTCATCTGTGAAATATGCTTAGGATCTTATGCAATGGCTGACATCCCTTTTAGGTGATGAATTTGTGAATACAGATGTCCAGAAAGCAAGGCAGTCTTTTAAATAGAACAGACAGACCTTTTGCAATCTTTCAAATGACTCAGGAAAACTTGTTGGATGAAGTGAAGGTAAACCTCATGCCTGGTTCATGATTTATTCTGTTATTTTTTGTCTACTGTACTTTCTATATATCCATTTGTTAGTTTAATATGCATTTATTGGAAAGCACCGTGGGCAAGGTTGGGGTTTGGGGAGACAGAAATTCATTGTTTTGGGCAGTGGGAATGCAATTTTGAAAAAGGTAGACAAGGACTCTGCCCTGAAGGAGCTCACATTCTGGAGGGGGAGGTGGGATATAAGTAAATACATCAATAAATAGGTTGATTTCCGACCACGATGAGGGCTACTAAGGCAATAGCTGCAGATGATGTACCGGATTGAGGCCTGATGGACAGGAGGTGGGAAATGTCTGATAGGATGATCAGGGAGGGCTTCTCGGAGGAGGTGATGTTTGAATTCAGCCTTGAACAATGAGGAGCCAGCCATAAGGCTGCTGCGGGGGAAGAGAGCCCCAGACAGAGGAAAGGCACATGCAAAGCACTGGAGCTGGACACTAGCTGAGGGTGAGCTCGGAACTCAGAAAAGACTGGTGTGGCTGAGCATAGTAAGGTGGGGAGAGCAGTAGGAGATGAAGTCAGAGGTAGAATTGTGAGGATTAAAAGTTCTCAGCCCAGTTTCCAGCACATAGTAGCTCCTTTTTAACTGTCACTTATTATTACCTATGATCGCAGTGCTGAGACCTCACTTGGGTACAGGAAACATGGGTGGGATTAGAGAGAGGAGAACAATTTTGAGGATCTTGAGGTTCTTTCCGGACCCATGAATTTGTGAAGAGGCTTGCAAACACTTTGCTCGTTTTAGTAGGGTAAATACTTTCGCTTCTAGTCTTATTTATATTATTAATTGGCTTAGCAAAACAATTCCTCCCATAGCAAATGCAAAGGTGCCCAGAATTATGATCAGTTTTCATTAGTGAGATTTTATTGTACTTCCAAAGACAGATCTAAGTTTCCCTGTGAAAATGTAAAGATTCATTCAAGACTCAGAACTCTTTTTTTTTTTGGTTTTGGAAGTATCTGACAGTATTCTAATATTAGCAAAATTGTGAGTTCAGCAGGATTTCACTTTTATGTGCTTGGAAACTTCTCTCATCCCCTCTGCCTCCCAGGATGCCAGTCTCCTAGGGCTCTTCTAGGAGGGCCTATCCAGGGTCCCCCAGGTTGGCCCTGTGTTTCCCAAGCCTAGTCTTTTCTATGACTTACAGGACTGGAACCAGCATTAAAGGTCAGGGAGCCCATTTCACAGATGAGGAAAGCAAGGTCAGAGAGGGAAAGAAACTACTCTTAGGATGCCTATCAGGAATACAATCCGGGACAAGGACAGCTCCCCAAGACTTGTTAAACCACAGCACACAGAGCGCTGCTGTTGCCAGATACACAAAAGATCAGTTCTGCCAATAACTGCAATTAATTCCTTAATGGATTCATTCTAAAGACATTCATTGAGCTGACAGGGTGCCAGAAAATGTGCAAGACACTAGTGAAACAGAAGCGAATAAGATTAAATCTGTTCTCAAGGGCAGGGAATGGGGGTAGCTGGGCGGGGCGGGGGGGCGGGCTGTGAACCGAGGGAGACCAAGCACAGTATGCCAGTGGGCAGGATGGAAGGTTTACCAGAGAAGGTGACACCCAAGACTGGCTTTGCTGTGCAGGTGGTAGAAGTCATCCAAGGCAGAGGGAACCCCTGGGCAAGACCTGCGGTGGAGTGAGTGTGCAGCACTGAGGACCCTGCAAATATTCAGATGAGTCAGGCTGAGTGCAGCAGGGGTGTGGCTGGAAGGGGCTGGATAGGTAGCCTGGGGCCAGATCACCAAGGCATTTGAATGCCCGCCAAGTGCCTGGTAACATTCCCTCCTCTCTCCATTCTGCAAAGAGCCCTTCATTTCTTTCCTGTTTGCTCCTTCATACGCCACCTTATTTTGGTCGCGTTGCCAATCCACTACCTCCCTTCCTGCGTAGGAGTGAACATGTGACCCAGAAGTGACCAATCACAAGTTCCCATCCAAGTGGCTGCTGCGCTTGGTGCAGAGGCAGGCACGTGGCTCAAGCCAGAGCAAGCAGAGTCCTTCTGGGGCGTCGTGGGGTCAGGGGTGTGTGTGGGTCGTGAATGGATGCTGGGGAAAGGTCTCCCCTATGGGTCCACTGGCTGGGTGGCTGTCAGGCTGTACTATCTTGGGCGTGGCCTCTCCACCCATCTGGCCATTGGGAAGAGAGTATGAGCTGGACTTTTGACCTTGTACTATGTAAACGGGCTTCATACCCAGGTCTGAGTGCAGAGCCGTGCTCTGAGCATGAATTGCCTGACTGCGTGCAGTGCTCACGAGAAGCCAGTGCCTCTGCAGCCGCCTCCCCTGGCGGCCTCCAGCCCTTTCCACCCCAGCCCTCTGCCTTCCTGACTCATCTTTAAGTAAAGGCTTTTCTTCGCCTCCGCGCAGCGCTCCGAAGCTCTGCTTTGCTGGAGGAACTGGGACACTTCCATCCATGGTGTTCTCAGGAAGCCCAGACGTCTCAATTATTCATTAGGCTGACTTCTCCATCAAAGCGTCTGAAGTTCTAGAAAACTTGCTCCAGTCGCCTGCTGTGAGAGTCGCAGGGTCCTACTGTTTAGTGAGCCAGGAAGAGAAATGAGCCTGTTGCTCCCGAAGGACAGACTGGCTGCTTGATCTAAAATAGGAGGGAAGAAGGTTGACCTGGTTTGTGCTGGGTTTTTTTTTTTTGGGGGGGAGGATGGCCTTCTAGGACTGTACACCAGGGGGTTGGGCCAGGATTCAAGGCAAGAGCAGGGGACCTCTGGGTGCTGCTGGCACTTGCGGTGGGTGGGCAGGGTGGAGGGGAATGACTGTTTGGAGGAGAATGGAAATCCTGCCCTGGCCTGTGTCCATCTGTGCACAGCCCCACATGAGGGACCCTGGGCCACTAAGGTTCGGCCTCCCCTACCAGCTCTGGTCTCTGTGAACTCCAGGACTTCATGACACCCCAGACCAATTTTTAACAAGCTTATTAACTTTAAAAAGTTTATTTGCGTTCAGTTTTCACTCGACTAAAGCCAACGGCCTTTGCAAGCTTGCCTTATGGAAATTGAAAGCTGGAAGGGGCCTTAGAAGTCACGAGGTCTAACCTCTTTAGAGGGTTCCCCGTGTCTCAGGAGAGGGTTCTATCTATAGCACGGGACTTGAGATCTGTCACATGCTGGCCCCAGGACGCTTCCAGCTCCACTCTGGCCACAGTAGACATTCCCCCAACATGTTATGAACCTGCACTGCTGTGGGCCTTGGCTCCTGTGTTGCCCCATCTGGAATACCCTGAAGACACTTCCCCTCTCCCACCTGGTCCAATTCTAAGCATCCACCATGAGATCGCGTCTCCTCCTTGGAACCTTCCTGATCCCACCAGGCAAAACTAACTGCTCCGTCTTTCATCTCCCATTGAGGTCTCAGCTCAGATGTTCCCTTCTCATAAAGACCTTCACTGACCCAGCATCTGATGGGCACTGTCCTTTCCCCACCCCAATAGCATGATCCAGTTTTGATCTCTTCGCTGCACCTGTCCCTACCTGGAATAGTCTTGCTGATGCATTTTTTATCTGTCTCTTTCTGCCTTCCCATTCCGCGGTGTCAGCTCTTGGGGTGCAGGGACCTTGTCTATTCATTGCTGCAGCCCAGGCCCCACACAGGGCTGCATAGGGTAGAACCACAGTGAGCCTTGTTGGGGTGAATAAGCCTGAAGTTGAGCCTCCTCCAGATCCCAGGTTCTGTCCCTCCACTGTTCCTGAATGGTTGCTGCTCTGGGGCAGAACACCCTCCCTCACCTTGGCTGCCTGTACTGGCCATGCTGGCTCTCTGGGGCAGCACGAGGAGTTCAGAGCCCCAGGCTGGACCCAGCCAGGCCACCCCCCTGTGATGCTTTATGGTTCCTCTCCGGGCTCCTAAGATCAGCCACATTTTGAGAGTTTGGAGAAGGAGCATTAAGGCCAGTCAAGTAGATAAATCACATTTTTAAAAAATGAGCCAAACATGGATTTACACAATAGCCTGTGACAAATGCAGCTTCAGGGGATGACCTGGCAGGAAACATCCACTTTTCCAAAGGGCACCACAGCCCTGGTAGAAATAATGAGGGCTTTTTTTAGGATTGTAATTATTCCCAGGTGCTGACGGGCCAAAGATCTGATCACTGCTGTCACTCAGCTCTCACGTGTGCACCCAGCAGGCTCTATTCTTGGGTCTCCAGGTACACGTCCTGCTCCAGGGGTGGCTGGCATGTCCAGTGCATGTCCTTGTGGTTCCTGACCCCCTCCTGCCCACGCACAGTCTTGGAGGGAATAGGGTGCGGGAGGCTCCTGTGAGCGCAGGGCCGGGGATGCAGCAGATCCTTGGTCAACGGTGTGTCTCTTCTGCCACAGCTCTAGGGCAGGGGAGGCTTCGGCATCTCTCAAACGTAGCCAACAGGCTCATGAGGCTGGGGGTGCAGTGATTAGTGATCTGGGCTATGAGGCTCTTACTCAGCAGAGAAATAAGGGTGCCTACTGTACAAGCTGGAAAAGGCTGTGGTGGCTGCCCACCTGATGCTTTGACGATCCTGAGCGGGGAATAGAGGCCTATGGGAACGCCGAAGGCCGAATGATGTGAGTGTTGGATTCTGGGAGAATTGTCAGTGCCGAGCTCTCTGCAGGAGGGATAGGCTCACTCAAGTGGGGCAGCTGTAGAGGGCCAGGCACAGCCCTTGGCCTTGGCATCCGTATTAGGCTGTCCTTGCATTGCTATAAAGAAGTACCTGAGGCTGGGTAATTTACAAGAAAAGAGGTTTAACCGGCTCACGGTTCTACAGGCTGAACAGGAAACACAGTGCCAGTATCTGCTTCTAGGGAAGCCTCTGGAAGCTTTCAATCATGGTGGAAGGCAAAGAGGGAGCAGGCAGGTCACGTGGCAAAAGCATGAACAAGAGATAGAGAGTCTGGGGGAGGTGCCACACACTTTTAAGTGACGGAATCTCCTGTGAACTCAGAGAGAGAGCTCACTTATCACAAAGGGGGTGGCCCAAGCCATTCATGAGGCACCTGCCCCCATGATGCAAACACCTCCCACCAGGCCCCACCTCCAACAGTAGGGATTACATTTCAACATGAGATTTGGGTGGGGACAAATATCCAAACTATATCAGCATCTCACTCAGGGCTCACAACAGCCCTGTGAGGTAGGCGTTAGCCCATTTCCCAGATGAGAAAAGTGAGACTCAGGCTAAGCGACTGGCCCAGCATTCCCCGATGAATCCCTCCTCCACACAAAACTGGCCAACCTGGAAAAGACACCCAAACTTCCTGGCTTGCACACCAGCCAGAGAGGCCCCAGCCCCACCACTCCAGGGCTGGAGTGTGAAGGGGGCTGCAGGGCAGGGCATGGGCCCTTGTTGGGCTCTGCTCACTGGGAGATGACCGAGGACCAGTGGCGTCTCCCTCCTGCCCCCATGCTGCAACTTCCTGCAAATCAAAGGGAGATTGAAGCAATTATATGGACAGCAAGGAAGAAGATTATGGCTCTGGGCCAGTGCCTGAGTGGCTCACAGAGCTGTGGGACCGATGGGATTCGTGACATCTCTGCTCAAGGCAGCTCTGCCCCAGGCCCAGAGCAGCTACTGGCTCCACTCATGCCCCAATCCATCCATCCTTCTTGAATCCTAGAGGGCCCACTGCCCCAAGGAGCCCTCCCTCCACACTGAGCTCCCCTAACCCTGCCTCAGCCTTGGGGGGATCTTGGTTCTGTACCCACCAGTTCCCCTGCACTGGGGGAATTCAGGACCCTGGACAAGATCCTCAGGGGCCAAAGGTTCAGGAGCTGAAGCTACTATCTGAAGGACCCATCTGGCCTGGGTCCTCTATCTACTGCCTCCACCTTGGACCAAACTTCACTATATCTGCCTAGACCCTGCAATCGTCCGCAGTATGTCCCCTGTCTATTCTTGTCCCCTCTTCCCATCCATTTCTATAGCAGCCAGGAGGTTCTTCATAAAAGTTGAAGCAGAGTAAGTCCCTCCCCAGTTTAAACTCTCTAGAGCCTTCCCCATTGCACTTCAGTTGAAATCTGAATGCTCATCAAGGAGTATCCACTATCAGTCAGGGTCTTAGCAGGGAGCAGACCACCAAGGACCAATGGGAGAGGGTGATTGAAGGGAGGGTAGTGGCGGGCAATTCACCAAGGTGTGGCAGGGATACAGGAAGGCAGCAGGGGATGGTGAGGCCATTGGGGGCCGGCAACAGTGGGGGCTGTTTCCATCCCGGTCCAGAAGGAAGCTGTTACCAGACCTCAGAGAGAGCTGCAGCCTCAGAAGAGGGGTCACTGGATGGAGCTGGGGCCTCAGGAGAGAAAGAGCCATTGCAGCTGTAGTTAAGAGGGAGGGAGAGAGGGAATTAACACCCAATGTCTTTCTACTCCTGTTCCTTGGTCTCCTGTGGTGCTTCCAGAACACACAGAAGCTGGGGCACAGGAGGGCACAGGAGCCCTCTTGATTGCATCCATTCAGGTCAGTCTCCTGGCAGGACGCTGAGATTGGGTCTGGAGGGCACTTGGAGGATGGCAGCACATGTAGCCCCAAGGTGCACTCGATCTGCCCCTGCCTGTCCCTCTGACCTTGTCTCCTGCCCTCTGCTCTCACTTACTGTTTCCACTACACTGACCTCTGCTCAGTAATATGGTTTGGGTGTGTGATCCCACCTCCCACCCAAATCTCACATCAAATTGTAATCCTCAGTGTTGGAGGTGTTGCCTGGTGGGAGGTGATTGGATCATGAGGGTAGTTCTCATGAATGGTTTAGTAGCACCCCCCCTTGGTACTGTATAGTGAGTGAGTTCTCAGGAGATCTGGTTGTTTGAAAGTGCGTAGCACCTCCCGCCTTGCCCTCTCTTCCTCCTGCTCTGGCCATGTAAGATATGCCCATTTCCCCTTTGCCTTCTGCCATGATTGTAAGTTTCCTGAGGCCTCCCTGGAAGCAGAAGCCTCCATGCTTCCTGTACAGCCTGCGGAATTGTGAGCCAATTAAACCTCTTTTCTTTGTAGATTACCCAGCCTCAAGCACTTTTTATTTTATTTTATTTTATTTTATTATTTTTTTGAGACAGGGTCTCACTCTGTCTCTCAGGCTGGAATGCAGTGGCACAATCTTGGCTCACTGCAACCTCCACCTCCTGGGTTCAAGTGATTCTCCCACCTCAGCCTCCCGAGTAGCTGGGAGTACAGGCATGCACCACCACACCCGGCTAATTTTTTGTATTAGTAGAGATGGGGTTTTGCCATGTTGGCCAGGCTGGTCTTGAACTCCTGACCTCAAGTGATCCACCCACCTTGGCCTCCCAAAGTGTTGAGATTATAGGCATGAGCCACTGCACCTGGCCTCAAGTACTTTTTTTATAGCAATGTGAGATCTGACTCATACACTCAGATTCTCAATTATGCAGAATGCATTTCTGTGTCAGGGCCTTTGCACCTGCTCTTTCCTCTCCCTGGGAGGCTCTTCTTCCTCATCCTCTCATGGCATTCAGAGCTCAGCACAAATGTCACCTCCTCCTAGGGGCTCTCCAGACACCCATCCAGTTCTGTCCCCGCATCCTCCACCATCACTTCTGTTGCATTGTGTCCCTTCTTTTGCACATAGCACACATCTCTATCTGACGTTTGTGGTTTACTTCTTGACCAGCTGGTGCATCAGCACCAAGAGATTAAGACCAAGTCTCTTTTGTTCCCTGTCATATCCTCAACACTGAGGGCAGTATCTGCATCCACAAAGTGATTAAGGAATGCTTGTTAAATGACTGTCTAATAACCAAGTGAGAGGGTAATGGGTAAGAGCACAGACCCTGCAGTTGGGACATAATCTGGGTTTGAAGCTCAGCTCTACCATTTTCTTAGCTGTGTGACTTTGGTCAAGTCACTCAGCCTCTCTGAATGACTCAGTTTCTTCATCTGTTAAATGGGAATAATAAGATAACACTCCCCTCTGGGTGGTTGTGCAGATTGAATGAATAAACATTTGGCACTGTACCTTGCCTGTAGTGGTAGGTGGTAGAGGGGCATTTGCTATTTTCCTTATCATTGTCCCTGATTTTGGCATCTGAGCTGCTACCTTGCTCCTCCTTTTGAGACCCCAGGCCATCTAGGGCTGAGTCTCAGCCTCTCCCCATTTCCCACAGCTGTCTTTAAGCTGTGTGGGATTCCTGAGCAGGACCTAAGAACTCCTCCAGGCTCTGACCACTCTCCCAGCCTCGCCCAGTGCCCTCCTGCCTCCTTCCCTGTGTGGCAGCTCCAAGGTCTTCCTTCAGCTCGTCAGAGAAGCCCTGCCTCCCCCACCTCAGGAGGGAACATGCATGCTGCTCCTCCTGCCCCCGACAGCTTTCCTCTCCTCTCTCCTGCATCTCTCAGTCTCAGATCAAATATCACCTCCCCTGACCTCACCTGGGCCAGGTCAAGCCTATCATCCATCTTGGGTGCCTGCCCATCTCCTTGGCAACACCCCTGCAGGTAGTCATTAACTTTGTTGTTAGCTAGTAAATGTTTTCCTCCCCTGTGGGAAAATATTCGCTGGGTTCCATGCTAGGGGTAGTGGGTCTTTGGGCAGCTGTTATCCGACCTAGGCGTGGCATCTGATCTCAGGTTACCCTGACCCTTTCACCCAAGGCTCATTCATTCACTTCTCTCTCTAACTCCATCCCTCCCTCCCTTTTTTCCTCCCGCCTCCCAAAGCATTTACAGAGTTAATCCTTTATTTTAGGCCCTGTGCTAGGCATTTTAGTTCTAAGATGCTGCTCCAGGCTTGGGCTTCCAGCCTCCTAGTGGGTGTCGGAGGGGCACACACCACAGAGTGACAAGTGTGTGAGGGATGAGAAGGAGATGCAGGGGAGAGCAGAGGAGGCCTTAACCCAGCCTGCTGGGTGTCTGGAGTGGGTAGTCAGAAAAGGCTTCCCAGAGGAGGTATTTTGTAAGAGTTTTGAAAGACACACGAGTTTCCTAGGAGCTGAGGAAACAGCATCTCAGGCATAGGGAGCAACATTTGTGGAAGACCAGAGCATTTTTGAAACTTCAGCAGCAGACAGGTGGAGGGAGGGTAGCGATAGATGAAGCTAAAGATGTGGTGTGCCCACAAGCTCCCCTCACCCGGAATTCATGCCTTCTGGGATGTGATGTTTTGGTTCCTCTGATCAGGAGGCTGAATCTATTTCTCCACACCTTGAATCTGGGCTTGGCTTGATGACTTGCTTTGGGCAAGATGACAATAACATAATACAACAGGGACTTGCAAGATGCCTGTGCTTGGGGCCAGCCTGTGACTGCCATCATTGGCTGCTCCAAGGATTTGAGACCATGTGGAGAGATGCCCCATTTGAGGCCAAAACAGGTGACTGAAGCTGTCTGAGGCCATCCAGCCCCAGCTGACCCAGCCTGGACTTGTGGGTCAGCTAGACATAACCCGTAGAATCATTAAATCATTAGAAATACACGTGTTTGTGTGTGTGTTTTCCCAGAAACTCCCCATTTGAGAGGGAATGATTTTTTATTTGTAAATAAAATACACATAACATAAATTGACCATCTTAACCATTTTTAAGTATAGTATAGAGGTCAGTGGTATTAAGTACATTCACAACGTGCAACCGTCACAGGCATCTCCCTAACGCTTTTCATCTTGTGAATCTGAAACTCTATACCCATTAAACACTAACTCCCTATGCCCTCCTCCATCACCTGCTCAGCCCCTGGCAACTACCTCTCTACTTTCTGTTTCTATGATTTTGCCTATTCTAAGTATCTCATATAAGTAGAATCATACAGTATTTGTCCTTTTATGGTTGACTTATTTCACTTAACATAATGCCCTCAAGTTTTATCCATGTAGCATGTGCCAGAATTCCCTTTATTTTTAAGGCTGGATCATATTATGTTGTATGCATGTATCGCATTTTGCTTATCCATTCATTTTTCAATGGTCACTTGGGTTGCTTCCACTTTCAGCGATTATGAATAATGCTTCTATAAACATGAGTAAATAAGTATCCCTTCCAAACTCTGCTTTCAATTCTTTTGCATATATACCCAGAAGTGGAATTGCAGGGTCATTTGGTAATTGTGTTTTTAACTTTGTGGGGTTCTACCATACTGTCTTCCATAGTGGCTGCACCATTTTACATTCCCACCAACAGTGCACAAGAGTTCTGACTTCTCTACATCCTTGCCACACTTGTTATTTATTTATTTATTTATTTCTTAATAGTTGCCATCCTAATGGGTCTGAGGTGGTATCTCATTGTGATTTTGATCTGCATTTCCCTAATGACTAATGATGTTGAGCATCTTTTTTATTTGCTTATTGGCTATTTGAATTTTTTTGAGAAGTCTCTATTTAAGCAATTTGCCCATTTTTGAATCCAGTTTTTGTTGTTGTTGCATTTTAGGAGTTCTCTATATATTCTGGATATTAATCCCTTATAAAATGATTTGCAATATTTTCCCCCATTTTACAGGTTGCTTTTTACTCTGTTGGCAGCAGCTTTTAATGCAGAAAATTTGAAATTTTTATGAAGTTTAATCTGTCTGTTTCTTTGTATATTGCTTGTGCCTTTGCTGTCATATCCAAGAAATCATTGTCAAATCTGATGTCATGAAGATTTTGCCATATGTTTTCTTCTAAGAGTTATATTGTTTTGAATCTTATATTTAGATCTTTAATCTGTTTTGAGTTAATTTTTGTATATGGTGTTAAGTGTGGGTCCCACTTCATTATTTTCCATGTGGATATTCAGTTTTTCTAGCACCACATGTTGAAGACTATTCTTTTGCCACTGAATGGTCTTAGTGCCCTTATCAAAAATCATTTGACCATGTATGTGAGAGGGTTTACTTTTGGGCTCTCCATTCTACTCCATGGTCTATATTTCTATCTTTATACCATTACCATACTGTTTTGATTACTGTAGTTTTGTAGTACATTTGTAGTCTTCCAAATTTGTTCTTTTACAAGATTGTTTTGGCTATTGGGGTCCCTTAAGATTCCATATGAATTTTAGGATGAGTTTTTCTATTTCTGAAAAACACATCATTGGAATTCTGATATGAGTTGCATTGAATATGTAGATTGTTTTGGGTAGTATTGACATCTTAACAATGTTAAGTCTTCTTATCCATGAACATGGAATATGTTTCTCCTTATATCTTAAACTTCTTTCAGCAATGTTTTGCAGTTTTCATTGTACAAGTCTTTTACCTCATTGGTTAATTCCTAAGTATTTTTTTGATGCTATTGTAAATGGAATTGTTTTCATAATTCCGTTTTAAGTTTGTTTATCATTAGTATATAGAAATACAACTGATTTTTTTGGTGTTGGCTTTGTATCCTGCTACTTTGCTGAACTCATTTATTAGCTCTAAGAGTTTCTTTGTGAAATCTTTAGAGTTTTCTACATATGAGATCATATCATCTGTGAACAGAGATAATTTTACCTCTTTCATTCCAGTTTGGGTTTATTTTATTTCTTTTTAAATTTATTTTTTTTTTGCCCAATTTCTCTGGCTAGAACTTCCAGTACTATGTTGAATAGAAATTGTTTTGTTCCTGATCTTAGAGGAAAAGCGTTCAGTCTTCCACCATTTAGCATGATGTTTACTCTGTGTGTGTGTGTTTTTAAATAATGGCTTTTATTATGTTGAGGTAGTTCCTTTTCATTCCTGGTTTGGTGAGTATTTTTTTTTTTTATCATGTGATGATTGTGTGTTTTATTTTCCATTGAGACGTTAATGCAGTTTTGTTTCATCATTCTTTTAATGAGATATATTACATTAATCAATTTTCTTGTGGTGAATTATCCTTGCATTCCAGGAAGAAATTTTGCTAGGTCTTGGTGTATAACATTTTTATATGCTGCCAAATTTGGTTTGTTAGTATTTTGTTGAGAATTTTTACATCATTGTTCATAAAGGATATTTGTCTATAGTTTTCTTGTAGATGACTTTGGTATCAGGGTAGTGTTGGCTTAATAGAATGAGTTAGAAAGTGTTCCTTGCTCATCACTGTTTTTGGAAAAGTTTGAGAATAATTGGGATTAGTTCTTTAAAGATTTGGCAGAATTCACCCATGAAGGTATCAGATGCACAGATTTTCTTTGTTGAGAGATTTCTGATTACTGATTCAATTATCTTATTATAATAGTTATAGGTCTATTCAGATTTTCTATTTCTTTGTGATCTGGTGTTCATAGATTTTGTGTTACTAGGAATTTGTCTATTTCATCTAGCTTATTCAATTTGTTGGCATACAGTCTTTCATAGTATTCTCATATAATTCTTTTTATTTCTGTAAAATTGGTAGCAAGGTCCCCACTTTCATTTTTTATTTTAGTAATTTGAGTCTTCTTTCTTTTTTTCTTAGTTCATCTAAGTAAAAGTTTGTCAATTTTGTTAATCTTTTCAGAGAACAAACTTTTGGTTTTATTGGTTTTCTCTTGTTTTCATATTATCTATTTCATTTATCTCTGCTCCAATTTTCATTGTTTTCTTCTTTCTTCTAGCTTTGGCTTTAGTTTGTTCTTCTTTTTCTAGTTTGCTAAATTGTAACATTAGGTTGCTGATTTGAGATCTTTCTTGCTTTTTTAAACTTAATCATTTATAGCTGTAAGTTTTCCTCTTAGCACTGCTTTCACTGCTTCCCATATGTTTTGGTATGGTATGTTGTATTTTCATTTTCACTAATCTTTAAGTATTTTCAAGTCTCCCTTTGATTTCTTCTTTGATCCGTTAGTTGTTTAAGAGTATGTTGTTTGATTCCCACAAATTTGTGAATTTTCCAGTTTTACTTCTGTTACTGATTTCTAACTTTATTCCATTGTGGTTGGAGAAGATACCTTGTAATCTATATTTTGAAATATATTGAGACTTAATTTTTTGTCTAATGTGTATTTGGTCCTGGAAAATGTCCCATGGGCAGTTGAGAAGGATGTGTATGCTGTTGTTATTGGGAATAATGTTCTGTATATGCTTGTTAGATCTAGTTGGTTCATTGTGCTAAGTCCTCTATTTCTTACTTTCTTCTGTCTGGTTGTTCTATTCATTAGAACACCTTTTAAAGGACAGTTTTTCCAGATATAGGATTCTTGATTGACAGCTTTCTCTTTTAGCACTTTGAATATATCAACTAATTGTCTTCTGGCCTCCAAAGTTTCTGATGAAAAATCTGTGGATAATCTTATTGAAGATCAATTGTGTGTGATAAATTCCTTTTCCCCTGATGCTTTTGTCTTTCAAAAGTTTGATTATAATGCATCCTGGTGTGGCTCTTTGAGTTCATCTTACTTGGAGGTCACTGAGCGTCTTGGATGTTTATATTCATGTCTTTCGTTAAATTTAGGAAGTTTTCAGACATTTTTTTTTCAAATATTTTCTGTGTCCCTTTCTCTTTTTCCCTTCTGAGACTCCCACAATGCATATGTTTGTCTGCTTGATGGTGTCCCACAAGTCTCCCTTAGGTTCTAGTCACTTTTCCTCACTGTTTTTCCTTTCTATTCTTCAGAATCCATAATTTCCATCATTCTGTCTTCAAGTTCATGATTCCTTCTGCCTGCTTAAGTCTGCCTTTGAATCTTTCTGGTGCATTTTTTATTTCAGTTATTGTGCTTTCCAACTCCAGAATTTGTTTCTGGTTTATTTTAGGTTTTCTATCTATTGGTATTTTCATTTTTTCATGCATAGTTCCTATGGTTTTAAATGTTCTCCAAATCTCATGTGTTGGAAACTTAACCACCAAATTCATATGTTGATGAGATTTAGAGGTGGGGTCTTTGGGAGGTAATTAGGGTTAGATGATGCTATCAGGGTGAGGACCCCATGATGGGACTGGTGGTTTTATAAAAAGAGGAGAAGGGGTCTGAGCTAGCACCCTCTTGCCCTCTTACCATGTGATGCTCTCCATTATGTTATAATGCATGCAGCAAAAAGGATCTACCAGATGCCAGAGTCATGCTTTTGGACTTCCCAGCCTCCAGAACCATGACCTAAATAAACTTATTTTTAAAATATATAAATTAGGCTGGGCATGGTGGCTCACACTTGTAATCTTAGCACTTTGGGAGGCCGAGGAGGGACGATCACTTGAGGTCAGGAGTTCAGGACCAGCCTGGCCAACATGGTGAAACCCCATCTCTACTAAAAATACAAAAATTAGCCGGATGTGATGGTGCACATCTGTAGTCCCAACTACTCAGGAGGCTGAGGCACAAGAATCGCTTGAACCTGGGCAGTGGAGGTTGCAGTGAGCCAAGATTGCACCACTGCACTCCACCCTGGGCCACAGAGTAAGACTCTGTCTCAATTAAAAAAAAAAAAAAATATATATATACATATACATATACATATACATATATGTAAATTACCCAGTCTGTGGTATTCTATTACAGCAATGGAAAATGAACTGAGACAGTAGTTATTGACTTTCTCCACATCTTCCATTAGTTTTCTAAGCATCTTTAAGACAATTGTTTTGATGTCTTTGTCTAGTATATATGTCACCAGATCTTTCTCAGAGACAGTTTCTGTTGATTAATTTTTTTCCTTTGAATGATCCATAGTTTCCTATTTCTTTGTATGTCTTATGATTTTTTTTGTTGAAAACTGTACATTTGTACCTAGCAATGTGGTAACTCTGGCATCAGATTTTCCTTCTCTGGGGTTTAGTGCTTTTTTGTTATTTTTATTTTATTGATTTTTGTAGACTGTCTCTGTGTTGAGGATAAGCTTGAGGCGTAAACTTACGGTCTCTTGAGATCTTTTCTGAGCCTTTCCCTGGGCATTCATGGTCACTTTCTAATTTCCCCCATACATGCAGTTGTTTTTGAATGTCCTAGCTTTTACTGTCTACCTCCCAAAAGGGGAAAAAAGAGAAAAACTAAGGAGGAAAAAGGGGCATTGGCTTTTAAAATTGCCTGGAACTCACTTTATTCAGAGGGGGAGACAAATAAAAGTGGGGGAAGGTGCAGCAACAATAGCCACTTGTCTCTTCGTCTATACTTCTGTAATCAGAAGCAGAAATTAGTGATCAGATATCCCTGATATTTGGAGGACGGGGTCCTGTTTTTCCCATTCTGGCTCCTGCAAGCTGTGTACAAGCTACTCCAGGAATACATGCACAACTGATTACACATGGCTGAGAGGGGTGGGGAATGGATACCTGCTGCTGAGTTACAGCTAAGATTACTTATATTGACTGCCATTTACTGTCTAAGCCTTTCTCTGGAAGTTGCAAGCCTTCAATATACTCTAGGGTTCCAAAATGGATACATGACATAGATTCTTGTCTAGATGGGGAGACAGGTTCCTGGTATTTCCTACTCTGTCATCTTCTTAGCATATGTGTGTTTCTAAGCTCCAAGTTTTGGAATTTTTTTTTTATGCATCAAAAACTAAATAATACACATATGAAAGAGCCAAACTGGGGAGAGGGGTTGACTTCTGTGCTAGACTGGGAGTCTGAACTTTATTACAGTGACTCTAGTGCATTGAACCTGTTGGCCTGGGTTTAAATCTTAGTTCTTCTACATACCACCTGTGGGGCTGATGAGTCATTCTGCCTCTCTGTACCTTGGTTTTCTCATCTGATAAATGGGGGTGGCTTACCTGGAGCATGGTAAGTGCTCAGCAAACATTGGCTGCTGATTGTTGACCCCACATTGTGGTTGCTGATGGTCACACACAAAGACTCTAGGACTGTGGCCTATGTCAACTGACTCAGATCTTCAGGACCAGATGAGGTACTGGATGTGACTCTTAATCATTCGATGTGTGCTGTTGTTAGGCCATCCCATGGGTCACACGGAATCTCTGCTCCTGACCTTTTGGCCCACTCAGGCCTAACCACATGCAATACCTTCTAGAAAGTCCAGACATTCCGTTGGGGGCAGTCTTCTCTGTCTCCGTGAGCTGAGACCCATTTGGTTTTAAAATAAGAATGTGCAACATGCACAGCACTCCAGGGAGAACACCATTCCACATGCACATGAGGCAGTAGCCACACTGTTAGGTTGTTCTTTAAATACCTGGGGGCCTTTGGATAATGACTTCATTTAAATGGAGTATCAGAGAAATTAGAGTTGACACCAGTGTTCCTACTACAGGCTGTTTGGCTTCATGAGAAGTTAGTAAAGCATTAAGCCAACTCCAGGAACAAGGGCCTCCTAATCTGCTCTGAGACAGGGGCATTGAGACCCTTTGTCTCTGTTCCCTGATTTCCCAACTCAGAGCATAGAGATGCAAAGGATGAGGATTCTAAGCAAGGGGGTGAGCAGGGGTTAGTGGTTTAAAAGGGGCTGAGGTAAAGTGCTGTGAATAGGGCCTGGCATATATTAGTACTCAAATGATAGCAAGAATTCTGCTTTCAGCCAAGATGGAATAACAGAGGCCACACTTACCTGCGTGCCTGAAACAGCTAAAAAGCAGACAAAAGATATGAAACAACAGTTTCCAAAAGATCAGGTAGCAAGTGAAAAAAGATAGTGATCCCTAAGAGATGGGAAATAGCTCTATGCTTTCCCCAGCTTATTGCCTGAACTGAGATTACAAGCTGGTGGCAGGAATGGGGAAGCCAGGCTTCTATCTGTCTTCATGAGTTGAGGAGACTGGGCTAGAATATGGGGAAAATGAGGCAGCTGTAGTTTTCAGGGCAGAGTACGGCAGATGAGAGAACTAGATAGGATAACACTGGAGATTTGCAGAGAGCCTGATCAAGTCTTCAGCTGAGTACCTGTCACCACGTGTGTGAGAAAACTTCAGCCTTAAGGCTGAAACTCAGCCAAAAGGATTTGAGGGAACAATCCTGAAACTCAAACAGTTCTTACTCCCACCAGTCAGAGCGGGAAAACAAATCAGTCATGAGGCATCAGATAGATTATTCAGGAGGATCTTGTGTTAGCTGTGGGGGAACGTTGACCCTAGACTAAATGGAGCTTTGCTTATTTTTAACAAGCTTAAGAGCAATACTTGAAAGGCATATATCTATGTTACTTAACTATACCCCCAAACAAAATTAATAGTGTTTATGAGAATACAAAGCTATCAAGTGCCCCAAAAGGCAAAATTCACAGTGTCTCGCATTCAGTCAGAAATTTCCAAGCCAAAAAGCAGGAAAATAAGATCTACAGTAAGTATAAGAAGCAATAAAAACCAACTTGGAACTGACACAAATTACATATTTAGCAGACACGGACAACAAGAACAGCTATAACATTATTTCATATGTTCAGAAATATAGGAGAAAGACTGAAAATAATAATGAGGGCCAAGGAAGATATACAAAAGATCAAAACTGAACTTCTAGAGATGAAAATTACAATGTGTGAGATGAACACTCCACTTCTACACTAGAGAGCTGAAATAGCAGATTAGACACTGCAGAAAAAACATTGCTAACTTGATGAAGTAGAAATACAGATTATCCAAAATGAAACACGCAGAGAAAAATAATAATATAAAAAATGAACACAGCGTCAGTGAACTATAGGAGAACTTCAAGCTGCGTGTAATTGGAGTATTTGAAAATGAGTGGGGATCAGAAAAATACTTGAAGAAATAAAAGGCAAATTTATTCCAAATGTGATTACTACTATAAATCCATAGATCCAAGAAGCTCAACAAACTTCAAGCACAAGAGACATGAAGAAAAGTACACCGAGGGACAGCATAGTAAAATTTCTCAAAGACAGTGATAAAGAGAAAATTATAAAAGCAACCAGAAGAAAGGACACATTACTTACAGAGGACCAATAATAAGGAGGGCAGCAGATATCTCATCAGAAATAATGCCCATCAAGTGACAGTGAGCAATGTCTTTAATAAACTGTCTGTAGTCGGTGAAAATAATTTTCATCAGTGAAGGCAAAATAAAAATGTTTTTAGATATACAGAAGCTGAAAGAATTCATCACTAGATGAAATGTGGCACGGGAAACGTTAACGGCAGGCAGAAGGAAAATGTTACCAGCTGGAAGTATGGATCTAGACATTTAGGGATAAAAAGCTCTGAAAATGAGAAGTATGTGGGAAATACAAAATATATTTTTTCCTCATTATTTAAATTTCTTTTTTTATTTTATTATACTTTAGGTTTTAGGGTACAGGTTTGTTACATATGTATCCATGTGCCATGTTGGTTTCCTGCACCCATTAACTCGTCATTTAGCATTAGGTATATCTCCTAATGCTGTCCCTCCCCCCTCCCCCCACCCCACAACAGTCCCCAGAGTGTGATGTTCCCCTTCCGGTGTCCATGTGTTCTCACTGTTCAGTTCCCACCTATGAGTGAGAACATGCGGTGTTTGGTTTTTTGTCCTTGCGATAGTTTACTGAGAATGATGGTTTCCAGCTTCATCCATGTCCCTACAAAGGACATGAACTCATCATTTTTTATGGCTGCATAGTATTCCATGGTGTATAAGAGAGAATTGACTACTATTTATTACGTAGAAATAGATGTATGACAACTTTAGCACAAAGAATGGAGGTGCTGTTGTGAGGTTCCTGTACTAAACATGAAGTGGTATAATGTCACTTGAACGAAGGCTGTAATAAGTTGAAAGTGTTACTAAACCTTCAGGCAAAGACCAAAATAAAAAAGCAAAGAATTATAAGTAAGAAGCCAACATAGAAGATAAAATATAATTATAAAACTCACCTAATTAATCCAAAAGAAACCAGAAGGAAAGGAAAAAGGAACAAAGAACAGACGGAAGAAATAGAAAACAACTAGAAATATGGTAAATTTAAGCCCAACTGTATCAGTAATCACCCTAAATGTGTCCAGTTAAAAGGCAGAGGTTGTCATATATTGGATAAAATAACAAGACCCAGCTATAGGCTGTCTATAAGAAACTCACTTTAAATATAAAGATAGAACAGATTAAAAGCAAGGGAAGGAAAAGTATATACCATGGAACACTAATCAGAAGAAAGCTGAAGTGACTTTATTAGTAACAGATGAAGTGAACTTCAATGCAAACCATATCAGGGATAAAGAATGTCATTTCATAATGATAAAGGTGTCAAATTACCTAGAGGACACATCAATCCTAAGTGTTTGCAAACCTGATAACAGAGGTTCAAAATTTGTGAAGGAAAAAACTGACAGAACTTCAAGGAGAAATAAACAAATTACAATTGAATTCACAATACCTCTCTCTCAGTAATTGAGAGAACAAATTGAGAAAATTAGTAAGGATATAGAAGACTTGAACAACACTATCAACAAACTTAATCTAATTGGCATTGATAGAACATTCTACCCAGCACCAGCAGAATACACATTCTTTTCAAGGACACACAGAACATTTACCAAGATAGATGATATCATGGGCTTGCTCTCCAATTATGGCAGAATTAAGTTAGAAAGCAATAATAGAAAGATATCTAGAAAATACCCAGATACTTGGAAACTAAACAACATACTTCTAAATCATCCATGGTACAAAGACACCCAAAGGGAAATTAGGAAGTTTCTTGAACTGAATGACAATTAAAATGTAACATAAAAATTTGTGAAATGCTGTTAAAACAGAAGTTAGAGGGAAATTGTACACAAATATTCAGAGCAGTTTTGTTTGTAATAGTTAAAAACTGGAGACAACATAAATGTTGATTAACAGAGTCATCAACAAATTGCGGTGTATACATAGAAGGGAATACTACTCATAAATAAAAAGGAATTTACTATTGGAATATACAGCAATATGGATAAATCTCAAAATAATTATGCTGAGTGAAAGAAGCCAGACAAAATGATGACAACATATGGTATGTTTCCATTTATATAAAATTCCAGAGAATGTAAACCAATCTTTAGTGATGAAAAATAGCTCAGTGGTTTTCTAGGGACAGGGCTGGGTGAGCATTACCTTTGCAGGTCAGAATTACAAAGGGACACAAGAAAACTTCTGGGGATGGTGAACAGTCATTATTTTGGTTGTGACAATAGTTTCACAGAAGCATAAAGATGTCAGCATGTATCAAATTGTGCACTTAAATATATTCAGTTTATTGTATGTCAATTGTACCGCAATAAGAATGCTAAAAATAAATCTTAGCTATTTTTAATATTGTGCCTCAGGCATAGTGCTAAGATAAGAACTGTTATACTTTTTTGGTGATATTTTACTTTTAAATAAGACATGAGAGTGATTCTATTAGTATTCCCATTTTTGGAAAAAGGACACTTATGTATAGTAAAGTGACTAGTGTAATGTCGTACTACATGCCAGTAGGTGACAGAGCCAGGATCTTATCCCAAGTCAATTATACTCCAGAAACCAGGCAACTGAGATCCAGGATGCAAATTTCCAGTCTTATTTTGGTTGCTATATTTGACCCAATCATAGTGACATTTGCACGGAGCTCTGGAAAGTAAAGAGATTCCTGGCAGAACTCTGTGTAGTGGGGGTGAAAGTAGAGGCTCTGTGTTCTTGGGGGAGATAATTAAAATCCTGAATTACGCCTCTGAATGAGAGAGAGCAAACAGCCGTGTGTCACTCCATGGTGGTGGAGAAGGAGAGGTGCTGGTTCACAGACAGCGTGAGGTCCCACAGGGTCACGGAGCCAGTGCTTGGTGGAGCTGGGATTGACTCCCAGTTCTGCCTCTCCAAAGCCTGTGTCCCACCTTCACTCCTCCACCCACCCTAGTTTCATTTCTGAGCCCCCTTTACAACTTTGAGCTTTTCTGATTCTGAGAATTCTGAAGTAGGGTAAGAACCTTCCAAGGAAGGGAAAAGGGGCAAGATCCCTTCAGCAGGAGTGACTGACTCTTGAAGAGGCACAATGGAAATTAAACAGCAGACCTCCAACTTCACTCAGCTCTAACAGAGGAAGTTTTGACCTTAAGCAAGTTCTTTAACTTCCCTGAGCCTCAGGTTCCTTAGCTATCAAATGGGGCTACTTTCACTCAGGTGGTTCTGATGAGGCTCAGAGCAGGATGCAGCTCACAGTCCAGTCACTCATACCCCAGTAGGGCAGCGCCTCCTTCTTAGAGAAAGAGAAGATTCAGAGGCTCTGCCCTTCTCTCTCTCCACCCCCTGTCCCCCTGAACTTTCTCTAAGAACGACAGAAGAAAACATGCTTATCCCAGGGCTTTGGTCCTGAGAACACAGGCAGATGCCCCTGAATTAGCAGCCCGGCAGACCCAGTAGGTTCCAAACAGGATCAGCTCAAAAAGCCTGGATCTCCTCTCTTCCTCCAGCCTAGTGTGGGAACAGCCCTGGGGGTCAGTGCCCCTCCCCACTCTCCTCCTGACCAGGCATCAGGTCAGCCAGAGGCCTAGAGAGAGGCCTCAGGATCGTGGGTCTCAGGAGGAGGTCCAGGGTGACAAGACATTGTCATCACCATTGTGGAGGGTCAGACAGCTGTGCCGTCCCGGGGCTCATGCTCCCTTTCACAGTGTGGGGCCAGTGCTGGGCAGGGGCTGCCCAGCTAAGGATGACGTGGTCCAGCCCCCCTGCATCTGGGTGGGGCCACCATATAGCTCTGGCTAGTGGAATGCGGGTGGAAATGATATGGACCCCTCTGGCCGAGGTGGTTAATAATCTGAGCACCTGCTCCTCACTCACTTCCCCTTCCCTGGTGCCCCTGGAGGTCATGCATGTATATGACATCATTCCAGGTCAAAGAGTCTGGATCCCTGCATTACCACTCGGAGGAGGCACCCCCTGGAGGGAATGCCCCAGGCCAGCAGCGGCCACTTGGGCTTTGACTAGGAGAGAAATCAGCTTTTCCTGGGTGAAGTCACTGGGATGTGGGGGCTGTTTGTTACACACCTCACCATCCTGACTCATAGAGCCCAGCCCCATTCCTCGTCCATCCATCCAGCAGTTATCAATGGGGCTCCTCTGTGTGCTAGACTCTGTGCTGAGGATGGGGACACAGCTGTGACTGAGATCTACCAGGTCCCTGCCGTCATAGGGCTCTTGACTGCAGTTGGGGAAACAGCCAAGTAAAAGGAGCAAATGAACAACAAAATAATTCCAGGCTGTGCAAAGGGCCAGGAAAGGAAGAGAAGGATGATAAGAAACAAATGCCAGATCTGGGGAGGTCGTGGTGGGAGGGGAAAGGGACCTGGGAAGGGAGGCTTGAAAGTGCCCGAGGGAAAGAGGGAGCCACAGCCACAGAAAGAGGGCGGAGGCGGTTCCTGCAGAGAGGACAGAGGGGCAGCCCTGACCAAGCCTGGCCACACGATCCCAGCTTTACGAAAATTACTTTATCCTTACAACAATTGGGGAAACGGGGCTGTTATTGTCCCAGATTTATAGGGGAGGGAACTGTGGTCCCAGAGAGGTGAAGGGAAGGGGCCAAGTCACACAGCCAGGAAGAAACTGGCCAGGTCAGGGTCAGGGTCGGAGGAAGAGCTTGGCGGCCTGACTTGACCGAACACCAAGATTCTTTGGGATGGCCTAGAAGGCCCCTCTAACCCCCAGGAATATGACCTCAAAGGCTGCAGAAAGCCTTTGGGGCCAGAAACATAGCCTAGGGGAATAGGGAGAGCACGGGGCCCGCCGGATCTGACCTGCGCTCTCCCCAGCTAGCTGTGTGTCTCGGGCAATGCATATAACTTCTCTGGGCCTCAGCTTCCTCATCTATAAGGTGGGAAGCCGCCCCACCACTCAGGGCTGGGGTGGGAGTGAGGGAGAGGAGGCGAGTCAGTGCCTCCAACCTCAGAGCCCAGGACCCGGTTCTTTGCTGTTGCCTTCATCCCACAGGGGTTTACTGAGCTCGATGATGTACATGCTCTGTGTCCTGGGCTTCATGTCCGTGATCCCCCCAAGACTGGGACACAGGAGGATTGTGCATTAGATGGAATGCCACAGGAGCAGGAGCCCCATCTGTCCCCACCACTCTGTCTCTGGCACCTAGAGTGGCAGTGCCTGTCATACTCCAGACACCTGCTACATATTTGTTGAATGAACAGAATATTCCAATTTTAGAGACAAGGAAGCTGAGTCCTGAGGAGTTCAAGGAATGTCTCAAGGCCAACGTCTCTCTTCCTGTCTTGGAGATGAGTCCTTGAGGGTCAGCACCCCCAGGAAAAGCCTTCTGTGCATGGATGACCCGGGAAACTCATTAAGGTGCAGATTCAGATTCTGGTCTGGGGTGGGGCCTGGCATTCTGCATTTCTCACAGTCCTCCAGGTGATGCCCATGGGCCAGGCACCATCCTCTGAGCCGTGAGGAAGCAGAACTCAGGACGTAGCCAGACCGACCCCATGCTGGGCAGTCAACCTTCACATTGAGCGTTGGGTGGGTGGCGCCATCCAGAAGGCTTCCTGGAAGTGGGTGGGGCCGACCCAAATCCTCAGAGGTGGCCCTGACGGGGGAGGAAGACAGTGGGTTTCCAGGCAGGAGAGGTTGAGCGGCTCCTTCCGTGTTCCTTGTTCCCACGGCTGGTGAGGAGCAGAGGATGCTCATAGCAGCTCATATGGAGCCTCTGCTGGTCCCCGGGCTGAGATGCTGGGATGCTCCCTGCCTTCTGCTATCTGGAATGTGTCCAGCTCAGCATGAAGGGGACATGTAAGAAATGTTGTACACCAGAAAGCTCTCAGTTCTACTCAGGGTGCAGAGTAATTTACTCCTGGTTAAGTCAAATGTCATAGGTCACCGCATGACCATTTTTAATACTGGATCTTTTCTGATGTCCTCACTCTCACAACCTATTAATCGCCCATTTTCTCCTCTGCCTCCAGTTCTAATTATGCATCTGAAGCAAGGCCACTTAGTCCCCACACCACCCGCCTTCCCTTTTTCTTTCTATCCACTAGTTGTGAGCTTCTGCTATGAGTCCTCAATGTCCTAGGCCCAGGGAAGCATCCTAGAGCTTCCTGTACTGAGGGAAGATGACAGGAGATGAAGACGTGATGCCACCTGCCCTCAAGTGTCTGTTTTCCCTTATAGGACCCTGGAGATGGAGATGGGTAGGGGTCAGCACAGGAATCGGCACCAATAAGGCAATGGTTTCGGTCACACTGCAGTCTCCCTCTGTTAGTGGACTTGTCTGCCCAAGATAGACCCCAGAGGGCAAGAATATTTCTCCATCAGCAGCTGCCCACCTCAGAGTCCTCACCTAATTGGTATCAGAAAATACTTGGCAAAGAAAGGCAAGCAGGAGGAAAAGAGAATTTGAGATTTAAAAGAATCACTGACTCAGCTTCCTTGGCCTACCTCTGGAAAGCTGATCTGTGTAGAGAATCGATGAGCCTTCCACCCACGCAGGCATCTGTCTCCCCAAATAGTCCCAGCTTCAGGAGCCCCACCTACACACCAAGAATACGCCTTAGCAGCTGAGCTGATGTGTATTTTCGTGCCCAAGAGTTGTTTTTCTTCTGCAAGTTCATTATGGGAAAATGGGCTGTCAACCCAGGCTTCAGAGGCAGAACAGGAAAGAGAAATGGACTCATTTCCCCAATTGTGGACGTAATGGGGGGATTCTTACTTACCTTCACAGGATGCTGCTCACATGGGGAATTTGCAAGAGAAATTTCAGGGCTCGTTGATTGTGCAGTTCTTGGGTGACTGACAAGACACTTTGCAGGGATTGTCTGCGTGGCTGGTGGGGCTGACTGGCTGATGAAATGTGGTCTAATGGCCTCATTAGAGGCGCTTGTGAGACCACGGTTCCCCTCACAGCAGACGGGCAAGGGCTCAGCCATCTTTGCTCCCATCCAGGCACACCTGGGCCCCAAACCCAGTAAACAGGACATTCCTGGTCCACCTGACCTGCCACCCACCACCTGGGAGCTGCCTCCCCCACCCGGGCCTGGACGCAGCTCCACTTGCTCTGGAGAGACGGTCCTGGGAAGCCTGCCCCAAGAAGGCCAGAAAGACCTCATGGAGAATTCCAGACCCAGAGGCCTAAAGATCTGGGAACAGCAAACTGCAGGCACTTCTCCTCCAGTGTCCTTCAGGGCCCAGCTTAGGCTCCCCCTCCTCCAGGAAGCCCTCTCTGATGCCTCCAGCCCATGCTGCCCTCTTCCATTCCTAACTCCTCCCCAAAGCTCTGCAGGTCAGTGTGGGGTGGGCAGGAGCATGGATCTTAGTGACAGAGGCTTGGGTTTGAGCCATCTCTGCCATCTTGAGCTGTGTGACCTTGGGTAAGATACTTGACTTCTCTGGGTCTCCATTTCCTTCATGTAAAATGTTATATTTGAATTCATGAATGCATACATACATTCTGTGGCAGTAGAAAAGCAGAGGGAGTTATTTAAAGTCCCCATGAAAACAGCTGAGCTTTGATGGAGCAGAGCAGTTGTCACTGCTGGGGCCCCAGAGGTGCCTGAGAAGGACAGAAACATGCGGGCAGGATGTATTCCGTTACGGCCGTGTTCAGGATGTAAAGACAATGCCTGACCTTGGCACTCACCCTGGGCAGGGATTTGTAAGTGCTGCTGTGACTGGGGACCTGGGGATCCTCATTCGTTTGTCTTCTCATCTCATTCTTAGAAGTGTGCTGGGAGCCAGGCTGCACATGGCAGATATGAGAGGAGGCGCCTTTTCAGCAGTATCAAAAATACACCTCACGGATGGCTGCTGGATTAGTCAATCTAAGCATCATAGACACCCACTGTGTGTTGGGCCCTCAGCCGCTGCTTTACAGAGAGCACTGAGAAGGAGGCTGGCGCACAGTAGGTTCATGATACATGTTAGCTGCTATTATCCGTTATTTATATCCTCACCCCATTCCTAGCACTGCTGTCCAGGCTGTCTCCCCCTTCACCTTCCCGAGGCTGTCCCATCACTGGGACTTCTTTCCTTTTCATCGGCTCAGTTAATCCTAAACTCCATGGATTAGAGGAAGGGCTACATTTTTATCATCTGGGCATATCATCTGGGTTGAGTCACTCTGCGAACTAAAATATCCTTCTCTCAGGTCAGTGGTGACCAGCACGAGGTTGTGTCTTTTTGGTTTCTGATTATGGTTCATAGTCTGGGTGGCGTTGTTTTATCCCATCTCACCTCCCACAGAGAGATCCTCATTGATAGGCCCTGGATCCTTTGTTTCCACATATCTGGGCCAGACTATCCTGTATAGAATGGTAGAGTCTTGGGCCATCAGAGCAGGGAGGAACTAGGCAGATCATTTGGTTCAACCCTTGATGGTACAGTTAAGAAAATGAGGGCCCTGAGTGGGGATGTGACCTGCCTAAGGTCACACAGTGAGTTGGTAACAACGGGAACCTGGACTCCATCTCCTGACTCATACCCGATGCTCTGTCTGCCCTGCCTTACGCAGTGAGGACTGGGGAGGAAGGTGATGAAATTAAGCCCATGGCCGGGCATGGCGGCTCACGCCTGTAATCCCAGCACTTTGGGAGGCCGAGGCGGGTGGATCACCTGAGGTCAGGAGTTCGAGACCAGCCTGGCCAAAATGGTGAAACCCCGTCTCTACTCAAAATACAAAAAATCAGCCAGGGGTGGTGGTGGGCACCTGTAGTCCCAGCTACTGGGGAGGCTGAGGCAAGAGTATTGCTTGAACGTGGTGGGAGGAGGTTGCAGTGAGCCGAGATTGCGCCACTGCACTCCAGCCTTGGCAACAAGAGCGAGACTCCGTCTCAAAAAAAAAAAAGAAAAGAAAAGAGGTTAAGCGCATGGAGCAGAGGCCTCCCTCGGGGACGTCTCAGATCCGGGAGGGGCCTGCGAATGAGGGTTTCCCCGGTGCTGACTGGGGCCCATGGACAGACTTCAACCTGAGGTCATGGCAGCCAGTGTCATCTGTCTCTGTAATGTCGCCAGTGGTTAACACCTTCCGAACGAGGGTTCCTTGATCCCAGTTTGGGAAATGCCTTGAAAACTGGCTGTGATCCAGCAGGGAACTTTTGCAGAATTGGCTGGGCTTTCCCGAGCATCTGCACCCGGCGTTAGGAGGTGTGAGCCTGCACACGTGTCTGCTCCATTCCTCTGCCATCTGGGGTAATAAATCATCCTGCAGAGGCACCGCGATGTTGCAGTGCCACCCTTCTGATTCAGACACACACTGGAATCCCTGGAGAACGTACCAACACCAGCAGGAATGCCACAGGCCCCCACGTCCTGGGCTCATCAGTTTGTCAATTTGCCTTTCCCTGTTTCATTAAGAGTGTTTCTCATGCATAAGTGACATTGTCAATCCTGGGAGTAGGTTCTGGTGGCCTGAAGCACCCTAAGGAGAGTGAGTCTCATGGGTGGCCCCTGTCTGAGTGGGAGAGGATGGAGACGGAGCCATTGTTCTTGGCTTTGGGGTCTGGGTTTGATGGCAAGTTAATATCACCGCTGAGAAGGTCTGGACCATCCTCTTGTTCCCCACAAGAATTGTCCCCACCTTTCAGACCAGGGACATCTGGACTTTGGGCGTCTCCCCTCAGTGGCTGCCCACTACTCTGATATGAAGACTGGGTCCCTGACCGGCACCTTCCAGGCCACAGGAGGCATGGCCCTGCCACGTCCCTGTTGGTCACCCTCTGCAGCCACCTAGGTCCCCTTTCAGTGCTTCCAGTCCCTCTGATTCCGTGATCCTCCCTTGCATAGGAAGCTCTATCTCTCTTTCTATCCCTATGACCAGTGCCCCCATATGAAGACGTCATCTTTTGGGAGCAGGACCCTTTTCTGCTCCACTCTCCATGGGGTGCCCTACGTAAAAGCAGCAGTGGGCATAGTAAGCACTAAATAAAGAAACGTTAGAAATTCGCATTGTCAGATTTTCTTTCTTTCTTTTTTTTTTTTTTTTTGAGATGGAGTCTTGCTCTTGTCACCTAGGCTGGAGTGCGATGGCACAATCTCAGCTCACTGCAACCTCCACCTCCTGGGTTCAAGCAATTCTCCTGCCTCAGCCTCCTGAGTAGCTGGGATTACAGGCACCTGCCACCACGCCTGGCTAATTTTTGAATTTTTAGTAGAGACGGGGTTTTGTCATGTTGGCCAGGCTGGTCTCGAACTCCTGACCTCGTGATCCACGCACCTTGGCCTCCCAAAGTGCTGGGATTACAGGCGTGAGCCACCACGCCTGGCCACATTGTCAGATTTTCTAAACTAACCTTTTTAAATGTGCAAAATGTCAACTCCCTAGTGAGATAGATCAATGATTTATTCACAGTTTTCTTTAAATAAAAGAAATAAAAAGCCATACCTTTAAGCAACATTTTTAAAAGACATTTTTAAACATTTCCTTAAGCCTGCATGCCTCTAAGTGACATGGTTCGGTCCCTGATACTCCAGCGTGAGAGACCCTTGGCAAGGAATTTGTGTGGGAGACGTGGAAGATGATTTTCCATCAACAGAGGAGACTCACAAACTTGGGTACACGTAAATATTGGGCAAAACTGATCGTTCTTCTGAGGAAAGGAAATGAATGGCCTTGAGGACATGGCACCAAGATCTGAGATTTCTGAGAGCCATGGCAGGGCAGGAGACACACGAATAAAAGTGGCTGAGGCAGTCACCTCGGGTGTCAGGTTACCCCCCAAACAGGCCAGGGATCCAAAGTGAGGCCGTATCACTTTAGTCATAATTATTATTGCTATCATTATCATTATTATTTTATCATTATATTATCTATTATAATTATATTGTATGATCATTATTTTAACTGACTTTCCTGTGTGCCAGGCACAGTGCCAAGTCATCCATAAACATTGACAGTACAGAGTTTCATCCAACACAACAGCCTTACAAGGTAAGTCCCAAGAACAGCCTCATTTTGCAGATGAGCAAATAGGTACTGACAGGTTGAGTCATCCGCCCAGGTCCCATAGGCGTAAGTGGTGCCAACCCAGGTCCACCGGACCCCAGATTCCATGTTTCAGGCCCTGGGCTGCAGCACCCTCAGAGCCTCAGTTTCCCCATCTGTAGGATGGGTGTAGGGCTGGGGACAGGGAAACTTCTAGGCATAAGGGGGACAGAATGAACAGGTGCTTGGAAGTGCTCATGAGACATCCCCTCCCTCTTAGACCCTGTGACCAACCAGTTCTCTCCCTGGCTGGGGACCCCCCAGAGCAAGGGCTTGGCTGCTGCCCTCATGGCCTCTGGCGAGAACAATGCCCGTCACACTCAGGCATCTTTTCCGACCAGGAGCTGGTCAGGGCAATTTGTTCCTATCACCTCTAATCTCACAGCCACTGAAGGGGATGTCATTTGCCCATTGTGCAGATGGGAAAGTGGAGGTTTGGCCTCGGATCACCCCCCACCCACCCCAGCCTCGCTCCTCTTCTGAGACTTCTGCCTGCCCAGGGGAGAGTGTGCAGTAATTCACTGTCACTGTGCATTATATTTTGCCACCCTCTTTCCCTCCTTCTCTTCGTTTTGGTTTTGTCTTTTCTACTTGCTATGCAGCTGACAATTTCATTACCTGTTTTTTCATTTACCCCAGAAAAGCCAAGAGGTCTCGAATCTAAAGAACCAGGGCGACGTTCCACTTCAGGACTGGAGCAGGGAGAGCTGCTTTTGGACGGGCCTGCCCTCCACCTCCTGTCTCTGGACTTGGGAGGCCTGCCCCCTTCATTCACCCTGTTTCAGACCCTGCAGGGTGAGCGGGTGGAGGGGTGGGAGAGCACAAAAGCCTGAGCTGCTGGCCAGGGGCCCTTGGGCACCTCTGCAAGTTCAAACCAGTGCAGCCCAGAGGAGCCTGGCTCCCTTATTCCTGGACGTCTGGATTTTGCATCCTTCCTGACAGTTTAAGGGCTAAGAAAATCCCAGCAGTTGTGCGTCCCAGGCTGAGACCCTGCAAGGAGCATAGGCCCCCCGGCCAGCCGCAGGGGTGGTTTGCCGTCTCGGTCATCCTGTCCCACTTCACACACGGGCTGTGTGCTTGCTCTGGGTTGTTGCGGCTACCTGAGTGCTCCCTGGATGGGAGGTGGTCCTGGGAGGGGCTGAATGGGGAGGAGAGCATCTCAGGCCCACTACACAGGGTGGTCTGTCCCCAAGAGCAGACCCAGAGGTGTCCACGTGGCTGACGTGGCTGGTGCTTCCTTCACACTGGTGTTTTTTTTTTTTTTTTTTTGGTGGAGTTTCACTCTTGTTGTCCAGGTTGGAGTGCAATGGCGTGATCTCGGCTCACTGCAACCTCCGTCTCCCGGGTTCAAGTAATTCTCCTGTCTCAGCATCCTGAGTAGCTGGAATTAAGGCATGTGTCACCACCCACGCCTGGCTAACTTTTTGTACTTTTGCTACAGATGGGGTTTCGCCATGTTGGTCAGGCTGGTCTCGAACTCCCGACCTCAGGTTGTCTGCCCACCTCGGCCTCCCAAAGTGCTGGGATTACAGGCGTGAGCCACCATGCCCGGCCCACACTGCTTTCTCCATTCCAGTCTCACCTCAGCCGGGCCACAGAGCCTTGGCCTGGGTCAAACTCACCCCTCACTGTGGCCAATTAGTTTTCACTTGTCATAAATTTTTTAACAGATTTGCTAATCGATAAGAACTTGGCAGCTACTACTGACCCTCAAAGTCAAGGGGTAAAAAGAATCTAAATGATGTCTGCCAGGTTGTTGTATTAAGCCAGCTCCATGCTTACTGCCTGTTGTTTTGAGTTATGGCGTGCAACACAGCGGAGGAGTGTTTCCTGCACCCACAGCTGCAGGAAGGAGGAGCTGATGTGGATGAGGGGAGGGGGCACTCTTACAGCCTCTGAGCTCCCCCATTAACTCCCCAAGGTGATCTTGGCAGCCTGGAGCTGGGTCAGAGTTCCTGGGTTGCCGGGATCAGAGTTCCCAGACTTCTCCCTTCTAGCGGGGCCTGCGGTCTCAGGAATTACAAAACCCGAGTGGGAGATTTTCTAAAAAGGGAGCAATAATGCCAATTTCGTGGGGCTGGTCTTCCTTCCTAGAATGTGAGTCTTCGGACAGAAGCCAAACTCAGTGAATGTTGGTGGAAGGAAGGGGTGGGTGAACAGAGAGGGCAGGCAGGTCCTGAGAACGGAATCCTGTCCCCTCTCCCCTGCCCCACCCCCCTGCTAAGTGCTATGATGGAGGATTTGCCAGGTGCAGGGACAGGTGGGGTGGGGGCTGCCCATGGAGGACATGATGCCTGGCCTGGGTCTTGAAGTGTGAGTAGGAGTTTCCTGGATGGACAGGCAGGGGCAAGCGTGTTCCAGGGAGAAGGCACAGCATGAACAAAGGCCTGGAGGCAGGGCCTGAATGTCACTGCTGCCCAGAAATAACCAGAGCATCAGAGAAAAGAGAATGAGGGGCCGGGCGAGGTGGCTCATGCCTGTAATCCCAGTACTTTGGGAGGCTGAGGCAGGTGGATCACTTGAGGTCAAGAGTTTGAAACCAGCCTGGCCAACATGGTGAAACCCCGTCTCTACTAAAAATAAAAATAAAAAAATTAGCCGGGTGTGGTGGCGCATGCCTGTAATCTGAGCTACTCGGGAGGCTGAGGCAGGAGAATCGCTTGAACCCAGCAGTTGGGGGTTGCAGTGAGCCGAGATTGTGCCACTGAACTCCAGCCTGGGTGACAGAGTGAGACTCCATCTCAAAAAAAAAAAAAAAAAAAAAAAAAAAGAGAATGAGGGCCAGATGGAGGGAGCCAGTACTGAAAGTGTCAACATCTGGACACCCACGCTGAGGGTTGTTGGGAAAATTTAAATGTAATATAGAAGTTCACTTATCTTGGAGTCAACTGATGGTAAATCCTGCCTCTTCATTTTTTGCCTCTGGGATATTGGGTTAGTCACGTAACCTCCTCGTGCCTCAGTTTCCTCATCTGTGGGTGGGGATAATGACAGCCCCCCCTCACTGGGCCGGGGCGAGGACTAACCCCTGTGCAGTGTTTCCAGCAGCGCCCGGCTGCCCACAGGTGTCGTGAGGGCTGTTGCTGGGATCAATGCTCATGAGGTGCCCGATGCCTGGTGTTTTCCTCCCACCCTTGGAAGCACCAGGCAGGTGGGTGGATAGGACCGTGGATCATGTTGAAGGAGCTGAGCCCCAGGGAGGTGACGTGGTTTCTTCAAGGTCATATGGCTGAGCTGCTGAGTGGGGGAGCCAAGACCTGGTCTATCTGTGTGACTTTGGAGCCCAGCCATGCCCAGTACAGTGTGTGACCCGTGGCGAGGCTGCCTTGCTCCCCTGACCCCACTGGGGAAGCCTCTATAACCCCAGCACTGAGTGGGCCCAGGTGAGGGTTCACGCTGAGGGCCCCGGATGCTGGGCGGAAAACAGCCCCACCTGCACCCACACTGCTGACAGATGCTCTCCCTCTCCCCACCTGCTCAGTCCCTCAGCTCGGCACACAAAGGCCCCTTCTCCGTCCCTCCAGCAGGAGACAGCAGCCCCCCCTCAAATGGAACAGAGCCCCAGTTACCAGCTCCTCCTTGTAATTAATATAAGAATAGCATTTCTGTTGAAATCCCTGCCTGGATTAACTGGCTGGAGGATTTAACTCATGTACACACAGAAGATCTCCACAGACCTGTCTTCTAATATTTATTCTGGTGACTGTTACATGCAGATAAGGTGAGTGCCTGGCGCTGGAAATGCAGAATAAATTTACACTCTCTAAGCCACAAAGAGCTGCACAGACATCCTGTTGCGGGCCTGGCTGGGGGCCCAGGACGGGGGAAAGCCAGCTCCTGGCCCGTGGCAGCTTCCATGGGTGCTTCTCCAGCAGCAAAGGCTTGTGCGTGAGAATCTCAGCACCTGAGAACCCCATGGTTCTCGGCTACCAGAATCTTACATCTGCAAGTCTTAAGATCTTCAGTCAATAAAATCTTAGAACCAGGAAATAATGAGTCAGAATCATAGGCTTTTAGGATTTGGATATCTTAACCATCATTCGGCCCAGACGCCCAGCTGGCATTCCAGTCCCATTCACGATATTCCGAGGAGTGCATTTCCAGGTTTCTGGTCCTGCTCCAGTGTCTCCTCCTCCGGGAAGACTTTTCTGACTCCCCAGCCAGATCAGAGTGCCCATCATAGGCCCTCATAGCTCCATCTGCTTTGTTTGATAAGATTTACCATGAGTGTCACTTAAAACTTAATCTGCACCCCCACTGTGAACCCTCACAGGTAGGGGAGGGTCTGCTTTTGTCCACCGAGAAATCCCAGGCGCAGGGGCTGGCACATAGTAGATGCTCAGTGAACGTATTCCACAAGGCTACACCGCACGCACTCCCAGCCGCAATGGATCTGCCCCAGAAGGCTGGATTAGAGCCAGTCTTACCTCTGGGTGCCTGGGTCTTCATGGTGGCTCTTTAAGGTGGAGGGCATGCAGAACCAGTGATGAGCCCTCTTCCTACCCTTTGTCCCTTTTTGTCTTCTGAGGAGGAGTGGGTCAGAGGCACTTCCTGGAGGAGAGAACAGGACCAGGACCCACTCTGGGTGTTCAGAGAAGCTCTGTGGAGCCAGACGCCCGCATTTGACCCCGGCTCTTCCAGTCCCCAGCTGAGTAGCCTTGGACAAGGTACTTGATCCTTTCTGTGCCTCGGTTTCCCCATCTATAAAATGGGGATGGTGAGAACTCCTATGTTATAATAAATGAACTAACAGATATAAAGCTCATAGCTCAGCACCTAGTACAGAAAGTGATCAAATCTTTGTGTCACAGATTCATGGTCACCTGAGAGCATTCCCCAAGGCGGGGGGTGGGGACACTAACACCAAGTAGGTGATCCAACTGGTTAGCATCTGTCTCTGCCCTCAGCCGCCCCAGTGTTGGCATGATGGGGGTGGAGGCTGTGCATGGGCACATCTGCCCTCAGACGCCCCAGTGTTGGCATGACGGGGGTGGAGGCTGTGCACGGGCACAGCAGCATGGCTTCTGCTTTTCCAGGCTGATCTCCTGCTGCTGCTTCTGGAAACCAACATGCCAGCAGCAGAACCACAGCTAAGTCCCTGCCACGGCACCAGGCCTCACGGAGACCAACTGACAAGTCAACTCCATTACACTGGGCTCTTCCACGTGGAAGGTGCAGCTGTCTAATCTCACAGGGAGGGGTTTGTCTTTCCCGCCTGCAGGGTCTCAGCCAGCACTGCTACCCTGGGGTCGATGGATTGTTCGATCCACTGGCACAGGATCCCACATAATAGTATGTGAGGCCAGGGGACCCACTTTACTGTAAAGTAGGTGCAGGCACAGACTCACAACTAAGGGCCCATGTTTGTATCACATACCACACCACCCCGCCACTGCCCACCTTACAGAGTGTGGGAGGGGCCTGCTGAGGGCCCAGCCAGAGTGCCAGCTTGGAGGAAACACCTGTGAGCACGAGGTTCCATCCTGCAGGATGCAGTAGATGCATCTAATCAAAGCCCTATATAACGGTTGCACCCCCAATAAGAAGAATACATGGACTTAAGAAAAACAGGTCTGAGCCAAAGTGGCCCTACTTACTCTTCTCCTAGTGAACCACTCCCGGACTTAGTGACTCCCATCCCTGCGACTCTGGGCTCTGCAAGGTTGGACATCCTGGTCCCCAAGGGGGACCTGCATGTTCCAGGGAACACAGTAAGAGCCTCTAGCTTGTTTGCCATGGTGGCTGCCTGGGTATTTGAGCTCCTTGTACCCAGGGACTGGAAGCAAGAAGACGGGGTCACAGTGTTGGTAAGGGTAATGGAGTCTGATCAGCAGGAGGTGGGGGGCTGCTGCAGTGCCGTGGGGGCAGGGAGGAGTGTGTGCAGAACCCGGCAATCCCTAAGGGTTCCCTGCATGGAGAAATGAATGTGAGCAGTATCGGGGGAGCGCTGTGACAGATGAGCAGGGGCCCACTCGGATGCCCTGACAGTTTATCCTTCCCATCCCGCTCTTGTGCTCAAAACAGTAGGGACCTACTCACTCCCTTGCACTTGAACTTTTAGCCTGTGTGAGTTTGCTCCCGGCTGCGAGAACGCAGTCCACAGAGGGCCTCCTTCTGTTAGCTCCGCTGCAGGAGGCTCCCTTCCTGGGAGCACACACTCAGGGGCTGAGTGAGCGTGGAAACGCCCAGCCAGTTTTGCCCTACGCTGGGCAATTCTGACAGCTGACTCAGGCTACTCACCTTCTGGCTCTGGACCAGGCTGACTTCCTCCCCTCTGGCCCCTGCTTCCTTCCTTTCCCCTTTCTGTCCATCCCTAATAAGCATCTCCACTCATGTCCCCAACTCCTTCTCAGTGTCTGCATCTCAAGAATCCCTTTTGTGACCCAGGGAAGCCAGTGACTTTGTATCAGTCAAACGCGAGAGTTGGAGTCCAATGGCCATGACTTAACTAGCTGGGTAACTTTGAGTGGTAAACATCTTACCTCTCTGTGCCTCGGTTTCCTCGTCTATAAAATGGGGCTAATCTCCTGGCCTTGCAGAGATGTGGAGAATGGATAGGAAAATGCTTTGTAAGGGAAAACACACACACACACACACACACACACACACACACACGCACACACACACACACAATTAAAGTCCTCTCTGCTTGCACCTATGCCTATGGTGCAGGCTGAGAGCTATAAGAATGGGGGCCTGGCTGGATCTGAGATCCTTCTGGAAAAGAAGTCTGGGCAGCTTAATGCCGATGACCAACACACCAGCATGCATACAGTATAGCTGCCATTTCGGGACCCCGCAGAAGGGAGGTGCAGGCGGAGCAGAGGGCTGGCAGGGTGGGGCAGGATGAGCTGGGGTGGGAATGGTAAGTGTGGTGGAATTATTCCTTTCTCTCCTCCTCCTTCCAGGAAGCCTCACTCCCCTGCTCAGCTGCTGCACCACATTTCAGATCAGAACATCTAGATCCATCAAAACAAGAGGGGGATGAGATATCGGCACATTCGGGGGCGGGGGGATGAAATCCAGGGAGGTCTCATGACGTTGTTCCCCACGTGCCAGTGAGCGGACAGGCGGTGGATTTCCTGAGTGCCCCAGGCTGGGTGAGGAGCGGCTCAGGCAGCCCAGGCTGGGGCAGGGACCCTAGAGACTGATGCATTAAAGAAAAATTTATCAAAAAATCAGGGAAGGGAACTATTTTCTCTTTAACCCCTGTATGCGAGGACCCCTTGAGTGATAGTTCCTGGATCCTCCTGCCCTGGTGTTTATCTTTCGCTGAAGGTGATGGATGTGTAGCTGAACTAATGAGCAGGGCTTGGGCCGTGAGACAGTCACGGGGCCATCCAGCAACATGCACCTGCCAGGTTGTGAGACAGTCATAGGGTTGTCCATCTTCACGCACCTCCCAGGCCGTGAGACAGTCACGGGGCCGTCCAGCAACATGCACCCCCCAGGCCGTGAGACAGTCACGGGGCTGTCCAGCAACATGCACCTCCCAGGTTGTGAGACAGTCACGGGGCCGTCCATCTCCACGCACCTCCCCGGTTATGAGACAGTCACAGGGCCGTCCAGCTCCATGCACCTCCCAGGCCGTGAAACAGTTACAGGGTTGTCCATCTCCACGCACCTCCCAGGTTGTGAGACAGTCACGGGGCCATCCAGCTCCACACACCTCCCAGGTTGTGAGACAGTCACGGGGCCGTCCATCTCCACACACCTCCCAGGTTGTGAGACAGTTACAGGGCTGTCCATCTCCACGCACCTCCCAGGTTGTGAGACAGTCATGGGGCCATCCATCTCCACACACCTCCCAGGCTGTGAGACAGTCACGGGGCCATCCAGCTCCATGCACCTCCCAGGCCGTGAGACAGTCATGGGGCCATCCAGCTCCACGCGCCTCCCAGGCCGTGAGACAGTCACGGGGCCGTCCATCTCCACGCAGCTCCCAGGTTGTGAGACAGTCACGGGGCTGTCCAGCTCCATGCACCTCCCAGGCTGTGAGACAGTCGCAGGGTTGTCCATCTCCACACACCTCCCAGCTGTCAGCATGGTCCACCAGGGAAATACATGATTAATGCAGAGGATTATGTGTGTGTTGGGGTGGAGGGAGATGTAGCCCAATGGAGAAGAAAGGCATGGACCAGCTCGGGATGGGAGATGGGGGTCAGGAGGATCTGCACCTCAGTTAGGACAATTGAGAGAGTCTCAGGAGGCTCCCAAGAGATAGTGAATGAATTCTCCAGGGGCTGGGGGCAGTGGGTCAGTCCAAGACCCTGCCTGCCCCTCTCCTCAGCCTTAAAGGTTCACAGTAGAGAGGGGAGTCTTCCAGACCTGAGTTCAGATCTTGGCTTGGACTCAGCTTTGTGACATTGGACTTTGTGCCTCCTTTCTTCCATGTATGTCCATTTAGCATTAAATGAACTAATGAATGCGTGACAAGCCCTTTGCACAATCGTTGGCACAGAGCCAGGGCTCAACCAACAGCTTTCCTGTCTCCTTATTGCTGTTGTCAGTAGGATTATCGAGCCCTTCTATAGGCATGTGTTGTAGATGTTTATAGACGATATAGTTTGTGTCATTGAGATCTGACTGTATATTCAACTTTCTCTCTCTCTCTCTTTTTTTTTTGCTTACCGTTCTGTTGTGAGCGTTTTCTCACATCATTAAAAGTTCCTCAAAAACGGGATGTTAATAGCTTCATAACGGCCCCTCATTGAGATAGTTCATCATTGACTTTTTCATTCTTTCTGGTTGGATAGATAGGGCATTATAGTTCCAGTTTTTCACTCTTATTATCAGGCTGCAATAAGCATCTCTAGGCATAATCCTTGCCCAAATCCCTGACCACTTCCTAAGGATGAATTTCTGGAGGTGGAGTCAGTGCATCAGAGCACTGACATTGCTGAGGCTCAAGAGCGGTCTTAACTGAGTTGCCTTCCGAAAAGGTTTCCAGCACTGCCTGAGAAAGCCTGTCTCACCACACATTTACCAGCATCGATTATTCCCTTTTTATTTAGTCTTCATGAATTTCTCAGGCCCCAAATTGAATTTCATCGTCTTTTGGAGGCACAGAGCTCTGGCCCATGGCTCTTGTTTCCCAGCAGGGTGATAATTAGATTATCTTCAGAGGCTTCCAGCAAACCTGATGATGAAAGGCAGGGCAGCCCTGGGCGTGGAGTCAAAGAAGCTGGGTTCCTGTCCCAACTCTGTGCTCTGTCACTGTGTGACCTGGGTATATTCTATCTCCCTCTCTGGGCCTTTGTTCATCAATCTACTCCAACAGCCTCCCACTTGGTCTTTCTGCCTCCAATGCATCCAATGTCTGGAACAGTGACTGGCATATAATATGTGCTCAACAAATATTTGTTGAATTCTGAAATGAAAAAGTGACCTTTCTACAGGAAGAAGCTGCCACATCATTATGCTGCCTCCAACCTTTGCTTAAGCTTCCTAACATTCTGTTTACTTTTTTGGTCCTCGCATGAATTTCTGTTTCTACTTAGGATATGAAAAGACACATGAGACAAAATGAGAAAAAAGGCCAGACAATCTACAGAGTCATAACTTTTCTTGAGCCCTTCAGAAAGCTGGAGTCGCAAGGCAGCCAACTGAACTGAAATCCAAAGGGTGACAAGATCTTCTGAGAAAGACAGAACCACCCGCTCCTGCACCTCTGGCAGAACCCTGGAGGGAGAGTGCGCTGCCATAACAGACAGCTAACACTGCAGTGAATTCTTAAAGGCTGTGTGCAAAGGCTTGACAGCCGAGCCATCCCGGGAGCCCCACGCTCAAAAGGAGTTCACGTTCCTTCATCAGCTGCTTCCGGTAAAGCTCAGGACAAAGATGGGACAGGACAGGGATCTGAGTCAGCCACATCTCAAGGGCACAGGGGCATGAAAACTCTCCCACTTCCCAGACCCTTCTCTCATCGGAAGCAAAAGCCTTAAACCACTTCCGTGGGGCAGGAAAAACCTTCTACCCTGGAGGCTCAGGCAAAGATCTGTTGTCTCTGGGAGAGGGGCTGGAGCAAAAGACGTTTTCTGCTAGGGAAGGGGTAGGAAACCCTCCACCTGGTTCCTGGTTGAGATGCAGAAGTTGAGATCTTTGTTCTCAAAGAGATCTGGAGAGATGCCTGCAGCCTCTCACTGGAGGACCAGCCTTGCTGCTCTTGGACACAATGTCACCAACAAGCTGGTCCCTGGGGGTCCTCAAGAGCCCTTCAATGGCCAAAGTCGGGGGCAGGCTGGGCTCTCAGGAGGATGTCAGGCCATAGGAAAGGGTGGGCAAGGGAAGGAGGCCATCAGAGAACAGCCTTGTATGGGCGGGGCCAGTCCCAGTTGTGGGCGGGGCCATGCCCACTGGTGGGTGGGGCCATCCTGGACCAACAAATGAACTATTCTAGAGGTAGGAATGGGGTCACAGGGTCCAGTCAGGTGAGAGTCCACTGGAGAGGTCCTGGACCCACTGTGAAGCTAGGGCAGGGGGCAGCTCTAATGTCAGACTCTATTGCTCAGAGCTGGGAAGCTGGGGCCTTCCAATGCAAAGACCCCACCCATCCCCTGCTGTGCCCACCTGGGGCCTTTGCCCTCCCGGCCCTCCTGCTGGGGCTTCTACTTCCCCCTCCGGCTTTACAGGTCCCAGGACACCAGGTGCTACCCTCGGCACAGCTGTGTCTCATCACCTGGAGCTTCCCTGTCCTGTCTCTCTGGCTGGAGCTGAGCTCCACGGGGACAGGGATGGGTCTGCTTCGTCATCGCTGTGTCCCTGGAGCGGGATGGGCATTCAGTGGGCACTTGGTACATTTGGTGAAGGAACAGGGCAGCACTAACTTTTACTGTGGGGGAGAGATAAAGGAGAGGAGGTATCTCTTGGCTTCCCAGTCTGGGACCCTGCTGGGGATGGCAGGACGTTTCTGGGATAGGAAATCCCAGGGAGGAGCACGCTTGAGGGATGGATGGGGAGCTCTGAGGGCCCTGGGCCCAGCCAGCAAGAGCCAGGCTTTGGTGTTCTCCCATCTCCCTCCCCCTTGACAGCCTACGGCCACACCTTGCCCCAGTGGGTGGGATGGATGCCTCTCCCACTCCGTCATTTTCTAGTGGTAGTTTGTTCTTGCTTTCCCCTCATCTGGGGGCTGCTAAAGACCCAGACATATCCACCAGGCACCTGGGCGAGAAAAGGCAAGGGGAGGAGAAGGAAAGTGAGGAAAGAAATCAGTTTTCTGTATCTGGTTTAGATCTAGATTTTTAAATGTGAAAGCTGGGAGAATCTAACGATGGGCTGGAATTGGGCTTCCTCCGGGGGAAGCTGGCTTGGCGTTTTCCTGCAGCATCCCTGTCTGCAGCACCTTTCGTCACTCCAGCTCTTAATTCTCCCTTCTCCTTTATAATTTACAATTATTTCCTGGGTGCAGTCCCCAGACACGGCTGGGAGGCTGGAGGCGCCATCTGCAGTCGAGGTGCCAGGTGACCCCCTCGGGCTGGGCTGTGCTGAGGCCAGAGGAAGAGGGGAGGAAGATGCACAGGACCGCGAGCTACGAGGGAGGCAGGCTCCATCCCATCCCTCACTCTGGGTTGGCACAGAAGTGTGCTGAGGGCCATTTCTGTTTCCTCGATGCTCTCTGGTGATTGTCACCTCAAGAAATCACCATGGGGCTCTGATGAGAATGCCACAGATGGGGTGATGAAGGTCTGCTGTAGTGATCTTGTGCAAGCCTCAGTTTCCCCATTTGAACAATGAAGTCGTTGGTGTGGCTCCGTGGTTTTCAACCCCAGCTGCGGAGATTTCCTCTTCCAGTCAGGATGCAGTGATGGGGAATGGATTCACACTTCCTCCTGAGGTGATGAAAAACAGACAAAATCGGTGAAAACAGTGGTTTCCAAGACACTGGGCGTGAGGCAATGAAAGAGAGATGAGAAGCAGGTGAAAGGAGGCTTGCAACTTCCCTGGCTTACAGCCCTGAGAGCATTTCCAGGTCATGAGGTGGGGAAGAAGGACCCAACGGAACCCAGGGAGGTCCTGGAGCTGAGGAGATGGAGCTCAGATTGCAGAAGATCAGGGTGGCCGGATCTTGCACACCCAGTGCCAGAGCGGAGAGAGCTGCATAGAGAGCGAGAATGCTGGAGAGTACGCAGGAGGGTCTTGCCTCCACCTGGGGAAAAAGGAATTCTAGACTGAGAAGTGCCCTGGTCTCACCTTAAAAAACCTTAAAAGCAAGACCCAAAAGGATCCCACTGTTTTCAAGCAACTTAACTGCATTACAGAACTGCTGGGGTTTAAATGTGTCCCCCAAACTCACATGTTGGAAACATCATTCCCAATGTGGCCGTGCTGAGAGCTGCGGCCTTTAAGAGTTGATTTGGGCATGAGGCTTTCTGCCTCATGAATGGATTAATGCTAGTTATAAAGGGCTTCAGGCTGTGAGTTCGGTCTCCTGCTCTCCCTCTCATCCTTTCTCACCTTCTCGCCTTCTGCCATGGGACGATGCAGGAAGGAGACCCCCTGAAGATGTGGCTCCTTTGGAATTTCCAGCCTCCAGAACTGTAAGAAATAAATCTCTTTTTGTTATAAATTGCCCAGTCTCAGATATTCTGTTACAGCAGCACAAAATGTACTATGACAAGAACAAAGCTCGGGAATACAGAGAAACAAAAAACCCCAGCACTCAACAAGGTAAAATTCACAATGTCTGGCAAAGACAGCTGGAGTGGCTCTAGTCATATCAGATGAAGTAGATTTCAGAGCAAACAATATTACCAGAGATAAAGAAGGCCATCATGCTAATTCATCAAGAGAAAGTAACAATCCTGAAGGTTTGAGCACCTAATAACAGCACTTCAAATTATACGACACAAAAACGGATAGGACTGCAAGGAGAAATAGACAAATCCACAGCTACAGTCAGAGCTTTCGACACCCCTCCCTCAGTAATTGATAGACAAGTAGATGGAAAGTCATAAAGGATAGAGAGGACTTGATCCACACTATCAACCAACTTGACCTAATTGACATTTATGGGACCCTCCACCCTGCAATAGCAAAGTATACATTCTTTTCAGGTGCATCTCTAAATAGGCCAAGATAGACCATGCTCTGGGTTATAAAACAAATCTCAATAAATATAAGGAGTCAAGTCATACAATGTATGTTCTCTGACCACAACAGAATTAAATTAGAAATTAATAACAGAAAGATCTCTGAAAGATCTCCAAATATTTTGAAACCAAATAGTATACTTCTAAATAACCCATGTGTTAAGAAATCAAAAGAGGAAGTAGAAAGTTTTTTTTTTTTTTTTTTTTTACTGAAAAAGGAAACACAGCATATCAAAATTTGTAGGATGCTGCAAAGCAGTTCTTAGGGGAAATTTATGGTACTAAATGCTTGCATTCGAAAAGAAGAAAGGTCTGAAATCAATGACCTCAGCTTCCACCTTAAGAAACTAGAAATAGAAGAGCAAATTAAACCTGATGTAGGCAGCAGAAAAGAAAAAAGTAACAGAGTAGAAATCAGTGGAGAAGAGCAATAGAGGAAATCAATGAAACCAAAGCTGGCTCTCTGGGAAGATCAATAAAATTGATAAACCTGTAGCCACACTGATCAGGGAAAAGAAAAGAAAACACAAGTTACCAGTATCGGGTATGAGAGAGGTGGCATCACAGATTCTACATGTTTTACTTGGAATTCTTCTGCAAGGGAATCTGTCTGTCCTCCACCTCTATCTATCTATCATCTATCTATCTATCTATCTATCTATCTATCTATCTATCTATCTATCTATCCATCCATCCATCATCTATCTATCCATCCATCCATCATCTTTCTATCTATCTATCCATCCGTCCATCATCTATCTATCCATCTATCCATCCATCATCTTCCTATCCATCCATCCATCATCTATCTATCTATCTATCCATCCATCCACCCATCCATCCATCCATCATCTATCTATCCATCCATCCATCATCTTTCTATCATCTATCTATCTATCTATCTATCTATCTATCTATCTATCCATCCATCATCTTTCTATCTATCCATCCATCCATCATCTATCCATCCATCCATCATCTATCCATCCATCCATCATCTTTCTATCTATCTATCCATCCATCCATCCATCATCTTTCTATCTATACATCCATCATCTTTCTATCTATCCATCCATCCGTCATCTTTCTATCTATCTATCTATCTATCCATCCATCCATCCATCCATCATCTTTCTATCTATCCATCCATCATCTTTCTATCTATCCGTCCATCATCTTTCTATCTATCCGTCCATCCATCATCTTTCTATCTATCTATCCATCCATCCATCATCTTTCTATCTGTCTATCCATCCATCCATCCATCCATCCATCCATCCATCCATCATCTTTCTATCTATCCATCCATCCATCATCTTTCTATCTATCTATCCATCCATCCATCATCTTTCTATCTATCCATCCATCCATCTGTCATCTTTCTATCTATCCATCCATCCATCCATCATCTTTCTATCTATCCATCCATCCATCCATCATCTTTCTATCTATCTATCCATCCATCATCTATCTATCCATCCATCCATCCATCATCTTTCTATCTATCTATCCATCCATCATCTTTCTATCCATCCATCCATCATCTTTCTATCTATCCATCCATCCATCATCTTTCTATCTATCCATCCATCCATCCATCATCTTTCTATCTATCCATCCATCCATCCATCATCTTTCTATCTATCCATCCATCCATCCATCCATCCATCCATCCATCATCTTTCTATCTGTCTATCTATCCATCCATCCATCCATCATCTATCCATCCATCCATCATCTATCTATCTATCCATCCATCCATCATCTTTCTATCTATCCATCCATCCATCCATCATCTATTTATCCATCCATCCATCATCTATCTATCCATCCATCATCTATCTATCTATCTATCTATCTATCTAGCTATCTATCTAATCATTTTAGTATGAATTCATGGATATTTATTTGATACTTTGGTTATAATCCAACACTAGTTTTCTTTTTTTGCTCAAATTCTTCCCGCTTTGGCTCTTGAGAACACTTTCAACTGGTTCCCGTATCCCTTTGATATACCCCCGTCAGTGTGAATTGTTTTATTCTTTTTGAATACGTCCTTATTTTCTGGCACTAAAAGGTGTGCCAGGCCCATCTTGTTTATTTCCTGCCCCAGTCCTAGCATCAGCCATTTTTCTTATTGGAGAAAGATATTAGAAACCAAGATTTGGGCATTAACTGTGCTCATTGCTACTGGGCTGTCATTGCTTCTAAGCCCTCTCAGCTAACAAAGCAAGGAAATATACTTCTGTACACTAACGCATGCATACATATACAGTATGTATTTGCATGCATATACAGTATTTATAAATAAATATACATATCTATACATGTATATGTAAACATCTGATGCATATTCAGTTACACGAGTTCATACTGATGTCTCCAACTCTAATCCATTACCACATGGATCATTCTAGCTGCCCCCTCTTGTTTGCCTGTAACCTCCCACTTTGCTATGAGAAACTTGGCTCCCACCATCTGCCATCTTTGCACTTAATTGTTCACTCTTAGTCTACATGTATAGTGATTTCAGAATTGTTCCCCCCCAGGAAATGACTTATTAACTAAAGCACAGTGCTATGTGCAGTTCTTAGTCATATAGGCTCCACTCATTTTCAGAGTTACACAGGTCAGCACCTTTTATCCCTCCTGACTCAGTGATGTTGTTTCATGCCTTTGTAATGCAATTAGATTCTTTTGTGTCTGCATCACATCCTGGGATTCTCCTGACCTTCTAAATGATTTTTTAAAAATTTGCATTGAGTGTGTTATCGTTCATGTTAAGGTTCACTCTGCTGTAAAATTCTATGGATTTTGACAAATGCATAGTACCATTTATCCACCATTATAGTATTATACATAATAGTTCCACTACTCTACAAAATTACTGTACTTCACTTCAACCTTTCCCACTTCCCAAACCCCTGGCAATGACCTGTTGATTAGCTTTGTAATTTTTCCCTTTTCCCCCAGAATGTCATAGAAATATAACCTTTTCAAATGGGCTTCTTTCCCTTAGGAATAGGCATTTAGATTCACCCACCTTTTTGCAAGACTTGACTGCTCATCTCTTTTAATTGCTGAATAATACTTCATTGTATGGATGTACCACAGTTGATTTCTCCTTTCCCCTATTGAAGGATACCTTGCTTGCTTTAAGTTCTCAGCAATTACGAATAAAGCTTCTATAAGCATTCACATGCAGGTTCTTATGTGTTCGTAAGTTTTCAAATCAGTTGTGTAAATACCTGGGAGCATGATTGCTAGATCGTATGGTAAGGCTATGTTTAGCTTCGTAAGAAACTTCCAACTGTCTTCCAAGTGGCTGTGCCACTTTGTATTCACACCAGCAACGAATGAGAGTTCCTGTTGCTCCATATTCTCTCCAACAGATCATATTGTTTGGGGTGGCACATTTAAAAAAAGTGTGGATACCTGGGCTCCATTCCCAGAGATTCTGACTCCATCAGCCAGAGGTAGGGCCCAGGCACAGCTGAGTCCACATAACCAGGGTCCCAGTGACAGTTACTAACAGTGACTGGGCCCCAGTGTGAGCACCAGGTGAGCACTTTGAAGTCACTGGTCCCATACATCCTCCCACATCCCCAGGCAGCGGGTACAGTGACCGTCCTCCATCCCCAGAGGAGAAGCTCAGAGAGGTGCGGGCACTTGCCCAGCGTCACACAGCTGGTGAGAGGCTGACTGGGGATTGGAGCCCAGGGCTGTCAGACTCTTCCTAAAATCATTTAGGAGGTCAGGGGAATCTCAAGATGTGATGCAGACTATGACAAAAGACTCTATTATTTGTATTGCTGAAAAGTCCTCAGAGATTCTGATGCATAATCAGGCATGGGAACCACTGAGCTACACTAACCAGCTCAGGGTACAGATGGAGAAACTGATGACTTGGGGGCCTCCATGGGGCTGATCTTTAAGGCCCTTCCAGCTGACAGTCTGAGACACTGAGTGACATCTTGGTTAAGAGCCAGGACTCTGGAGTCTGACAGCCTTGGGCTCCAGTCCCCAGTCAGCCTCTCACCAGCTGTGTGACCTTGGGAAAATGCCTACACCTCTCTAAGCTTCTCCTCTGGGGACTGAGGACGGTCATGGTACCTGCTGCCTGGGGATGTGGGAGGATGTCTGGGACCAGTGACTCCAAATTGCTCACCCGGTGCTCACACTAGGGCCCAGTCACTGTCAGCAACTGTCACTGGGACCCTGGTTATGTGGACTCAGCTGTACCTGAGAGTCCCATCCTGGAAGACCGTGCTCTGCAGGACCACAGGGGCTCCGCCTGCCCACACTCCCACGTGCCGTTCCCACTTCCTCTCCTCCCCAGGGTTGCAGGGGGCTGCAGTGGCTCCATCTGCTCCTGCCCCCTCCCCTCCCTTTTCATCTCCCACTTAACAAACAGCTTCACTTAAAAAGCCATCTGGGAGGATGGATGGCACAAGGCACATTTTGCAGAATAAGTTTCCAGGGAGAAAAGCCAAGAAATTAAGGGTACAGCACTTACTATTCCAATCTCATTAGGCCCCATAACTCCGACTGCTGGAGAATTGTATTTCTGAATTATAAATGCATCCCTCACCCCCATCACCCAATGTTCTGGGCTTTGTTCTCATTTGTCTTCCAGGGGGCCAGTTGCTTCCCTCCCTTGGGATAAACTCCCTCATATTTCAGGGATGGGCTGCATCTGGGGCTTTCCTCATCCAACACTCATCTTCTGTGTAATTGCTGCCCCACTTCAGGTAGCTGCCCCCTCTGCCTACAGGAGTCCTGGGTGAAGTTTCCTAGGGCAGATTTGGGGCCAACAGGTGGATGTCCTGAGAAGAACTGTGCCCCAAGTTGGGATGGATGGGTGCCCCTGGGGAGGGTAATGAGCTCCCTGTCACTGGAGGTGTGCACAGAGGACGGGTGAGCACTCAGCAGAGAGGCCTTGCAGGAGGCAAACAGCAGAGAGGCTGAGAGCGTGGGCTTCGGAGGTCCAGAGGTCTGGGCCAAGTCATGGCCACTCTGCCTACAAGGTGTCTGACCTTCTGCAGCCCACTTACCCTCACTGAGTCATGTGTCTTCATCTGGAAAATCAGGCAAAATAATAATTGCTACCTCCCAGGGTTGTCATGGAGACAAAAGGACATAATGTGTGCAAAGCGCTGAGCACAGCGTACATATTATCATACCCAGGAGGAGGAGGGGCTGGGTGTGACACCCTTGAGCAATCTAACATGCAAAATTGCTGTCGTTTTCAAAACTGAAGACTCTGAGATCCAATGATTCAATTATCCTAAGATTATAAGATTCCCTAAGATTCTAAGGCTTTAAGAAATGATGATTTTGTTATTCTCATCTAAGCCTCCTCAGAATTCTAATGCTGTGTGATTTCATGATTCACATTCTAAACCCATCCCTCCATCAGTGAAGCTTGTCCCAGCCATGAGTGACATTTATCTCTGTCCTTCTTTCCACTTCAAACCTTACGTCTCTGTCCCCTACAGGCCCTTGCTACTTCTCTTGGGTTCTCGTCTTCTGATTCCAGCCTTATCCGCTGCACCCTTTGTTCCAAGCACACCAGGGGGACCTCACAGCGTTTCTGACTTGTGCCCTGCACACACCCTCAGCTTGTCTTCTGTGCCTCCCACCCTACTGATCCCCTGCTTTGTCTATGGAACTCTTACACCAGTTTCAAGGCCAAAGTCAAAGGCAGACCTTCCATGAGGTTTGCTTCACCTGCCAGTGGAAATGAACGTCCTTTGCCTCTGTATTCCCAGCAGACTGTTGAAATGACTCTTCCAGCAGTCAGCACAGTCTGACCATTATTGTCGGGGAGGAAATGTCCTCCCTTTGCCTCATGCCAGACCCACCTCTGGTGTCCTTCTAAGACCCCTTCACGCTCCCCAGAGAAGGAGAGGCATGGATCTGACTGGACAGAGGAGGACACTAACTGGGCCACATAACAAGTGTAACAAGTGGGCAGGGTCAGTGCATGGAAGGGGATGTCGGCCGGCCCAGCTCTCTCCCTTCCGCCTCCCCTTGTCCTGCACCTGCAACTAGGAGGCAAGTCAGCTCTGCACACCCAGCCGTGGTGAGGCCAGCATGGGCACCCCTGGTTCTCCCCAGGACCATCCTCTCTTGTCCTTCTGTGTGAGTTCATCCACATCCATGGGTCTACCCACTGTCCGTGTCCAGCTCACCGACTCCTCCTGTGGAAGCTCTTCCTGAGCCATGGTCTTTATCAGGGACTCGGAAGTGCCTGCATGTCCTAAGTGCTGCCCACGCAGTGCGGCGCCGGACAGGCCGCCCCGCCTCCTGGACCTTTCCATCTGGGGCTCCTGAAGCTGCTGTCCGCCCGGCATTCCACGGCCTCCTTCCACTGGAAATGTTCAAAACCGAACCTTCACCTTCCCATCAAACTGCTCCTCAGCCTCGTGCCTCGCAGACCCTGCTCACCCTAATCAGAAACAGGTGAGCATCCCCGACTTGCCCTCTCCCCACTCCTCGGGCACCGCCCAGTCCTGCCTTATACCCTCTGGAATCCCTCCTCCCCTGCCCTGTCTCAGACCCTGGTGGTTTCTGGCCCAGACATCCTCATGCCCTCCTACTGGTCCCTCCGCCCCACCTGTCCCGCAATCCATCTACCCTGCATACCCCGAGGCCTGAGTGAGGGGGGCTCGGGTTTAGAAGGGCCTGCCCCGGCTCCTGATACTCCGGCCCCAGGACCCACGTGGCCTCTTCTCTGTGCCGGTGTGCCCACCTAAAGACTTCGACGTGCAGCTGTGTGTGAGGCGGGACGGGCAGAGTGTGGACTTGCAGGGTGGGGTTTGCACACTGTGAGACTGTGGTGTGGAGCTGGGCTGCAGGGTCAGGGATCAGGAGTGAAGGCCAGCTTTCCCTGCTCCCACATTCCAATGAGGAGCTGGAGAACTCGTTGAGGTAGGAGGATAGAACTTGTTTATTTGGCATTTTGTTAGCTTGGTTGATAATTCCACGTTTAGTTTGCTGGCCTGTGGGCCTCCATGAGTTCTGTTGCTTTGGGCTGCACAAATGCTGGGAACTGTTGGGTCAGCCACCCCAGCCACTAGATAGAGTGATCGTCCCAAATACAGGATGGTCACATTGCTTCTGGGTCTGACCCCCTTCCGTGGCTCTCACAGGTCTTGGGGTGGCGTCCACACCCCATGCTGACTCGAAGGACTTTATGCTGTGACTCTCCCTGTGTCTCCCCTCTGGGCACCAGAAATGTCCTCTGTGAAAAACCTCAGCTCTGCACAAAATACTGCCCTTCCCCACTTCCCCACAAGGAGGCTCACAGGCTTGGTGTTCCCAGACCCAGGCGCAGGGAGGGAGTGGAGGAGCAGGGCGGGGCTGGGGGTGGTTTATGTCTCACAGGAGCTGAGCCTGGGCTGTCACTTAGGAAGCCAGAAGACCCTGGTCTAGATGGACGTGGCCAAGCTTGCGTCGGCCTGCGTGGGAGGGAGGCAGGACATGGCAGAAGGCCCTAAAGGCTTGGCCAGGGTTGGGGGCCTTGGAGACCGGGGAGAAGCTGACCCGGGGGACTGTGGGGGCACTACCTACCCCTCAGAGCCTCAGCTGTCCCCCAGAAAAGGAGCAGATGGAGCCAGAAGCCTCTAGGTCATCACGAGCTCAGTCCTGGTTCCTTCCGGGCTCACCTCAGAGGCCTCCATTTTCAGCCCCAGTAGCCGAGGTCGCTAGACCTAAAGGCACCCAGCTGAGCCTGGGCTCTGCTCGTCTCTGCGGGCAGGACCTTGATGGTGGACGAAGGCTGCTCCAGAAGGTACCTGAATCCTCTGTCCTGGGGGTTATGAAGGGGCTGGTTGCTTCCACCTGCACAGTAGGAACAGTGGTCACGGAACCCAGGGGCCAAGGCTAACTGGGCCCTTGCTCTGGATGCTGGAGCCTGGCTACGGGGGCTCTGCTCAGGACCACCCATTTCCATGGCAACCAGAGCCCTCTGGCTGGGGCTCAGCCCCACCCCCACACTGGCCCTGCCCCTGCCCCTGCCCCCAGGAAGGGACAGCCCGAGGGGTTGGCTTTCCCGCCAACGGCATGTGCTCTGTTACAGGCCATGGCGGGGGCCCGGGTCATTATAGCTGGGTCTGGGAGGATCAGCTGGGCGGTGAGATCTGTAACCAGGTGATGTGTCAGGGCTCATTACAAATCCACGCATCCTCCTCTCCCCTGCTTGTTTTTGATGAAAATCAGGGAAGCGTTCGCACAGGGAGGAGGATACGTGTGCGTCCTCTGAGGCCTAATACATCATTCATCTCCTGCCCCCCCGTTTCTGGTTCCGTCCCCATCCTGTTGGTTATCTCCGGGCTCCGTTGTGGGGTCTGGATGGCCACAGGCTCCTCCGTTGCAGTCTGACTACACCTGAACCCGTCTGTGCCCCGGCAGCCACTCTGCCACCTCCCTTCCTGGCTGCTCACCAACATCGAGGACTTGCACTTTAACTCTGGATCCCCTGACCCACATTCCCAAAACCCACTGCGCCCATTGGGTGCTAAGACCCCCAGGGTATCATCTTTTTTTTTGTATTCCTCCTTCCGTTCCCTCCCAGGCTTCTCCCCCATCACAACACTGGTCCACACTTCCTTCAGCACACTCCTGTGGGACCTCCCAGCCCTTCCTCTCCTGCAATTCATGCAGCAAGATCTTTCTAAACCAGGCTTGGCCACACACCTCCTTAAGATCCTAGGATCGCCCCTCTTTGCTCTAGGGATAAGATCTGTGCTCCATAGCATGACTCCTGCCTGGGCTACAAAGTAAGACCTTGTCTCTTAAGAAACAAAACAAAGCAAAGCATGACTAATGATGTCATTCAGTCATTCAGTATATAGTTAATGAGTCCCTGCTCTGTGCCAGGTACCGGGTATAGAACAGGGAGAAACAACAATTTCTGGCCTCAGAAAACTTATCTTCTTATAGGCAGAGATAGACAATAAATATCTAGATTGAATGTATTGGTAACACAGGGACGAGTGCAATGGAGAAAAATAAAGCAGAGAAGGGACCCAGGAATGTGCGGAGTTGCAGTTAACACAGACGTTTTTGCAGACTTAAAGGAGGGTAAGTGGGGAGCCCTGTGGATGTCCGAGGAGAAGCATTCCAGGCAGAGGGAACAAGTGCAAAAGCCGTTCAGTCCTCAATTTAAATATCAGCTCCTAAGACACTCAACCGTCCCCTCGTTGAGTTAGTCCCTCTCAGCATCCTCCTGTTCATGGCATACTTGGCCCACCCTCGGGTGAGTTGCACTAATCTGTTGGGACTTTTTTTTTTAAAGGGTCACATCCCCCTCTTGATTGTGAGCCCCAGAAGAGCAGGCACCTAGTCTGACTTGTTTATTTCTTACCCTTGCATCCATATATGCCAGGCACATAGTAGGTACACAGCAAATCACCCAGATGAAAAAGCAGAACGATAACAATGGGAAGGAGTGAAGAATAAAAAAGCTCATGCTCCTTTAAATAGAGCAGAAATAACTCAAATATTATTAGTTGTTTTTACTTGTGGGATGGGAAGATTGGATTCTATCCTCCTATTCTATTCTATTCTATTCTATTCTATTCTATTCTATTCTATTCTATTCTATTCTATTCTGTTGCATTCCGTTCCATTCCATTGTTTAAAATCAGCTAATAATTACAGCTCCCATTTCTGATTTGTGCCTTCTAGACTTAGCCCTGAAGGGAGGAACTGTTCATATTTAATCAGTATTAGTTCTGGAATGCTCTTGGGGAAGCAAACTCACTTCAGGGCTGTGTAGTTGAATTCTCAGCAATGCTAATTAGATTGGGAAAGAGTCTGCACTCACAGCGGGACTGCTGCAGGGTCACCCACTAACAAGCCAAGCCCCACCTGCCATCCACCTGCCCATGCCTACCCCACCCTGCCTGTCCTCATCTCTCCAGGAAGTGGAGAGCAGAACCAGTCATCCTTCTCCTGCCTGAAATGACTGACGAATCTTCGTTGTGAGGAAGAATAGCAGCCAAAGTTCACAGGGGAAGTCATCTGCCCTCCCCACAAGTGTCCCTCATAAGCTTCCTGGAGCTGGTGGTGAGGGGTGGGAGGAAGAAGAGGGATGGGCAGTGGGAGAATCAGTAGATAATCAGCCTATTCCTTCTCCTGGTGGGGACAGGAATTCCCTTAATCAACTCTCTTCTCCCTATTAATTCTGCTTAATCCAACCTGTTTATTATCATCGCCATCATCACCATCATTTTAACTACCAGGTCCTGGATGTTACTGGGTACCAGACAATTTAAACACAACATTGCAAATACCAAAGGAAAACCCGCAGGAGAGATCATTACCTACATTTCACAGATGAGAAAACTGAGGCTTAGAAGGTAAAATCAAGTTGGGCGTAGTGACTCACGCCTGTAATCCCAGCACTTTGGGAGGCTGAGGTGGGCGGATCACGAGGTGAGGAGTTCGAGACCAGCCTGGCCAATGTAGTGAAACCCCATCTCTACTAAAAATTACAAAATTAGCTGGGCATGGTGGTGCATGCCTGTAATCCCAGCTACTCAGGAGGCTGAGGCAGGAGAATTGCTTGAACCTGGGAGGCAGAAGTTGCAGTGAGCCGAGATCACGCCACCGCACTCCAGTCTGGGCGACAGAGCAAGACTCCATCTCAAAAAAAGAAGGTAAATTCACTGGTCCTATGGCTTGTAAGTTGGGGAGCGAAGACTAGAACAGAGGACGGTAAAGCCTGCTTTCTGGCTTCACAGCTTACCAGTTGTGTGAGCCCCAGGCACCTGTCTTAACATCTCTGAGCACCAGTTTCCTCCTCTGTCTCATTTTACTTCAAGTCCCCAACAATACTACAAGGTGGTGGTTAGACACTGTGTCCATTTTGCAGATGCAGAAGCTGGGGCTCAGGGAAGGGAGAGCTTTGCCCATGTTTCAGCCGTCAGGACATGGTGGCACTGGGATCCAGCCCAGGTCCATCTGATGGTGTTCTCCCTTCTGCTGTCCTGTTTTTGCTGCACTCAGCTAGGTCTGTGGAGCACTTTGTCTTCCCTGGGACCCTGGGGACAGAGGGTTTGCTCAGGGCTAAGGCATATCTGGCATGTTCAAGCCCATGCCGTGATGCTCCCCGTAGAGGGTCAGGCCATCTGAACACATGAACCCACAGGATGTGCTGCGGCGTGTGCCAGACCATGGCCTGGATCTCCCCCAGACATCCAAGGGAAGGAGCCTCTCTCCTCTCCCCTCCCACCACCTTCCCTCCTTTTCTCTCTGCCTGGGGCTCATAGAACAGGGGTGGCTTGGAGGCTCTAGCCCTACACTGTCTGGGATGGACTCCTAGCTCTGCCATGTGCCCGGCGGGTTTTTTTTGGCTGGTCTTTTCACTTCTCTGAGCCTCACTGAGTGGCCTTCTCTGCAAGGAGAGACAGACAATAATGGCATCTGCCTCACTGAAAGTTGAGAGGGAGAAATGGGGAAAGACACACACACTGCTCAGAGTCAGGGCTCATGCATGGGGACCACCCAGCACACAGCAGCTACCGAAATATTTGGATTTGGTTTGGTTCTCGGGTCCACTTTAGAGGGTAGACCAGGCCAAAAGTCCTTGGCCCCAGCCCACACGGTAAACTGTGGGAGATGTGGCCTTGGCCTTGGATCAGGTGTTCCCAATTCCTTCTCTTGGACCTACCATGACCTCTGTGACCTGAGACACATTCTCCTCTCTCTGTCCCTGACTCTCCATCTTGCCATGAAAAATCTAGAGTAGAGAGATGACTTCTGGGCTCTCTGCCACCTCTAAGACCCTAGGATGCTGAGCTCATCTGAGTCCCCATCTACAGAGGCACTAAAGCTCATTCGGCCCTATCAACGTGTTTAAGGCCTGAAAAAAGTTATGAGATTCAAATACAAACAGAAAGATGCAAACTTCAAATTGACACGTTTAATTAAATCTCTGCAAAATGTAACATCATCAACTAGTCACTTTCTGCTCTCCTTGGCTCTTACGTAGTTATATACATACACTGATTTAATGTGCAATCTTGATATGTTTGATTTGATGGAGAAAGGAGCTTCTAAGAGTATGAAGACCTGGAGCTGGAAGAGGCCTTAGAAGAATAAAGCTTGAGATGGGTGCGTGGGGTGGAGCTGGGGTTGGAGGAGAGCAGCTTGAGGAGACTGCATGGAGGAGGAGGTATGCGGCTGGGAAGGACATTCCTGGCAGAGGAACAGCATGTGCAAAGGAGCATGGTCTGGAGGGGCCCAGCACGCCTGAGGAGCAGGGACCAGCGATTGCACCTGCAGCATAAAGAGGTGTGGGGCAGGGAAAGAGGGGCTGGAACATAGGTTGTTCTTCCCCCTCTTGAGCCTCTCTCCATCCTGCACCTTCTTTCCCACCATTAGAGCCGAGCTCTGTCAGTGTCCTCACTGAGGCTAGGCTTGATGTCCTGGACCATTGCAGAGGCCCCAGGCCTGGTTGGGTCTCTCTGCTGACTGCCGGGGCCTGGCTCTAGACTTCTGGTCCCGTCAACTCCACTTCTGCCCTCAGGGCCTTGGCATCAGAGGCAGAGAGGTAGGATGAAAAGAGAAATAGTTTAAAACACAAAACCAGCCCAGACTCCCTTCTCACTGATTTTCCAGAAATAAGCTAATTTCTACTTATTGATATCTCTCTCTCTGCAGACCAGTGTTTTAACTGAAAGAGCCCAAGTATGCCCTAGCAGTTGCAAGGCCATTTGGGAGAAAGATGCCCATTCTTCTGCCCAACCATAAAATTCCCTTTGGGAAGTGATGGGAGCCTTGCAGATGTCCAGCTTCCTTGCTGCTGCTCCTTCCTGGAGTTGCTGGTGGCAAAGCGAGGGAGTTATTGGTGCTGGATATTCAGTCCTTGCTGCAGGTTGCATCCGACCATTAGTGCAGATCTGTGTGTGCAGCCTCACCCGGGCAACAGTCTGGGCCATGGTTCCTTCCCTCAGAGATGCCAAGCACCGGAAGGAAGGAGAGCACCCAAGCAAAGTGGGCAGCTTGCAGGTGCCGTAGTTCTGGGGTAGGGGCACCCTAAACTCCCTCTGCTCAAATCCATTGATCTGTCATGCCCTGGGTTGGCCCCTGAGCTCCCATCATCGACAGATCCCATGATCTGTCATGCCCTGGGTTGGCCCCTGAGCTCCCACCATCGACAGATCCCATGATCTGTCATGCCCCAGGTGACACCTGAGCTCCGACCCCTGTCCCTTTTGGGTTTTTCTCATGGTATTTCTTACTGCCTGAAATGATCTTCTTTAGCTGTGTGTTTACATGGCTTCCCAGGGATCATCCACCTATGCTGAGGCTTTAGGTTGAATGATGCCTTTTTCTCCAGGCTTCCTTTACAAAGTTCACAGCCCCTCTGACCTCAGGGGGATTAATGGATGCTTTTGTCTATGGAAAGCAGGTTATTGGAGCTCCTAGGAAACCTAGGAATTGGGGGAGGGCCAGAGGAGACTGAGAAAAGAAGAAAAGAGAATGGGGATGAGGGAGGCTTCCAGACAAATTGCACCACCTCCTCCTGGCCATCTAGGAGGAGAGGCTGAGCAGGCTGAGCTCCCAGTGGCTGTGTAGCCATTGAGGAGGGGGAGTCTCTGCCTATAGAGGACAGTATTGGGACAAGAGAGACAGGAAGTGACAGGACAGCAGGTTTTGGAGTGATAAATGCTGCTTCCAATGGAAATGAATATCTCATATTAGGAGGGAATCTAGTCTAAGTTGCATGGCCTCCTACACAGAAGCTAGGTGGGTGGAGGGGTGGGTAAACAGTTAAACCATATTACAAGGGAACGTGAATTAGATTAGTTGTAAGAGCGTTAGTACAGCTCACAGCTCACTGAGTGCCTGGCACTGGGCTCAGCTCTTCACATATAATAACTCATTGACTCTTCATAGCAATGCTGTCAGGCACACATTATTATTATTCCCTTTTAACAGAAAGGAAACTGAGGCACAGAGAATAAATCAATGCTCAAAGACATCAGCTGTTAATGATGGAGCCAGGAGTTCCTTTCAACTCCAAATTCTAAAATCCTAGGGTTCCGAGACTTTCAAGATCTTGTTTTCTAATTCTAAAACTTCCATAATTTTATCATGCCATTTAACGTGCTCGATGTCTAACATTCCATGATTCTGAGTCTCAGAGTCTATAATTTGATGCTAAGTCTGAGGATCTAAGGCTTGATTGCTCTAAGATTCTCTGTGTCTAATATTTTATAGGTAGCGTGGAACTACCTGTGGGAAAGCAAACAGCATGCGGTAGGGAAACTCTTCCTTACTCTCCCGTGAAGAGAGAAGTCAAGGCTATGTTTCCAAGGGTCAGAGATGTCCCTTCCCACCCCTGGCCTTTGGCAGGGGAAGCCAAAAACTTTGCTTTACTTGGCCGTTAACCTGAGGTATCCCCAAGGGAGATGGTTGGAAGCCAGTGCTTGAAGCAGAAGGAGACTAGCTGAGAAAGGAGAGGGGTCTTGAGAAGCATTTTCCCAGAGCTGGGCCATCAGAAACCCTCTCCTCCTTGCAGCCCCCACAGCGCCCAGGAGGGGAAGGGAGGTCCTTAGAGGGGAAGGGCTGCCAGGTATGTCCTAGAAGTTGAGCCTATGGGAAGAGTTCTTCCCTTGGACCCACACCCTAGTCCCTTGACCCCTCTCCCTGTAGGGTTTTTCTCGTGGTATTTCTTACTGCCTGAAATGATCTTCTTTTTTTTTTTTTTTTTTTTTTGAGACAGAGTCTCGCTGTCGCCCAGGCTGGAGTGCAATGGCGCCATCTCGGCTCACTGCAGGCTCCGCCCCCTGGGCTCACGCCATTCTCCTGCCTCAGCCTCCCGAGTAGCTGGGACTACAGGCGCCCGCCACCAAGCCTGGCTAATTTTTTGTATTTTTAGTAGAGACGGGGTTTCACCATGTTAGCCAGGATGGTCTCGATCTCCTGACCTCGTGATCCACCCGCCTCGGCCTCCCAAAGTGCTGGGATTACAGGCATGAGCCACTGCGCCTGGCCTGAAATGATCTTCTTTAGCTGTGTGTTTACGTGGCTTCCCAGGAATCATCCACCTACACTGAAGTGTCAGCTCCCTGAGGGCAGGGAGAAAGTCTGAGCAGAGGCTTGCAGTAGGTGTTTCTTCTCTGAGTGAGTGGGTGTCCGAATGGCACCATCAGCCCAAGACCAAGATGGCACCCTGGCCTCCTGCCTCACCAGTGACTTAGGTCAAGAGACTTAACCTATTGCTGCCTGTTTGTCTCCATAAAATAGAGGTGGAGATAATGTGCCTTCCCCATAAGATCAGTGAACGAAGTGTCCAGAGTGTTCAGGATGTGCCTGGCAGATGGGAAGCCCTCAGTGAGGGTTGGCTGTGGCTGTTAATGTCATGATTACCTTCTACCTCGTCTCCCTCATGCCTCGTCTCCCAATGCCTTTCCTCATCTGACCTCTAATGCTCCCCCAAGCCTAACCCTCCGGTTTCCCCTCCATCTTCAGCCACACAGAACTCCCTATCTCTGAAAGCCTCTGCTCTTTCCAGATTCCACACCTCTGGGTACCTGTCCCCTGCCTGGAACGCCCTTCCCATCGTCTTTCCCCTGCAAACTCTTACTCCATCTGGACGAACTTGCTCAGATGCCACCCACTCTGTGAAGCCAGTTCAGAGACCCCTCCCTCACCCTTCTGGAAGCCCCCCCCGGTGTGCCAGCGCCTTCTCTGGGCCCCCACAGGAATTGTCACAGGCCAGTGTCATAGCTCCAATCACTCAGCGTGAGAACTGTCACCCCACTGTCATTTTGTTAACGGATAGTGGTCCTGATCCAGACCCCAAGAGAGGATTCTTGGACCTCATACAAGAAAAAATTGGGGGAGTCCACAGAGTAAAGAAAGGCAAGTTTATTAGGCAAGTAAAAGAATAAAGAGTAGCTGCTCCACAGGCACAGCTGGGTGTTCCCGAAGGTAAGAGGAGGAATTGCCCACCCTAGGTACAATGCTTGTTTGTATAGAAGATAAAACATCATGGGGAGGTGTGCTGTACTACAAGGGTTTGTGATAAAGGATCGTTCATCTTTGTAACTACTATCTTTCTTTTCTATTTTATTTTATTTATTTATTTATTTAGTTATTTAATTTTTTATTTTATCTTATTTAATTTAATTTAATTTTATTTATTTTATTTCATTTATTTTATTTTACTATTTTATTTTATTTTATTTTTATTTTATTTTATTATTTTTTGGAGATAGAGTCTTGTTCTGTTGCCCAGGCTGGAGTGCAATGGCGCTATCTCAGCTCACTGCAATCTCTGCCTCCCGGGTTCAAGTGATTCTCCTGCCTCAGCCTCCCGAGTAGCTGGGATTACAGGCAGGTGCCACCATGCCCGGCTGATTTTTGTACTTTTAGTAGAGACGGGGTGTCACCCTATTGACCAGGCTGAGCCCCCTCCCCATGTGTAAGAGGGTGTAGAACCCCCATGCGGCCCGCCCTCCCCGGACTGCAGAGATCGCGGCATCCCCAGGCCGGCGGTCCCCGGAGCAGGCCGTGAAAGGGAAGGGATTCTGTTATTACAGTCATCAGTTCTGGCGCCCGGGCCCCGGGGAGCCGAGCTTGGCTGGTAATTAGGGTCCTTAGGGGAGACGGAGCCGGCTGGGGCTGATGCCAACGTGGGCGCAGAGCAAGCAGAGCCCGGGCTGCGGAGCGGGACCTCTGCCACCTCCAGGGCGGGACCCGGGCTTGTGGGCGTCGCTGGGGGGGCCGCAGGGCTCCCGGCCACGGCCTGAAGGTGGAGGCGCAGGGCCTCACTAGCATGGCTGGGCGGGGCCGGAGGAGGTGCGGAGGGAAGGAGGGAGGGAGAGAAATGGAGGAAAAAGGGGAGTGTAAGCGAAGGAGAGGAGGGGAGCAGAGGGAGCGGAGGAGAGGGGAGCGGAGGAGAGGGGAGGGGAGCAGAGGGGAGCGGAGGAGAGGGGAGGGGAGGAGAGGGGAGCGGAGGAGAGGGGAGGGGAGCAGAGGGGAGCGGAGGAGAGGGGAGGGGAGGGGAGCAGAGGGAGCAGAGGAGAGGGGAGCGGAGGAGAGGGGAGGGGAGGGGAGCAGAGGGAGCAGAGGAGAGGGGAGCGGAGGAGAGGGGAGGGGAGGGGAGCAGAGGGGAGGGGAGCAGAGGGAGCGGAGGAGAGGGGAGCGGAGGAGAGGGGAGGGGAGCAGAGGGGAGGGGAGGAGAGGGGAGGGGAGGGGAGCAGAGGGAGCAGAGGAGAGGGGAGCGGAGGAGAGGGGAGGGGAGGGGAGCAGAGGGAGCAGAGGAGAGGGGAGCGGAGGAGAGGGGAGGGGAGGGGAGCAGAGGGAGCAGAGGAGAGGGGAGCGGAGGAGAGGGGAGGGGAGGGGAGCAGAGGGGAGGGGAGCAGAGGGAGCGGAGGAGAGGGGAGCGGAGGAGAGGGGAGGGGAGCAGAGGGGAGCGGAGGAGAGGGGAGGGGAGGAGAGGGGAGCGGAGGAGAGGGGAGGGGAGCAGAGGGGAGCGGAGGAGAGGGGAGGGGAGGAGAGGGGAGCGGAGGAGAGGGGAGGGGAGCAGAGGGGAGCGGAGGAGAGGGGAGGGGAGGAGAGGGGAGCGGAGGAGAGGGGAGGGGAGCAGAGGGGAGGGGAGGAGAGGGGAGGGGAGGGGAGCAGAGGGAGCGGAGGAGAGGGGAGCGGAGGAGAGGGGAGCGGAGGAGAGGGGAGGGGAGGGGAGCAGAGGGGAGGGGAGCAGAGGGGAGGGGAGCAGAGGGGAGGGGAGCAGAGGGGAGCGGAGGAGAGGGGAGGGGAGCAGGGGGGAGCGGAGGAGAGGGGAGGGGAGGAGAGGGGAGGGGAGCAGAGGGGAGCGGAGGAGAGGGGAGGGGAGCAGAGGGGGGGAGCAGGGGGGAGGGGAGGAGAGGGGAGGGGAGCAGAGGGGAGGGGCAGAGGGGAGCGGAGGAGAGGGGAGGGGAGGAGAGGGGAGGGGAGCAGAGCGGAGGGGAGCAGAGGGGAGCGGAGGAGAGGGGAGGGGAGGAGAGGGGAGCGGAGGAGAGGGGAGGGGAGGGGAGCAGAGGGGAGGGGAGCAGAGGGGAGGGGAGCAGAGGGGAGCGGAGGAGAGGGGAGGGGAGCAGGGGGGAGCGGAGGAGAGGGGAGGGGAGCAGAGGGGGGGAGCAGGGGGGAGGGGAGGAGAGGGGAGGGGAGCAGAGGGGAGGGGAGGAGAGGGGAGGGGAGGAGGGAGGAGGGAGGAGGGAGGAGGGACGGGGGAGAGAAGGAGGGAGACAGAGAGGGGGAAAGGGAGGGGGAAGAGAGAGAGAGAGGGAGAGAGAAGGCCAGAGGGCGGGAGGAAGATAGAATCCTCCTCCCCTCCCGCCATTCGGAGGGTCTGAGGAGCCCAGATCCTCTTGGAACACCCCCTCCCCCATGCTTACAGAGAGGTCACTTCTTCCCATAGCCCTCCCTGCACCCTCTGTGGTCTGACCCGGTGGACCCCAGCCCTATCTTTCGGCACCTCCCTACCCTCCTCTTCCTCCTCCCCACCCTGCTCTGGCCACGCAGAACTGCCTGCCATTTCCAAGGGTGCCAGGCTCCCCCTCTCTGCCAGTGTCCTGCCTGTGCCTGGCTGCTGCCACCCACATTAACCTTCTCCCCCCTAGCGAGCCCCTTCCCCTGGCTCCCCCACTTCTCCTCAGGTCTCAGCGCAGACACCACCTCCTCCCAGAAGTCCTCCTGGTCTCCATGTCCAGGGCCTTGCCTGCCCCTAGCTCCCCAGCCCCTCGTGCATCTTCCCCCATCTCAGCACTGGCCAGGCTGGGCTGTGATTGATTCCGTGTCTGTTTCTCCAGCCAGACTGGAGGCTTCCTGAGGACAGGGACATGGCCTTGTCCCTCTCTGCGTCCCCAGTGTGGCCAGCCCAGTGGATGAACAGCCACAAGTGGACTATAGATGATGCCTGAGGGATGAATGGATGATCCCAGGAGGGCTTGGGTGTGGGAGATGAGGAAGAAAGGGATGTGGAGCAGGAGGGAGAAAACACAGCCGAGAGGAGGTTAATTAGGAGAGAGGCCCCAGGACACCCCAGCCGCCAGGGTGCAGGGCCTGGGCCCCAGCACTGCGGGATTCCTGCCCTCCCATGGACCTCAGTGATCTCCCTCCTGAGGTCAGCCCCCATCTGGCTCTGGGCATCTCTGAGCATCAGGAAGTTCCTCTTCCTCGTGGGAATCAGGGCTGCTTGAGTCACAAGTGACAGAATCTGCTCAGCTGCAGGGGAGAGGGGCTTTGGTGTAAGGATCTGGTTTTGCAGATGCATCAGGAACTCAGAAGGGACCAGGACCAGGAGCGGGGGCACCAGCCAGAGTCAGAGTCACCCACAAACTCCCAGCTCAGTCTTTTTCTAGCTGTGGGGCCTTCAGGAAGTTCACTCTGGCTCTTTGGGTCTCGGTATTTTCTCATCTCTAAAAGAGACAGTTTGCAAGCAAAAGCAGAGAGATTTAATAAACTATTTAATAAACTCCCTGGCAAAGGCAGATGGAGTCTGTGCCTAGCGGGGCATAAAGGGGAGAGAGTGCTGCAATTACAGCCGCCAAGCGACAGAAGCTCTCAGCAGGTGTCTGCCAGGTGGAAAAAAACCACATCTGGGCCCCAGTCCTCAGACGATGACACAGAGTGGGCCACAGAAAGGGGCAAGGGTGGCTGCTGAGCCTGAGTAGGGCTTGGTCTTCTGGAGAACAGCAGGGTGCAGAGGGCTGCTGCCTGGCCCCTGTGAAAGGAGATCTTAGAAGGATGAAGAGGGACCATTTCCTGTGCAGAGTAACTGATACTCTCTCGGCCTGGTTTTCATTAGCCCAGCCCAGCCTGGGGAGAGGGATGCTTTCCCAGGAAGGGGTGCCTGGGGCCATTGCAAAGCAGGCTGGGAAATGGGGGCAGGCCCTGGCACCAGTGTCCTCACTGGCACTCACGTTGATGTTATTTGTGGAGCCCCTGTTCTCGGCCAGATGCTGTGGGTCGTTCTTTTACATCTTCCTTCAGAACTGCCTGGGCAGTGTTTATTTCCTCATTTTGCAGACGAGGGCCCTGAGGCTCACAGCTTGGTCCATCCCTCCACATTCCCAGATTCTGTTCCCTCCTCTGTGGTGACCTTGCTGAGTCACTGTGGGTGAGTCCGCTTCCCTCTCTGGGCTGGAGAGAATGAGCCTCAAGGCCCCGTCTAGGCCCAGCACTGGTGGGGGCTGTGCCAGGCAGCGTGGTCGCAGGCCCCTTCGCCCCGCGTGTAGGCAGCCGGCAGACCTAGTGAAGCTCATCTTCCATTTCCTCCTCTCCTATGATTTGCTGTTGTGGTCCTTGGAGAAGCCCCCGAGTAAATATTAATAATGTACCTTTGTGTACATTGGCTGAGGGAGAGAATGAATCATTTCCTGCTTCCCTCCTGTGCTCAGAATCTTAACTAAAACTATGCTGGATCTTTCAGCAACTGCGATGGGCCTGTTGGAGGGGGCCGAGGCAGAGCCACGAAACAGCTGCCTCCCCCGGCTGCCCGGATGCTGAAATTTCACCTTTCAAAAGCTGTGCCTGGATTTCCCAATAGCACAAAGAGCATAGGTACCAAAAGCTTAGGTTCAAGTCTTTGCTCGCCCCAGCACGCCCCAACTGTGTGGCTGTAGTGACTGTTTCCTTCCCTCTTTGAATCTCAGCACAGCCTAGGGTGTGTGCCCCCTCCGGTAGGGTAGGCGAGCTGCTTTCACATGGTGAGCTCATTCCATGGCCCTCCTGCTGTCTGATCAGTTCTTAGATGCCAGTTTCTGCATGGAAGGCGATCATGAAACATATGAGGGAAAACACAAATCACACTCCAGCTTGCAGAAGGGACATGGCAAAGGGAGACAGGTGGAACCACTAGCCAGTGCTCAGGCACTAGTTTGCTGTTTGCAGAGCTCTTTCCCCACCTGATTTTTCATTTGATCTTGAAAAGGAGCCTGGGGGCCGCCCCATTCTACAGACAAGAAAACTGGAACTTGTCAAGGGACCTGAGTAAGGGCTCATTACTAGTGAAGGGAGAAAGGAGACTTAGCCTAGAACTATTTCCAGACCTCATCCTCCTGTCCTCACCGGGCTGCCAGGCAAGGTTGAAGGGAGACGGCTCAGGAAGAACATGCTCAAGGAGGAAACCTTTGAGCTGGTTTTTGGAAGAAAAGAAGGAGCACAGTGGAATGGGGAAGGAAAGTCTGGGGGTGGGGAAGGCTCTACAGGTGCAGTCAGCGCATCGAGTCAGGCCTACCTTCTCCACCACCCTCCCCAGACTCCCTGGGACACACTTTTCTGCCCCCGCAGAGGCCTTGCCTTCTGCTAGCACTTGGAACTCCAGCCTCTCTCTTCTTGCCAATACTACACTGACTCTATGAAGCCAGCTGAGTGGATTTCTCTGCCCCCTTCCACTTGAACCAGTTACCTGCAGAAACTGGCTCCATCTTCTTCCTCCCCACTGCCATCATTTCTTGCCTACTACAGTCTGATTTCTGCCTCTTCAAGGTGACAAATATCCTTCCTATGCCTCTTCATTTGGACCTGTCTCTGTCCTTGGGGCCTTTGGCTTCTCAGTGGCATTTGACCCCAGAGACCACTTCTTCCCTCTGGAAACACCATCTCACCTAGGTGTCTGTGACTCAATTCTAGTTGGCTGGTTTCTTTTCTACTTCACAGACCAAGGACCAATAAGGATAAATTCTAGAACTTTCTATAATTCGAAGATGTCCAGCAGGTATAATAGGCTGCCTCAGGAGGAAGAGGGGAGAAGGGAGGAAGAGGGACTGCTCATATGGTGAGCACTTACTATGTGCCAAGTCCTGTACAAGCTGGTTTAGGTCCCATTGTCTTGTGGGGTGAGAACGTTCATCCCCTTTTTTGAGATGGTGAAGCAGAGTCTCAGAACATATGAGGGATGACCCATGGCCACACAGCTAGTAATGGAGGAATGCTGGACTGAAATCGCAATAGTAATTGTTACCGTTTATTAACACCTATGGGTGCCAGGCCCTGAGCATGTTCTATGAGCTGAGCCATCTGGTTCTCACCACAGCCCAGAGGTGGCTGTCATTCATAGTGCTATGAAATGCAAGGATGTTCTGCCCGAGAGGGTAAAAGATTTACCCAAGACCTCTCAGGAAGTAGGTGGAGGGGTTGGGTCTGGAGTCGGGGTCTGTCTGAGGCCACAGCCATGTTCTTTACCTCCCCTGCTCTTGCAGGGAGCTAAGCATGAGATGACCCTTGAGAGGATCACTGCTTCAGAGGTCCGCTCAGGACTTCATGGCATGGGACCTAATGACAGGAGGTTCTTCCCTGCCCCAAGATTCCAGGAGGCTCCCCCACAGACATTATTCCTGTAAGTGCCTGTGTTGGCAGCGACTCCCTGTGGTCTCTGAATCATTGTGTTCAGGCTTCATCACAATCAGTTTCTGCAAAAACAGTCATTTCTGCTGTGAAATCTATTCAGCGTGGCCAGCGGGGCAGGAACAGAAGAGAAAGGCCAAGTGGGGTCAATGTGGTGTTTTATGTGCTATTGACCCAGCTTGTCTGTGCAGAGGATGCAGGGAGGGGGACCTGGTGGAAGGGATTAGGTGGCATGTGTTGAGCACCTACTATGTGCCGAGCACTGTGCTGGCTTGCTGGCTCTTGGCTTGCTGTAACTCATTTAATCTTCAATGGAACAACTCAATGAGGGGAGAATCCATTTTTGTTTGTTTTAACAAAAGAAACAAGTTCAGAGAATTTAAGCCACTTGTCCAAGTTCATATAGCCGCTAAGTCGTGGATCAAAGATTCATGCCCAGGACTTTCTGATGTCAAAACTTACGCTCTTCCTAGTTCACTGAAATGAAAGAAGGAGAGAAGAAACCTTTATTGTGAACACTTATTGAGCCCTTTCTAAGAGTCTGGGACTTTGCTTGATAATTCTATTCCAGTGTGATACACACTAGGATTCATTACTTGTGTCACCATTTTACAGATGAGGAAACCGAGGTTTGGAGAGGGGACTCGATTTCCTGGGGTCTCATAGCCTATAAACAGTAGAACCAAGGACTCTGACCCACAGATCATCATCCTTTCCAACATTTTGGGGAGAGCAAAATCTGATCAGAAGAGCCTCATCAGATCAAGGTCATCAAGGTGGAGGCTGTAATTGGTGCTAGGAAGGAGGGGTGGGTGAATGGGAACACAGTGGCCACTAAAGAGTCATGATTCCTTGAAAGGTGTCAGCCTCCTCCTAGGGCCTGGTGGCTGAGGCTGCTCCTGGGTGTCCACCTGCAGTGTGCTGTCACTGGCTGAGGGTGATCACGGGGGCCCTCAGCCTTGCCTCTCTGCCAGAGTGTGGCAGGCAGCTGTGGGATGCAGAGGATGTGCCGAAGGAAGCGCTGCATATGGCAGATGGGGAGGAAGGCCTGGGATATAAAATGAGGTCTTGACAGGAAATGAAGGGGAGAGGAGGTGCCCATGATTTCCGGGGCCGGGGGAAGTGAAGGGTGCTGGGAGTATGCAGAACACCATGGGAAGGGGTCCTCAAATGCCAAGCCAGAATGACTGGCCTGGAGCCCTCTGGGTCTTGTTGCAGGGGTCATTAGTGTTGACGTAAATATGGGTTCTGGTAAATGTTTTCTGGAAGCCACTTGGGACGGTGGCTGAGGAACTAGGTGCAGAATCGACACAACGGGCAAGGGGCAAGGTGTGAGTCTGACTCTGCTCCTAACCTGCTGTGCAACCTCAGGGAGCTCACACAGCCTCTCTGAGCTTCAGTTTCCCTCTCCAAGTAAAGGATGAGAGTTAAAATCTAGGAGAGCTGGGTTGCCTGAGAGTAAATTCAGCCTGGATTGTTCAATGTTGTGTCTCCATCATAGTCTTGTGGTTCTAGAAGCTTTAGGACATACGTCTTTTGTCATATATATTAGTAAAAATTATTAATTATAGTAAAATACATGTAATGAAATGTACCATCTTAACCTTTTTTAAATGTACAGTTCAGTAGCATTAAGAACACTGATGTTGTTGTATAGCCATCACCACCACCATCTCCAAAACTTTTTCATCTTCCCAAACTGAAACTCTGTATCCATTAAACACTAACTCCCCATTCTCCGCTCCCCCAAGACCCTGGCAACCACCATTCTACTCTCTGTTTCTATGAATTTGACTCCATCTAGGTACCTCATGGAAGTGGAATCATATACTATCTGTCTTTTTGTGGCTGTCTTATTTTGCTTATAATGTCCTCAACTTTCATTCATCTTGTAGTTTGTGTCAGAATTTCTTTCCTATTTTAGGTTGAATAATATCCCATTGTGTGTACATGCCAAATTTTGTTTATCCGTTCATCCATCTATGGACAGACACTTGAGTTGCTTCCACCTTCTGGCTATTGTGAATAATGCTGCTGTGAATATGTGTGATGGTTGATTTGGGATGTCAACTTGACTGGGTTAAGGGATACCCAGACGGTTACCCATTTTACATATAAGCATTAATTGTTCCCAAATGCCCACCCCTGGAGGGTTGCTCTGCACCAGAAGCCTGGGAATGGAATTCTGCTTTGGGTGGAATTCGGGGGTGCTGAACCCATCTGTCTTGTGCTCTAAGGGAAACCCATGTGGTTTGGCATTTGATTGAAATGACTGGGCTGCCCCAGGTGTGTCTGTGAGGAGATTGGTGTGTGAGTCAGTGGACGGAGTGGGGAAGGCCTGCCCTCAATGTGGACAGGCACCATTCATTCAGCCGGGGGTCTTGATGCAGCAAACAGGCAGAGGAAGTGCAAAGTCTTGCTTCTTCTACCCTTTTCCTATCCTTGGACATCAGAGCTGCAAGTTCTCCAGTCTTTGAACTCCACACCAGCAGCTCTCTGGCTGTCAGGCCTTTGGCCTTGGACTGAGAGTCCATTGGCTTCTCTGGTTCTGAGGCCTTCAGATTGGGCCGAGCCACACTGCTGGCTTCCCTGGTTCTCCAGCTTGCACATGGCCTATGGTGGGCTGCTCAGCCTCCATAATGGAGTAAGCCAGTTCTCCTAATATGTCTTCTCATATCTCTATGTCTCCTATCATCAGTTCTGTCTCTCTGGAGATCCCCAACTAAAACTATATGGATATACACGTATCTGTTTAAAACCCAGCCTCCTCTTCTTTTGGATTTATATAAGGAAGTAAAATTGCTGAATCTTATACTAATTCTATTTTTAAGTTTTGAATAACTGTCATACTGTTTCCACAGGGGCTGCATTATTTTACATTCCTACCAACAGTGCACAAGGTTCCGATTTCTCCACATCCTCACCATCGCTTGTTGTATTCTGTTTTGTTTTGTTTTTGACAGTAGGCATCCTAATGGGTACGGGTGGTGTCTCCCTGTGATTTTGATTTGCATTTTCTTAATTAGTGATGCTGAGTGTCTTTTTGAGTGCTTATTGGCTATTTGTATATCTCCTTTGAAGAAATGTCTATTCAAGTCCTTTGCCCATTTAAAAATCTGGTTGTGGCTGGGCACGGTGGCTCACGCCTGTAATCCCAGCACTTTGGGAGGCCAAGGCGGGTGGATCACAAGGTCAGGAGATCGAGACCATCCTGGCTAACATGGTGAAACCCCGTCTTTACTAAAAATACAAAAATTTAGCCAGGCGAGGTGGCAGGCACCTGTGGTCCCAGCTACTTGGGAGGCTGAGGCAGGAGAATGTTGTGAACCTGGGAGGCGGAGCTTGCAGTGAGCCGTGATCGCGCCACTGCATAATCCAGCCTGGGCGACAGAGTGAGACTCTGTCTCAAAAAAAAAAAAAATTCTGGTTGTTTGTTTTCTTGCTGTGTTGTAAGAGTTCTTTACATGTTTTGGATGTTAACCCCTTATCAGATATATGATTTAAAATATTTTTACCTATTTTATAGGTTGCTTTTTCACTCTGTTGATTGGGTCCCTTGATGCACAGATGTTCTTCATGTTGATGCATGTTGCTATGTTTTGAGGCTGCTCAGAGGAACAAAGTGTTAGGAACAGGCCCCAAACCTGGCCATAAACTGGCTCCGAAACTGGCCATAAACAACATCTCTGCAACACTGTGACATGTTTGTGATGGCCATGATGCCCACGCTGAAGGTTGTGGGTTTACTGGAATGAAGACAAGGAACACCTGGCCCACCCAGGGCGGGAAAACCGCTTAAAGGTGTTCCTAAGCCACAAACAATAGCATGAGTTATCTGTGCCTTAAGGACATGTTCCTGCTGCAGATAACTAGCCAGGGCCCATCCCTTTATTTCAGCCCATCCCTTTATTTCCCATAAGGAATACTTTTAGTATATCTATAATCTATAGGAACAATGCTTATCACTGGCTTGCTATCAATACATATGTGGGTAAATCTCTGTTCGAGGCTCTCAGCTCTGAAGGCTGTGAGACCCCTGATTTCCCACTCCACATGCTATATTTCTGTGTGTGTCTTTAATTCCTCTAGCACCCCTGGGTTAGGGTCTCCATGACTGAGCTGGTCTCAGCAAATGGTGTCCAATGTGGGGCTTTACTCCCACCTGGAGTGTTGATATTGGGGCAGTGTCCTGTCCTGGAAGGAGCTGAGTTCCAGCCCCTGCTCTGTTGTCACTGTGCTCTGTGACTTCAGGCGAGTCTTTACCTCTTTGGATCTGAGTTTTCTCACCAATAAATTGAGAGACACTTCTTTACCTCCCTGAGCCTGCGCCCTTCCAACCTCCATTGCTGATTGATCTCAATCCCTCCTGCGGAAGGGAGCCAGCCATGTGTGACCATTGCTCTCATCTTAACTTACAACCATCAGTTACAACAGGTGAAACCAATACTTAAGTCGCTCTGGCATTCAGCAGAGCAAGATTCCCTCCTATTCCCTGCCTGCAGCTGCACCTGTTGGCTTTATTGCTGCCCCATGACCGGAAGCTGGGGGAGAATGAATGGGCAGCCCCTGCAGAGACTGTGGCCGCCCCCAGTGAGTGTATTACCCTTGCAAAGCACAAACTTTGAGCCTCTACTGGAAATCAAGTGCAGAGAGCATGGATGGGGGAACTCAGAGGCAAACCTATCCTGGAGAGGTCAGGAGAAGAGGACTGAGTCCTAGCCTTAGGTGGAGGGTGGAGGGGAACTCTCAGCTCTGTCTCCTTCTGGCCACCCTCGGGCAAGCCCATCACCCAGAAGATTGGAGGTGGCAGGGTCTGCCGCTCTCTGAGAGTACCCATGCTGGGTATCCCTGGAGGGATCCTTCTGGGCCTTGAGGTCTCTCAAGCCCCTTGAACTCGCACCCCATTGCCATGCAGTGCAGAAAGCAGGGGAAATAGTGCCTCTTCACTAGTAGAGGTCAACATCACTGTGAAGCAAATGGCCTCTGACTGCTCGGGTACATGAGCTGCCACCAACTCAGGGCAGGCAGGGGTCTGGAAGGCCAAACCCCTGAAAAGGAGGCTCCTGAGTCCTGGGTGTTTCCAAGCCTCTTGGTATCCTCTGAGCCCAGGAAAGGGAAGACACATGGAGGAACAGCAAGGGGAGAGCAGCCTGAGGATCTGGGATCAGGCACCACAGAAGGGCTGGTTCCTGCTTCTCTGCCTCCTGCCAAGTCATCGGACAAATGCTTTAGTGTGCATCTGTCATGTGCCAGGCACTGGGTGTGAAGCAGGTTTACTATGTGCTGGTTACCAACTTGTTTGAGTCTGGTGAGACAGAACAAACCCAGACACAAGTTACACAAAGGAGGTGTATTCCTTACAGATAGGCAGCAAGGGACAACAGAAGCCTAGGATTCATTGTGAGCTGCTTCCCCCAGGCTCAAGAAAGCTGCCCAGGGTGGGTGGAATCTGATCTGTGCAGGCCTCACTAGCACTGCTGCTGAGGGATCCTGGAAAGCCTCCTATTCTGGGTTTCATACCCTGGAGTAACAGGATTTGCTGAGCCCCAGCAATGAAGGACATCCTGTTTTTGGAGGAGCTGGAACAGAGCTGGCTGTTCTGGCCAGTCCCTCTGGGTCTTCAGGATGTTGTATTCTCAGCACATCCTACAGTTATTCCTGAGAACTACAAGTGAGAAAGAGAGGACGGGTTGGTCCAAGAACACTCAGAGAACTGTCCTGCACTGAGCCTTCTGCTGGGGATAGACCTGGGACTGAGACAGATCCAGGCCCTGCAGCTGTGGAAATGACAGTCCAGGGAGGGTCAAACATGACACCAACATAGCACAGGAGCAGGGGAATTGCAGCTGGGAGCAGGGCACTGGAGGAAGAGGCTGTTGCATTATGAGGATGGATAATTAGGGGTGGGCATTAGGTGTCACTTGTGGTTTTCTGCCTTGATACTCACCCTCCATTACTACCCACCACCACCCTTATCACCATCCCCAGCGCCACCACCATCACCATCACCATCACATACCACCATCACCATCACCACTATCACCATCCTCACCAGTACCACGACCGCCACCATCACCACCACTACCACCACCACCATGACCACTACCAACATCACCACTACCAACATCACCACCACCATCACTACTACTACCACCATCACCATCACATACCACCATCACCACCACCATCACCACCACGATCACCATCACCATCACCACCACCACCACCATCACCAGGACCACCACTGGCATTACCATGGCCATCATCATGTTTATCATCACCACCTCCATCATCATCATTGTCATCACAGCTCCACTACCTTCGGCCCCCAATCAAGCTCGTGGCCCAGGCACTGTGCAGTGAAGGGCTGTGTGACAAGACCTCATTACCAACCCTCCCCCAACAACTCCAAGAGGCAGGTCCTATCATTCTCTCCTCACAGGAGAGGAAACCCAGCACAGGGAGGTGAAGGATGTGCCCAAGTCCCTGTTCAATAAGTGGAGGGCCCAGAGGTGGCTCCAAGCCTCCATACCCAACATAGATCTCCCTCCACCATGACACAGCCTCTCATGGCCTTCCTCTGGGGTTCCGCAGATGTTGGCTACCATCGTGGCCCCACCTCAGGAGGAGAAAGCGGGGTTCTTGGGGCTGGGGACTCAGCCCAGGGCTCTCCTCCCAGCTACATCACCCTGCCTGGCTGGGCCCCTGGACACTTTCTTCAGGGTGTGTGGAGGGTGAGTGAGAGGACACCCAGGGAGCTCCCAGCTCACGTGAGCACTTGGCTAAGAGTCTCTGCCTTCATTGAGGCCTGGCCTCAGCTTCACCCATTTCCTTTCCTGTAACTCTCATTCTGTCCGACCCCTGCTGAGCCTCCCCCTCAGCCTCCTCTTGGCCTTCATCTTAGATGGGGCCCTGCCTGTGCTCCCAGGACCGTCCAATGTCCTCTGGTCACACAGAGGACATTTCCATCCTAGACCCAGACCCAGGGCCCTCACCGAGTGGCCTCCAGAGCCTGGCTCCCCCGAAGCCCCTTCCATGGGAGGTTGGATGAAAGCCCCCTCCTCAGGCTCTCCCAGCCCAGCAGTGACAGCTGAGTGACAGGCAGATGCCTTCTCCTGCTCCCCTCAAAGTGGATGGCCCATTAATATGGATCCCTGTTTGTGGTCATGGAATTTTAAACTCTATTTTTCCCACTGAATAGTTTCTTCTAGTTTAAGCAGATAAAAATGGACACAGCAAACTAGCCTGGAGAAAATCAATAAGTAATAAAAGTTAACATGAGAGCGAATGAATGAATGAGCAGAAGGGGCCAAGAAAATGTCTGCAGGTGAGAGGCCTGGATCCTGGTGCAGAAACTACCTGTTGAGGGTGCTGGGTGGGGGGTGGGGTGGGTTAGACTTGGGAACTCTGCCCACTGCCCCCTGGATCCACGATCTCCTCAGAACCCCTCAAGCCGAGGCAAGGGTGGAAGGAGCTGGATTAGAAGCCCATGTGTCCTGGGGTACTGCTCTCAACACATTCATTCATCTGTTCAGCAGCCATATGCTGAGCACCTACTATGTGCCAGGACAACCTAGCACAGTGGTGAAGAGCGTGAGTTCTGGCCTCTGACTACCTGGGTTAACATCTCATCTCTGCCACTTGCCTGCTGTGTGTCCCAGGGCCAGTGACTTGACATCTCTGTGCCCAGGTTTTCACATTTGCCAAGTGGCAGATATTAATATTAGTACTTACCTTATAGGAGTGTAATAAGAATTGAGGGAGATAATCGATGCAAGTTGCTTAGATAGATGTCTACACACAAGCCCTTGATAAATGTTAGTCGTTTTAATGTACTAGGCTCTGTACTGCATAAGACAGACTCAGTCCCTCACCTCATAGAGGAAAGAAGAGGAAACCAAGCTTAGGGAGGTGAAGGACTTGCCTGGGATCCGTATTTAATAAGAAGACTCAGAAGTGGCCCAGGTCTCCACACCCCAGCACTGTGCCCCCTCTGCTGGCATGACCTCCCAGGACCTCCCTCTGGGGCTTCCACAAAGGTTTAACAACTTTGTGGTAGGCACCACCAACTCTATTTTAACAGACAAAGCAATTGCATTTAGAGCAATGTAGAGAGGTTGCACAGGCTGTCTGTCAGAGTAAGGACTGGAACTCAGGTGTGTCTGTATCAGTTACAACTGTGTTTAATTGCAAGCAACAGATAATCTGGCGAACAGTGGCTTGAAAAATTAGACGTTTGTTTCTTTCACCTGAAAAGAGGTCCAGATGTGGGTGATAGTGGCCCTGGCTAAGCGGTTCGTGGTGCGAGGCAGGGACCGGGCTCCTGCTCTGCCATCTTCAGTAGATGTGGCTTCTTGTGCTGGGGTTTGTCGCTTCATGGTCATGAAAGAGCTGCTACAGCTCCAGATATTGTGTCTGGATAGCAGGCAGGAGAAAGGGTTTGGGCAAAGCTCAAGAGAGTTGTACCAATTGAATCTATCCTTTATTCAGGGAAAGGAGTCTTTTCTAGAAGGCTCACCTGAAAGAGATTTGATTCTATTTCACCGGGTGGAACATAGTAACCCCTGGACCTATCCCTGGCCAAGGAGATGAGATTACCACGGCTGGATGAGAACAACCAAGTCACCCCCAAAGCTGAGTTGGAACTACCCTCTCCAGTAGCACGGAATCCCTGCCAATGCCAACAGCAGCCTCAACAGATAGGAGACAACCGGTGTTGGCCACACAGCGTGACCACTGGGGCACGCTGCCCCTCCACACTCTGCCAGCTTGATGTTCTTTGTGCCTCTGTCAACGGGCACTGAAGCCCCTGACTGGGCCAGGCCCGAAGCCGGGTCCTGGGGCTACAGGGGTGAGTGAGATGCACCTCTGCCCTCAGGTGGCTCCCAGTCAGATAGGGGAGGCAATGGTCCATTCAGGTGGTCAGTCCTATGATGAGAAGGGAACAGAGGGCTGTGGAGCACAGAGGAAGGAAGCCCCTCTTGGCATGGGACAGTCAGGGAGATCCCTGTGAAGACCTGGAGGCTCAGGGGCAGGGGGGTCAGTGAGGAGGAAAAGGGCTTTCAGGGCTGAAGGAAGAGCGCTCCTGCAAAGGTCCAAGAGAGAGAGAGTGAGTGGGACACTAGCAGGGTGCAAGCAGGTCCCTGAGTCCCTGTAGGTTGGGGGAGTGGGAGCTGACCAAGGATTGAGAAGACCCCATGTGACCTCAGAAGCCATGAGGAGGGGTTTGACCTTGACCCTGAGTGCAGTGGGGAGTCCCAAGGAGGCCTTGGGAGACTCTGGGGTGTGCATTTTAGAGAGATTGCTATGCTGCTACCTGGAGAGAGGCCTGGCAGTGGAGGGTAGAGGGAAGCATGGGCTGGGGGAGGGGTGGAGTGGAGGGGTGGGCTGGGGGAAGGGTGGAGGGAAGGGTGGGCTGGGAGAAGGGTGGAGTGTCAGGTGGGCTGGGGGAGGTGGAGGGAAGGGTGGGCTAAGGGAGGGGTGGAGGGAAGGGTGGGCTGGGGGGAGGTGGAGGGAAGGGTGGGCTGGGGGAGGGGTGGAGTGTCAGGTGGGCTGGGGGAGGGGTGGAGGGAAGGGTGGGCTGGGGGGAGGTGGAGGGAAGGGTGGGCTGGGGGGGAGGTGGAGGGAAGGGTGGGCTGGGGGAGGGGTGGAGGGAAGGGTGGGCTAAGGGAGGGGTGGAGTGGAGAGTGGGATGGGGCAGAGGTGGAATGTAAGGGGGGCTGTAGGGGGAGGGGGTGAGGGGAGGGAGAGCTGTAGGGAGAGTTGGGTGAGGGGTTGGCCCGGGGGAAGTGGAGCCTGGGCTGTGAGGAGGTCTTGGTGTTCACCATGGCCTGTGTGACAGTTCTGGGGACCAAGGTGGGGGCAGCCAGGATGACGGAAGGGCCTGGCACCAAGCTGGCTGTGGGTGGTGGAGGGTGGGGAGGTGGGGGGTGACATGATGCAGACCTCGGGGCTTGGCACGCGGGTGGGCTCTCAGTGACATATAGGTATGGGGGCGTCACTTAGAGGCCGAGCTTCCCCAATGCAGTTCTCTCTCAAGTGACCCAGCTCATGTCCTAACAGGTCTGAATCAGAGGAACAGCCCTGGGGGCCGGGCAGGGGCAGGGCCTTCTGTCCTCCGGGGGATGCAGCCCAGAGCAGCTCTGCCCCTCCATCCCCTGACAGCTTCCCTCCAGCTTTGGCCTCAGGTGTTCCCATCCTATGTTGTCCCTGCTGTCTCACCCCTCCCCGCTCGTCTGTTAGAGTAAGGACTTGAACTCAGGTGTGTCTGTATCAGTCACAACTGTGTTTAATTGCAAGCAATAGATAATCTGGCAAATGGTGGCTTGAAAGCTTAGAGGTTTGTTTCTTTCACCTGAAAAGAGGTCCAAATGTGGACCTCTTTTAATCCTCCATTGGATCTGATGACCTTTACAATGGCCGAGGACTGGCCATCCTGGGAGAATAACCACAGCTGAACCCACAGGGCCTCCACTATCAGGCCCTGAACTAGGCACATCACAGAGCCCTGTGAGGTAGGTGCTGTTACTGTCCCCAGTGTATGAATGAGGAAACTGAGGCACAAAGAGGTTAAGTCACTTGCCCAAGGTCACACTGTTCATATGTCACGGGCCAACCTCCTCACACCCAAGACTCTCTCCCCACAGCTGATGAAAGTCACCTGTGATGACATTGTCCTTGCCTTATTATGAAGAAGAGAAAACTGAGGTCCAGAGAAGGCAAGTGACTTGTCCAAGGTCACACAGCACATCAGTGGCCAAGCCAGGCCTCTTGATTCTTGCCCAAGCCTCCACCTGCAGGCTGCTCTGGCCACCTCCTTCTCCATCCCTGGCAGGAAAGAGACCCAAAGGCTAGAGGAGGCTGGGCACAAAGAGGCCCAGGCAGCTCTGGAGGGTGCCATGAAGATGGGCTGTGCCCACAGCCGCCAGCAAACTGCCAAGAGACCCTGTGCTCCCTCCTGCCCACCACACATGGCACAGAAACACAACCTGTGAAAATCAAGGTCGGCTCGAAGTAAACAGGTTAGTAATGGTTATTGCCAATGCTTTATTAATTAAGTGTCTTGAATACATTTAAAGCTGGGCATTTAATTTAGATTTATAGGGATAATTTAGATTTATAAGACTAGTTAATATGCATTAAATACAGAAAATGCCTGTTGATTTTCATGGACAACATTTTTTGAAGAGTATAAAAGAAAACTATGGAACATTTAATTACTTTGAATTAGTCTGAGAGCTGACAGGGGAGGTAGGAGGGTGGAGCGCCTCATCTCACAAGGCTCGGGCTTCTCTTGGGTGTCCTAATTCCATCCTCCCCTTGATAGTTATTTAAGAGAACACAGCTGCCCCAGCACGGAGGAGGCGCACACTTAGAGATGATGCCCTGGGCTGTGACCAAGGTGGCATCAGGGATGCTGGGCATGTGGGGCCAGAGTGTCACTGTGGGGGTAAGCTGGGAGTCTGGGGCCCTGGGGTCCTGTCCCAGCTCTGGCGCTGCCTGGAAGGTGGCCTGGGGGAACTCCCCTCTCCTCTGGGCACTTTTGTCTCCAGAGTTCAGAACCAGGAGGGCTTAGGACGGGGCATAGGTGGGGTGTGGGGTGAGACAGGTGTGGGTGGATGCCCCTGCCCTGCTGGTGCTCACGTGTGGGGGACCTAGTCCAGCATCTGCGCGGGGATGACCATCTGCTGATGGATGCTATGGCTGTGACTTCCCCATGCTTCTTGCTCTACCACAACCCCGCTGCGGTCCTGGGACCTCTGCTCTCAGAATTCTGGGGAGGCCACATTTGCAAGGCCATGGGGCTCTGTGGGCACCATGCTGGGAAGCACCCTACGAAGAGAAATAAGACAGTGAGGGCTCAGGACAGGGCCTGGAGCAGCTCGTGGTTTAGTGAGATGAGATGCCAGGCTCCAGAAGCGGGATACAAAGACAAGCTTGTGAGTTGAACTTGTAGTATAATTCTTCAACCCATGGAATTAAATGTGGGGCCTGATTTCTAGCTGTGTCTTCCTTGTGACTGCATGAGTACGACATTTCTTTAGGGCATCATAGAAAAGCTATGATTTTCTGGCTATGTTTGAATGGCACGTGTTGGCACAGTGTCTCACTTGCCCGGCTCCCAGCAGCTGACCCGAGGAGCCAGGTGCCCCCCAGGGATGCACCAGGCTGTTCACCAGCTGGGCTTTGGGCTGCATACCCCATGCTAAAGTCTCAGCACCTCTTGTCACTAAATAACATGCCCTGGGTTCCACGGTTAATCTCACTGACAGTCAGGTCTCCCATGTCCCATACTGGAGCTGAGGACACCTGCCTTCCAGGCTGCCATGAGGACGAGACGAGAAAGCATCATCTCCCCATTGCCAGAGCCGTCATTTCTTGACCGTGCTGCTGATAATCCCTGTGCCCTTTCTCTGAATCCCCCAGAAGAGATAGGTACTGTCATGGTCCCCCTTTGGCTGATGGGGAAATGGGATGGTCTGCCAGCTCAGTAGCACACCCAGGTCCCAAGCTATGAGTGGCAAGGCCAAGGCACATAGCTGAGCTCCTGCAGCTCTGTGCATTCATCCACTGCCTATGCACCACCCTGCCCCCCAGCCCAGTCCTCCTGCAGAGACGACACACCCATTGTGAAGGGGGCTGGTGCTGACAGAGTGGAAGGCAGAGCTTTTGGACGAGCAAGTGGTGCATCAGGCCAGTGCCGGTCACATGCAGCTTTTATGACTGCTCTTGCTTAGCACGTAGACCAGAGGGACAGGCAGTCTGGTTATACATGTTGAAATATTGCTTGACGGTCCCTCTGTGAGGGGACAGATTGTCCTGACATATTGGCCTGGAGGGAGGGAGAGACAGGGAGAGAGAAAGAATGTGCACGGACTCGCATGTCAGGACATGGTGAGTGTGGAAATGAACTGCTTTTGTAGGGCTACAGTGTCTAAGGGCATTTTGAAAAACAAGATCCCTTCCCTGGCAGAGACAGGAGGGCACTTCCAGGTGTGGGGCCTGCAGAACACAGGGGATCCTGCAGATTGTGTGGGCTGGGAGATGCCTGCCGTGGGGGCAGCAGGAATGACTGAGTCCAGATGCAGGACAGCCTTTGGTGAGCAGAGGAGAAACACGTGCTCCTGGGAACCTGCTGCCCTCATCTCAGTGTGGTCCTGGGACCAGGTCTATTCTGACAAATGAGCCACGCCAATCAGCCCAGCTCAAAGGCAGAAGTCAGGAGGAGGCCAGAAGGATGACTCTGCCTTTCTCTCCCACTCGAAGGCTCCACACTGTGTTCAAAGGATGTAGGGACAGATTCTGTTAGCTGACCACATACTGGCCTATGACTGCCTATAGTTGTGAGGGATGGGCCAGGAGCTTGGGGAAGCTTTCTGCTTATCCCCTGCCCTCAGAGACCATCTCTGATTCACCTGACACGCACCCCAACTCCTCCTTCATGTGTTCATTCAATAATCATTTGTTCGTCTGACTCCATGCCCAGTTTGTGGGGGTCCTGAGGACCACATGAATGGACCTGGATCCAGCTCTTAGGAGCTCCCAGACTGATGTGGAGAATGAGAAACAGATGTAAACAGATGCTGGAGGTGCCGCGATGGCTCTTCACCACACAACAGCGTGAGGAAGAGCCAGCGCTGCACCCCAACATGTATCGAGCACTTAATATGTGCCAGGAACCAGGCCTTGTCACTTTACAGGAAGGTAAGTCCCGTCCCGGGACTAGTGAGCCCACAGTGGGGTAGTGTCCTCCTGGTTCCACTCCTGCCCTGCCAAAGCCAGCCAGGGATAATGCAACTGGCTGCTTCCTCCATGTCTGTGCTAGGTCTCCAGCAACTACTGAAAACACTGCATGCCAAGGAGGACAGGTACCATCACCAGGGCACAGGTGCCACCCACGGCTCTCACCAGTGTCACCGAGCCCTCCTGTGACCTTCCCTTTCCCCGCTAGAACTATTCCAGGCCTCTGTCCTTCTCAACTCCTGCACCCAACCCCAGTCCTGCCACTCCCTGCAGGTTGCCTTCACCCCTTCAGTACTAGGAAATAGAGGCCATAGGGCACTCACCCCACCTTTTGTGATCTGTGTATCATCTCCCAGCTCAGGCACCTTTGGCTCAGGTACTCAGGTCAGTACTTCCCAATGGGCTCCATCTCCTTCTGCCTCTGTAGACCATGTTGACCATGGCTTCTCTCTCTCTCTCTCTCTGTCTCTCTCTCTCTCTCTCTGTCTCTCTCTCTCTCTCTCTCTGTCTGTCTCACTCTCTCTCTCTCTCTCTCTCTCTCCATTTCTTCAGTTTCTTTAGCTCCACCACTTTGCGCTTTCCTGTTTACAAGCTACTCAGACATTTCCCGCCCTTGACCTTAAAATAAATTCTCTTCATACCCCTCAGCATCTTAAGCCACTGCTTTCTTGCCTTATCTGCAGCCACTATTTGAAGGAATTGCCTTGGTTCTCTCTTTTCATTTTGTGACTTCCCGTTTCAGCTTCCTGGATAACCCATTCCCCATGCACTTCATCTGACACATGCTGACTCATTCCTCCAGACCCAGCTCAAATGCTGCCTCTTTTGAGATAGTGCAGCAGATGCTGTTGCTACCACATGCCCGTGACCCATCCTGGGTTGTCCTGAAGTGGTGTCGGTTCCTGGCACCCTGGCAGCACCCCTGCTTGCATGTATCATCTCTTCTCTGCCGGTGGGCTTTCTCTGGCACCATGGAGGCTCACCTGGGAGCAGGCACAGTGTTCCTGCGTGAAGGACCCCACATAGGCCAGGAGCGATCCCCTAGTGATGGAGATGAGTGTCAGTGGGTAAAAAGACCCCAGCCTCCCCAACCTCTAAGAGGGCATTTCTGATGTGTGCTCCACACGATTCCTCAGAGGTCCCCAGTGGGATGAGCCCAGCTGCTGTCAGTGGTCAGTCAGCATCGATCAACGTTCCCTTTGTTGGCTTTGCTCCTTTCCTGAATCATTCTTTGCACCTGTTCACTGTGCTCCCTGGAATCACCTCCTGAATAAATGACCAGGATCCAAGTGCCTTTCTGAGTCTGTCTTGGGGCCACCCATCTAGGGTAGATGCCTGCTCTACCCAACCTTCAAAGGAGTGAAGTGCTGCCTCCTCCTCCTCCTCCTCTCTGATGCCCACTAGGGAACTTCTTGTGCCAGAATTTTTATGTCCTGTGCAAGACTGCAAGCATCTTGGTGATGTCTGGTTATTGTGATCTTTGTATTCTCATCACCAAGTAGAATGCCCTGGAAAAGAGATGGCTGGAAAGCATTTGTTGAGACAGTAAGAAAGTGAATGATTGAACACACGAATGAGAAATGAGTCCGCAGGGTATCTACGCTATCTGCCCAGATTCTGTGAGGCAAGTTATGTGAAGACATCTGATCCTCTCAAAGCCAAACTTCACCAACACCAGAAGGTCTACACTTCCATACCTAGGCCAGTCTTGGAGGCCCTTTGCCCTGCACACCAAGCCTCCACCCTTTCTCCATGAAACAGTGTGCTCCATGCAGCACTTGGCATCTTTGTTCCAGGAGAATTCCTCAGACTGCTGAGCCTCTTGGTGGGAGAGTCCAACTCCAGTTAAATAAAAGCTAGAGGGGCGCAGTGAAAAGCTATGATAATCTGGATAATCGGATGCCCACCTCTCCAGAGATGTCATGTTAGAGGGATGGGTTTGTTTTTAGCTGGACTTGTGGGCTTATCCAGAAGCACCATCTATTTGCAGCTAATGAGAATAGCACCAGGGAATAATCATTTCCATAAATCAGTTTATTTGGCTCAAATGGATCCATGGATCAAGGTCTCTGGAGGAGCAATGAAAGTTGCTGTTGGGGAGTTGAAGTGGCTGCTTGAAAGCTGAGGTTGGCTGAGTTGTGTAGCCCACACAGGCTTTTATTCCCTGGGGAGGGACGGGACACTGAGCATGCCCAGGATGCCTGGGACATTCAGATGCAGCATCCTTGTCCCACAAACAATCATTTTACCACAAGAAAAAGGGCTTTCGGAAGTGGCAGAGTGACCCAAGTTTACACTGTAAGTTGGTGGCGGGAGTCGGAGTCTGAATGTAGATGACTCCACCCCTGATTTCTCTGTAGGGCAGGCAGGGTGGAGACTACACTGAAATCCAAGAAACATTCTGGACTGGGTTAGAGGATTTTGCCTGACACTATGTTAAAGAACACTGGCCTGGGAATCAGAGAATTTGGAATCTGGTTTTGGCTCTGCCCTTCACTTGCTGTGTGACATTGGGCAAATCTATTTCCTTCGCTGGGCTTCAGTTTCTCTATCTGTACAGTGAAAAGGTTGGTGACCTTTAAAGGGATTCTTTGTTTCAAAAATCTATGGCACTCTGGGCCTCAGTTTCCCCATATTTTAAGTGGGTGCAATGCTGGGCTATCTAGGATGCTATGAGTATCTTGTGAAGTCCAGAAGCTCCTTAGCACAGCTGGATGGAAGTAAACAATGGAACGGTATTATCATCACTCATCTACAGTGTGGTGGTACTGAAGCTAGTTCCCTATATGAGCTGCTAGGTGGAGTGAGGAAAAAACCATGTGTCACTCCCATCATCCCTCCCCACAAAGCCAAGCGGTTTTCACAGTGGGGGAGGGTTCTTCGGGTAAAAAGCTGTAGACCCCTGGGGGTGGGTCTCAGAGGCCAGGTCCCTTTTGCTGTTCCACATGTGAGTTGGAAGCTCAGGCCTCAGGCTTCCAGCACAAAAACCTTAGACGTATGGGCTGTGAGCAAAGAGCAAGGTACAGAAGGAAAATGAGAAAGAGTGGGGGTCAGGGGAGAGGCGGGGAGAAGACAGGCTTCTATCTTTAGTACAAAATGTCAAAACCATGGGCTCTAGAAGTGGAGAAACCCGAAATCAAAGGCTGGCTCCATTACTCACTAACTCAGTGACTAATTCAGAGAAAGTTACCCAGTTCTAATTCTGTTTTCATATTCATAAAATGGAAATGAGAATGGTACCACTTTTTTTCTTTTTAAGAGATAGGATCTTGCTGTGTTGCCTAGGCTGGAGTGCAGTGGCATGACCATAGTTCACTACAGTTGTGACCTCCTGGACTCAGGTGATCCTCCTGCCTTGGCCTCCCGAGTAGTTGAGACTTCAGGTGCTCATCACCACATGTGGTGAATTCTTATTTTTTTGTAGAGATGGGGTTTTGCTATGTTGCCCAGGTTGGTCTCCAACTCCTGGCCTAAACAATACTCCCACCTTGGCCTCCCAAAGTGCTGAGATTACAAGTGTGAGCCATTGTTCCCTGCCAGAATGGCACCTTTCTCTGAGTGTAATGCTGGCACTTAGCTCTCCACTAGTCCAGTTTAAGTTCTCAATACTCAGTAGCCAGCAGTAGCAGCAGCAAAGCATGTGGAGTTGTTGCAGATCTACAAAGCGATGTGTCCTTTGGGGCTGGGGGCACTGCAGAATCTTCCTTGCTGACCATAAGGACAGAAAGACAAAGGGAGTTTTTTTTTTCTGCAGAGAAATAGACAAGTTTGCCCAAGAGGAGACAGGCCAGAGAGGCAGCCAGACCCAGGCCTGACATGTGAAGGAGCGAAGCTAATGACTTTTTTATTACATTAATGAGAGCAGGAATTATTTGCATCCGCCTGACAGTAATTACATTAGTATGGAGACCAGTTGTGAGTTCATGTGCCACTGATAATTATAATGATTATTATAGTAAGGAGCCAAAGGTAAAAGTTCATGTCAGTAGATCAATCAGGAAGAATGTAAATGAAGAACCCTGAGCAAATTACCGTCACATGTATAAACAATGGGTGTGACCATTAAGTATCCGGAGAGGAGATTCACAGTGATGGGGCACTGACTGTGGCAGCCACCCTGGGACTCTCACAGGGGTTGTTTATATTCCTTCCTGGAATTTTACGACTGCTGAGTTGGGAAGATTCAATATCAAATGAGGAGCAGTAGGTTAAACAACATCCCTCAAGTCCTACAATGGGAAAGTAAAGAAGCCTGGACTCCAACCCAGCTCTGCCTGAAGCCAAGGCTCTGAACACTCATCAGAGTTGGCCAACACCATGTCTGCAGGCTGGACCTTCCCAGGCCCAGCAAGATTGGGAGACAGAGCTACCCAGGACCAAGGGGTATAGATGCATGGGGTGTGGGGACCTTTTCTTTAGTGCTGATGGCCTGGACAGGAATTATAACCCGGGACCGTGTCTGCAAGGCCAGGAGGCTGCAAATGATCAAACATATTTCCATGGGATGTTGCAGTAGCCTTAGATCATGGAGTGTCTTGGCTGGAAAAGCCTTTAGGAACCATCTGGTGCAGCACTCTTATTTTAAAGGTGAGGAAACTGATATTCGAGGAGGGTGACTTGCCCAAGTTCATAGTTGAGCCAGTGCTAAGAGAGAGAGACTCGAACCCTGGGTTTGACCCCTCCCTGTTTCCCCACAACAGCCTAATGACTTTCTCTACCTGTTTGTAAGTATTCGGTGGTCTTGAAAAGAGCTGCCTAGATACAGTAGGTTTGGCCAGGTGAATTGTCTGTGAACTGGACTTTGCCTTAGTGCCATCAGTTGAAAGTCACCGGGTTCCCCTTTCTGATCCACTCAGGCTGTTTCCTGGAGAGCCTTCTCCAAGAAGGCAGGCTCTGTCCACGGTGCTGAATGGAAGCTGCCTATTTCAACAAATGAGTAACGGCCTTAAAGTCTAGCCCATCTCTGTTCTTCCCCTGAGCCCTCCCTCTCCACTGCCCTCACCTTCTCCAACCCTAAATGATGTTGCTGTTTGGGGTCTCTGGGCTATCTGATCAAAGTGAGTTTTCTGTCTCTGATGAGCTCTGGCTACTGCTCCCTACCAAGAGCATCAATGAGAGTTCCCTCAGCAACCCGTTAAATGCTTGTTGCCATAAGAGCCTTTATCAATCTTCAGTTAGTTTTGCTTTACCATGGATCCAGCTCATTTCTTTAGTAAAGCAGTGTAGGAGCTTTACTAATATGTTCCCAGAGAAGGGCCGAGGTCAGAATTAATGCCCCAAGGGGTCTAGTAATGAGGGAAGGAAACCATACATAATGAATTATGTGCCAGGTGATATGGTAGATGGTATTCATATGTTATGCATAATTAATCCCATTTCACAAATGAAAGAACAGATTCAGAGAAGCTTGGGTACTTGCCTGAGATCTCCCAGCTCATATATGCAGAGACAATATACAAGCCCCTCCACTGCCTCCCTTCCCTGGAAAGCTGTTGGATTTGGCTGTGGAAGACACACAACTTGCTCCTTGAGGTCTGAGGACTGTGTTCTTCCTAATTCCATGTGCCCAGGTCACCGAGTGAGCAGCGGGAACCCAGCAGCCAGAAAGAAGAGCCCACTCTGACATGCCTATATTTCTACCTGAAATTTTAGGACTGCTGAGTTGGGAAGATTCTTTTAGAAATGAAACCTTAACCCAAGTCCGCCATCACCAAATCAGTCAAGGGAAATAGTTGATAGACAGTTTGGGGCTTGCGGTTAGCAGGTCTGGAGTTTAGTCCTGACTTGACTACTTCTTGGCTATCTGACCTCAGGCAAGTTACCTAACTTCTCTGAACCTTCTTAAATGGTGTGGAAGGTTAAATGCAGCACCTACGAGACCTGGTCCCCAGCTTACTTCTGGAAGCTTCCCTTTCTCCTCTTTCCAGTCCACCTACTTGGTCATTTCAGAATATACTATGACTGAATTAGGACTTACTCTCTGTACATAGTTGACTGGCTCAAACATGAGGTTCTGACCCAAGCAAATAGAACCTTCTGGGCATTTGAAGTTAGAATTGAAAAGGGTGAGTCCCCTCTTGTCCTGGTGGAGGATACTGAGCTTTTGTAAGCTTGGGAGTTAATGGCAGCCACGTTCATAGGGTGGGTGGGTTGGGGGGGCACTGTGGCAGGGAACACATGTCTGCAGGAAGAAAACGAAGCAAAAGCAAGCAAACAAAAACCACAAACAACAACAACAACAACGACAAAAACTTCTCATAGAGGGAAATTGAGCAAGAAGAAGAAAGCACTTCCTGTATTGGCCTCTCACCAACCCATCCCCATCATGCATCTCAGCCCTTGGATTCCAAACGCTCCTCCAAAATCTGCACCTTTGTTGAGGTTAGCTAGAGTTGGCTGCCATTCCTTGAAATAAAAAAAGGGCTAATAAAATTAATATAAACATAAGTACTAAAGACCACAGTCCTAGGCAGGGCATTCAATGCCTTTTGCCCTCACTCAACAAAAACAATGGTGCAATGCATCAGACCTGCAAAGGTCCCTGGGGGACCTTTCCTGTCCCCAACACCACCCTGTGCTTTTGGCATTACCTCTAACCAAATGTCTCTCCCCACTTTGAAGACTTTCTGTCTAACCTCTGATCACACTCCAATGCCACTTCCTCAGGATGGTCTTCCATCCTGAGGAAGACCTTGGCAGGTCTCTCAAAGGCTGTGGTCTCTGCTAGACTCCTGGGCTGCAGCCAGGATGAATAAACCATAGGAAGGTGGGTGCCTTAAATAACCCAGGACTGGGGAGGAAGGTATTTATCAAGCAAGCAAATCAGAGGAGGAACCAACCAGCAGGGACTGCCAGTCAGATGGACCAATCAGATGAGTTTATTTGTTCAGCCAATCCCATGTTGAGCAGCTGCCGTGAGCTCCTATTAGGAGACAGGTGGGCTTGAGTGGTGCCTGTGCGTTCCTCGTGTATGAGCTTTTGTGGTTGCCTTGGCAGAGCCAGTACCAGTCCTCTGTCCATGAGCTGCACATGACAGGTGTTGCTGAGACACTGGCCCTGGAGGCTCTGAGTCCCCAGCTCAGGTAGAGTACCCTGGCTGCCTTAGGCCCTTGAGCAGGTAAAGGATAAAAATAGTGGTGCCACCCTGGGCATAAGGTTTTGTGGGCCAGTCCCACTCCCTAGTGGGTCTCCCTGGTTCTCTGGGCCTCTGCTTCAGGGTCCTCAATACTCCACAGCCCCTGAATGCTTGGGTCTTGAGCCCCTGGGCCAAGCACTGAGGACAGACTTCATGCTGGTGGATCCCTTTTCCCCTCCTTCCATGTTCTGGGAGACCAGGGATCTGCCTTCACCTTGCCCACTTATGCCTGCGTCCTACTCTGAGTCGGTTTGCCTCTGCCGTCCATGTTCCTGACAGGCAAGAGTCCTGGAGAATGGGGGCCAAGGTGGTTCCTCCCGGGCCCTGTTCTATCATCCCCACCTTTGACTCCCTGTCCTGCAACTCCTATCCTAACACCATCCTGAACGGGACCCAGAAACTGCTCAACTCCCAGTGCCCCTGGACAAATGAAAAGGAATGAGTGAATGAATGAGTGAGAGGCTCCCACCCATAGGAGTCCATTTGTCCTTGGCTTGTTGGGTGGGACCTGCTCCCTGATGGGGGAGGTGAAAGCCACCTGGAGACCCAAGGTCATTGGGAACGCACAGGCACCACTCAAGCCCACCTGTCTCCTAATAGGAGCTCACAGCAGCTGCTCAACATGTGATTGGCTGAACAAATAAACTCATCTGATTGGTCCATCTGACTGGCAGTCCCTGCTGATTGGTTCCTCCTCTGATTTGCTTGCTTGATAAATACCTTCCTCCCCAGTCCTGGGTTATTTAAGGCACCCACCTTCCTATGGTTTATTCATCCTGGCTGCAGCCCAGGAGTCTAGCAGAGACCACAGCCTTTCAGAGCACCTGGGCATTTGGCTCTTCTAGGGGCCATTGGGACTGCAGTGGGCAGTCCAGTCTCCAGTCTGTCCCAAATTTCTTTCTTTTTCTACTCTCAAGTGGAGAGCTGGAACAGCTGACTTGGAAAAGTCTTTTTCCACGAGTCTTACCCTTGAGCCCTTTGAGCTGAACAACCAGCTCAGGGATGCCATTCTCACCTTCTGTGGGCTTAGGGTGATGGAGACAGTCATGTCAGGGAAACCCTTGCTTTCCCAGGATCCTACAAACCAAAAGGTGCACAGGTCATGTAGAGGACCTCTGGGGTGTTTGTCTGGAAGCCCTCTTACCTCTTCAATCAACAGAATTACCTTTGTGGTGAGGAGCCAGTTCCATGTGGTGGAGCTGAGGGTGCATTCCTAGTCTTCCCTGAGATTTGACAGGTGGACACGTGGAGGGAGAAGGTCTCTTCTCTGGGATGACAAGCTGCAAGGACCTTGGAGCCTGGGGCAGTGCATCTTCCCCATGGGGAGGAGAAAGGCTGCCTGAGGAGGGCATGAACAGAGGCAAGCAGAGCCAAGAGGCTTGTGCATTCTGGAAGATTGAGAGGAGGCCCCATGGGCTGCAAGGCTGAGAAGAAAGAAGGGACAAGGCTGAGGTGGTCACTGGGGAGCCTCTCTGCCCCTGGCCCTGGGGCTGGGTCATCCCTTCCCCCAGCTCTGTCTGTGCCACACCCTGTGTTGGGCATTAAAGCTCCTGGGGTTGAGGACAGGAGTGATGAAGACCTCTCTTGGCTGACTGAGCTTCCTCCATCCCCAGCCTGTGGTTCTACTGACCCTGAAGGGGCCCAGGGTCGTGGGCTGGTAGTCAGGGGATGGAGGTGCGTGTGTTGGTCATGTGACCAGAGCTGGGCCATGGATTCCCACAGATGGAATCGGTCAGAAAAGGGGCCTGGGCTCAAAGGAGCCACATCCAAAACTGAGGCCTTCCCCAACCTCCTCCTGAGTTACCTAAACAAGTGAGAGGGTGCTGTGGGCTCTTTCCTGGCTTCCTGACAGTCCAGCCAGACCGACGTCGCTACCCTGAGCATCACAGCTTAAAGTGGCAGCCGTGAGCACCAGTCAGGCCAGGTACTTACAGAGAGATTGCCTGTACCGCAAAGTTGCTGGGTTTTACACGCTCACGCTCAGTGGTATTTCATGTTGCAGGTTAAGGTTAGTACATTTTTAAGAGTCACAACTTCTCAGAAATTTATGAATTTCATAGATTCATCCTCCTTTCCGGATCCGTCCCGAGACAGAAGAGCGAACAAGAAATACTGTCATTTAAAGAAAAGAAAGAAGAAAAGGTAAAAACTGTACGGTGGAAATTACTTTTTACATAATATGTCTTGAAAGCACCGATTGCATTTTCCTACATTGTCACTGATGAGCCCCTCGCTGGTGAGGGTCGAGTGGGGCAGGTGATGCGGTTTGAATTGTGTATAATAGCACAAAGCAGACCCCAAAAGGTCTGTGCTCCTGTCACTCAGTGGAAAGGAAAACTGTCTTTTGTGATTCTTGGGGTGAATTGTCAGTTTTTCACAGACACAGAAAATCCATTTCCTGAGACTTAGTTGAGGCTAAACTCCCACTGTCAAAGCCGGGAAGAGAAACAAAAAGCAGCAAAGAACAGGAGTGGGACAGCTCTGGACTTCATGTGGGATTCTGGAAGGGACAAACAAAACGAATGATGGCTGCGGGAATGATAGCCTCTCCTGTGGGTCCAGTATTCACATCTGAAAGCCCCCTCCACACCCCCCAGCTCGGGGTGATGCCCGCTGCTTTGATCAGGCATCTTCTGTCTTCGGTGCTGGGCCCCATGCCAGGCACTTTACAAGGATTATCTCCCTGATTCCACACCGTGACTTGGAGGGACTTGCTATTAATTTCTCCATATTACAGATGAGGAAACTGGGGCTCAGGAAAAGACAAGGGCTTGCCTAGGGTCACATAGCCGGGAGACAGTGGAGCAGGGCACAAGTCCTCGAAGTGTGACTGTGGAGCTGAGGGTTAAGCGAGGTGGTGGTGTGAGCAGACAGGGTTGTGTAAATCTCTGTAAGTGTGAATTATAATGCTTTTGAACTGTGCTAGTTCACACAACTTCCAGGAACACTAGCTCCCACAGGTGACTTTCATTCCAGAGGTTTTACTGATGCTGGAATCCAATCAGAATGCGATCTTTTCTCTCTCCATTTTCCCAGCTCAACGAGAGTGGGACGAGGAGAAGTAGCCATCCAGATGCAGCCAGTAAAGAAATCACAGGTGAAGAGAATTAAAGTAGCTCAGCAGTTGAGCGAGCTGCAGTTAGTCTCATTTCAACCTGTTTCCCACAATAACAGGGAGATCAAAGCCCTTCCCTCCTCCTCCCCACCCCACCCCTCGAAAGCCTGACCGTAGCCCCAGCCCTGGAGGACCTGGATGCCCGGTGATCTGCATGTTCTCTGCTTCCTGGGTGTGGAGAAGGGATGGAGATGAAGTTTACTAGAGGTATCAGGACCCCAAATCCGCTTTCTAAGTCAGTGAGCCTTTAAGAGCTGTATGTCATTCTCCTCGCTCGCTCTTTCTTTCTGCCTTAACAACTAGCATGTGTGGAGCGAGAATGGCGTGAATCGGGGCCCCGGGTGACTGACAAGGATCGGTAGCCTGAGTGAAAATGAGCCCTTGTGGTTTCGAGCGACCAAGATTCGAGGACGTTTGTACCACAACATGGCTCATCTAGATGGACATTGATACGAAGATCAGTGCTTAGGGTTGGAGATGTGAACTTGGGAGTCATCAGAAATGGACAGAAAGCCACATTTGTTTTTCAGATTAGATGAACCTGGGAGAGAGAGGAGGGCGAGAAATACCCTCTGTCTTCTCTATCTCTGACGTGAATGAGCTTCACTATCTTCTCCCCAAACCTGGCTCCATCTTAACCTCTCCCTACTCGAGTCCCTGGCTGATTCTCAGTCTTGCCTTCTCCCACCCCTGGCAGCTTGGACTCTCAGATCTCTGCATCAGCCCCTCCTCCTCCCCGACCGCATGGCAATGGTTCCAGGCATGTCAGTCCTGTGTGGGGACTGGGAACATGGGCTGTGGGATGGGAAGTGCCAGGTTGAAGTCTGGGGTTTTCCATTTACAAGCTGTGTGATACTAGGTCACTTAACTCTCTGAGCTTTGCTTTCCTGGAAAAAAGGGGACATTTGTATAACTTGCTACATAGAGAGGTTATGAGTGTTAAATGAGGAGAAGCATTTGAAATGCTGAGTAGAGAGCTGGGCACACAGTTAAGCACTCAAGATTTGCTCCCTTGTGTAACCTCATTATTGTATGGTCAAGCTTGTGATGGTTAATTTTGTGCCAACTTGGGGAGTGTTTGTGGATGGGATTAATTTTTAAATTGGTGAACCTTGAGTCAGCAGACTGACCTCCATCATGTGGGGTGAGCCTCATCCAATCAGTTGAAAGGCAAATAGAAAAAAAGATTGGTTTCCTTGAGCAAGAAGGAATTCTCCAGCATACGGCTTTCAGACTTCACTGCCCCCTTGGCTCTCCTGGATGTCTGCCTGCTGGGCCATACGACAGACTGGGACTTGCCAGTTTCCGTAATTATATGGGCCAATCCCTTATAATAATCTCACTCTTGCTCAAAAATCATTCATGGCTCCCAATTGCCAACAAAATAAGGAAGTGTAACCTCCTCGCGCTGGCATGTTTCTGACTCCGTCTCTTATGCCCTGCCCCTGACAGGTGCTGCCTGCATTCAAACGCTCTGCCTCACCTCATCCCCCTCACTGGTGGACCCACAAGCATAGGCTCCCACGTGCCCCCTCATGCACACTGGTGCCTTTACATGCACAGGCACGCACACATATGCACACCTGCAGTCACATTTGCTCAAATACACACGACCATGCACACACGTATACGCACTTGCTCATGTATAAGCACATGAACACACACAACTGCACATGTGCATGTCTTCACATCCACACTTACCCCCCAGACTCCTTCCTGGATGAAGGCCCCTCAGGGACCACCTCTGACTCCTGTTCCAGGTGTGCTATGAAATTCACCATCAGATTTAAGCCTGAAAGGCGAGCTGGGCAAAGCTCAGCTGAATTTCATTTTAATTGTTTGTGGCAGGAACCCGATTTCTCAGGTGATAATTATAATAATTAAAAATGTTGTTATCAGAATGGTGAGGGGCAGATGCTCACTGCTGGCTACGAGACAATGAGCAGGCAGAGGGTTCTCAGACGGGATCCAGGGATCCAGTTCCAAGTCTCCCACCTCCAGTGCAGTCTCGGGTAACTCTGCAGTAAGTTCTGGGGATGGGAGAGAGTGGGGAGAGACAGGGGGCTCAGGCCAGAGAGCCAAGGGGCTGCTGTTCCAGGGAACACACCTGACAAATGGCCCTTCTCTGTCCAGGCTAAGAGCTGGGTCCCTGGAGACAAAAGGAGCCAGCAGGGCTGGACCTCCTTCTGCGACCCGCTGCCTGGCATAGGAGCAGGATGTTCCCAGAGGAGGCGCCGGCTTCGCTGGGCTGTGGGGTATGGAAGTTAGTGGGGTTGCACGGGAGGTGCCACTGCAGGGCAGAGTCACGAGCAGGCTCTGGGGCCAGGCTGGCCTGGGCTGTGCTGTTGGCCTTCCATGTGCCCCTGGGTGAGTCTCTTGTCCACTCCGCATTGCCATGGCTCTCAGCAACTTCACCGACACCTTCCCAGCCAGGTCCTCCATGTAGCACCTGATGTCCCTCCCAAGGGAACTCTGTGGGAGTATGGGCTCGTCTCCACTGCCCATCTCTGTGTCCTCAGGGCCTGGCACAGAAGAGGCTCATCCAAAATATTAAATACGTGTTTAAGAACTACAGGAATGTGTAAATAAACAGGACAAATCCATGAGGCAGGCATTCTTATCCCCATTCAAAATAGGAGGAATCTGAGTCTCAGAGAGGGTGAAGCAACTCACCCAAAGTCACACAGCTGGTCAGCAGGGCCAGAGACAAGGCAGGGGAGGGTCGGTGACAGAGCTGGGGAGTGACATGGATCCTGGGGAGAGACAGCAGAGCTGCCGTGCACGTAGATGAGAAATCAAATGTTTTTACAAAGCTCAGCCAATACGTGGGAAACTCAATCCAGCATGCCAGCATGTGGGAAGCCCCAGTGATCTTGGGGAAAAAGTGAGAGGAGATGGTGAGCAGCCTCATTTGCACAAAGGCCTTACCACCTCCAATCACCTGGATTCTCAGGGGCGGGGATGCCAGGGCCTGGCTAGTCACCAGGAGGTTGGGGGCAGAGGAGGGTGGAGCAGGGCCAGGCTCCACCCACCTCATGGATTTGTCCTGTTTATTTACACATTCCTGTAGTTCTTAAACACATATTTAATAGGTCAGCTGCCAGGCCCCGCCCCTGTGCTCCTGGCTGCTCTTCCCACCTAGCTTTTCCCTCCCTGACTTCTGTAGGTCCTCCCAACAGCCCTGCATTAAGGGCAGGAATCATCTCCACTTTGCAGATGAGGCAACTGTGGTTCAGAGAGGCCAAGTGACTTGTTTAAGGTCACACAGCAAGTCCACAGCAGACCCAGAACTGACAGGCCCTGACTCCCAGCCCAGGGTGCCGAGTCCTGCCCCTCTGGCTTCCTCCTGGCTGCCGTGGCCCAGGGCCCCTGCTGGGATCCCCAACCCCGTCCTGTCCTCAGCTACCACCAGCCCTCTCTGCTCCACCAAGCACCCCAGCCAGGGCTTAGCTCAGAGCTGCTGGAGACTTCCAATCCCTGCTCCAGCCTCTGAGCCCAGACACTGGGCCAAGGAGACACAGGATATCTGGGTTGGCAGGGACCCCAGGAGGCTTCTGGCCCAATCCCCTGGATGGGTGAGAGCAACGGTCCCTCAGCGGCCACACTGTGGCCCTCACCTCCATCCCTGAAGCCCCCCAGGGCCCGGCTTGGGCAGCTGCTCTCCTCCCTGCGTGTCTCCCCGGCTTATTGCCTTATTTATCCCCTGACAGAGTTATGTGAATCCAGGTCTAAGGTTTGAGTTACAAACTTCCAGGGGAAGGAGGGCGGCCGGCAGCACCTGCAATTACTAAGAGGCGTTGGTGATTTACTGCGCTGGGAAGTGTGTGCTTCTCTGGAGGGATCATCTCAGATTCTCCTCCTTGAAGTCTGGGATTTACTGAGGCTTCTCTTCCCCAGGGAGCTGCAGGACAGATGAGGGTGGGGGTGGAGCGACAGAAGTCGAAGCAGCCCCAGAACCCCCATACAGTGAAGAGCAAATCTAGACAGGGTAGTTGGGAGGAAGAACATAGGAAGATGGACTTAGGGCTCATCCAGGGTCTGAGTTTGAGTCCCTGCCCTGTCACAGCCAGCTGTGTGGCCTTGGGAAAGTCACATGACCTCTCTGGGACTTGATTTTCTCATCTGCAACATGAGGACAATGAGTCTGTTCCACAGGTAATGAGGCTTAGATGAGAAGTCACATGGAAGCTCCCTGCGTGGTAGGCGCCCAGCAAATCTGTCTTCTCCCTTCCTGCCTGTTTGAGTCTCTCCTGACCAGATCACCTGCTCCAAGGCTCCTTCCCGGAATTCCTCCCAGGGCCCTTCCCTGCAGAGGCCCTTCTGCTTCCAGGGGTTCTGGACCTTGTTCTTCTTGAGGTTCTGCCCCTTCTGCAGCTGGAGGGAAAGGCCTGGCCCCAGGCTGTGCTGGCAGGAGCAGAGACTGGCCCGGCCACAGGGCACCCGGGATGCACAGATGGTGCTGCATAAGCCCAGGGGTTGTTGGAGCGCAGCTGCTTCCCTGCTGATGAGTTAACAAATCTCGCGGTTAGAAAGGGCCCTTGGCAGAGTCAGGGGCCTCTGGGTCCCAAAGTTCCGCTGTGATCTAAGGGTCGGCAGAAGTCTGTGATGCACCTGATTTCTAACAAAGTGAGGAGGGACTGGCAGGGGCTCTGGCCTTGTTAGGTGACCCAGCGTCTGAGCTTTCTGGAGTGGGGATGAACTCAGAACCTGGTGGGATTAAGTGGGAAGGGTCCAGAGTGGACCAAAGGACCCCAGCGTGCTCCACGGTCTCCTGAAGGGCGGTTCTGAGTCTAATCGGAACTGACAATCCCCTGCACTACCGCATCACAGCAGGCAATGTCCCCATGGAGGGAGCTGGCGTCAGATCTGCCAGAACCCACCAGAAACCGAGACCCAGGGCTGGTCCTGGGCAGATCTTGGCAGCCCCTCTGTGGCTGAGCCTCAGTCCTCTCACCTGTAAATGGGAGGGGTGGTTCTTCCCTCCCTTGGTGGTTGTGCCGGTTAAACAGAGTCCCTGCATGGCGCCTGGCAGACACATAATAGGTCCTCTTCAGAGGAGAGCTGTGATCATTTGGAACCATCTCCTGGGGGTAGAGTTGGGTAAGGTGTGGACTTGGGAGCCTGGCTGCTGGCTTCAATCCCTGCCTGGCCTATACCAGCATTGTGACTTGAGGAAGTGACCTAACCTTTTTTTGCTTCAGTTTCCTCATTTGCAAAATGAGTTAATAGTAGTAAGTCGTTTCCAAGGTTGTTGAGAAGATTCAGTGAGATACTATTGTAAAGTTCTAGAACAGAGGAGGCACACAGAAAGTCTTAATGCAGCCAGCTTTTTACGGTCGTATGCTGGTGTGGGTTTATGGTCATTGTCTAGCCTTTTCTCTTAGCGGCCCCTCTGGACCCTACAGGCCAACTCTGCATCACTGTGGTCTGTGAAGGACCTTGCGGTTTCCTCCAGGGTCTGTCCTGACTGCTCCTGCTCTGACCCCATTCTGCCTTCACACACACATGCACACACGCACATGTGCACACATACACATGCTCCCTGAACCGCACGACTCAGGAGGACCCAGGGCCATCTTTGGATCGTTCCTGTTGACGGCGCCTCTCCCTGCCCAGGGCTGCCCATCTCCACAGCAGTGTGGGCATCGGGCAGAGGCTTGGCAGGACTGGTTCTGCCCTCCTACGTCTCCCTGAGCTGCCCCATCTATTCGTGGAGCTTGGACTCTGACAGCCCAGGGCACCCCTGCATTGAGGGGGTCTCATGATTGTCATCCCCTACCATATACTAGGCGCTCTGCAAGGCCCTCCTTCTCTGTCACTGAAGGAAGAGTTTTGGAAAAATGAGCTCTGGAGGCCCGACCCACCCACGGACAGGTGGGGACTTTGCCTACACGATAGGTTTTATTTTCTTGTTTGTTTGTTTTTGAATTAGTTGATAAAAATGTAAAATCTGAAGATTTTTCATAAAGTAACATCTGAAAAACTGACATCTTGGGCCTGTGTTTCACCAGGCGATGGTGGCTAGAGCCAAGTGCAGTAGCCCCTGTGCAGGGCCCCTGGCTCTCCATGATCCATCTATCACTTGTGTTACCTGCTTGGCCCCTATGATATTTGAGCTTGTGACCCTGCTGCAGAGACCCAGCTTGCCCTCTGTACAGATGAATACACTGAGCCCAGGGAGGAGCGGGGTGCCATGAGTTCATTCCATTCTGATTGTCACCTCCTTGAGGGCAGGGACATTGGTCTGTTTTAGTCACTGCTACATTTCACCAACCCAGAGCTGTGCCTAGTACGCGGCAGGTGCTCAAAAATATTTACCGTGTGTTAAAATTCTTGACTGTCACTCGGCAGATTTCAAGCAGAGTCAGTGCTCAAAGCAACTGCAGCCCAGCTGCATTTTCCCTTAGACTATCAGGTCTCAACACAGGTTCCTGCACCCCTATGTATCTGCATGACCCCTCACCCACTGCCACATGCCCCCCACAAACATACACATTGCCTCAACTCAGATGCTTTTAAGGCCTAATCCAAATTATCTCTGGAGGGGATGGCAAACCTTCTGCAGAAACCATCACTTATCACTGTGGTATGTGACTTTTAGGACCAGGCAGGAATTAGCCCAGGAAACAAGGAAGAGAAGCAAGGAGCATCCATTTTTATTTTAAATCTGCTCAGCATCCTTTTCACTTGCTCCTTTAACACACCCTAATTTTCCTTTGGGAAATTAGCATCAGGAAATATTCCTAATGAAATAAAACGTGGAAGCCTTATGTAATAGGGTCTGTCCTTTTAAACAGCAGGCAGTGAGCCCAGTGGTTAAAGTGCTGATTTGCGCAGACCTGGGTTCAAACTCTGAATCCACAAAGTCCTGGCCACGTGGCCTTGGGCATGGCATTTCTGAGCCTCAGTTTTCTTATCCATAAAATGGGGATACTAACAGTATGTAACTCGTCTGGCTGTTGTAAGGGATAAATGAGATAATACAGGTAGATCGCCAAGTCCAGTGTTGGCTGCACATGGCTGATGGTATCGTTATCACCAACCTTGCACGGATATGACTCTGTGAGGAAAGACACAATGAATAAACGTTCATCAGCATGCTTTCCCATGCTGCTTTTCAATGAATTTCTCTGTCACTATAATCACAGGTAGCACATACATGTAATAAAATAGCGGTTCTCCCACGGCAAGCCAGTTTGCCTGGTACAGAGATAAATTCGGGACCCTTTGCAATAATCAGGAATTTTGGACCCTGGTCAAAGCCAATGAGATTTCTGACATTCACAGTTATGGGGACGCTGCGGTGACAGGCTCTGACTGTGCCCAGCCTTGCCTTCCCTGCCCCCACCAGAAACACAGCATAGGCCTCAGGCAGCTTTCTGCTCAGCCCAGAACTTCAAGTGCTATTAGCTGAGGTTTGTGGTTCTCTTTCTTTCTGATGAATATGTAAGTGCCCCCTAGGACGGGCAGAGATGACAGTTGTAATAAGATCGGTTCATTACATCCCTCTACACAGAGCCATTTAATGAACATGCAGCCGAAGGCACCAAGGCCCCTGGGCAAATGCAAATGAAACAGCTTCCACAGTATCATTTAATTTGCTCAGAGTGGGGGTCTGGGAAGTAGAGGAGACAGTATAGGACAGAGGTAGAGAAAGAAGGGTGAGGGAGGGAGGGCATCAGGAGGGGGCAGAGAGGATGAGGGAGGGCAGGAAGGAGGGGAGAGGGGGGAAGGAAAGGGAGAGTGAGCAAGGAAGAAGGGAAGAGGAGAGGTGGCTCCCTTCATTATTTTGTATTTGACTTTCCAAAGCCCCCCTTGCACGGATGGCGGGGTTGGGCAGCCTCATTATTCCCACTGGAAAAGTGAGGACACCAAGTCCTACTGTGTGCTGTGCGGGGCACTGGGTGCTGGGGACCCACAGTGGATGAGACAGACGGGGTCCTGCCTCTGTGAGATTCAGTCTGGTGGAGGAGACAGACATGAAGCAAATAATTATGTTGATAATACATGGAAGTGCAAGTCAGGCCATGTGAGCCTTGCATGACGATGTATAGAAGAAGGTAGACAGCCTTGTTAGAGGTGAGCTCTGAAGAGTGACAGCCTGGGCTGGGATTCCATCCCTGCAAGGCTGTGAGACCTTGAGTGAGTTGCTTAACTTCAATAGCCCTCAGTTCCTTGACTAGAATATTGAGATCATAAAATATCTACCTAATAGGGTTGTTACGAGAACTAAATTTATTAATACATGTAAAACACTCAGAACAGTGTCTCAATAAATAAAGTGCTCAATAAATGTTAGCTATTATTATATTACGAGTTAAAAGGGAAATAAAGAGATTGAAAGGTCCTGGCTTAGATCAATAAATCAGGAAGTTCTTCTCCATGTAAGTGGTAAAAAGTTGGAACCTAGACGGATGGGCAAGAATCAGTCCAGAGAACAAGGAAGAGAAGCAATGAGCATCTATTTTTATCTTAAATCTGCCCAGCATCCTTTCCTCTTGCTCATTTAACACACTCTAATTTTCCTTTGGGAAACAGCTTCCTATATCACTTTCCGTGCATGTAGGTGGGGCTGACCCCAAGCTGTTACTCCAGAGTGAGCATGCGAGCCAGGCGCGGCTAATGAGTGAATTCCACTCCTGGTCACTCCTGGTCAGGCAGGAGGTTGGCAGATGATCCAAGCCAGGCCCCCCAGTAAGAGGAAAATATCAAGGATTTTTGCTTAAACTATCAGCAAAGAAGTATGATAAGCCAGCATGATGTACGTTTGGAGCTATCTGTGACCATTTTCAACTCAGATGGTAGAACCTTCCTGAGAGTGAAGTCAGTGCAAAAGAAAACCCAGCTAAGAGATGGGAAGAGGAAGTATCGTTTGACTTCCTGGACCCAGCCATGCCTGATTGGACTTTTCAGGTTAAAAAAAATAGCCAGTAAATCTCCACCCCTGCATCACCAGTTTCTTCATTTTGCTTATACTGAGTTGATTTTCTGCCCCTTGCAATGGAAAGAGTCCTGTGTGATAATGCACATTCCTGCCAAAGGGCATGGAGTGTAACGAGGCCCAGTGGAGGGCAGAACCACAGTCTACAGAAGAACGTGAGTGTGGCCGGAGCACAGGGAGCGAGCAAAAAGTGAGGACTTTGTGTCAGATGCAGAGGGCCCAGGAATCCTGAGCACAAACTGGAAAAGAAGAGAGATCCAGTGTAGGGATTAAAAGGCTGGACATGTCCGAAGCAAAAACATCCAGCTCCTCTCGTAGGTGTCCCCCGTGGCCTTCCCAAAGGCCTTGCTTCTCATTATGGCTCAACACTCAGTGCTTTCTTGGAAGGGTCGAGCCAAAGACCCAGAGACAGGACTGGAAAGGCCCTTAAATGCCACATAGTCTAATATCCCCATGTATTATCTAATTTCTAATTGGCTAAGCAATGCTTGAATATATTTTCATGGAAAGAAGGACAGAAGTAGGGAGGAAAGAAGGGGAAAGAAAAGAAGAGAAGATGAAAGGGAAAAGGAAAAAAATTTTTACCATATGGATAAAATAAGGAGCCTCATTTTCACATGAGGAATGAAGTTTAGACAGGTTACATGACTCACCCAAAGTAACACAGCTCATTTGAAGCAGTTGGGCCAGGCGCGGTGGCTCACACCTGTAATCCCAGCACTTTGGGAGGTGGAGGAGGGATGATGGTTTGAGCCCACGCATTTGAGACCAGCCTGGTCAACAGAGTGAGGCCTCGTCTCTACACAGGATTAAAAAACATAGCTGGGCATGGTGATGAATGCCTGTAGTCCCAGCTACTCAGGAGGCTGGGGTAGGAGGGTTACTTGAGCCTGGGAGGTTGAGCCTTCAGTGAGCTATGACTGGGTTACTACATTCCAGCCTGGGTTACAGAGATGCTGTCTCAAAAAAAAAAAAAAAAAAAAAAAAAGCAGTTGGTATTAGGATCTGGCTAGAAATTTTATATCCCATCAAATATCCCATAAAACACATCCCCCAGCAGCAAGGTTGTCAGATGACTGAAGACATGAATGCAACTTCTGAAGCAACACCTCTCCCCTATTATGTACAAAAGCTCTTGGGATAATAATAACTACCATTTCGAAGCACTGACTACGTACCACTCTCCATACTGAGTGGTTTATTCTCATAATTTCATTTAATCCTCATCACAGTCCTGTGAGGTAAGGTACCCCTGTTATCTTCACTTGCTGGACACAGCAACCAAGGCATAGAGACAGGTTAAGAAATGCAGCCAAGTTCAGACAACTTGTAAGTGGTAGATCCAAGATCTGAACACAAGTAGTCTGGCTCCAGAGTCTATGCCTTCATTTCTGATCACAAAATACAATTCGCAAGAGCAAATTTCCCGTAGCAACCAGCTAATTCCGCCCAGAAGACAAAAGCAAATGAGTGACCCTAGAAGTCTGAAGATGAAAGCATCCCTCAGAGGTCTCCGCGGTGCTGAAACCCACCTGTCTATTACTCTGGCTGACATCAGTGTTTGCCCTCCTTGAACCCAGCCCCTTCGTTTTAGCTACTTTTGATAACCCTTCTATGTTTTAAGTTGCCATCAGATCACTTCTTTTCCCATAAGGTGCCCTAGCTGAGCCCTGGGCCGACAGTCCTGTTACCAGGCCATGTCCTTATTGGCTTTTTCTCTCAAATCAAATCTTTACTCATCCCTGAGCTTAAAGGAAGAAAGGAGAAACAGTCCCTGTCCCCACGGAGCTACAGTCAGTCTGGGGGAGATAAGGCAGACAGGGGACACATAAGATAAAACCCAAGAGTCCTAGCGCAGCACACAAGGTCCCACAGGATCTACTCTAATGTCAGCTTTTGCCTCTGACATTACCTGTGTGTCTGCTATTCTCTGGGCACGGGATGCATCTCTAACCTCTGGGACCATTCCCAAGCTGCTTCCTCAGGCCTGTAAGGATGGAGTATGGAGTTAAAAGGCAAGTGGCACTACTAACTGGGTCTGGGGGTGGGCGGGGGCAAGGGCAGGGCCTTAGGAGTCTTGTTGTGGGGTTTTAATTTTTCTCCTGAAGGCCACGTCCTGGAGCCACTGACAAGTGTGAAGTGAGGAACTGACGTGATCAGATGTGGGTTTCAGGGGTCAAGGCTGGAGGCCAGGAGATCATTGAGGAGGCTGTTGGAAGGTCCAGGTCAGAGACGATGGCAGCTGACCAAAGGCAGAGGAAGCCCTTTTCCACCACACTTCCCTGCTTTATTTCCTTCCCTGCATCCATCATGCTGTACATTTTCTTGGCATTTTTTCATTGGTTATTATTTGTCTGTTTCTCTGCATGAAATTCAGTAATAAGGAGGCAGGAACTTTGTTTACCTTGTTTACCACTGCATCCCTGGTTCCAGATATGTAGCAGGTGGGTGAGTGTGAGTGCAGAGAGGGTTGCAATGGGGAAGATTGGTGATGGTGTATACAGGATGTCTGGCAGAGGAAATGAAGCTTAGGTGCAGAATTTGTGAGGAGCCTCAGGGTCTGGGGATGGAGCCCCCACACTCCTCTGCTACAGGTCTGGGTTTGGGCAGTGACCCTGCAGGTGAGACCAAGTGGTCTCAGCTGTGATGGGAAGCAGTCGCGGAGGCTGGGTCGGGCAGGTTCTGCCAGGGCTCTAATGCTGGTCCACTTCCATAGATGTAGACCACAGATGCCCAGGATGAGTCTGGGGCAGGGGGCCAGGCGCCAGCCTCTCAGAGACTCTGAACTCTATGGCCAAGGCTTAGGTTTCCTGGAATTGTTTCACACCCCCACCCCTGTAACCATTTCTATGAAGTAAGGACCAGTGATTTAGGGCATTTATGTAGAAGATCCTTGAATGAGGTCATCTGGAAGGCAGCTCCGGCTCTTCATGCCAGGTCTGGGCTCCTCCACCTTCCTGGATCCTGACTCCTCTGCCATGACCCGGGGAATGGTGTAGCCAGGGTCCCACACCCCAGTGGCACTGACAGGTACCTCCTCTGGGAGGCCCCATGGTGGCTCTGGGCCTGTCCCAGAGGCTCTCCCTGCCCTTAAGGAGCTCCTGGTCTAGCAGGGTTGGGGGTTAGGGACAATAGGTGGACCTGCTATCACTACCCAGGGGCTGAAGAACGAACAGGAGCAAGCCTGGGGCTGTGGGAACCCTGAGCAGGGGCTCCTGATCTCTCCTGGGGGTCAGGGAAAGCTTCCTGGAAGGGGGTGATACCTGAGCAGAGGAGCACTGAGTGTGCTGGAATTAGACAAGTGAAAAGCAAGCAAAAGGCTCCAGGGAGAAGGGCCAGCAAGAGGAGAGAGCTGAGGCCTGAGGGAGTGGGGCATGGGGGGACTGGAGTCTGGGGCAGGCAGGAAGTGAGGCTGGAGACATGAGTGGGGCTTCTTCACGTTCATCCCAGAGCTACTGCTGAGTGCCAGGCCCACCGCTGAGGGCTCAGGGACAAAATAACTCTGTCTGCTTGAGACCACATCTGTGCTGACTCAAGACACAGAAGGGCCAGAGCCTCCTCCCTAATGAATCCTGAGCCTGGTGTGCACACACTCTCCAGCCCTGTCCTCCTGTCCCCCTCCTGCCCTCTCCTATGCATCTAGGGCACTATGGTAGGGTGAGGTCTGGGTGGGGGAACTGCCAGCGGGCTGCCAATTTCTCTTCAGGCAATTTGTGGAAGAGGTTTCCAGAAAGGGCAGCTGTGATTAACTCAAATGAATTGTAAAACTCTATTTAGTTTAAAGGCTTTGCAAGCCAGGATATTGGTGGCAGGCAGGGTGGGGTTATGGGAGACTGATTAGCAGCCAGCAGGGCTGCCCCTGGAGCTCACCAGTCAGCAGACCCTGGCCACGTGTCCACCATGTACCGGGTCCCATGCTGGGCTCTGGGCCTCAAAGACAGGTGAGACCCAGGTGGCCCTGGGGAGCTCACAGCCCATGCCCCATGGAGAGATGGGAAATTGGCAGTTTTAGAACAGTCAGGCAAATGCTTGTGAGGGGGAAACAGGAGTGTGGACGAGGGGCCCTGAACCCGGGAAGAGGTGCCTAGGATGGGCAGAAGCGACCTTGTGCCAATGACCTGACTCAAATCCCAGCTCCACCATTTACTTCCCAGGTGAGAGACTTTGGCCAGATGCTTCATGTCTGAACCTTAGTTTCTCTTCTGTAAAATGGGGATGGATAATACCTATCCCTGCAGGGTTGCTGTGGGTGTTAAATGGGATAACTATGTAAAGCCTGCAGCACAGTGCCTGGCACACAGTAAGCTCTCAGTACACACCAGCTGCTGTTGGCCCTTGAGCAGGGATGTGCAGAAAGCTGGCATCAGGCAGGCCTGGGAGAGGGTGTTCTGGGAAGATGGCCCAGCACATGCAGAGGCCTGCACACAGCTGGCTCTGTGCGGTGAGTGTGAGACGGGAGTGGGAAAGACGGCGCTGCAGAGGTTTGTGTGGCCGTTTCATGAGGGCCCTGCAGTCCACGCTGAGTTGCTGGGATTTTAGTCCTCAGAGCAGCAGAGCCGTGGAAGGGCTTTGAGAGGGGGCATGGCCTGTTCATGTCGGCTGCAGCCTGTGAACTGGAGGGGGAGGGCCTGGGTCCAGGAGACTGGAGCAGCTGTGCAGTGTCTGGGGAGAGAAGATGGTGCCCTGGACTGGCTGAGAACAGTGTAGACAGAGGGTATGGATGGAGACCCCCAGCAGGGGCTGCAAGGCAGCTGTGGCTGAGGACAGGCCCAGGCCCAGCCCCAGCGTTCTGAAAGGAAGGTGGTGCTGAGCTCCAGGAAGGAGCAGGTGTCTGGGGCCCGGGATTCTGTGCCTGTCGGAGGGAAGTGCCAGCTTGGCCATGGGGGAGCGACTGGGACTGCAGAGCCTTCAGCCTCCCTCAGGCTGAGGCAGGGGCTGCCCAGACCCCCTTCTTCCAGCCAGGCCCTCCCTGAGCCCTTCAGCTGGTCTGGCCCAGCCTGGCTCTGCAGCCCCCTCTCTGGGCACTCAGGCTGCATCCAGCCCACGCAAACTGTAAAACTCTATGCAGTTTAAAGGCTTTGGAAACCAGGATATTGGTGGCACGCGGGGTGGGGCTGTGGGGGGCTGCCCACGTGACCCCTTCACCTCAGCCCCAGCTGCTTGAGAAGGTGAACTTGAGCACTTCACACTGTGCCTTTCCCCTCCCCTCATGGAGAACATCAGCCTCCTTAATGCAGGGGTGCAGGGCGGTGGCCTCCCCCCACAGTCAGGACCATAGAAGCCCAAACCAGGAGAGGGTCAGGGACAGTGGGAGACAGAGACAGATGGTGACAGGGACTTGGTGACAGAAGGAGCCAGTGATGAAAGAGAAGCAGAGGGAGGGGAGGCCAGAGGGAGGCCTGGAGACGAGGCATCTGGCCCCAGGGACTTGCTTGGGGGTGGGGAGTCAGTGGGGCTCAGATGAACCCCCTTCTCTAAGGCGGGTCTTCTCAGAGAAAAGAAATCACTCTGCAACCAATTAATCTAGTTAGATGTAATCAAGTTGTGGGGATCCGTGCATCAGGGTGAGTGATAAGGAAAAATTACCTCCCTGCAAAGAGTTTAAATTTGATTTTCATCCCATAATCTAAAGACCAAATACCCAAGAGTAGGCTTTCTGCACACTCCCCTTTCTTCCTCCCTACGGCCCCCACCAGCTGATGATCTAAGAGTTACCTGATGAAGGGAACCTGCTTAGAGGGTCAAACTACAACTTACACAGTGACATACACAACTCAGGACAGCCACAAAGTAACACACACATATGCCCATGCATGCATACGCACGCATATACAGGCACACACATGCACACGACCATGCACACATATGCAAACACACCCATTTCACAGGGATGCAGCAGCAGTCAGGAATCCTGAGTGCTGGCCCTATCTCTGCCACCACTGGCTGTGTGCAGCTCTGGCACTTTCTCTGGGTCTCAGTTTCCCCATCTGTAACGATAAGAGTTATAATTCACTTGGGAGACCGCTTCTGGTTGTTGCAACTTAGAATTTGATTTTCTCTCTGTCAGGCTCCCTTTCTCCTCCTTTCAAATGGAGGCTGACTCAGAGAAAATAAAGTCTAGGATGTGGCGGCTCAGGGGGGTTCATATTTGAGGCCTCCCCTCCCTCAGCAGACGGGGAACTCACCGCAGCTGCCCCAGCTTAGCCTCGGAGCCTGGGTCCAGGGCCCGGGGGGCAGAGGCGGCTTTGCTGGCTCCACATGCACGTGCACACACATTATCAACTTTCATGCTGAGCCACGTCAGCACAGGCTCCAAGGGACGGGGCTTATCAACCAGCACTGGTCCTAGGGCCAGGCCTGTGCCCCCCAAGGCCAGGACTAGCCTCCAGCCTCTGGTCCTTCCATATTCCTCTGAGGATGGAGCTGGTGAGGGACTAGCCCAGAAAGGTGAGAGAAATAGCATCGGGAGCCAGAGCTGAAGCTGCATTAATTTATGTCTGGCTGCTGCTTCAGCCAGGGCTGGGCCCTGGGGATAGCTTGGGGGAGGAGGTGGTCAGGGAACTGGTGAGGGGCCTTGAGCCCCCAGGTGGAGGCACAGCCTGAAGGCTGGGTGAGTGTGAGCAGAGTGGGCATGTCATGGAGGGGTGACCTTAGGCCCCTGCAGGCTGTACCCTGTCCCTCCCCTCCCTGCGTGGTTGTAGCTGCAGAGCTCACCTGCGTGACCAGAGGCTCCAGGGCAAAGGGCCAGTCCTGCCCTAGCAGTGGGAGCTTAAAAGATTCTGGGGAAAGGAATGTGGGGAGGGCTGGGTGTGGATTTGGGGACTGGCCTGGTGTTGAATCCCAGCCAAGTGAACCTGAGCAGCTTCTTCCCCTTCTCTGGACCTCAGTTTCCTCATCTGCTCGGTGGGGCAAGGAGCCTGCCTGGGAGGACAAGTGGGCTTCCCTGGGCACAGGAGGAGCATCTGCAGGAGCTCAGTGCATGTTTGTTCCCATCCCCTCTGAGGCCCTGCAGCCAGCGCCTGGCTCTAAGTCAGTACCCAGCAAATATCGATGAGCCTGGGGACAGAGTGAAATGAGCTCATGTTTGCATCTGTACTCACAGCAGCAAAATCCAAAATTGTGTTCGGTAATTGAACAACCGGAGGCCTCGCTGGGTGGCACCCTTGGGGTTTGGCTGTCAGACATCAGGGAGGACTTCCTGGAGGAGGCCAGCCTTGAGCTGGGCAGGCTTTGAATAGAGGAGGGGAAGGCAGGTGAGGAGGGGAGCTAGCATGTGCAAAAGGGAGAGGGGCCAAAATGAGGCCACACCCTCTCTCGTGGGAAGGCATTTGGGTTTGGAATGGGACAGATCTGGGTTTGACCTGAACAAGTCCCTCTGCACTTGGAGCCTCCTTGCTGTCAGTTGTGAAGTGGGGGAAACAGCACCCCCTTCTCACAGGGTGGTTGTGAGGCTGCAACCGGCATTTTGTGTGTGTGGAGCCCCAGCGCAATGTGGGGGACCCAGGGACGCTCTGTACCAGGGACCCCTGCCCCTCTGCCAGCTCATCCAGGTCAGCTGCTCCCCTCTGCCCTACAGGTGGTCTCCCCACCAGGTCGCCTGTGGTCTGAGCAGGGAACAGGCTTTGGTGCAGGGACCCGGGGGGTTTAGGACACGCCACCCCTCTTGGAGAAGACCACCAGGCTTTACCTGGAGGGATGGAGCCCATCCAGCCCCCACCCTGTAGGAATCCAGCAAACAGAGAGGTTAAGAGAGTGGCCTAAAGTCACCAGCCCCAACCCAGCCTCTAAGTGCTCTGCTCTCTGACCAGCTCTGGGGTAGGTGGTGGGGGCACCTCCAAACACCTGGACCGAGAGCCTCACGGATTCTTCTCTCCCTCTGTGGTCCCTCTTTTCTCATATTCACCTGTTCCCCAGGCTGAGAAGAGTGTGGAAACAGGACCCAGGGTCCCTGGGAGCCCAGGCCGGTGATCTGCAGAGCTGTCTGTCTGACACCTTGGCCTGTGCTACGAAGGGGAGGGTTAAGTCTTGAGCAGCCCTTCCTGGTTAGTGTTTAACTTGCAGTTTCTGAAGGCCATCAGGAGCCCCATGGAGTTAATGTTTTCTGTCTTAATGGCACTGCAGCAGGTTAAGGCGGGACCCGTCTCCCAGACAGCATTAAAAAGAGGCATCCATTACCCAGAATGGCCTGGCCTGGCAGCTGGATTAACTTTCCCAGAGACCTGAGTGGAGGAAGAGTCCTCTCATCCTTGCCATCAGCAAATTTTGCCTGGTCCCCGTGGTCCAGGATCTGAGGGAAGGAAGGATGTCCAGATACCAGGCTGGGAGGACACTGGGACAGGCTGAGGTTCAGTTCAATGTGAAAAGGTCTTCCAGACCTAGTGGGTCACAGGATGACCATTGCCTCATTGGGCCGTATTGCATTAAAGGTTAGCTTGGGCAGGGGGAGCTGTCTTTTGGTGCTCAGCAGAGTAAGCCTCTGGGCCCCAGTGTGGACAACCCCATATGGAGGGTTATCCAAGGTCTCTCCTCCTCAGGCCCGGGGTACAAAAGCCTGAGTGCTTAGAACAGGCACTGACCTTGGAGTTAAGAGACAGGGATCCATGTCTTGCCTCTTGGGACTTTGAGAAAGTGACTTTCCTCAAAATGACCACAGCTCCCTTTGCTTGAGTACCTACTATGGGCCCAGCTTGTGCGGAAGCTTCCCATCCACCCTCTTACTTGATCTCCATGACAGACAGGTGCTCTGCCCCCATTTTATATACAAGACAGGCTCAAAGATACAGGGGAAGACACGGGCAGAGTTCACCCACCAGAGGAGCTGGGATTAGAACCCAGGTGTGTCTTCCCCCAAAGCCCAAGTTACTTTCTACTGCATGATATACACCTCTGTGCCTCAGTTTTTTTACATGTAAAATGGAAGTAATAAAGGGTTGGATAGCACTAGTGATATGATGGATGAAAAATACACCAATACACCATGCACCTGGAAAGAGTGTTGGACATACATGCATGCACGCGCCCGCGCGCACACACACACACACACACACACACGTACACATACTCACAGGTAGAAGTCGGACCACCCAGGATTCTGTTCCCAACAGATTAGAATCCAGGAACAAGGTTTCAAACTGAGTGAGTTTTCTAAACGATGAGCGTTAACCATTAATTTAGCATCTAAAATGTGAAAATGCCCTGATATGACTATGAGTATATAAATTCCACAGTATGTATCATAAGCTCTAAAATTGCTTACCTTTTTTTTTTAACCTAGCAGTTCTGCCATCAGAAAACAGAGTGAAGCTAAGTACTGAGATTTACATACAAGGATGTTCACTGCAGCTTTGAAGATAACAGCCAATACTTGGGAACAATCCTGATGTCCAATAGGGAAAGCGATGGGTAATTGTCGCGAATCCTTGTGATGGAGTATTGTGCAGCCAATAAAAGCCGTGATTGTGAAGCTCATTTAATAACACCGAAATGGAGGAGCGGAACCGACACCCGCCATCCCGTGTGCTCCCCACTGTGGCATCTCTGCAGGTAGGATGACAGGTGATTTCTATTTCCTCTGCTTGTTTTTCCTTTTTTTTTTTTTTTAATTTTTTTTTTTTATTATACTTTAGGGTTTTAGGGTACATGTGCACAATGTGCAGGTTTGTTACATATGTATCCATGTGCCATGTTAATTTCCTGCACCCATTAACTCGTCATTTAGCATTAGGTGTATCTCCTAATGCTGTCCCTCCCCCCTCCCCCCACCCCGCAACAGTCCCCGGAGTGTGATGTTCTCCTTCCTGTGTCCATGAGTTCTCATTGTTCAATTCCCACCTATGAGTGAGAACATGCGGTGTTTGGTTTTTTGTCCTTGCGATAGTTTACTGAGAATGATGTTTTCCAGTTTCATCCATGTCCCTACAAAGGACACGAACTCATCATTTTTTATGGCTGCATAGTATTCCATGGTGTATATGTGCCACATTTTCTTAATCCAGTCTATCGTTGTTGGACATTTGGGTTGGTTCCACGTCTTTGCTATTGTGAATAGTGCCACAATAAACATACGTGTGCATGTGTCTTTATAGCAACATGATTTATAGTCCTTTGGGTATATACCCAATAATGGGATGGCTGGGTCAAATGGTATTTCTAGTTCAAGATCCCTGAGGAATCGCCACACTGACTTCCACAATGGTTGAACTAGTTTACAGTCCCACCAACAGTGTAAAAGTGTTCCTATTTCTCCACATCCTCTCCAGCACCTGTTGTTTCCTGCTTTTTTAATGATGGCCATTCTAACTGGTGTGAGATGGTATCTCACTGTGGTTTTGATTTGCATTTCTCTGATGGCCAGTGATGATGAGCATTTCTTCATGTGTTTTTTGGCTGCATAAATGTCTTCTTTTGAGAAGTGTCTGTTCATGTCCTCTGCCCACTTTTTGATGGGGTTGTTTGTTTTTTTCTTGTAAATTTGTTTGAGTTCATTGTAGATTCTGGATATTAGCCCTTTGTCAGATGAGTAGGTTGCAAAAATTTTCTCCCATTCTGTAGGTTGCCTGTTCACTCTGATGATAGTTTCTTTTGCTGTGCAGAAGCTCTTTAGTTTAATGAGATCCCATTTGTCGATTTTGGCTTTTGTTGCCATTGCTTTTGGTGTTTTAGACATGAAGTCCTTGCCCACGCCTATGTCCTGAATGGTATTGCCTAGGTTTTCTTGTAGGATTTTAATGGTTTTAGGTCTAACATATAAGTCTTTAATCCATCTTGAATTAATTTTTGTATAAGGTGTAAGGAAGGGATCCAGTTGCAGCTTTCTACATATGGCTAGCCAGTTTTCCCAGCACCATTTATTAAATAGGGAATCCTTACCCCATTTCTTGTTTTTGTCAGGTTTGTCAAAGATCAGATAGTTGTAGCTATGCGGCATCATTTCTGAGGGCTCTGTTCTGTTCCATTGATCTATGTCTCTGTTGTGGTACCAGTACCATGCTGTTTTGGTTACTGTAGCCTTGTAGTATAGTTTGAAGTCAGGTAGCGTGATGCCTCCAGCTTTGTTCTTTTGGCTTAGGATTGACTTGGCGATGCGGGCTCGTTTTTGGTTCCATATGAACTTTAAAGTAGTTTTTTCCAATTCTGTGAAGAAAGTCATTGGTAGCTTGATGGGGATGGCATTGAATCTATAAATTACCTTGGGCAGTATGGCCATTTTCACGATATTGATTCTTCCAACCCATGAGCATGGAATGTTCTTCCATTTGTTTGTATCCTCTTTTATTTCATTGAGCAGTGGTTTGTAGTTCTCCTTGAAGAGGTCCTTCACATCCCTTGTAAGTTGGATTCCTAGGTATTTTATTCTCTTTGAAGCAATTGTGAATGGGAGTTCACTCATGCTTTGGCTCTCTGTCTGTCTGTGATTGGTGTACAAGAATGCTTGTGATTTTTGTACATTGATTTTGTATCCTGAGACTTTGCTGAAGTTGTTAATCAGCTTAAGGAGATTTTGGGCTGAGACAATGGGGTTTTCTAGATATACAATCATGTCATCTGCAAACAGGGACAATTTGACTTCCTCTTTTCCTAATTGAATACCCTTTATTTCCTTCTCCTGCCTGATTGCCCTGGCCAGAACTTCCAGCACTATGTTGAATAGGAGAGGTGAGAGAGGGCATCCCTGTCTTGTGCCAGTTTTCAAAGGGAATGCTTCCAGTTTTTGCCCATTCGGTATGATATTGGCTGTGGGTTTGTCATAGATAGCTCTTATTATTTTGAGATACGTCCCATCAATACCTAATTTATTGAGAGTTTTTAGCATGAAGCGTTGTTGAATTTTGTCAATGGCCTTTTCTGCATCTATTGAGATAATCATGTGGTTTTTGTCTTTGGTTCTGTTTATATGCTGGATTACATTTATTGATTTGCGTATGTTGAACCAGCCTTGCATCCCAGGGATGAAGCCCACTTGATTATGGTGGATAAGCTTTTTGATGTGCTGCTGGATTTGGTTTGCCAGTATTTTATTGAGGATTTTGGCATCAATGTTCATCAAGGATATTGGTCTGAAATTCTCTTTTTTGGTTATGTCTCTGCCAGGCTTTGGTATCAGGATGATGCTGGCCTCATAAAATGTGTTAGGGAGGAATCCCTGTTTTTCTATTGATTGGAATAGTTTCAGAATGAATGGTACCAGCTCCTCCTTGTACCTCTGGTAGAATTCGGCTGTGAATCCATCAGGTCCTGGACTCTTTTTGGTTGGTAAGCTATTGATTATTGCCACAATTTGAGAGCCTGTTATTGGTCTATTCAGAGATTCAACTTCTTCCTGGTTTAGTCTTGGGAGGGTGTATTTGTCGAGGAATTTATCCATTTCTTCTAGATTTTCTAGTTTATTTGCGTAGAGGTGTTTGTAGTATTCTCTGATGGTAGATTGTATTTCTGTGGGATCGGTGGTGATATCCCCTTTTTCATTTTTTATTGCATCTATTTGATTCTTCTCTCTTTTCTTCTTTATTAGTCTTGCTAGCGGTCTATCAATTTTGTTGATCTTTTCAAAAAATCAGCTCCTGGATTCATTAATTTTTGAAGGGTTTTTTGTGTCTCTATTTCCTTCAGTTCTGCTCTGATTTTAGTTATTTCTAGCCTTCTGCTAGCTTTTGAATGTGTTTGCTCTTGCTTTTCTAGTTCTTTTAATTGTGATGTTAGGGTATCAATTTTGGATCTTTCCTGCTTTCTCTTGTGGGCATTTAGTGCTATAAATTTCCCTCTACACACTGCTTTGAATGTGTCCCAGAGATTCTGGTATGTTGTGTCTTTGTTCTCGTTGGTTTCAAAGAACATCTTTATTTCTGCCTTCATTTCATTATGTACCCAGTAGTCATTCAGGAGCAGGTTGTTCAGTTTCCATGTAGCTGAGCAGTTTTGAGTGAGTTTCTTAATCCTGAGTTCTAGTTTGATTGCACTGTGGTCTGACAGACAGTTTGTTATAGTTTCTGTTCTTTTACATTTGCTGAGGAGAGCTTTACTTCCAACTATGTGGTCAATTTTGGAATAGGTGTGATGTGGTGCTGAAAAAAATGTATATTCTGTTGATTTGAGGTGGAGAGTTCTGTAGATGTCTATTAGGTCCACTTTGTGCAGAGCTGAGTTTAATTCCTGGATATCCTTGTTAACTTTCTGTCTTGTTGATCTGTCTAATGTTGACAGTGGGGTGTTAAAATCTCCCATTATTATTGTGTGGGAGTTTAAGTCCCTTTGTAGGTCACTCAGGACTTGCTTTATGAATCTGGGTGCTCCTGTGTTGGGTGCATATATATTTAAGATAGTTAGCTCTTCTTGTTGAATTGATCCCTTTACCATTATGTAATGGCCTTCTTTGTCTCTTTTGATCTTTGTTGGTTTAAAGTCTTTTATCAGAGACTAGGATTGCAACCCCTGCCTTTTTTTGTTTTCCATTTGCTTGATAGATCTTCCTCCATCCCTTTATTTTGAGTCTTTGTGTGTCTCTGCACGTGAGATGGGTTTCCTGAATACAGCACACTGATGGGTCTTGACTCCTTATCCAGTTTGCCAGTCTGTGTCTTTTAATTGGAGCATTTAGCCCGTTTACATTTAAAGTTAATATTGTTATGTGTGAATTTGATCCTGTCATTATGATGTTAGTTGGTTATTTTGCTCGTTAATTGATGCAGTTTCTTCCTAGCCTCGATGGTCTTTACAATTTGGCATGTTTTTGCAGTGGCTGGTACTGGTTGTTCCTTTCCATGTTTAGTGCTTCCTTCAGGAGCTCTTTTAGGGCAGACCTGGTGGTGACAAAATCACTCAGCATTTGCTTGTCTGTAAAGTATTTTATTTCTCCTTCACTTTTGAAGCTTAGTTTGGCTGGGTATGAAGTTCTGGCTTGAAAATTCTTTTCTTTAAGAGTGTTGAATATCGGCCCCCACTCTCTTCTGGCTTGTAGAGTTTCTGCCAAGAGATCAGCTGTTAGTCTGATGGGCTTCCCTTTGTGGGTAAGCCGACCTTTCTCTCTGGCCACCCTTAACATTTTTTCCTTCATTTCAACTTTGGGGAATCTGACAATTATGTGTCTTGGAGTTGCTCTTCTCAAGGAGTATCTTTGTGGCATTCTCTGTATTTCCTGAATCTGAATGTTGGCCTGCCTTGCTAGATTGGGGAAGTTCTCCTGGATAATATCTTGCAGAGTGTTTTCCAACTTGGTTCCATTCTCCCCATCATTTTCAGGTACACCAATCAGACGTAGGTTTGGTCTTTTCACATAGTCCCAAATTTCTTGGAGGCTTTGTTCATTTCTTTTTATTCTTTTTTCTCTAAAGTTCCCTTCTCGCTTCATTTCATTCATTTCATCTTCCATCACTGATACCCTTTCTTCCAGTTGATCGCATCGGCTCCTGAGGCTTCTGCAATCTTCGCGTAGTTCTCAAAACTTGGCTTTCAGCTCCATCAGCTCCTTTAAGCCCTTCTCTTCATTGGTTATTCTAGTTATCCATTCTTCTAATTTTTTTTCAAAGTTTTTAACTTCTTTGCTATTGTTTTGAATTTCCTCTCGTAGCTCGGAGTAGTTTGATCATCTGAAGCGTTCTTCTCTCAACTCGTCAAAGTCATTCTCCATCCAGCTTTGTTCCGTTGCTGGTGAGGAACTGCGTTCCTTTGGAGGAGGAGAGGTGCTCTGCTTTTTAGAGTTTTCAGTTTTTCTGCTCTGTTTTTACCCCATCTTTGTGGTTTTATCTACTTTTGGTCTTTGATGATGTACAGATGGGTTTTTGGTGTGGATGTCCTTTCTGTTTGTTAGTTTTCCTTCTACCAGACAGGACCCTCAGCTGCAGATCTGTTGGAGTTTGCTAGAGGTCCACTCCAGACCCTGTTTGGCTGGGTGTCAGCAGCAGTGGCTGCAGAACAGCGGATTTTCATGAGACCACAAATTCAGCTGTCTGATAGTTCCTCTGAAAGTTTTGTTTCAGAGGAGTACCTGGCCGAGTGAGGTGTCAGTCTGTCCCTACTGGGGGGTGCCTCCCAGTTAGGCTGCTCGAGGGTCAGGGACCCACTTTAGGAGGCAGTCTGTCCATTCTCAGATCTCCAGCTGCGTGCTGGGAGAACCACTACTCTCTTCAAAGCTGTCAGACAGGGACATTTAAGTCTGCAGAGGTTCCTGCTGAATTTTTGTTTGTCTGTGCCCTGCCCCCAGAGGTGGAGCCTACAGAGGCAGGCAGGCCTCCTTGAGCTGTGGTGGGCTCCACCCAGTTCAAGCTTCCTGGCTGCTTTGTTTACCTAAGCAAGCCTGGGCAATGGCGGGCGCCCCTCCCCCAGCCTCGCTGCCGCCTTGCAGTTTGATCTCAGACTGCTGTGCTAGCAATCAGCGAGACTCCGTGGGCATAGGACCCTCCGAGCCAGGTGCGGGACACAATTTCCTGGTGTGCCGTTTTCCAAGCCCGTTGGAAAAGCATAGTATTAGGGTGGGACTGACCCGATTTTCCAGGTGCTGTCTGTTACCCCTTTCTTTGACTAGGAAAGGGAACTCCCTGACCCCTTGTGCTTCCCGAGTGAGGCAATGCCTCACCCTGCTTCGGCTCGCACACTGTGCGCTGCACCAACTGTCTTGCACCCACTGTTTGGCACTCCCTAGTGAGATGAACCTGGTACCTCAAACGGAAATGCAGAAATCACCTGTCTTCTGTGTCACTCACGCTGGGAGCTGTAGACCGGAGCTGTTCCTATTCAGCCATCTTGGCTCCACTCCTGATCTAAGTATCTTAAGAAACTAGGAAAAGGAAAGAAATCAATATAATAGAAAACAGACAATAGACAATACCAACAAAGGCAGAAACTGGTTCTCTTAAAAGATTAATAAAATTGATAAGCCCTTAGGTAAATAACAACCACAACAACAACAAAAAAGAGGGAAAACAAAAAATTTCTAATAACAGAAATGATAAAGGGGACATCATTACAATAATGTAGTTATTAATATGGTAACAAGAGACTATTATAAGTATCCTTGTGCAAATAAATTCAACAACTTCAGTGAAGTGGGCAAATTTTTTGAAAAACACAACTTGCCAAAACTGGCAGCAGAAGAAATAGAAGCACTGAATAGCCCTATATTTATGAAATGAATTGAATTTGTAATTTCAAACCTTTCTTCAATGAAAGCTTCAGGCTTGAATGGCTTCATTGTTGAATTCTATCCAACATTTAAGGAAGAAATAATACTAAGCTTATACAAATTATTTCAGATAATGGAAGAAGAGGAAACTTCTAAAGTTGTTATGAGGTCATCATAACCTTGATACAAAAATCTGACAAGGACATTAAAAAAAATCTCAAGAATATCAGTGCAAAAGTTGTTAACAAGTATTAGAAAATTGAATTCAGAAATATATAAAAAGGAGAATATATCATGAACAAGTAGAGTTTATTTAAAGAATACAAGGTAAGGCCAGGCGTGGTGGCTCCTGCCTGTAGTCTCAACACTCTGGGAGGCCAAGGCAGGCAGATTACTTGAGCCCAGGAGTTCGAGACCAGCCTGGGAAACTAGGTGAAACCTCAGCTGTACAAAAAATACAAAACAACAACAAAGACTAGCCGGGTGTGGTGATGCACATCTGTAGTCCCAGCTACTTGGAAGGCTGAGGTGGGAGGATTGCTTGAGCCTGGGAGGCGGAGGTTGCAGTGAGCTGAGAGTGTGTCACTGCACTCCAGTTTGAGTGACAGAGTGAGACCCTGTCTCAAAAAAAAAAAAAAAAAAAAGAGAAAAGAAAAAGAATGCAAGGTTTGTTCAGTATTTGAAAACAATCAATTTACTACATTAACAGAATAAAGGAGAAAAAATATATGATCATCTTAATAGATGCTGAAACTGCATCTAACGAAATTCAATACACACTCATGATAAAAACTCTCAGCAAAGTAAGAATAGAAGGGAATTTCCTCAATCTTATAAAGAACATCTATGGAAAACGTATAGCTAACATTATGCTTAGTAGTTAAAGATTGAATACCCCACCCTATCAGGAAAAATTCAAGGATGTTCATCTTAACCACTTCTAACCAATATGTTACTGGAGGTCCTAGCCAGTTTAATAAGACGAGAAAGAAATAAAAAGCTTAGAGTTTCGCAACACTGAAGCAAAACTCTCCATATTCAGAAATGATATGATTATCTGACAAAAACAAGCAATGGGGAAAGGATGCCCTATTTAATAAATATATATAAATATATAAAAAATATGTTATATATTAATATATAAAACATGAAAATATGAATATATATTTATAAAACATATATATGAATATATATTTTATATATAAAGCATATATATGAATATATATATAAAACATATGTGAATATATATAAACATGTGAATATATATATAAACATGTGAATATATATTTATATATATAAAACATATATGTGAATATATATTTATATAAAACGTGAATATATATATAACATGAATATATACTTATACATATAAAACATATATATGAATATATATTTATATATAAAACATATGTGAATACATATTTATATATAAAACATGTGAATATATAAAAACATATGAATATACACTTATACATATAAAACATATATACTCATATATATTTATATATAAATATATATGAGTATATATTTATATATAAAACATATATGAATATATATATAAAACATATATATGAATATATATAAAACATGTGAATATATATATATAAAACATATATATGAATATATATAAAACATGTGAATATATATTTATATATAAAACATATGTATATATAAAGCATGTGAATATATATAAAACATGTGAATATATATTCATATATAAAACATATATATGAATATATATTCATATATAAAACATATATATGAATATATATAAAACATGTGAATATATATTTGTCTATAAAACATATATGAATATATATTCATATATAAAACCTATGAATATATATTTATATATATAAAACATATAAATATATGTGTTACATCAGGGATATGTAAATTGAAAATATCATGAGATGGCATTCATGGCTGAAATTAAGAAGCCTGACAATACCAAATGTTGGTGAGGATGTGGAGCACCTGGAATTCTCATACACTGCTGGTGGGAGTGCAAAGTGATACAACTATTTTGGAAAATAGTTTGGCAGTTTCTGTAGGCACCTTATAGCCCAGCAACTTCACTACTAAGTATTTATCAAAAAGTACTAGCCAATCTGTGTGTGTGTGTGTGTATGTATGCATGTGCAGTATTACTGTCTATATCTCACAGATGTAAACTCCATGAGAACAGGGACTTTGTTGATATTCATTATTCTTTCTCCAGTCATTAGAACATAAGATCAAGCTAAGAAAACTTTATTAAATTAATCCATGTGAGCTGGTTCCCATGTCCTTCTCAGTCTGGAGGCACTTTAGACAAGGTTCAGCTTATCCATGACCATCTGGGTTTGTTCCTCAGAATTGCACGTGTGTCTGAGCCTCCTAGTCGCATAAGACTCTCACTTCCCTTTTTCTAGACTCCATACCTGTATTAAAATGCCCTAAAAGGCAGCAAAATATGCAGAGAACTGTGTTGGCTTTGGAGTCAGATAGACCAAAGTTCAAATCTTACCTCTGCCACTTACTAGATGTGTGTTTTCTAAGCCTCAGTTTTCTGTCCTGTAAAATGGTACTAATAATAGCAACCTTGAATGGTTGTTAGGAGGACAAATCTCATGTGAGTGTTTAGCACCTGGAAATCACTCAGTAACTGGTGGGTATTACCATTATTATTGTTGTTGCTGTTGTTATTAAGCTAGCAAGGTTTCAGGACCCTCTATCTCCTGGGAAGAGCCTTGGCTGGGAAGGGTTTGGCCTGGGGGTGGGGAGGGCAACAAAGAGACAGGTGCCATGAGGGACACCCCTCCAGGGTCCACACTGAGCTCCCTTCTCAAGGCCTGGCTCCCTTCCCTACCTGTGCGTTGATTAGTTTTTCTCATCTCAGCTCAGAGCCTTGCACTGCATGCTAAATTCACATTTACATTGAAATACCATCCTGTGAGTCTGGCTCGGGCTCCAGCCTGTGTGGATTTTCTTTCCAACCCGGGTCTGGCATCCAAAGTGCTCGCTCTTCCTCCGAGAACCTGTCATCTGAAATCTGAGAGCTCCCTCGCTCCCCAGTCAAGTTACCGCTCGCAATGCCATGGGTGTCTTTCCTCCTGGGGGACTGACGTTTCCTGGGCAGCAGGGATTGTAGCTGACCCTTCAGTAACCACTCTCCCAAGAGTGTGTCTCCTCTCTTTTAACTGAAGTGTTGAGGTTATTTATAATTTTTGAAGCAAATTTATTAAGGCATAATTTATACAAAAAGCTGCCTTTGTGTTGTACAGTTCTATGAATGTTGACAACTGCATATATTCATGGAACCACCACCACAATCAGCAATCCTCTCGCATGACCCTCAGACCCTGGCATCCCCCAGTCTGCTTTTAATTCCTCCAAGTTTGTCTTTTCTAGAATTAGAGCAGTTACATTTGATAGAGTTGTTTACATGATTGAATTTAAATAAACTAGCTTGCTTTTTATTGTCTTTTTGTCACATCTCTTCTTTGTTTCTCTATTCCAGCCTTCTTTTGTGTCAATAAGTAATTTTTATGATTCCATTTTATCTCCATTATTGACTTACTAGTAATCTCTCCCTTTTTATTTTTATAACGATTGCTCTAGCATTTACAGTTTCCATCTTTAACTTATTACAGTCCAGCTGCATATGATACTGTATTTCTTCACCTGTAGAGGAATACTGTTATAACAGAATGTTTTCCTTTCCTTCCTCCTGTCCCTTGTGCTACTGTTGCCATAAGCTGCACTTGCACATGTGTTATAAACCTCTAATACATTGTTACTGTATTCTCTTTTGATAGGCAATTATCTTTAAAAGAGATGACAGTGAGAAAAATATTTCATGTTTACCCTAATTCTCACCATTTCTGGTGTCCTTTTCTGTGGGTAGCACTGAATTATGACTAGGTATTATGGTCCATCTGCATGAAAAAGTTCCTTTAACATTTTCTGTAGAGCAAGTCAACTTTTGTTGACCTGAAAAATTTATTTCATGTTTGCTTTTGAAAGAGAATTTTTCTAGGTGTAGAATTATTGGTTGAAAGAATATATATTTTTATATATATGTATATATATATATATTTATTATATATGTATATTTTTATATATTTTTATATATTTATTGTATATATATTTAAAGATAACCCTCCATTTTCTTTGAGACTACAGAGCTTCTGATGAGAAGTTATCTATAATTCTTATCTACAATTCTGTATATAATTTTTCTTTTTCTCTGGCTGCTTTCAATATTTTTAATCTCTGGTTTCCAGCAGCTTAACTGTGATGTATCTAGGTGGTGTGTGTGTGTGTGTGTGGTGTGTGTGTGTGTCCTGTACGGGTTTCTCTGAACTTACATTTATGGCATGCTTCTTATTAAATTTGGAAAATTCTCAGCAATTCTATCTATCTGTCTGTCTATCTATCTATCTGTCTGTCTATATCTATCATCTGTCATCTCACTATCTCTTTCTGTTAATCTTCTGGAACCCTAGTTATATGTATGTTAGACCACAGGTTTTGGGTGCTCTTTTTTTTCACCATTTTTCTTTGTTTTTCAGTCTACATAATTTCTACTAATTAACCTGTTTTCCTTTTTACTGATTCTTTCTTCTGCTGTATAGTATTCTAATAAACCCATCAAAGCAATCCTTCATCTCTGATCGTGTTTTGTAAAATTATTTCTTGCATTTCCATTTGGATTCTTTTTTTAAAGTTTCTTTCGTTTCTGAATTTTCTGGTCCATTCAAGCACTTTTTCCACATCTCTAACTAGATTATTTAGCATAATTATTTTAATATAATTATTTCGAAATCTCTGTCTAAAAATTCCAACCCCTGGGTCATCTTTGAATCTGGTTCTGTGACTGCTTTCCTCTTGTCAGTGGGTTGTTTTTCCCTGATGTTTTTTATCTCATAGTTTTTGAGTAAATTCTGGACATTGTGAACACGACAGTAGAGACTGAGGTAAGCAGCATTTATGCCCAGAAATGAACACACCTATTCTCCCTCAAGGCATTATTACGATATGAGTCACATCTAGTGAAGAGTTGAGTTTGGTTGAGTTTTGTCTGTGCTACACTGTAAGTGCACCCAGGTTTCAAATTCCCCCAGTAATGATCTTCCTTTACCTCATTCTCCTGTTTGAGGCCCTTAGAGATTCCAGACACACCCTAGCTCACACTCAGTCTGCAAGAACTCATTAAAAAAATGAGCCATTTTCTTCATTCCAGTTTTTGTGGTGGCTGCATCTTCACCAAAGCTCTGCTAAGTGTGAAATCATTTATATTTCCCTCTATCCTCAATGGGACTGGTCAGTACTTAAATTTCATTTCCCTGTTCTATTCTGTATTTTTAAGTTTTTTTTAAAATTACTGCCATGCAAGTTATCGCAAGGATAGTGCCTTAAAACAACACTCATTTATTATTTTGCATTTCTGTGGGTCAGAAGTTTGGGCACTGTGGGCTCAGCTGTTCTCTTGTGTCTTTATGTTAATAGTTTTTATATAATTTTTAAAAATCAGCCATTATTTCTTCAAATATTTCCCCTCCTCTTTTTCTGGGACTCCAGTTGCATGTGTGTTAGATCTCTTGATAGTGCCCTGTGGGTCACTGAAACTCTGTTAGTTCTTTCTCCTCACAGTCATATTTTCCGCTGGTGCTTATGTTTGATAGTTTCTATTTTTCTTCATCAGTTACACTCATCTTTATTCTGTAATGTCTAATCTATTGTTAATATTCCTTAGTAAAATTTTTATATCAAATATATTTTTCAACTGCTGAGCTTCTTATCATTTCTCTCATTAGTGTTTAGTAGTTTTCTGCATACAGATGTTGTACATATTTTGTTAGATTTATACCTATATATTTCAATTTTTTGTGCTATTGTGATGGTATTATTTTTCTAACTTTAAATTTCAGGCCAGGTGCAGTGGCTCATGCCTGTAATCCTACCACTTTGGGAGGTCGAGGTGGGTGGATCACTTGAGGCCAGGAGTTCAAAACCAGCCTGGCCAACATGGTGAAACCCCATCTCTACTATAAATACAAACAAATTATCTGGGTGTGGTGGCTGGTGCCTGTAATCCCGGCTACTTGGGAGGCTAAGGCAGGAGAATGGTTTGAACCTGGGAGGCAGAGGTTGCAGTGAGCCGAGATTGCACCACTGCCCTCCAGCCTGGGTGACAGAGCGAGACTCTGTCTCAAAAAAAAAAATCAATTGTTCATTGTTGCTATATAGGAAAGTAATTGACTTTTATTTTGACCTTGTATCCGGAAACTCTACTAGACTCGTTTGCTCATTTCAGAACGTTTTTTATTTAAGATTCTGTGAGAAATTCTACAGACAATTATGTCATTTGTAAATAAAGACAGTTTCGTTTATTCCTTTTCAAACTGTATGCGTTCTATTCTTTTCTTTGTCTTATTGCACTCTCAGTTCCAGTAGGACGTTGAATAGAAGTAGTGAAAGGAGACATCTTTGCTTTGTTTCCAGTCTTCTGAGGAAAGTGTCTAGTCTGTCACTATGTAGTATGATATTATCTGTGGGTTTTCTTTTCTGTTTTCTTTTTCTTTGGTAGTTGTTTTTTATAAAGTTGAAAATGTTTCCATCTATTCTCAGTTTTCAGAGAGTTTTTATCATAAACGGTTTTCCACATCAATGATCTGATCATATAGTTTTTCTTCCTTTTTTTTAATTGTTTAGAGACAGGGTCTCAGTCTGTCACTCAGGTGGGAGTACAGTGGTGTGATCATAGCTCACTGCAGCCTTGAACTTCTAGGTTCACGTTATCCTCCTGCCTCGGCCTCCTGAGTAATTGGGACTACAGGTGCCTGCCACCATGCTCAGCTAAATTTTCTTGTACTTTTTGTAGAGATGGGATCTTGCTATGTTGCCTAAGTTGATCTCAAACTCTTTGCCTCAAGCAATCCTCTTACCTTGACTTCCCAAAGGGTTGGGATTACAGGCATGAGCCACTGTGACTGACCTAAATTTTCTTCTTTAGCCTATTTATGTGGCAGATTACATTGACTGATTTTTGAATGTATATACCTGGAATAATGCCCACTTGGTCATGGTGTATAGTTTATTGTATACATTGTTGGATTTTATTTGCTAATATTTTTTAAGGATTTTTGTGGCTATGTTCATGAGAGATACTGGTTTTAGGTTTTCGTTTCTTGTAATGTTCTGTACCTGGATTTGTTATTAGAGTAATGCTGACCTCATCATAGTATTTTAATATGATATTTAATGTCATACTAAGTAAAAAATATTAAATTATTAGCATAAATTTTACTGTTCACCTTTATATTATGTCAATTTTAAATTCGAGTATAAGAGGGTTTAACTCATGTGTAGCATCTTCAAAATCATACAAATTATATTTTGTAGGCTGTCATAGACATATATTTAATTCCTACCAGAATGGCGGAAGACCTCCATAAAACAAACTCAACTGTGCTTATTTCAGTTATTGATGTGTGCATTTTCCACCCACACTCTACATTTGACTTAATGATGAGTAAGGAAGGATGGAAAGGAACTGTAGTTGCCCTGTTTTTCCCTTGGGTTCTGTCATCATTTGCAGCATAAGCAGTTGGCTAATGCAAGGAAGTAACACAGCAAGAAAGGATGTGCTGGGGTTTCTTGGTCACACGTGCTTCATGCTTCTGAGAAGGCCATGGCCTTCTTCCTGTGTTTGAAATAAGTTCTGGTTCCAGTGGAAAGCATGGGCTCTTGGTGCTGTCCACGACCCCAGATACTCAATCATAAGATGTAACATACTTACCTTATTTTTACTTTAAAAAATTATGATAAAATATACATAACATTTCAACCATTTTTAAATATGCAGTTCAGTGACTTAGATACGTTGCTACTGTTATGCAATCATCACCACCACCACTCTTCAGAACTTTTTCCATTTTCCCAAACGGAAACTTCATACCCATTCAGCAATAACTCCAAGTCTGCCATCCCCCTAATCCCTGGCAACCACCATTCTATTTTCTGTCTTTATGAATTTGACTACCCTAGGTACATCATATAAGTGGGCTCATACAGCATTTGTTCTTTGTGACAGGCTTTTTTCACTTAACATAATGTCCTTAAGGCTCATCCATGTTGTAGCATGTGTCAGAGTCTCCCTCCTTTTTAAGACCAAACAGTATTCTATTGTACGTATATACTGTTTTTTATTTATCTGTTCATCTGTTGATAGACACTTGGGCTGGTTTCATCTTTTGGCTAGCTATTCTGAATAATGCTGCTACAAATAATGGGTATACAAATATCTGTTTGAGTTGCTGCTTTCAATTCTTTTGGGTATATACCCAGAAGTAGAAGTGTTGGATCATATGGCAATTCTATGTTTAACTTTTTGAGGATTTGCCATACTGTTCAACATTTTACATTCCTACCAATAGTACACAATTGTTCCAATTTCTCTGTATCCTCACAACCACTTGTTATTTTCTTTTTCTAAAAAATTAGTAGCCATATTTCCATGAAGTACAATGATACCTCATACTCACCTTGAGTAGCTCTGAACTTTCATGTCCCGTGGATGGCAGGGAACAGTGGGCACACACATAGCATGTATCTCCTTAGCTCACAGGCATCCTCTGTCCCTTTGGACTTCACTTTTAAAACACAAGTTCAAAGATAAGATTGTTAAAAATTTCAAAACTGTGATAACAGAACAGTAAACCAAGTGCAGGTGTCTTCTAAGCACAGAGCCCTGTGCAAATGCACAGTCACATCTGCAGGAAGCCAGCTGGCTTCTGCTTTGCGTAGGAGAAAGGATGGAGGTGGAGGCTGGGCCAGAATGGCAGATGGAAAAAGAAGATCTAAAGTGCCGAGGCCCCATCGCAGTCTCCTAAGGTCCTTTATTTTACCATTGCCACACCTCTGCCCATGTCCTTTATCGTGCCCACAGTGTTGTTACCCCTTCATGATCAGTCAGATCCTGCCAATCTCAGTTCAAAGCCTATTTCGCTAGGGAAATCTTTCCTGGCTTTCCTGACTCAAGACGTCCCTTCTCAGAACCTCCTCAGCATAAATTTCCCACATCGCCCATATGACAGTTAGCCTGGTCCTGACTCCTTTAAGTCAGTCAAGTCTCTCCAACTAGATATGAGACTCTTGGGGGCAAGGTCTGTGTCTCTTGCTTCTGTAACACATCACTAGGACTGCACATCAAGACTCGCCCCTGGCTATCTCACCCTCACCTTCCTCCTCACCCCACTGAGAATCCAGCCCAACAAATCAGACCTCTCCACGTCCTCTTCACGTGCCCACGTGCATGCTCTCGCATTCGTCATCCCTCAGCTGTGGATGCCTGACCTTCTCATCAAGGGCTGTCCAAATCCTGCCATTCTCCAAGGTCTCACAAGGTGCAGTAAACATGGCATGGATTCGCAATTTACAAATACCTCCTTCTAAATCCTGACTCTGCTGCTTTCTGGATAGAAGGGCTGGGCATGTCCAGAAAGTGATATTCCTCCCCCAAGACTTTGTTTCCTCATTTGTAAATCCAGGGGTTGATAATAACCACTGTGAAGGGTTGTTGAAAAATTTAATGGGGGATATTCATTTAAGGGGAGAGAAAACAGGACAGTATAATGAATTAGTGTATGCCAATACATTTAAAACTTAGATTAAATGGACATCTGCCTAGAAAAATATAACTTACCAAAAGTGACTAAAAAGAAACAGAAAGTCTGCATAGTCCTAGGCTAATTAAAATAAATTAGAAGTTTAAAATTTTTCCATAAAGAAAACAGTTAGGCATGGATTGTTTTGTAGGTGACTTCTACCAGGCTTTCAGGGAACTTCGCATTCCAAAATTTCAGAAATTAGAAAAATTATAATTCTCAAAGAATTTATAAGGCTACTATAATCTTAATACTAAAACCCCGAGAAAGGTACTACAAGAAAGAAAGGTTGTAATTCAAATACTTCTCATGATCATAGTTGTAAAAGTCACGAACATGGCCGGGCGCAGTGGCTCATGCCTGTAATCTCAGCACTTTGGGAGGCCGAGGCGGGTGGATCACAAGGTCAGGAGTTCAAGACCAGCCTGGCCAATATAGTGAAACCCTGTCTCTACTGAAAATACAAAAATTAGCCGGGCATGTGGTGTGTACCTGTAGTCCCAGCTACTCAGGAGGCTGAGGCGGAATCTCTGAGTAAACCTGGGAGGCGAAGGTTGTGGTGAGCTGAGTTTGTGCCACTGAACTCCAGCCTGGGCAACAGAGCAAGACTCCATCTCAAAAACAAATAAATAAATAAATTAAATAAATAAATAAAATAAAATCACAAGCATGATTAAATTACTGAATTACTAAATTACTGAATAAAAACCATGCATCATGACCAAGTTGGGTTTATCCTGGGATCAATTAATATTAGAAAAATCTATAAGTGATTGCTGCTATGTTAACAGGTTAATCTCAATAAATGCCTTTGGGAAATGTAATATTCATTAAAACATAATAGTTAACAAACTAGAGATAGAAGGAAATTTTTTTAACCTGGTAAAACACTTTTACCAAAAGCCTACAGCATATGTTGAAATGTAGACTAATTCCCTTTAAAATCAGGAAAACACAAGATGCTTTCTCTCACCACTTCCACTCAATATTGTGTTGGAGGTCCCAACCTCCCAACCAAAGCCAGTGCATAAAGATAAGAAAATCCAATGAAAGCTAATGAATGTGAAAAAACCAGACCAACACAAGATGTCATGATTCTAACATGTTTTGACTAGACCAACACAAGATGTCATGATTCTAACATGTTTTGACTAGACCAACACAAGATGTCATGATTCTGACATGTTTTGATTGCATTCATAGGAAGTCCAAAAGTATTTGCAAAAAAAAGTACTAGAATTAATGAGACTCAAACCAAGTGTTTACCAGCAACAGTTGGAAATCATAGTTGAAAAGATAATATTTACAATAGCAAACTACAAAATATACAAACTACAAAACTACAAAAGATAAGGGACAGGAGAAGATATCTGACAAAAAATGCTCAAGATGTTTGTGGGGAAATGTATTGAAAGGTGCTCAAGACCTACATGTGCAGAGATATATTAAATTCATAGATGAGAAGACTTAATATTGTGAAGATGACGGTTCTCCTTAAATAGTTCCACAGATTCAATAAAATTCCAATCAAAATCCCAATAGCATATTTAATAGAACTTGACAAGCTGACTATAAAATTCATAAGAAAAAGGATAAGGGAAAAGATAGCCAAGGCACACCTGAAGAACACGTCGGGGGTTTGCCATTTCAGATATCAAGACTTATAAGCCACAGTGATTAGAAGTAGACCTTGATTTAATTAAAAGCCCAGTGGAAGAGAGCGGGTGTCCAGAAACCCTTGCATATGGAAAGTGTATATTATGCCGCTGTCGTTGCAGACCAGCAGGGGAAAGGTGGACCATGCCGCAACAACTGGTTATCGACGTGGGAAAAAGATCAAATCCCCAACTCGGAATACCACAAAAATCAATTCCAGATGGATAGAAATTTGAATGCAAAATGCAAAGCTTTAAATATGTTAGAAGAAAATATAGACTATTTTTATGACCTCTGGTAGGGAAGGATTTCCTTACTAATGCACTGACAGCGCAAACCACAAAAGGAAAAGGGGAATAATTTGACTAAATCACATTCAAGGCATTCTGTTCTTCCAAAGACTACAAAACGAAAAGTGAAAAGACAAGTCTTAAATGGAAAGAAGATATTTACAACATGTAATCAATAAATGACTTACCCTAAATGGATATAGGACTCCTGAAAATCACTAGGATAGCAACAAATGAATGGTAGAAAATTAGGTAAAAGATATCAACAGGCATTTCACAGAAGAAGAAACCTGAAGGCCAAAAATCATTTGAAGATATGTTTCGTTTCATTAGTAATCAGGGAAATGAAAATTATGAACACAGAGAATTACCATTTTACACCCACCATTCTGGCAAAATTGTAGAAGCCTGACAAATTTGGATCTGCATATGGAGGAATGAAAACTCATAGCGGCTGCTGAGAGTGGAAACAGACAGCCACATTACGAAACAATTTGGCACCGTCTCGCAAAGTTGAACAAACACACCCACCACAAGCCAGCAATTTCCCTTCTAGAATGCACCCCAGAGAAGCTCCTGTGCAGGTGCATCAGGAAACTTGTAACAAGAATGTTCACAGGAGCCTCATTTGTAATAACAAACAAACAAACAAATGGAACCCCCCAGAGAAAGCAAAATCCAGGACCAACTCAACTCTCCATAGATAGGAGGGTGGACACATGAATTGTGGTATATTCCCGCAGTGGAAAACTGAACATCAGCGAAGTGAATGAATTGCAGATACACATGTCCACATGGACATGTGTGAAAAAGCCAAGCCACAGAGATCCATCCATGCATAGCTAGGACATTTGCATAAAAGTCATACGCACGCAAAACTAAACAGTGTCTCGCGTGGCAATATAGACATGTGTGGAGGAACTGCAAAGAAGAGATGGACAAGATGAGCAAACAGTGCAGGACAGTGGCCACCCCTGGGGGGCACTGGAGGAGACAGGGAGGGCCACCAGGACCTTCAGTGCCCTCAAAAATATTCCACTTCCCAAGATCTGATTCATGGCAGTTAATTTTATTGTTATGCTTCATAATTGATACATTTGTTAAATAGAATTTTTATAAAAACCAAATAATATATCAGAAAAAGAAGAGGTCTGGTGAAGTGCTATATTAAAGTTCAGCACAGGGTCTAGCAGACACAAATTATGCCAGCTAAGATTGCACACACTTTTTCTGGAGTCAGGCACTGCACCAAGTGGTTGACCTGCACAGTCTCTTTTAGTCTTCACGGCAGCTCTGTGATTGGTACCTGTTTTACAGGTGAGGAAACAGACGTCCACATAGGCGATCCATATGACTCTCTATAGGTCCCTCTCAGCCACCGTATCCCCACCTCATGCACAGCAGGGGCTTAATAGGTGTTGAGGCCACTCTGATCCCTCTGTTCCTACAGCAGCACCTCCTCCATGACAAGTGTCATGCTGGATCTTCCATTCCTCTTATGCTAGCAGAATTCATTGCAAGCTCCTCCAGTACACAGCGCGAAGCTGCTACCTGTGCCTGCTCTGTATTTCCTGTGCCAGTTCTGGCATTCAGCAGAAGCCCAATAGATGCTTCAATTTTGGTTGTGGTGTTATAGAAGTCATCTCATGCATGGAGGACCCGACAAAAGGCTCTGTCCTGTTGGCTCAAGGGGCCGGAAGAAGAGAGCTCAGGGGCCATGAGGATGGGGTAGGAGGGCCGGGCACTCACCCCGGGAGCTGTAGCCATGGGTGTCCATGAAGGACAGGCCCAGCACTCATCCTCCTGCAGGGTGCTTTGGTCTGTGAAGCTGCGGTCCACGGCGCTCTTCATGTGTGTCCTCTGGTGGTAGTTGCAGTGGCCTTGTTCATGTTCACTGGCTTCCTGGAGAGAGGGGTTGGGAGGAGACACAGGCACAGTGTGGGGCTGGACAGCACCCAGAGGTGGGTGGGGAGGCCCCACAGTCAAGGGGCCTTGAAGCGGGGAGCCGGCAGCTGTCCTGGAAGCATCTCTGGATGCTGAGAAGCTCTGCCTCCATCCTTCATTCATCAGACCCAGAGAGCTGCTGCCGTCTTGAAAAGGGTCTGACAGGGTCCCTGTTCTGAGGACCTTTGCTGAGTGCAAGGCATGGAGCAGCAGTGGCCTCGGGCTGGGATTCTGGTCCTAAGTCTCGCTGGCCCCACGGGCTCAGGCAAATGAGAAGGAAAGTCACTCTGGGCCCACTTTGATGTCACAGCAGACAGCTGCCCCCACTGCACCCCAAACTAGGAAGGTGGCTAGACCTAGAATCGATCAATTATTTATTTATTTATTATTTATTTTTAGCAGTGGAGATGGGCTGCGTGAAGCCATCCTCCCTCCTCCCTCACCACGTGAGTCTGGCAACAGCCCAACCGAGAAGGAGTTTCTTGTCGGCAGGGGCTGAGTTCCAACCTGGGCTTCTCAGTCCTGTGTCCATTCTCCCCAGAAACCACCAGGCCTGGGGCCATCACCCGACACAAAGGATATGGAACAGAAACCCCCCAGGGTCCATCTTCCTGCCACCCCTCATCAGCCCATCCAGCCCTGCTGGCCCCATCAGCCCATTCGGCTTCTGGAAGCAGCAGGGGCAGAAGGTGAAAGGCCCCGGTCCCTCCACTGGGGAGGCAGAGCTTCTGGAGTGGCCTCTGGGCAAGGGCCCTGCACGGCCCAGGCCTCCAGGCCCAGTTTCATGCATGAGGACAGCAGTTTGTGACCGTGGAGGAACTTGGAGAAAGTGGGAGGGAGAGAAGGAGGTGGGGAGGCAGGCGACAGCTCCATGATCAAGGGGCCAAGAAACAGGCACAGGGGAAATGACTTGGGACTCTTGTGAAGGCTGGAGAAGGGCCCGAGGGGCCCAGTCACAGGGAAGGCTCCAGGGGAGAGAGCTGGCCACCTGCTCGGCCCTGCAGCATGCAGGATGTGAGGTAGACTTGAGAACGGACTTCCAGGTTATGAGGAGCCAGAACACTGACCATCTGTGGGGACGGGGAGGCCACTGAAATGATCTTCCCAGACAGGCAAACTCCAGCCAGCCTGTCCTGGGGTAAGGGAAAGACAGGATGACCTCTGGATGCCCCTTCCTGCCAGGGCTGGGATGTCCTTCCTGTGCTAACAAAACGGCTGTGTCCTCACTGGGACCACTGCTGTCGGGCACTGAGGATGGCACAGCCTTCCCAGGCTGGATGGGAGACAGCTCAGCAGGCCCAGGCTTCCTACCCCTGGCCCCCGCCAGGCTCTGGGCGTCACCCTTGCTTCGGCCCAGCGTGCAGCCAAAGCCCCCTCTGGGAGCAGGCAAGGATCAGCCTCTGTGGCCGTGACCTTGACCACCTTGAGTGGGGAGGTGCTGGGGGAGACAGAGAAGGAGGAAGGGAGGAGAAGAGAGAAAGGGGTAATAAGAAGGAGAGAGAGAGATGGGGAAGGGGACAGAGAGAGAGGGAGGAACAGGCCAGCAAGCCACAAGGAAGACAGACATGGCCATGGACAGAGGACAGCCGGCCAGGCTGGCTGAACATGGAGCCCAGAGAGGACCCATCACTGAGCAGATGCTGGCCTAGAGGATGGTCTCCGGGGATGTGCCACAGGCTCCGTTCCCAGCCCAGGACTCCTGGCCTACCTGGAAGAAGAGCTACAGAAACAAACCAACCCGATCCCCAGAAGATGGAACCCGGGAGGGACACCTAACTCTGTTGGCATCTGGCTGAGCTCAATGTGAGATTAAGCAGATGGAATTTGATACAGATTCTTTGAAAAGTTCTGCATCTGGTTTTGAAAACTAACTGCACAAGCAGCAGGGAGGGAGAGCTGCCTGTCCACAGCCCCTGCAGGAGCCGAGCTGGGGGCTCAGCGCGAGTCGCTGGGTGTTGAGTTGCTGGAAAAGCTCGTGTTGGGAAACAGCAAGGTAAGGAGCCGTCCAGGGAGGAGGAGGTGAGAGACCCACTGTCCTCAGGGCTGGCCTGGCACCCTCTGGGCCTACGCTTCAAGGGAGGGAAAACCAGGACAGGTGCGGAAGGAATGTTCCGGAAGGCTTGCAGAGTAGAAGACAGAGACAGAAGACAGAGGAGCATCGGCAGGCTGTGGAGTCAGCAGGGGCCTGGGTTGCGTCCCAGTTCCAGCGCATTCTGCGACCTCCCACAACTCCCTTGGTCTCTCTGAGCCTCAGTTTCCTCATCAGTAAAGTGGGAGTGATAAGAGCTTCTGTTTCTCAGGGTAGTTGTGAGGACTCTGTGTCCAGAACTGAGCGCCAGTGCCACCTTTGCTGGGCAGCCGCCTCCTATACCCGCACATTGCCAACCTTGTTTCTCTGGGGGTAGGTAGATTTCTAAGGCACCCAAACTACCACATAGCACCACCACCACCACCACAAAACTCTGTCCCCTCCACTATGGCCCTCACACCCCCAGCCCACCCCTGCTGAGAGTCACCTCTCAGGCCCCTGCTGGGGGGAGTCAGGGACTTGCTATTTTGGGGCATCTCCTGTGCTTCAGACTTGATGAGGCCTTCACATTTGTAGCTGGGCCTGAGTTCAAGCCAGACCCTGCCACCGATCCACCAAATGGCATGGGCAAGGTACTTTCATCGCGGTTTCCTCATCTGTGAAAATGGAGTCAGAGCTGCTTTGCGGGTCAGGATCCAAGAAGGAAATGTTTTCTGATTTATCCCGAGTGCCATAACAGTGCCTGGCACACAGTAGGTGCCCAATAAATAATGTACTTATGGATGACGTACCTGAAGCTCCTGGCACATAGTAATCACTCATTAAACGACAGTTTAAAGTGTTTTCATTGGGAAGTTGTTCAAGGCTAAGCCAGGAGACAGTGAGAGCTTAGTGCCCTGGGTAGAGGCCGCCCTACTCTGCCTTACTGGTAGGTTCTCTCTCCTGCTTCAGCCTGGCCTTGGGCCAGGTTCAGAAAGGGCATCCTGGTGGGTGCTGTGTCATCCCCCTGACATCCTGCTTATCTGCTCCTGGCAGCCCTGGGATCCAGCGCCATCTGGCCCAGTGTGCCCAGCCTGGCAGTGGCTCTGCTGAGCAAGTGGGGAGGGGCAGAGCTGGCTCTGCCTCTGGCTCCCTGGGTGACCTTGGGCAGGTCCGCCTTTTCTCTGCAACTCAGTGTCCCCATCCCTAAATTGAAGTGCTTAGACCACAGTGTCCTGGGCTGCCTGAGAGGGAATGAGGGGTCAAAATGCCTGGGGGAAGGCTGCCCAGCTTTCTTCCCATCCATGTACTGCGCTCCCAGGGGAGGTTTGTCTTTTTATTTGTTTTTTTCTCTGTATTTTGAAGACAATTCTGTTAGACTAGAAGTCATAAACTACCTGGTGGCTCTGCTTTCTGGGCTCTGAGCCTCTACATTTCTAAATTCTGAGATTCTCAGAATCCGAAATCTTGGGTTTATGAAACTCCAAATTCCCCTGATTCTAAGTTCTGGATTCTAAGGCATGCTGGGGTTCATGCTGCCCTCTGCATAATGCGGTAGGAAATGCATCCCGGGCACACTCCAGCCTGGACTTTGCCTGGGAGTTTGCAACGCTCTCATTGCTCAAGGTCAGCCTCCTGGGTCAGGGCAGACAAGCCAGCAGATCTCCAGGTCCCCCTCACTCCCTTCCAACACAACAACCTCTCTGCTAAGCACACTTCCCTGGACAGCACCTGGCACCCTTTGTTAACATCTCAAGTTTGAGGGACTGAGCACATTGGCCTGAGGCCAAGGACAGGCCCCGAGAAGGTTTTACGATGTCTCTACCTGTCTCTCTTGCCACAGAGCCCAGAGCCAGCACCCAGCCACCATCATCCTGTGGCCCAGCCACAATGACTCCTCTTCCCCAGGCCTGCTCCAGGCTCTGCCAGGGTCCTTCTGTGTCCACCTTCACGGAGGCATCGCTGGGCCCTTCTGCCCAGCCTGAGAGGAGGAGCCCTCAGTGAGGAGGGGCCCTGGGGAGGGAACTGGCAGGAAGCCCTCCTTGACCCTAGGCCTGCCAGGCCACCATCTTCTGCTCCCACAGCCCTGGGTCTTCAGGATCCACCTCCTTAGAGCCCAGTGTGTCTCCGTCCTAATCCTGAAGGACCGGAGGGACTCAGAGGGAGAAACTCTCGGGGGCTTATCTTTCTTGGTGAATCCCATGTGCTCCCACTGGTATCCTGGAGGCACAGACCACGGGTCTCGGGACTGCTCCCTGGATGCTCCTCCTCCCTCCCTGGGACTGGAACCTTAGTGGGGACTCGGGTTGGGCTCTCTTGAGAGTCCTGCCTCGCTCCTCTCCCCCTGTCTGGTTAATGAGCTGGAAGCTTCCATAATGAGGCTGCTTTATCATTTAACCTGCTGCATCCGTGGTAGAGAGGGAGGGGTGGAATGGGGGAGGTGGCTGGGGGAGGTAGGAGTGTCCACTAGCCCCAGGGTCTACCCACAGAATAGCCCCCAGTGTGGAGGGCTCAGTAAGAGAAAGGAGGGGGCTCTCCCGCATGCCCTGTAGCCCTCACTGGGAAAGTCCCCCATGCTTATGAAAGGTAAGGGGCTGGGGAGCTGGTTCATCCCACTTCACACTGGCCCTCCCGGTGATGCCAAGCTCACCCCACTCAGTCTAGCCCTGGTATTTCCCAAAATGCTCCTACAAAAGTCCCTCTGGTCACCCCATGCCCCTGCCTTGCTCCTGCTGCAGTGGCCCCCGTTTCTCTTCTCTGGGCCACTGGGCATTTGCACATGCTGTTTCCTCCTCCTCTACCTCCACCTCCCCTCCCTGCCTCCCGTGGCTCCCCTGAGCTTCTCCAGTCCCAGCTCTACTCTCTGCACTATAAGCAACAGTTCAGTCCTCTCTCCTCCCCATGGGACTGGAAGCCTATTGAAGGTTGGCTCTGTGTCTAGCTCAGCCGCCACCGTTTCCTCAGAGTCCAGGCTGGTGCCTGACACCTTACCCAGCATTTATTGAGCACTTTGTACCAGCACTGTGCTCAGTTCTTTACAGACATATATCAATTAGCCTTCAAGGTCATCTTCAAGGACATACTGGAGACAGGGTGGAGTTGGGGCTGGAAACACAGAGTTGAAGCCCAAGCCAGCTGGATTTGGATCCAATTCTGCATTTACCGGCTGGGTGATCTTTATGAGGTTACATAAGCTGTCCGTGCCTCAGTTTCCTCATGCGAAATGGAGGTAATGACAGTACCTCCATCACAGAGTTGTTTGAAGATTAAAAGAGTAAATATATGTCTATATATACACACACATTGAATACAGTGCATACACTAATGGCTTTGTGGTGTCAACTATTGGCATTCCTCCCATTTTGCAGATGAGGAAAGCGTCCTTCTGCCTCCATCCTCTCCTATCCCCTGTGCCATCAGAACCAAATAGATTCAGGGAGCTCAATAAATGCTTGCACGCTTGTTCACTCAGGGTTTCATGCCAACTGAGGGGTGTGTAAGTTCACCATTTATAAGTCAATTGTATTTTTATGTCCTAGCAACAAAAAAAAATTGGCAAGTGAAATAAAAATACTATTTATTATCATAACAAAAACCAAAAATATGTACAAAGAGATTCGACTAAAAAAATATACAAGACCTCCCTATGAAGGGTGCAATAAAAACGGTCAACATACACCCACGGACACTTCACAATAGATTTATCATGGCTCATAAACATGTGACAAAATGGACAATATTATTAGTCATCAATGCAAAATAAAACCATAATAAGATGCAATACTCTCATCAAAATGGCTAAAGTTAATGTGACCTACCTTACCAAGTGCTGAGAAGGATGTGGAGATGCTGGAACTCCCTCCCCTGCTGGTGGGAATATAGGCAGGTCCAGCCACTTTGGAAAACAACTTGGCACCCTCTTATAAAGTAAAACACATACCTGATCTGTGACTTGGTGGGTCCAGCTATTTTCCCTAGAGAAACGAAACAGACGCCCACAGAAATTCTATCACAAGAATGGCAGTGTTATTTGTATTAGCCCCAAATGACTCAACATTCCCGTGTCTTTCCAGTTTTTCCAGACACAACTCCTCATTAAATCGCCTGTCCAAGAATCTGCACCTGCACCTCCCTCAGCTGCCACCCGAATCTCTGACCTCAACCAATCCCTATGCCGGGGAATGCAAGACTGATTGGCCACAGGCCTGGGGCTCTGTACTCCCCTGAGCCTGGGTGGGGAGTGATTCCTCAGGGACAAGGAGAAGGGAGAGGGCTGAGTAGTGGTCCCCAAGGGAAGTGGCACTGGGGGTGGGGCAGAACCATCACGCATTGCCGATGGTGGGGTCAGAATCAGGGGGCCTGAGATATATGCTATTGGGTCCCACCCTATAGCCCTGCCCATGTCCTTCGGCTGTGGAAAGCGTGGGCTGCCAGCTGGGCCCTTTTCTGGGGAATCATCCTCAGTTGAGGAAGCTGACTGCTGACTCACCTGAAAATGCCTGCGAGGTCTCACCTTTCCCTGGGACGACCTGCAGTCAGTCACTGGCTGACACACGGGTGCAAAAGGTCTGGCTCATTCGAGGAGGCAGGACAGTCATGTGGTGCCACAGAGGACACTCCAGAGCTCCCCATGGGCCGAGGTCAGGGCTAGACTAGACCAAGTCCATGCCCTGGCCTGGCTTCTTGCCCACCATCCGCTGCTTCTCTCACTCCCCTTCTGAGCGTGCACCCTCTGCAATCTCACATGTCCCCGTAAGTCCCCGTCTCAGGCTCTGCTTCTAGGGAGTCCAACCTCTGCAGAAGGCCAAGCTGGCTCTCACCCACACGCCTGCCCCATGCAAGCTTCCCCTTGGATCTTCTTCCCTGCATGGGGAAATTGGTCCTACCCCACCAGGCTCCAAGGTGTGCAGCCAGCATCATCTTGGAATCCCTCTCAAACCCCGACTCCTACCAGGAACTCAGTTCTCCCTACATCTGCTCCGGGTCCGCAGGAAACCCAACATCCAGATCCCTTTCATCTCCAGGTTGATTAACAGAAGATTATAAGCAAGCTTCAGAAGGAAGAAAAACCAGTGTCTCCCCAGGGCAGACACCGTCTGTTGACAAATACCACCAATATATATTTTTCTCATTTTTATAGATATACAGAACTAAGCTGATTAATATTCTTTCCCTCTTAGGTCTAGGACTACCATGGGAATCTTTCTGCCCCATAGTGAACTGTGTACCAGGTTTCAATAAAGGTTTTATCTTTGCAATTACAGTTCATTAATAGATTTACAGGGGAAGGAAGATGACGAGGTCTGTCTAAGAGGATTGTTTTGCATTTCTTCTCTTTTAATTACAGTTATCTCCTGGACCAAAGCTCTTTGAAAAACAGAGAGAAAAAAGACACCCTTTCCCCATCTGTTCCAGATATGGGTACAATTAATAAGGGAGAAGGCAGGAGCTGCTCCTGGGCCTCCTGCAGACTGAGACTTCACCACCTCCTCTTCAGAGCTGCCCTGTGGGTGGGAGTCTTGGCCACTGGAGCTCAGCTGGCATTAGGTATCTTGTCATGGGGGAAGGTCCGCCCTGGGGATTTGGATAAGGACAGGCTTGGTTCTCTATAGCGCTACTGTTTCTAGGGCACCTACTATGTGCTAGAGGCTTTACAGGGGTTTTCTAATCTTAAACTTGTCTAAGTTAAACTTCACAGTGAACCATTTTACAGAGCTGTTTTACAGACAGAGTAGCTAAGGTAGACAGGTGGGTGCAGGGCATTGGGCTAGGCATAGGGAGCAGGGAGGGGGCTGAATATTTTACAGATGCCAAATGGAGACTCAGAGATGTCCAGGACTTGCTTAAGGCACTCCAGATTGTGCTGGAATTGCAAGCCAGTCCTGTGACTCTAACTTACCTGCTATTGCCACTTTTTCTTTGCTGTTATTTGGTGAACCTTTCTGGGCCTTAGTTTCCCCATCTGTGAAATGAGCCCCAGAGACTGGAAACGATGAGTGTAAAGGTCTTAGGCTTTGGGGTGGCATGTTTTGAATGGGATGGGTGCTGGAATGGCAGGTGTGGGGCTGGTATGGGGCAATCTGGCACCAGGGCATCTGAATCTACAGAAATGAGGGGCTCCAGTCTCTCACACTAGCAATCCGCTCAGACCTGGTCAGAGAGAGCTGCTTTCATCCCTGCCATTTGAGGGGCGCCAGAAGCTTTGGATCCCTTTAACCTCCTCCTCCCAAGAGCTTCAGAGGCAAGCAGTGACCTTGCTCACAGGGCAAATCCTGTGAAAGAAGACTGTCTTTTCAGAGATCATACCCCTTCTCCAGCCCAGCCACCTCCAGGCTGGAGTGCAGTGGCACGATCTCGGCTCACTGCAACTTCCGTCTCCTGGGTTCAAGCAATTCTCGTGCCTCAGCCTCCCGAGTAGCTGGGATTACAGACGCGTGCCACAACACCTGGCTAATTTTTTGTATTTTAGTAGAGACGGGGTTTCACCGTGTTGCCCAGGCTGGTCTTGAACTCCTGAGCTCAGGCGATCTGCCCGCCTCGGCCTCCCAAAGTGCTGGGATTACAGGCGTGAAACACTGCGCCTGGCCAGCCTCCTGGATCTCTTACTGCAAGGGATCTGTGTGAGTGTCGCTAAGTGGGCTCCTTTTTGGTCTCCTAGCTTTAACTATCCAGAGGCTTTGCCTGGTCAGGGGGTGGAAGCCAAGACCTGACTATTATGAGGGGTGGTGATGGGGCACTAGTAATGGTGATCAAGAGAGTCCTAGCCAGTTTTTTGTTTTTTTTTTTTGAGGTGGACTTTTGCTCTGTCGCCCAGGCTGGAGTGCAGTCGCGTGATCCTGGCTCACTACAACCTCCGCCTTCTGGGTTCAAGCGATTCTCCTGCCTCAGCCTCCTGAGTAGCTGGGATCACAGGCACGTGCCACCACGCCCGGCTAATTTTTGCATTTTTAGTAGGAACAGTGTTTCACCATGTTGCTCAGGCTGATCTTGAACTCTTGACCTTAAGTGATCCACCTGCCTCGGCCTCCCAAAGTGCTGGGATTATAGGCGTGAGCCACTGCGCCCGGCCGCCAGTTCTTAATTTATTGCGGTTGTCAAACTTTTTCTGTAAAGTACAAAGTGATAAATATTTTAGGACAAGTGGGCCAAGAGACACATCAAGGATATAATTAGGTATGGTATAAGAGTTCCCCCTTATCCATGGGGGCTACATTCCAAGACCCCCAGTGAATGCCTCAAACAGTGGATAGTACAGAGCCCTATATACACTACGTTTTTTCCTATACATACCTACTTATATTCAAGTTTAATTTTAAACTTAGATACGATAAGAGATTAACAACAATAAGATAGGACAATTATAATAATACACGGTAGTAAAAGTTATGTGAATGTGGTCTCCCTCCCTCTCAAATTGTCTTCTTGTACTGCACCGTAGGCATCTGGATCCTTGGAAACTGAAACTGCAGATAAGGGAGGACTACTGTATGCATGTAACCAGAGAGAAAACAAATTTCCACAACTGTAAGTGACACAATTTTTTTTTTATTATTCTTTAGGTTTTAGGGTACATGTGCACAATGTGCAGGTCTGTTACATATGTATACATGTGCCATGTTGGTTTGCTGCACCCATTAACTCGTCATTTAGCATTAGGTATATCTCCTAATGCTATCCCTCCCGCCTCCCCCCAACCCACAACAGTCCCCAGAGTGTGATGTTCCCCTTCCTGTGTCTAAGCGTTCTCATTGTTCACTTCCCACGTATGAGTGAGAACATGCGGTTTTGGCTTTTTGTCCTTGCGATAGTTTACTGAGAATGATGTTTTCCAGTTTCATCCATGTCCCTACAAAGGACATGAATTCATCATTTTTTATGGCTGCATAGTATTCCATGGTGTATATGTGCCACATTTTCTTAATCCAGTCTATCGTTGTTGGACATTTGGGTTGGTTCCAAGTCTTTGCTATTGTGAATAGTGCCACAATAAACATACGTGTGCATGTGTCTTTATAGCAGCATGATTTATAGTCCTTTGGGTATATACCCAGTAATGGGATGGCTGGGTCAAATGGTATTTCTAGTTCTAGATCCTTGAGGAATCGCCACACTGACTTCCACAATGGTTGAACTAGTTTACAGTCCCACCAACAGTGTAAAAGTGTTCCCATTCCTCCACATCCTCTCCAGCACCTGTTGTTTCCTGACTTTTTAATGATGGCCATTCTAACTGGTGTGAGATGGTATCTCATTGTGGTTTTGATTTGCATTTCTCTGATGGCCAGTGATGAAGAGCATTTCTTCATGTGTTTTTTGGCTGCATAAATGTCTTCTTTTGAGAAGTGTCTGTTCATGTCCTTCACCCACTTTTTGATGGGGTTGTTTGTTTTTTTCTTGTAAATTTGTTTGAGTTCATTGTAGATTCTGGATATTAGCCCTTTGTCAGATGAGTAGGTTGCAAAAATTTTCTCCCATTGTGTAGGTTGCCTGTTCACTCTGATGGTAGTTTCTTTTGCTGTGCAGAAGCTCTTTAGTTTAATGAGATCCCATTTGTCAATTTTGGCTTTTGTTGTTATTGCTTTTGGTGTTTTAGACATGAAGTCCTTGCCCACGCCTATGTCCTGAATGGTATTGCCTAGGTTTTCTTGTAGGATTTTAATGGTTTTAGGTCTAACATGTAAGTCTTTAATCCATCTCGAATTAATTTTTGTATAAGGTGTAAGGAAGGGATCCAGTTTCAGCTTTCTACATATGGCTAGCCAGTTTTCCCAGCACCATTTATTAAATAGGGAATCCTTTCCCCATTGCTTGTTTTTGTCAGGTTTGTCAAAGATCAGATAGTTGTAGCTATGCGGCATCATTTCTGAGGGCTCTGTTCTGTTCCATTGATCTATGTCTCTGTTGTGGTACCAGTACCATGCTGTTTTGGTTACTGTAGCCTTGTAGTATAGTTTGAAGTCAGGTAGCGTGATGCCTCCAGCTTTGTTCTTTTGGCTTAGGATTGACTTGGCAATGCGGGCTCTTTTTTGGTTCCATATGAACTTTAAAGTAGTTTTTTCCAATTCTGTGAAGAAAGTCATTGGTAGCTTGATGGGGATGGCATAAGTGATACAACTAAAGATGTATTAATGAACAGTGAAGTTTAAATGTCATATAATGATAACATGTCATGACAGATTATTTTTCTCTTGATTTTTTTTAATCATTTAAAAATGTAAAAAATCAGTCTTAGCTTTTGGGCCATGAAAAACAAACAAGAGGCCAGGTCTGAATGGTGGCCGTAGTTTGCAGAGCCCTGGTTTCTTGTTGCCTCTCAGCTTCCAAGTTCCCCGTGAGTGCCTGCTCCTTGATGGACTGGACTCAGCCCTTCTTTGCAGCAAGCACGATATCAAGCTTTGTCAGTAGAGGGCGCCGGAGGGACACTGTGGAGGAAGGGGCCTTTTCATGGTCCACAGATCTCTGTCATGCATTGTCTTGTTCCTGTTGCATCTTCTCTTAGGGTGTGAACGCGGGGGGACATCCACTGGGGCTTTTCCTCAGCTCTGCACCCAGAATGCATGGTCCCTCGGCCACCTCATAGCCCATCCTGAGCCCTGCCCATGACTCATGTAGAGCTCTGGCACTGGCTAATTAATCATGATGTTCCATTCTCCAAAAACCTCTTGAATGAGGGAAGGTCAGGTCCCCTTGAGGAAGGACCCCACTACATTACCAACAATTTATGCAGTGAATCTTTCTCCCATCGTTCCCCAAGGTGACCTCCAGCCTTTTACCAGGGTAACTGTGCACTGGGGAAAGGGAAATGATCAGACATTTCAGGGACTACTGGACACTGGCTCTGAGCTGACGTTGATTCCAGGGGATGCAAAACATCATTGTAGTCCTCCAGTTAGAGTAGGGGCTTATGGTGGTTGGGTAGTCAATGGAGTTTTAGCTCAGGTCAGACTTAAGTGGGTCCAGTGGGTCCATTGGGTCCCCAGACTCATCCTGCGGTCATCTCCCCAGTGCCAGGCTGCATAATTGGCATAGACATACTTAGCAGCTGGCAGAACCCCCACATTGGCTCCCTGACTGGTAGGGTGAGCGCTATTATGGTGGGAAAGGCCAAATGGAAGCCATTAGAACTGCCTCTACCTAGAAAAATAGTAAATCAAAAACAATATCGCAGCCCTGGAGAGAATGCGGAGATGAGTGCCACCATCAAAGACTTGAAAGATGCAGGGATGTTAATTCCCATCACATCCCCATTCAACTCTCCCGTCTGGCCTGTGAAGAAGACAGATGGATCTTGGAGAATAACAGTGGATTATTATAAGCTTAACCAAGTGGTGACTCCAGTTGCACCTGCTGTACTAGATGTGGATTCATTGCTTGAGCAAATTAACACAACTCCTGGTCCCTGTTATGCAACCATTGACTTGGTAAATGCCTTTTTCTCCATTCCTGTCCATAAGGCCTGCCAGAAGCAATTTGCCTTCAGCTGGTAAGGCCAGCAATATACCTTTACTGTCCTACCTCAGGGGTTTATCAACTCTTCAGCTTTGTGTCATAATCTTATTTGGAGAGACCTTGATCACTTTTCACTTCTGGAAGATATCACACTGGTACATTACATCGATGACATTATGCTGATTGGATCCAGTGAGCAAGAAGTAGCAAACACACTGGACTTACTGGTGAGGCATTTACGTGCCAGAAGATGGGAAATAAATTCAACTAAAATTCAGGGACCTTCTACCTCAATACAATTTCTAGAGGTCCAGTGGTATGGGGCCTGTTGAAACATTCCTCCAACATGAAGGATAAGTTGCTGCATTTGGCCCCGCCTAAAACCAAGAAAGAGGCACAATGCCTAGTGGGCCCATTTGGATTATCGCAGCAACACGTTCCTCATTTGGGTGTGTTACTCCAGCCCATTTATCTAGTGACCCAAAAGGCTGCCAGTTTTCAGTGGGGTCCAGAACAGGAGAAGGCTCTGCAACAGGTCCAGGCTGCTGGGCAAGCTGCTCTGCCATCTGGGTCGTATGACCCAGCAGATCCAATGGTGCTTGAGGTGTCAGTGGCAGATAGGGTTGCTGTTTGGTGCCTTTGGCAGGCCCCCGTAGGTGAATCACACAGAGGCTTCTAGGATTGTGGAGCAAGGCCCTGCCATCTTCTGCAGATAACTACTCTTCTTTTGAGAGACAGCTCTTGGCCTGTTATTGGGCTCTGGTAGAAACTGAACGTTTGACTATGGGCCATCAAGTCACCATGTGACCTGAACTACCCATCATGAACTGGGTGCTTTCTGACCCACCAAGCAGTAGCGTGGGTCATACAGAGCTGCGTTCCTTCGTCAAATGGAAGTGGTATGTACGTGATTGGGCTCGAGCAGATCCTGAAGGCACAAGTGAGTTACATGAGGAAGTGGCTCAAATGCCCATGATCTTGACTTCTGCCACTCTGCCTTCTCTTCCCCAGCCTGCAGTGATGGCCTCATGGGGAGTTCCCTATGATCAGTTGACAGAGGAAGAGAAGACTAGGGCCTGCATCACAGATGGTTCTGCACGATACGCAGGCACCACCCGACAGTGGACAGCTGCAGCACTACAGCCCCTTTCTAGGACATCCCCGAAGTACAGTGGTGAAGGGAAATCCTCCCAGTTGGCAGAACTTTGGCAAGTGAACCTGGTTGTGAACAGTGCAAGGAAGGGTAAATGGCCAGATGTGCGATTATATACTGATTTATGGGCTGCAGCCAATGGTTTGGCTGGATGGTCAGGGACTTGGAAGAAGCATGATTGGAAAACTGGTGACAAAGAGATTTGGGGAAGAGGTATGTGGATGGACCTCTCTGAGGGGTCAAAAACTGTGAAGATATTTGTATCCCATGTGAGTGCTCACCAATGGGTAACCTCAGCAGAGGAGGATTTTAATAATCAAGTGGATAGGATGACTTGTTCTGTGGACACCACTCAACCTCTTTCCCCAGCCACCCCTGCCATCACCCAATGGGCCCATGAACAAAGTGGCCAAGGTGGCAGGGATGGAGGTTACTAATGGGCTCAGCAACATGGACTGTCACTCACCAAGGCTGACCTGGCTGTGGCCACTGCTGAGTGCCCAATTTGCCAGCAGCAGAGACCAACGCTGAGCCCTTGATATGGCGCCATTCTTAGGGGTGATCAGCCAGCTACCTGGTGACAGGTTGATTATATTGGACCTCTTCCATCATGGAAAGGGCAGAGGTTTGTCCTCATTGGAATAGACACTTACTATGGCTATGGATTTGCCTCTCCTGCACACAGTGCTTCTGCCGAGACTATCATCCATGGACTCATGGAATACCTTATCAACCGTCATGGTATTCCACACATAGTAGTAGAAGAAGGTAGCCATCAATACCAGCTATGACCACGTGACCAGCTGCAGAACTGAGGACCGTAACTGTCGTGAGTATTTCCTCCTTCTTTAGTTAAAAACATGTTTGTGCGTGTATACACTTGTACTAAGAAAATACATTCATTTTATTTCCTTTTGCTTTATCACGTGACATAAGGCTTATTGACTTCATATCAGCATTTAAGTATTGTTAACTTTATGTATAGTGTTTGGGTTGGGGATTGGTGGGTTTCCGGTTGTCCAAAAGATAGTTGTATTATTTTAGGCGTAATTATGACCTTATTATTGTCTTTATTTGAAGATTATATATGATCTCAGGAGATGTGTATGGGTTCAAGTTGACAAGGGATGGATTTATCATGGTTAATACTGAGTGTTAACTTGATTGGATTGAAGTATGCAAAATATTGATCCTGGGTGTGTCTGTGAGGGTGTTGCCAAAGGAGATTCACATTTGGGTCAGTGGGATGGGAAAGGCAACCCATGCTTAATCTGGTGGGCACCATCTAATCAGCTGCCAGCGAATGTAAAACAGGCCGAAAAACCTGAAAAGGCAAGACTGGCCTAACCTCCCAGCCTACATCTTTCTCCTGTGCTGGATGCTTCCTGCCCTTGAACATCGGACTCCAAGTTCTTCAGTTTTGAGACTTGGACTGGCTCTCCTTGCTCCTCAAGCTTGCAGACAGCCTATTGTGGGACCTTGTGATCATGTTAATACTTAATAAGCTCCCATATATATATACATATGTGTGTCTATATATATATTATGTATATATATATTAGTTCTGTCCCTCTAGAGAACCCTGACTAATACACCCTGGGACCCTGCAGGCTCTGGGGTCTGAGATGTCCCTCAGCCGTGCTGGGAGCTGCCTGTGTCACCGCATCTGTGCGGTTACTATAGTAGCCACCTCAGCTCAGGGCAGGGAAGTGGAAAACAGGCCAGAGTGTGATGAAGCTGCACGTTCTCATCTGTCCCCTGAGCCCCTGGCCCCACAACGCGTCTCCCAATGCTGAGGCCGTGGGCTGCTTTCTGGGCCTTGGGCCAAAGGCCTGTCCCGCCTTGGCCCAGGGTGGGTGAGGGGCTTCCCTCCTTTCAAGTCTGGCCAGAGACAGCCAGGGAGGCAGCTTGGAGAGAGGTCTGGCTGGCCAGGCCCCAGGGCTGCAGGATTGGTGGGTGCCCTTGGACTGACCCTGAGAGACAACCCCCTCTCATCCCACACCCAGACCTCTGCACCCAGGGCTGTGGAGGGGTTCACCTGCCAGTCACCCCCGTTCCTCTCCTCCAGGCTCAGAAGCGCAGCCCAGGACTTGCCTCCAGTCTCCTGGCAGGCCTGCTGGGCTGGGTGGGTGAGTGGGGCTGAGCATGTTACAGGGGGCTGCTGGGCGGTGGAGGAGGGTGTGCCTATAGTCTAGGGGTGGGCACTTGGGACCCCCGGCTGCCTTTTCTTGTCTGGCCAAGTGAGTCCCTGGTGGCTGTGATTCGGCTGTCTCTGGGCCCAGCTGTGGCCTGGAAGGTCTGTTTGTGGCTCAGGTCTCAGGCGTTCCTTCCTCAATCCTCCTACAGTGAGTCATGCTGTTGCTGGCTCAGTCCCACCTGTTTCCTGAGGGTGTCACTCGATACCTGGATCTGGCAGTGAGCCTAGCTCTCTGAGAAGGTTCCTGGGCTCCCACCAGCCTGCCAAGATCCCACCTTGGGCTCATGGTAGCTTCCTTTCCAGTGGCAGGTCAGGATGAATGAGGCTTTTCATTCCTTCAAACTCTGGTTCCAGTCCTGGCTCTGAAACTCTCACATGGCTCCACTTCCTTACTGGTCAAGTGGGGATTATAACTTCCTGGTCACAGTGCTGGTGCAAAGACCCACTGGGGGGTACTGCTTGTGGGGATTTGGAATGTGGCAGAGTTGGGGGAACCCTTCTCTTCAGGGCGGGGTGGGCGGAAAGTCCTGCCTCTACTTCATGCTGTGTGACCTTGGGTTCATGGTCAACCTCTCTGAGCCTCTGTTTCCTCATCTGTAAATGGAGATGTTGTGATGATGAAATAAGAGCAAAGACAAGTCTTTGCTCAAACTTTGTTTCCTCAGTGAGGCTTCCCTGACCATCGTATTTAATTCTGAGCCCACCACACATCCCACTGTCCTGCCTCCAGCACTGTGTTTAATTTATTATACATTATGTTTATAGTTTATTATCTGTCTGTCCCACTGGAATGTCAGGTCCGTGAGGGCAGCGATGCAAGTGGCTAATAGATGAGATAATTTCCTCCTCCCTTCCCTCCTTCTCTCTTTCTTCCTTACAAATGCACAGTATACCAAGACCGATGCGAGACCCCTAGCATTTCAGCAGTGAAGAAGGCCGACAAGGTCCCTGCCCTCAAACAGCCCTCATCCAGCAGTCAGGACACACATTAAATAGGCAGAGGGGAGGAGCAGCAGGCCTTTGGGTCCAGTAGTGCCAGGGCCTGCCAGGCGCCTGAGCCTCAGATTGAAAAATCTGGACGTATCTGAGCCAAGAGGCTGGGTCTGCACAGCCTGTGGAAGCCTCTCCCCGACCTTCTCCCAGAGTGATGGTCAGAGCCCTCCCTGCCAGCTCACAGGGGCTCAGGCCTGGCCAGCTCAGGGGCTATTTCAGGGGAGGCCGCTGAGGAGTGAAGATGGGGGTGGCTTGTGCCCTCCCCATGGCCAAGTCTACGGGGCTCTGGGCTCTGGTTTCCTCTCTGCGGCAGACGGCCCTAGGACCCCAACCTTCCTGCTCTGGAGCTGCTGAAGTTAGGGTGGGCAGAGAGGGGGCTGCCCTGGGATATCCTGAGGGACCCAGTGAGGATCTGGCCCTTTCCAGAATTCCAACCACTCCCTGGTTATTCTCCCATTTCTTTCCTTCCCCGGGAATCAAATTCCTTTCCAGAGAAACCTGAACTGACCCTGGCAGGACAGTTGCTGCTCGGAGCCCACTGAGAATACAGCCAATTAAATGGGGAAATATGGGAAACCTCCACGGCGGGGCAGGGCGAGTCCATCAGAAAATAAACAGACACAAAAGACAGGGGGCTCCCGGCTTCTGGTTCTTCTGTTGCTTTTTCTCTGAGCAAGACGAACCGGAACTCCCAATGGCTCCACGCTGCACTTGTCATCGCCCTTGTAATTAATACCCCCGGGTAAAAATCTGTTCAGCCGGGAGTACATCTGCTGAGGTGCTGGCCCCACGGGCTTTGTCACCTGCGACCATTTAGCCCACTCAGCTGTGGAAGCGGGTGCAGGGGACCCTAGGGACGGATTAATGTCTGTTACTATAACAGACAACACTGTGGAGGAACCCCCAGCAGGCTGCAGCAGGGATGCATAAATGGCCAGCCCTGGGCCTGGGGGGATGGCAGGTCAGGAGAGGAGAGAAGCCAGGAGGTTTCCTGTTCCTGTTTCTCCAGGCTGGGAGGCAGTGGTGTCCCCTGGAAATTATATGTAGAGGAATCCTAAAAGCAGTTTACAGATGATGTCAAGTACCAAGGCCTTCCTGGGAAGGATCTAACTCTGCTGGCAGGTTAACCAGGCTCAGGGGGAAAGTGGAAAAGGAGTGGGGGCTTCTGGAACCATTGGTCCCCCTAAGACCCTGGATCCTTGAAGGGAGAGACTAGGGTGAGCCAGGTGATGACAGGGGACGGGGGAGCATAGAATCAGCAACCAGGACCCCATATTCTAATGCTAAGAGGAGCTTGGTGATGATCAGCCCGACGCCCTCCTTTTGCAGATGCTGAAATGTGAGAGGGGAGGGTCTTGGGTGGAGGATTTGCAGATCTCACGGTCCCTTCCGTGGCATCTGTGACGCACAGAATCTTGGAATTAGAGTTTCTTTCATAGATTCAAAGATACCTTAATGGAGTGTTTGAATCACAGAATCGGAGAGTCTTATCCCTTTCACAAAATCCCAGAATGACAGGATCACAGATGCATTCATAGAATCACAGACCCAAAGAATCTTGGGATTAAGAAATCGCTAGGAAAGACTTGCAACCACAACCACATTCACAGCAGGCTTGGCCCTGAGAAATACAGAATGATCCAGGACACCTGGAGTTGAAATAGACGTGGTGGAATCAGCATCTCAGCACAGGACGTGACCTTGGTCCAACTCCCCTGGAAATGCAGGAAGCCCTCTCTTCACCGTCCTGAGTAATGATTTGAACTCTGGTACAGACGGTGAGGTCACCACCTGACAGGGCCACCTATCCCATTCTTGGGCAGATCAGGCTGCTAGGGCTGAGCCTGAATTTGCTCCCAGGTGACCCACCCACAGCTCTGTCCTGGCTCCTCCAGGAGCTGAACATGTAAAGTGATCAGGACACACATACAGAGGCTTAACCCAGCCAAGGACAGCTTGATCCTTGGCCAAAGGGGTCTGTCTTCCTCTAGGGAAGGGTCAGGCACCAGGACGCAGGAACGGATGGAGCTGCTCGGCTCACCTCAACCCACTTCAGTTCACCCATGTGAGCAAGAGGTATCCAGTCTGATTGTGGAGGAGGGGCCAGTCAGGGACAGGGGCAGACAGGCAGGGACGCCCACTAGGAAGGAGGCTCAGAGGGGCCCTAGGAGAAAGAATGATGCCCCTTGGGTCCCCAGAGATGGGGAAAATCCAATTATGGCCTCAACTGCAAGGAACAGGGCACATACACATGCACAGACACACACATAGACACACACAGACACATACACACAGACACACACACATACACATGCACAGACACACACACATAGACACACACAGACACACACACATACACATACACAGACACACACAGATATGCACAGACACACACATACACATACACATGCACAGACACACACACATAGACACAGACAGACACATACAGACATACATACACACACAGATGCACAGACACACACACAGACACACAGACAAAGGCACCCCATATCCCTCCAAGATAATACACAGCTATGAGTCTCAGCATCTGGTGCCCTCCTGCGTCCAGCTCTTCTACCCCTCTGGTCTTATTTCTTGCTGTTTTCTCAAATGCTGCATAGGACTGCCCTTCACTCCTGTTTGGGTTGGACAGGGTCATCTTAACTAGTGGCAGTTAGAGGACAAGTGAGTTGGGAAAAACCGAGGAAAAGTATCGCAAATCCAATACATCTGAACTGTGTGTCACCTCCCCTCCCTCTCTGGAGGCCCAGAGCGTCCTGTTGTCCTGGTAGAGGGGTCCAGGCTGGCTCCTGCCCCTGTCCAGGTTCCTCTCAATCCTGCCTCAAGGCTCACCCTCTCACCTCTCAGGTTGGTGTCCCCTCCTTTCCTCTGAATTCTTGCCATTCCTGCTGGCATATCTGCTAATCCCTGGCTGGCCTCCCTGCGTCTCCCATGCGGAAGCTTCTTCAAAAGAACTCCACACCCGCATATCCGGGAATAATTTCTGTTTTCCAGTGAGCAGGGAAATGCTAATTACTACCAGCACCTTCCTTGTCTCTTTTGAAACCTCCGTGTCTGAGCTGTGTGATAAAGGAACTAAATCCTAATTAATAACAGACAGCACCATTCTGAAATTGTGTTTCCCTGTTCTTAGAGATTATAATCAGCAAGGGAGGATGAGAGAGAGGTGGGAGGTGGGGGAGAAAACAAGAAAAGAAAGAAAACGGTTCTTCAGCTAGGGGAGGAATCACAGGGCTTTGAGAACACCCAGGCCGGCCTCTGGTGGGTCCCTGGGAGGTGGGGGGAAGCAGGTGACCATGGGCAAGACCAACAAAACCTACAGAATTGGATTTTTGTTTCTAGACTACTGATATCTGGACACATTCCGCTCTCCATGTTGTGGTGGAAAGTTGATTTGTTCAAATAAAATAAAATGTGCTGTTGAGCGTTCCGTGTCCTGGGTACAAATCTGGAAAGGCAGAGAGCGGTGGTTTCCAAGTACAAACAGCTCTCACCCAGCTGCTGCCGTGCCCGTGGTAGGCAGGCCACTGCGGGTGGGATGCGGCTGCTAATGTCGCAGAAGCAAGTCCTTGATAATCACAGTGGGCCGGGTTTTCTGAGCTGCAGACTGACTCTGTGTCTGGCAGCCTGATGGGGCAGGCACTGGCATGGGGACAGCAGGGGGCTGGCATGGGGGGACACTGGGGGAAGGGCACTCCTGGCTTGGTGGCCATGGTCTCTGAATGTCTGCAGGCTTCTCAGGCCCTAGGGTAGAAATGCAGGAGGTAACAGGGAGACCTGGATTTCGCCAGCTCTGAGGCCCTCCTGCCTCAGAGGGAATCTGGTCTCTTGCAAGCTCCCTGAGATCCACAGTCAACAGGTCAGCTACGATCAGAGTGGGGAGGCAGCTCTGTTCTCCCTCCTGCTGCCACTGACCTGCACTTGGGAAGCCACAAGAAGGACTTCAAGGGCCTCAGTGGGGATGAAAGAGCCTAAGAGGCTGGGTCTTCATGACCTTTGAGCTGTCCATCCTCAAGCTTCCTGAGTGGGACATGGTTCTATGCAGAAGCAGGGAGAATGCCTGCTCTCAGTTCAGCGATACGCTTTCTCCTGGGTCCTGAGCGCCTAGCAAGTGCCAGTCCCCAGCAGCAGTGTGATTAAAGAGCTAAACAAACAGGGTTTCTGCTCAGAGACCTAGAATCTAGGGAGTGACAGGAGGAGCTCAATTGCTCCTCCAAAGTCCAACTTCGTAGGGGTAGAAATAACCGTCCCTGAGCATGCTATTGGTTCCACATACCTGCACAGGTACGTGCTGCCTCCTGCCAACACATTCCTCTGTGTGGGAGCTGTCTCTCTCCTGCCCTCCCTCCACCCCTCACTAGGGTCCTACAGGCGCCCTGGGCCCAGGTCCGGCTCTCGGGCCAACCCTGAGCTGATTGGTCTGTCTTGGGTCATGTGTCTGCCTCAGTCCAGTCAGCTGTGGCAAGGGCGTGACCACACAACATGTGCAAGTGCGGGGCGGGGGTCGTCTCCGGGTCCAGAAGGGGTGGGGGTAGGGGTGATGGTAGGGGTGGGGGGTGGCACCCCTGGAAGGGACTGGCCGGAATCCTCACAACAGCCCTCGGAGGAGCTGTCTCCATGTTAGGGGGGAGGTACTGGAGAGCCTTAGAAGCAAAATGCCCGACTACCTGGGTAGCAAAGTCTGGACTTGAGCCCAGCCTGTCTGACTTCAGCGTCATGCTCAGAACCACGCACCGTGCTGCCCTATTGCGACCAAGCCCTGTGCTGGGGACACAGAGGGAGGGTACACTGCCCTGCCCAGTGCAGCCCCATCACGAGTCAGGGAGGTCGAGTCTTCACAGTTGGTAATGAAAGGTGTGGGTGTTTGGATGGTTCCTCTATTTAGACCTTATTCCATAGATGGGGAAACTGAGGCCCAGATTGGGGCAGGGGCTTGCCTGATGTGACAAAGCCCAGGTCTTCAAGGAGGAATGTGTGAGGCGAAGGAGGGTGGTCAGAAGCTGTGGGTGGGGCTGGCTTTGGGATGCAGCGGCTTGGGGCTTGGACCTGGGCTACTGTCCAGGGCCCAGCACAGGCTTGGGTGGGATTCAGGATCTTATGTGTGAGCTCCAGGAGGGTTAACTGGGCAGCCACGTGCAGCTGGATGGAGGGGAGAAGGGAAGGAAAGAGCTACTCCCTTGAATTCAGGTCGTGTGGACATGATGTCATGGCAGGTGGTTGAAAAGAAAAATACAAGAAAGCCACAGCAATAGCACCACCAACCTGGTAGAGTTTCGCTGAGCGTGGAGTTCAAACTGCATTGGAGACTCAGAGCTTTTAAAAATGAAACGTTATTAAGTTTATATTCTGCAGGAAGAGAAAGAGGGTGAGGGCCCAGTGCTGGGTGTGGAAGTCACTGGGAGGGACAGAAATAGCTTTTGTTTCTTATCTACTTCCAGGAACCCTATTAGGGGACAGGGCTGACAGTGACATCATTTCCCCACTGGGGGCGGCCCTGCCTTCCTGGAGATAGTGGCCTGATTGTCCACATGTCCCAGAGTCCTCCAGAGCATAAGTGCCCTGGGAGCAGGGACTTCTTGTATCTTGTTCTCGGCTTATCTCCAGCTCAGCATCAGATGCTCAGTAAAGATTTGGTAAATGAATGAACGAATGTGAAATCACGTACGTTTTCCCCAACATTTCCACCAGTGGGGAAGACTTTCCTTCACTCTATGCTCATCCAGCCCAGGGGTTATGAACCCAATGTTCAAAGTAAAGAGCTCAGGTTTAGACAGGTTTAATGACTCACTCATTTCTTTACAGGGATCAACGGGGACTTGAACTCAGAACCTTGGGCTTCCAGCGTATTCTGTATTGTGTGCTAGAGGTGCTGCGCCATGCTGTGGGTCAGAGTGTAGACTCGGGGCACAGGCAGACCTGGTTGAAGTCCTGAACTGCCTTTTCACAGGTGTGTCATGGTAGGTGGCTTGGGCCTCAGTTGTGTGAGTGTTAAGTGAGAAATGAGTGTGGAACAGGGGTCCTCAGCCTGGGCACTACTGATGTATTTGGGCCAGATAATTCCTCATTGTGGGGGCTGTTCTGTACATCATGGGGTGATTAACAGCATCCCCGTCCTGTACCCACTAGATGCCGGTAGCTCCTCCCACCCCCGGATATGACAAATGAAAATGTCTTCAGATGCGTCAAAAATTTCCTCTGGGGGCAGCATGGCCCCTGCATGGGAACCGCTAGAGTGGAGCACCTAGCCCAGTGTGGGGCACAGGCGACTGTTACTTTATTATCATTATTATTATCGGGATGATTGTCCATGGGGGCAGGGGCCTCATCTGTCTTGTTTACTGCAGCGTCCCTGGGGCCTGCCCTGGTCTGGCACATAGTAGGTGCTCAGTATATGGGACTGCAGCCCCCAGGCTCCACTGCCAGCAGCCTGGGGTCTTCTCTGTGCAGCCGGATGGCTTCTCCCTGATGCCCCATCTGCCAAAAAAACAGCAGTGGACTCTCAAGGAAGGAGCAGTTTCTTGGGATTTTCAGTCTCTCTCTCTGTTCCCGTTCTCACTCTCCAGTACTGTGCCAGCTGGACTCTGGCAGAGCTGGTGGCAAAATGACAGGGATCCAAGGTTTCAGGCCTTTTGCTCCGACTTTTATCCCCTGATTTCATGCAGCTGCAGCTCTCGCTGCCACTCAGCTGGAGAAATGTCAAAACTATATTAAATCATAGGGCCTGAGTGAGCAGCAAGATGACACTTGTCACCCACCTCTTGCTGTTTCCAAGGCTCTTGCGCCCCGACTTGGCCTGTCTTGTGCTCTGAGGGCTTTGCTCATTTCCCCTGCCCTGCTCCATAATCACATCTGTGGAATTCGAAGTGACTTTCCTGGAATGAGACCTGGAGGAGGCGGGGTACATTTGTCCACAAGACATAGCAAGTGGTGGCCAACATGCCAGACCCAGGAGCCCACGCCAGGGTGGTGCAGGGGCGCAGGGTCCAGCAGAACCGACCTTTAAAGGCAGATGACGGCTGGAGTTACTTTTTCCCCTTTAAATTGTATTAATATATTTTAACCGCTTGATTGAAGTATAACTGATATATGATGAACTGTCCTATTTAAAATGTTCAATTTGATGTTTGACATATATATATACACACCCATGAAACTATCCTCACGATTAAGGTAGTGGACAAATCCATCACCCCAAACTTTCCCTGTGCCCCTTGGTAATCCCCCCAATCCACCCCAATCAACTGCCCTCTGCTGATCTGTTTGTCGTCTCTATAGATCAGATTTCATTTTCTAGAATTTCATATCAATGGAATCATGCAGTGTCCACTCTTGTTCGGACCAACTTCTTTCACACAGCTTAATTATATTGAAATTTATTTAGGTTGTTGTGTATATCATTCGTTCCCTATGTTTTTAATGTTGAGTGGTATTCCAGCGTATGGATGTGCAAGTTTGTTTATCCATTCACTTGTTAATGGGCGTTTGAGTTGTTGCCACTTTGGGGACTTCTATGAATAAAACTGCTATGAACATTTTTGTACAAGCCTTTCATAGAAAGTGCTTTCCTTTATTTGGGACAAATACCAAAGAGTGCAATGACTGGATCATATGGCAGGTGCATGTTTTTTAAGTTTTTAAGACACTAACATATGTGCCATCTCCCAAAGCAGTATATAGCACCAGTGTCTAAGTTTTAGTTCCTCCATATCCTCACTAACTCTCAGTCATGGTAACTTGACCTAATGTCTAATGATAATGTCTTTTCCCTAACGTCTAATGACAATGAATGTCTTTTCATCTACTTACTTGTCTTCTTTGTTGTATTTTTTAGCAAAGTTCCTGTTCAAACCTTTGGTCACTTTTTATTGAATTGCTGTTCTTCTCATTATTGAGTTTTCAAAATTTGTACATATTATGAATACAAGGCCTTTGTTAAATATATGGTTTGTGACCATTTTCTCCCAGTCTGTGGCTTTTCTCTCTCTCTCCCTTTTTTTTTTTGAAGGGCAGAAGTTTTAAATTTTGATTGAGTCCAGTTCGTTAATTTTTTCTTGTATGTTTGTGCTCTTGGTGTTGCATCTAGCAGATCTTGGCTTAACCCAAGGTCACACATATTTTCTCATGGTTTTTTTCTAGAAGTTTTATGGTTTTAGGTTTTGTATTTAGACCTATAATAAATTTGGAGTTAATTTTTGTAAATGGTGGGAGGTATGAATCAAGATTCTTTTCATTATTTTTTTGACAGGGTGTCATTCTGTCACCCATTCTGTCACCCAGGTTGGAGTGCAGTGGTATGATCATGGCTCACTGCAACCTTGACCTCCTGGGCTCCAGTGATCCTCCCACCTCTGCCTACCAAGTAGCTGGGACTACAGGTGCATGCCACCAGGCTGAGCCAGTTTTTGTGTTTTTTTTTTTTTTTTTTTTGTACAGACAGGGTTTTGCCATGTTGCTCAGGCTGGTATTGAACTCCTGGGCTCAAGAAATCCTCCCATCTCAGCCTCCAAAAGTGCTGGGATTACATGTGTGAGCCAAAGTGCCTGGCCAAGATTCATATTTTTGCACATAGACATCCGATTGCTTCAGCATGATTGTTGAAAAGACTATTTTTTCCCAGTGAACTGTCTTTGCACCTTTATCAAAAATCAGTTGTCTCTATGTGGGGGTCTATTTCTAGACTCTGTTCTGTTCCATTGCTTACTTTGACTGTCTTTCCATCAACACCACACTATCTTAATTATTGAAGTTTTATAAAAAGTCTTGAAATCAGATAGTGTTAGACCTCTAATTTTTTCTTCTTCTTTTTGGACATCTAGGTCCTTTGCATATCCATGGGAATTTTAGAGTCAATTTGTCAATTTCTATTGAAAAAAAAAAGACTATGGGGATTTTGCCTGTGATTGCATTGAACCTATTGATCAATTTGGGGAAGAATTGACGTATTTACAATATGGAGTCTCCCAACCAAGAGTATCGTGCCTCTGCATTGGTCAGGTCCTCCTCAATTTCTCAACAACGTTTTGTAATTTTCAGAGTTCAGTTTTAGCACATCTTTTGACAGATTTACTCCGATTTTATATTTTTAGAGTATTATACATAGTCTTTAATTTTAATTTCTGGTTTTCTTTGCTAGTATATAAAAATACAATTATTTTTCATATATTGATCTTTTACTTTGCAACCTTGCTAAACTCACTTATTCATTCTAGTAGCTTCTTCTGTAGTGTCCATTAGATTTTCTACAGAGGCGATTATGACATCTATGAATAAAAACAGTTTTTATTTTTTCCTTTTCAATCTGATTGCTTTTGTTTCTTTTTCTTGCCGTATTTCTTACCTAGACCAGTATGCATTTGTATAGATGTGGTGAGAGCAGGCATTTTTCTCTTGTTCCTGATCTTAAACTATTTTGCTGTTAAAAACGATGTTAGCTCTAGGTGTTTCATAAATGCTCTTTGTCTATTTGGGGAAGTTCCTAGTTTGCTGATCGTTTTTCTAATTAATATTGAATTTTATTTAAAAAGTTTGACATCTATTGTGATGATCATACGGTTTTCCTTTTGCAGTTTCTTAATGTGAATTACGTAGTTTGATTTTGAAATGTTAAACTAACCTAGAATAAACCTCACTTGATCATGATGTATCACCTTTTTATTATTGTTGGATTTGGCTTGATACATTTTTGTTATGAAATTTTCTGTTTATATTCACAAAGGATATTGGTCTGTGGGCATTCTTTTTGTAAATGTCTTTGCCTGGTTTTGTTATCAGGTTGATGTTGGGCCTATAGAATGAGAAAGGAAGTGTCTCCTCCTCTTTTAATTTCTGGAAAAGTTTGCATATGCTTGGCATTATTTCGTCCTTAAATAATCAGTTAAGTTCTCTAGTGAAGCCATTTGGGACTGGAGTTTTTTGTGTACGGAGAAGTTTATAATTAAAAATTCAATTTAAAAAATATCTACCATGTCTACTTCTTGATTGGACTTTGGTAGCTTGTGTCTTTCAGGAGGTTTTCTGATTTCATCTAAGTTGTCTAATTTATTGGCATGAAGTTGTTCATGATTATCCCCTCGTTATCATTTTATATATTCCGAATCCTGGCTATGTCATGTTTCTCAATTTGATGTTAGTAATTTCCATCTCCTTCCCCGCTCTGTTGCTCTCTCGTTTCTAAACTGCCTGTCTAGAGGTTAATCAATTTTATTGACTTTCTTGAAAAATCAGTTTTTGGTTTTGCTGATTTCCTGTGTCAATGTTCTGATATCTATTTTGTAGGTTTCTGCTCTGTCCTTTACTCTTCCTTTATTCTGCTGAATTTGGGTTTAATTAGTCTTTTCCCCCTTAGTTTCTCAAAATGGAATTTAAAGTCATTAATTTGAAATCTTTTTCTTTTCAAATACAGATGTTTAATGCTATAAGTTTCCCCTAAGTAACAGTCCCCAAATTTTCATATGTTGTGTTTTTATTTTCATTCATTTCAAAATACTTTTAAATTTCTCTGTTGATTCCTTCTTCAAGTCAAGTTATTTTAATTTCCAAATATTTGGGGGACTTTCTCAGGTATCTTTCTGTTATTGAATGTATTTACGTGGAGACCAGAGAATATATTTTGTATATCTTGAATCCTTTTACATTTATTGAGGCTTGTTTTACAGCCCAAGGTCTGATCGATATTATAAAATATTCTATGTCCACTTGAAAAGAATGTACACTCTGCTGTTCTTGGTTGTAATGTCAGTTTAGGTCAGGTTAGTTAATAGTGTTGTTCAAGTCTTCTATATTCTTACTGACTTTTTAGCTACATACTTTAATCGGTAATTGAGAGAAGGGTATTGAAAGGTCTCATTATAATTTTGCATTTGTCTATCCTAGATATGGGATTTCTGGGTCATATGGCAAGGATATGTTTAGCTTGTCAAATCATTTTCCAGAGTGGCTGAACTATTTTGCATTCTCACCAAAAACGTATAAAAGTTCTAGATGATCTGTTTCCTTGCTAGCATTTGGTATTTTATTTTAGCCATGCTTATAGACATATTGTGGAATCTCACTGTGGTTTTAATTTGTATTTCTCTCATATCCAGTCCTGTTGAGTATCTTTCTGTGTGCTTATTTGCTGTCTGTCTATGCTCTTTCATAAAACATCTCTTCATATTTTTTGCCAGTTTTCTAATTGAATTGTTTGTTTATTTAACTGTAGAGTTTTGAGAGTTCTCTATATATTCTAGACATTAGTCCTTTGTTGGATATGTGTTTTTCAAATATTTTATCCTCCTCTGTAGTTTGTCTTTTCATCATTTTGATGAAGTCTTTTGAAGAACAAGAGTTTTTAATTCTGATGAAATCCAATTCATCAAATTTTCCCTTTACAAATTATACTCTTGGTCTCAAGTCTGAGAACTCTGCCTAGCCCTGGATTGTGAAGATTTTTTTCCCTATGTTATGTTCTAAAACTTTTATAGCTTTGTATTTTACACTTAAGTCCATGAATCATTTTCAGTTAATTTTGTATAACATGAGACTTAGCATGAAGTTCTTTTTTTTTTTTTTTTTTTTTGGCCTATGAATGTTCAATTGTTTCAACAGCATTTTGTTGAAAGGGCTGTTTTTTCTTCATTGAATTACTTTTGTACCCTTGTCAAAAATCAATTGGTCATATTTTCGTAGGTTTATTTCTGAGTTCTCTGGCCTGTTCCATTGATCTGTATGTCTATCATTCTTCAGATATCTTTCCCCACATTTTAATTACTTGTTTCTTTTCTTATTGCTGAGTTTTGAGAGTTCCTTATATAGTTCGCATACAAATTCTTTGTTGTATATGTTGTTTGCAAATATTTTCTTCCACTCTGTAGCTTATCTTCATTGTCTTGATAGTCTTTGGCAGAACAAAAGCTTTAACTTTGATGACATCCAATTTATCAGTTTTTAATTTTATGGACTATGCTTTTGGTGGTGAAGAGTTCACTAAGAATCTGACATTGTATTCTAAAAATTGTATAGTTTTATGCTTTCTGTCTTTATCTGTAATCTATTTTTGAGTTAGTCTTGCATAAAATGTGAAGTTTAAGTCAAGGTTATTTTGTTTGATTGTTTATGGATGACCAATTTTTATAATACTATTTAAAATATTATCCTTTCTCCATTGAATTGCTTTTATCTTTGCCAAAGATCAAGTGGTTGTATTTGTATGAGTTTATTTCTGGATCGTCTACCCTATTCTGCTGATTTAATATGCCTTTCTTTTTGCCAGTATCACATTATCTTAATTACTGTAGCTTTATAGGAAGTCTTAAAATCAAGATGTGATTCCTCCAACATGGTTTTTTCTTTCCAAAATTGTTTATCTATACTAGTTCCTTGGTCTTTTCATACAAATTTTAGAACCAACTTCCTTATATATGTAAACAATTTTTCCTTAACTTTTGATTGGTATTGCATTATGTCACTTGGGGATCTCTTCCAATCCATGAACACGGTATGTCTTTTTATTTATTAAAGACTTTAAAAAATTTCTTTCAACAGCATTTTGTAGTTTCTAGCATATAAATACTATGTACACTTTATTAGATTTATACCTATTTATTGCATTTTTCTTGGGGCTATTGTCAATAGTGTTTGTTTTCAAAGAAATTTTCACTAGATACAAAGTTATATGTTCATCATTTGTGTGTGTGTGTGTGTGTGTGTGAATTATCTTTCAAAAAATAAGAAAAGATCTTACATTTCTGGTGCTTTTTATTTTTTTGTGTGTAGATACATATTTTCATCTGATATCATTTTCCGTCTGCCTGAAGGACTATCTTTAACATTTCTGTATTGAGGATTTTTATATGTCTGAAAAAAGTTTTTATTTTACCTTCATTTTGAAAGATATTTTTACTGGTTATAGAATTATAGGTTCACAGATATTTCTCTTTCAATACTCTAAAAATGTTGTCTCACTTTCCTCTTGCTTTTATTGTTTCTGAGAAGAAATAGGTTGCCGTTGTTATCTTTGTTCCTTTGTACTTAATTTTTGTTCTCTGTTGGCTTTTAATATATTCTTTTTATCACTGGCTTTAAGAAATTTCATTATGATGTGCTTTTTATCCTTTTTTGTGCTGGGAATTTGTTGAGATTCTTCAGTCTCTGGGTTTACAGATTTCACCAAATTTAGAAAATTTTCTGCTATTATTTCTTCAAGTATTTTTTTCTGCTCCACCCCCTTTCTCTTTCCCCTCTGCGGACTTGAATGGCCAGTATATCAACCTGCTTGAAGTTGTTTCACAGCTCACAGATGCTCTTTTCAGTTTTGTAAATTTCTTTTTTCTCTCTGTATTTTATTTTGGATAGTTTCTATTGCTATACCTTCAAGCTTACTAATCTTTTCTTCAACATAGTATACTTTTCATCTCAAACACTGTAGTTTTCATCTCTTGAATTTTTATTTGGCTCTTTTTTGTTTTTCTGAGATGGAGTCTTGCTCTGTCTCCCAGGCTGGAGTGCAGTGGCACGATCTCGGCTCACTGCAACCTCTACCTCCTGGGTTCTAGTGATTCTCCTGCTTCAGCCTCCCGAGTAGCTAGGATTACAGGCACCCACCATCATGCTTGGCTAATTTTTGTATTTTTGTAGAGATGGGGTTTCACCATGTTGGCCAGGCTGGTCTTGAGCTCCTGCCCTCAGGTGATCCACCTGCCTCAGCCTCCCAAAGTGCTGGGATTACAGGTGTGAGCCACTGCACCTGGCCTTGTTTGGCTCTTTAAAAGATATTTTCTATGTCTTTACATAACTTTTTGAACATATAGAACACAATGTTAAGAGTAGTTTTAATGTCTTCGTCTGCAAATTCTAACATCTCTGTCAGTTTAGGGTTGGTTATAATTGATTGATTTTTCTCCTCATTATGGGTCATATTTTCCTGCTTTGTATGCCTGGCAATCTTTAATGGGATGCCAGATATTTTCAATTTTACCCTCCTGGGGTGGTGAATGTTTTTGTATCCTTATAAGCATTCCTGAGCTTTGTTCTGGGACCTAATTAAGTTGCCTGGAAACAGTTTAAGCCCTTCAGGTATTTCTTTAAAGAATTGTTAGGTGGGACCAGGGCAGCGTTCAGCCCAGAGCTAATTTTCCCTACTCACAAGGCAAGATTCTTCTGAGAACTCTACTTAATGCTCAGTGAATTGGAATATTTTCCAGTCTAGATAATAGGACCAGCTCTGTCCCCAGCCCAGTGCAAACACTGGGAACGGTTCCCTCCAATCCTCTTGAATTATTCTTTCTCAGTCTCAGCTCTTTCCTTCACACATGTATGCAGATTGGTGCTCAGTAAAATACTCACCGAAGGTCCTCTGCAGATTCTCAGAGCTTTTCCTCTGTGCGGTTTTCTCCTCTCCAGGGTTCTGTGCTATGAAATCTAGCTGCCTTATTCTGCCAAAATTTCAGCTTCATCTCCTTAATTCAGGTGTCCACTGGCTCCACCTCGTTCTCCCTTCTCATGCTGTGAAACTCTCAAGGCTGTAAGCCAGAGCGGCCATGGGCTGACCTTATCACATTCCTCTCTCAGGGATCACTCATCATTGCCTGAAGTTCAGTGAATTGAAAACTGTTGCTTCATTTATTTTGTAACAAAGTCTGGAGGATAAATCTAGAACCTGTTACTCCACCCTAGCAGGAATGGAAGTCTGGCACCTGGGTTTCCTGGCTGCTATGAAAGGTCAGGGCAGACCTCTTTCCCTTTCCAGGACTGAACAAAGTGAACATCGTCAACTCTCGATTAGTCATTGGCTTTGAGTCTTGTTCCTGTATGTGTCTTCTTGTGGGCCATTCACAGGAATGGAGTTTCTCATGAATAATATTGCACCTTCTCACGTCTCAGATACTGTGGATTTTTAAAGGTCTGTCATCAGTTTAGCAACAACAGTTTTTCAGTGAACAAGAGATTTAAAGGTCTATCATTAGTTTAGTAATAGGTTTTCAGTGAACAAGAGACAAGAAATGTATTTTTCAATTGTAAGACACATTCCACTCTTTCTAAAAAATAGACTTTATTTTTTAGAGCAGTTTTAGATTCACAGTAAAATTAAGCAGAAGGGACAGAGACATCTCATATACTCCCGCCCTGACATGCACAGCTTCCCAGTTTATCAAAATCCCACACCAGAGAGACAGATTTTTTACAACTGATGAACTTACATTGACACATCATTATAAGCCAAAGTCTATGGTTTACCTTAGGGCTCACTCCTAGTGTTGTACATTCTATGAGTTTAGACAAATGTATCATGACATGCATCCACCATGACAGTATCAAACAGAATAGTTTCACTGCCCTAAACATCCTCTGTGCTTCACCTATTAACCCCTCCTTCACCCCCAACTCCTGGAAACCTCTGATCTCTTTACTATCTCCATAGTTTGCCTTTTCTAGAATGTCATATAGTTGAACTCATGCAGTATGCAAACTTTACAGATTGGCTTCCTCCGCTTAGTAACATGCATTTAAGTTTCCTTCATGTTTTTTTTTCATGGCTTGATAGCTCATATCTTTAGTACTAAATAATATTCCATTGTCTGGATATGAAATGGTGTCATCTGTCTCAGGAAGTACCTGAGGTTTGTTGTCCCATGCTAAGGAAATCGAAGATGTGGACACACAAGGAGTGAGTTTAAGAGCTGAAAGTTGAATAGGCGAAAGAAAGCAGAGAGCTTCCTTGTGCAGAGGAAGGGGTCCTGAATGGGTTTCCGGGTCTGGGGTGAGATATGTTTGGTTTTATAGGTGAGCTTGAGGAGGTGGTGTCTGATTTACATAAGGCCTAGTGGACTGGTTGGACCAGGTGTGCCATTTACATAGCTTGTGAGAAGGCTGACCATCCTACCCTAATCTTTTATTATGCAAATGGGTTTTTTACCTGACCGGTGCCATGTTGCCTGCTTTTCTTTGCACACGTGGCAACAAAGAAAAGGGAAGAGGGAATCTTCATGTTAAATATATCTGACTTCCAGGTTTCCCTTTACTGTTGGAACAACTGCTGGCATTCACCTATGCAGGCTTCCAGCTTGCTCATCTCTACTTGCAGCTTGATTTTTCAGGCTGCTTTTTGTTAGATAAGAAATGATTTGGGGGCTACTTTTTATTAAAAGAAAAACCTTACCAAGGACTCCTTTACCTTCACTAACTGCCTAAATAATTTCTTTTTAGCCCTGTATCAGATGTACCACAGTTTATTTGGCCATTCACCTGCTGAAGGACATCTGGGTTCTTCCAAGTTTCGGCAATCATGGGTAAAGCTGTTATAAACATTCGTGTGCAGGTCTTTGTGTGGACCTAAGTCTTCCACTCCTTTGAGTAAATACCAAGGGGCGTGATTACTAGACGGTAGACGTATGTTTAGTTTTGAGGGAAACTGCCAAACTGCCCTCCAAAGCGGTTGTACCATTTTGCATTCCCACCAGAAATTAATGAGAATTCCTTTTGCTTCACATCCCTACCAGCATTTGGTGTTGTCTATGTCCTGGATTTTGGCCATTCTAGTAAATGTACAGTGGCAGTTCATTGTCTTCACTTGTATTTCCTTGATGACATATGATATGGCGCATCTGTTCATATGATCATTTGCCATCTTTATCTTCTCTGGCAAGGTGTCTGTTAAGGTCTTTGGCCAGTTTATTAAATGGGCTATTTGTTTTCTTACTGTTGCTTTAAGATGTAGACCAAAATTAAGATGTGGAGGGAGAAATAACTTCATACATGTTTATTAGAAGTCGCACTTGAGGATCAACCCAGGAAGACACATCAACAAAGCTAGGTGTGTTCCCAAGTCTGTTACGAGTTGGAATGCTTTTACAAAAAAGTTTAGGAAAAGGGAGGGGACTCCATATCAGAGTTGCCCATTTCCATTGGAGGGTAGAATACAAAATTTATCATCATTGGCTACAGATGCCACATACAGGCTAAGAAGTTTTATGTATAAGACAATAAGTAAAATTTCCTGATTCAGAAACAAATTAGTGTCCTTTTCAATGTCAGTAGGTTATGTATTAATCTGTCAACAGTTTGAGGAAGTAACAATAACATTTGAGGGGACTCACAAGTAAGATTCTTTTCTGTGTGTGTGATGGTCTTGCTCTTTCACCCAGGCTGGGTTACAGTGGCAGGCTCATGGCTCACTGAAGCCTTGACCTCCCGAGCTCAGGGAATCCTCCCACCTCAGCTTCTCAAGTAGCTGGAACTACAGGCATGCACCACATGCCCAGCTAATTTTTGTATTTTTTTGTAGAGACGGATTTTTGTCATGTTGCCCAAGCTGATCTCCAACTCCTGGGCTCAAGTGATCAGACTGCCTCGGCCTCCCAAAGTGTTGGAATGACAGGCATGAGCCACCGCACACAGCCATCTCTGTATATGTTGAGTAACAGCTATTTATGAGATTGTCTGTTGCAAATATTCTTTCTCAATATATGGCTTGTCTTTTCATCCTCTTTATATTCCATTTTTTAGAAATATGAAAACGCAAAAAATCTTAAGGAAATGCAGAATTAATAGCTAATGTAGTCGAGGCGTCCACTCTATGTCAGGCCCTGGCTCAGAGATTTGCACGCATTGTCTCACTTAATCCTTCCGAGGACATTGTGAGGTGGGTGCTGTTATGCTGTGCCTTTGAAAGATGAGTAAGTGAGGCTCAGAGGGGTTGATCTCATGCCCGCACTACCCTAGCTAGTCAGTAGCAGAGCTGGGACTGGAGATGAGGATGGCTGGGTGCTCCCAAAGTCCAGGTGTGCAAACTCCGGGTCCTGGAACCGTTTGTTGGTCAACACACAGGCACGGAGCTGAGGCCCCAGAGCAGACGCAGGTCACCCTGGAGCAAGCTCACCCTCCTTCCTCTCCCATGCCTGCCTCTCCTGGGCTCAATGCAGATGGCCATCTGCCTAACTCACGCCTTGCTCTGTTGAAATTCATGTCTTGGCACTCTTGACTGCTTCTGGAATTGGGGGAATACAAAGAAAACAAACGTGATTTAATTTTTAAAATGACACCTTTTTCTTCAGATGAAATTGTAGTTCTCTGAAGTGTAGTGCTTTATTTTCTTCACTTCGGAAGAATATGTCTTATTTTTTATGGTGAATCTTAGGACACCCGTCCTGCAGTATGGTGGGAGGGGCCTGGGGTCCTTACTAGACCTGCCCTGTCCCGAGTTCTCCCGGCCATCAATCTGACAGGGCAGAGGGGTGTCTACTGAGGCACTGAGTGTGCCCAGCAGGAGGTGTCATCCTGCACCTGCTGGAGGGGCAGCCCCAGGAAACTAAAGGAGCCCTGGCCTCGAGTGGGAGAGGGAGGCTGAGATCTTGACTCAGCAGCTTCTTCTCTGCACTGCCTGTGATCCGGGCCCCGTGCTTCACCTTTTCTGTGTTAAATCATTTAATCCCCCTGCACGCTCTGTGTCGTAGGTGTCATTACTATCTGTTTTACAGATAGGGAAACTGAGGTGGAATTTACTTGTCCAGGGCCAAATAGCTGTTATGAATGGAGCAGGAGACGAAGCCCAGGCTGGGTGTGGCTGAGGCTCCTGCAGTGAGGATGAAATCGAGCCTCAGCGACGGACCATCCTGTGAAGCGTCACTTGTAAAACGGAGAGGATGACACTTCCTTGGGGGATGGTGACAGGGAAGATCAGCGGAGGCCCCGGGTGCCTACACCTGTCAGGGCCTGGGGGCTCCTAAGGGCAGCCTTGTCCAACCCCTGCTGTTCCTCTCAGGATACGTGTCAGTGGCTTTAGTCAGCGCCTGGAGAGGCTGGGCGAGGTAGGCCACACCAGGCCAGAGGCAGGGCAGGGGAGGGCAGGGTCTCCTGCTTACACCTCCCGCCCCTGAGGCAGCCATAACCGCTAACTCAGACACGGCCACACAACGTGCTGAGCCTCCGCGCAGCACACAGTGAGTGTTCAGTCAGGGTTGGCTACGTTTGCCCTTTGTGGAGCGCTTTCAATGTAAACTCTGCAAGAGGGTTTTGTGCTTTGTCTATTGCTGGTGTGTTTCCACTGTAGATCCTCAGCCGGGCTCAGGCCCTTCCCTGCCTGGCTCAAGGAGGTGTCTGCAAATCCTGCCTGCAGCCTCCCTCCGGTTCCTGGCAGCTCAGCAAAGTCCATTGCGGCACTGGGGCTACAAAATGTGTCTGAGCTGCTGCCTCCTGTGCATCGTCACCGAGGCACTGGGGTCCGTCTCCCCCTATCATTCTCTCTCTCACACATAGTCACACACACACCCATGCACACTCACATACACATTCACACACACACATTCATACACACATGCACACAGACACACACATACTCACACACACCCATGCACACACACATATTCACATACATGCACACACACGCACTTGCACTCACACATTCACACACATGCACGCACACGTGCACTCACACACCCATGCACACACACTCACATACACACCCATGCACACACACATACACACAGAGAGACACACTCATGGGCACACACACAGCCATGCACACACACTCACATACACATTCACACACATGCACAAGCACACACGTGGACTTACACCCATGCACATACATATGCATTCACACACACACATGCACACACACACGCACTCACACATTCACACACATGCACACACTCACACCCATGCACACTCACACACGCACACAGAGACACACATGCACTCACACCCCCCATGCACACACACACACATGCAGACACACATACACACAGGCACTCACACCCATGGACACACACACATACACGCACACATACACACACGCACACACATACACAGGCACTCACACACATGCACACAATGTATTCTCACATACGTGCACATGCATTCACACACAGGCACACATACATTCACACACACATTCACACACATTCACACACAGACACATGCACACACATGCACACATGTATTCTCACACATTCACACACTAAAATGTGTATAGACACAAGCACAGTCACACACACAAACCAGACACACGCACAATACACTCGCTCTCACACTCACCCTGCAAACACACACACAATTCCCCCCCCCACACGCACATGCTCACATGTACACTCACACGCCCACCCCCCACATTCACACATACTAACACACAAATGCACACTCACATTCACACAACACACACGTACACACACACCTGCAAACTCACACTCACACAACACACACACTTACATGCACACTCAGTCACAACACACACACACACCTGCATGCACACTCACATTCACACAACACGCACTCACATACACACTGACACACACATTCAAAAACACACATGTATACACACACGTGCACACACACTGACACCATGCACTCAGACATACACATACACTTACACACATATGCACACTCACATTCACACAACACACATGCACACAGTCACATTCACACATGCACTCACACACACATGCACACTTGCATTCACACAACACACATGCACACACGTACACACATGCAGATTCACATTCACACAACACACAATCACACACATGCACACATTCACACAACATGCATTCACACGTACACATGCACACATATTCACAAGACGTACTCACACATTCACATACACTTACACACATGCACATTCACATTCACGTAACACATACACACATGCACACTCACATTCACACAACACACACGTACTCACACACATGCACACTCACATTCACAACACACACACGTACACACACACACACGTACGTGCAGCAGGATCTGAGCTTTTCCAACTCTCGAATGCCCCCACTCCTGCCCACGTGGTTTTCTGGCCTGGAGCCTGGGTAGAATCATTGGCCAGGAACCCAGGGACTCCAGGAAGCACCTTCCTCCCTGCATGAGCCTCTCTCCTGGGTGATTCTTAGTGACCACTTGATGCCCCCTTTCTTGGAAATGGAAGATGCTGCCCTGGGGGAACTAGGCACCTGTCCTCCCCTCTTCATCCCCTCTCACCCTGCAGAGACAGAGCAGATTTCCAGGGTCTATCCTGCCAGTGGTTCTGATGTGTGAGGGGCATAGACCCCACATACGGGCTGGACTCCAGTGGGAGACAGAAGATGCTGGCAGGGAGGTGGAAAGTCCCACAGCCATTCATCCCTCCCTTCCACGTGTGATTCCTGGAAGGGCTGTCTCTGCTGGGGAGATCACAGCCTCCATGGGATGCCTGAGTTTCTCTTTCCCTGAGCTGTGTCCAATGTGATTCCTTTTTGTTCTGCACTCTCCATATTCTTCAAGGGCATCTGGTGTAGGCATCTCATTTCTGCCCTAAGGAATGAGGCTCAGAGACGGGCAGTGACCTGCCCTAAGCCACACAGCACGTTGGGGCAGGTTCAGGACCATGGCATGGACCTCTTGACTCTGGCCTGAGTCTTTCCTTGACTCTGGCTGATTGCGACAACCCAGCCAAAGAAAGTGTGCTCTGAGCTGCGTGGGCACGGGCACGGGCATGGGCACGGGCATGGGCACAGGCACTGGCATCAGTGCTGGGAGGGCCTCGGTGCCAAGCAGCCTCTTTTGTCTCAAGCCTGGCTTTTGTTTCTCTCTCTTAGGGATTCCAATTTGGGAAGCATTTTTTGTCTGTTTTTAATTCTCTCATCTTTCATTGTGTTTTCTTTTCGGGTAATCTGTAACTTGCAGGCACCCAAATATGACATGAACATTAAAATGAAATGCAGTAAAATGTAATTGAACATATTTCTTTCGTGTCTGAGCAGTGGATTACTTTCCCTGATGTACCCCTGTTTCCTCTTTGCTCCTTCCTCTTTCTGTCTGAGGTTTTCCTCCCCTCCCCAGAATCGCTGGGATTTGAATGGCTCCCTGGCCCTGGCTCAAAAGAGATTCACACAACGATCCTGATGCTACAGACCTCATCCCTGTGATGGATAAACCGCGTTGCCAGGGCTGAGGGGAGGGAACTGTCAATGTCTTCGTGGGTCCGGGTGGGGTCCCCACTGATGATTGGGAGGGTGGGGACCTGTGAGAGGGACGGGGAGGGTTTCCCTGGGTGCAGAGACCCTCCCGGCCACATGCTTCTGGTGGGTCCTTCTGTTGCTCTAGAGCTGAGGCTGCAGGTTTGTGATGCTGACTTGCAGCCAAAACAGCTATCGGGGTCCCCAGTGAGTGGTGAATCAGCAGATGCTCCCCAGACACGGCCGTGGGCTCAGGTTCAGGTCAGGAGGGGAACGAGGCATTGGTGGAGGTGAGCAGGAAGGGTGCTGCTGCCTCAGCTTACCCACTGCGTGGCCTTGGACCCATGACCCCACTTTCCTGGGCCTCAGTTTCCCCATCTACAGTATGGGCATATATAGTCACAGCACAAGGGATTACGTGGAGGATTAAATGAAACGATGCCTGTAACGTGCTCAGCACACTGCCTGGTACACCGTGGGTCCGGAGTGAATGGAGGCAGGTAATATTCATTCATTCACTCACCCAGCCCATTGTGAGGCCTCCTATGTGCCAGGCCATGCACCAGGCATCAGGGAGAGAAGAATCAAACCTCCTGTCACCTGCGGTAGCTCATGGTCTACTGGTGAGATTGGAACCAGCTCTGGGAGAGGGACGTAGTGGTGTTTGTGGGAACAGGGAAGGGACAAGCAAAGTCAGCACCCAGGGGAATCAGAGGAGGCCTCCTGGAGGAGGTGACGCTCAAGCTGAGCCTGGAATGGGGCTTGAGTTCAGGGGGCAGGGGTGGGGGTGTTCCAGTTCAGGACAGCAGGGCAATGTCAGGGAAGCATAAAGAGTGGGGGTGGAGGTGCCAGGGGTGGCCTGGCTGGGCCTGAAGCCTGGGGACTGTGGGGACAGGTGGAGGGAGGTGGGGCAGGGAAGGCAGGTAGAGCAAGACCACAGCGGACCTGAGTGTGGACTTTGTCAGGCCGATGCTGGGAGCCGTGGATGGTTGTGGGGCAGGAGAGGGCTGTGGTCAGAGCGTCAGGTCGTTCTGCAGACGGCAGGCTTGAGTGAGAGCCACAAGCGAGACAAAGTGTCCCTCCTGTCACCCCTGTTACTCAGGCTCCACCCTAGGCTTCATGGAGTGGCATCTATGTCCCTGATGCGGCCTCAGGCGCTTGTAGGTGGAGACGTGTCCCCAAGTCCCTGAGTTCCCCAGGCTGTGGCTCAGGGCCCCCGGCTCTGCCTCCTTCCATCATGTTCACTCAGTTTGTTCTTTAGTCAACCTTCTCTGAACAGCACTCCTCCCTCCTCACCCCTCCCACCAGTGTTCACTGAGCTCCTGTGATGTGCTGGGCACCATTCTAGGGTCTACGGCCATGAACAAACAGATGACAGCCTCGGTCCAGAGCTCACAGCTCCATGGGGGCCCAGACGGTCACCAAATAACTGGAGACCTCCCCTGGGATCAGTGCACCCAGGTCGAGGTTGCAGGGGGCAACGTTTGTGTTTTGGGAGGGCTGAATACTTGACTCAGAGCCTGTACACAGTAGGTGCAAAGCAAATGCTGACTCAGAGCCCAGCCCGCTTGCTTCTTTACCACGATCATGTGACACGGCTGAATCACTCTCTCCCTCTAAGGTGGAGACCGGCTTTATTTACAAGTGGCCATTTGCCTCAAGGCCCCTTGGTGGACCCTCGCTGTCGGAAAGTGCAGCTCCAGCCAGAAGGTCCCTGGGCCTCTGGGCTGCCAGGCACAGGAGCACAGCAGGGCAGACCACAGGCCTCCCAAGGCTGCTGGGGGCACTGTGTGGGCCCTGGCTGCTCAGCCCCATCTCCTGAGAGCAGGTGTGTGAACCCAGGGCTTCCTGCTGGGCGGGCACTGTGTGGTGTCTTGGCTCCACAGACACAGAAGTGGGGGACGCTACCGCATCCTCCTCCCCCCATGAGACTCTCAGTGACTGTCCCAATAAGAATGGCAAGAGGGGCATTTCAGAGCCACCAGAAACCTGGCAACAGGTGTTTCTCTATTGTTTCTTTCCCTTCCAAGGACTTGACATGGGGATATAGCAGGAGCTACAGTCACAGGCAGACACTAACAGTGTCTCGGGCTGAAGACCAAGACTCTGAGTCTCTGGTTCCACCTTAGGACCTGGGACCTGCCTCTCTCCAGCAGGGACACCAGGCATGGCTGGAGGGCAGCTGGGGGACAGACTCAGGGCCTGGTGGAACCTACAGCAGGGCAAGCATGTGCTTTGATGGAGAGCAGCAGACCCAGGCTTTAACGGGAGCCTTTCCGCACACAGACCTCAGTGTTCTCTGAGCCTCGGGTTCCCCTTCTGTGCAGTGGAGGGGGGCTATCAACAGGGCTGGTGAGCAGATGAAGGGGGACAGTGCTGGTGATGGGGACAGGGACATAGCAGATGTGCAGCTGGAGCCCGTCTTTCCTTCCTCAAGTCTGCCTGGTGTGTCCTGGGTACTTAGGGACTCAAGCATCCTCATTCACAGATGACAGTGAGGACAGAGCTGCTCAGTACAGGAACTGCAGGACCATCTATCCCTAAAGGCCATGGTGACGAAGTTGCTCCCTCTGAGGACACAGCCTTGTGGGCATCGAAGGCTGTTCAGGTTTCTGGGGCCCCTGAGAAATGCAACCATCCCTGGGGTCTCACCCGAAGCCTCCATGAGCTGTGCACATCGAGACGGAGGGGCAGGCATCCAGGAGCAAGGTGTGGGCAGAGACGGGGTGATGATGAGGGTGAGGGTAGCCGGGGTGGAGGAAGGGGGAAGAAGGCATTGGTGACAATAGCAGTAGCCAACACATCTCCACTTGCAGATGAGGGGACTGGGCACAGAGGGGCTGAGTGTGTTGTCCACCGTCACACATCACTGGTGTTCGAACCCAAGAGATCCAGCTGCACAGTCGGGCTCTCAACCGTGAACCTGAGGAGGGAGAATGTGGGCGAGGAGCTCTGGGGAGCCCACGGCCAGCCTGGCACAGTGCACCATCCTGCCCCCATGTCCCCAGTGTGAGGTGACAAGCTGGGGCAGGGCTGTCATGCGTAGTACCAGTAATTGACAAGGGCAGAGTGCTCAGGTCTCTCTAAGGGGAAGGAGCTGCTCGAGGGCATCATCTCAGACTGGGGAGGCATTGATCTTGACACAGCGAACACAAGTCTATGTGTCAGGCCTATAAATCGCCCACTTAATGGCCTGGAGATGCCATGGTGGGGAGGCCGGGAGGGGTTATGGTCCCACTTGGACCGTTGGCATGTTTGTGGTCAGAGGAAAGCGGACACTAGGGAACATCTTAGAGGCATTTCTGCAAATCAGGGATCGCACATGGCCCTAGACCCTCTCCCCGGGGTCTGCAGGGTGGGCCTGGTGGGGAGGAAACAGCTGCCTCATGAGGTCCTACTGTGTGCCATGGTGTCTGTCTGGTCGCCCTCATGTCTGTGGGCTTCTGGACCTGCAGCTCCCTAGGGTGGCAAATGTCATCAAGTCTGTTATTTTTACAGAGGAGGAAATAGAGGTAAGTAACAAATGCCAAATCTTACGTTTGTCCCGTTCAGTAAACTCTTTACAGATATTTTAAAAGGAGGAAAAATGCTGTTTCTACAAACCCTCCCTGTGCTCCTCATGACTCCCAGGGAAGCAGAGAGGATGAGGGCTGTGCGGGTCTCAAACTGGCTCCCAAGCCCCTGCCCGCCGTGGCTGACTCTTCTCTCACACCGCCTTTCCCAGGCGCCAGAAATGTGAGACATTGGTGGGAAAAAGAACAACAACAAACAGACTCATCCGTTTTACCAAAAACTGGTTACCGTCCCTGGATAACCCACAATCATGTCAAGCGTTTAACAGAATTCTCTTGATGGAATGGGTCTTATTTCCTACCTTGATCCTACTTGCTGGGAAAACGAATTCCGTCAAATCTCTTGAAGTCGACTGTCAAAGTAAAGCATTTTGGGGAAGACAGATCTCTCACTCTGATGGCAAAATTCATTTGATTTGATTCTTTAATCCAGTCTCTGCTTGCAAAACCTGGCACTGAAATTTTAAAGCCTGTTCTCTCTTCTCCCTGTTGCCCCCTCTCTTGGTGCCCTGTCCTCTATCTCTTAGAAAATAATGCATCAAAGAATTGCAGCTGGCGTAATGATGACCATTTGGTTTCTCACGACTAGTTTTTAGGGAGAAAATGATAGGGCACAAAGCCTTTTCTTTCAGTGTCTGCTTGGGGAAGAGAGAGAGAGGCTCACTGTTAATGCCAGCAGGAATGAGAGAAAGGGCTCAAGGGGATAGGTGAGATTTTGCAGACCTGACACCTGCGGGAGCAGGAGGGACATCTGGGAGGGTGGCAGTGCCTCCGTCATTGCTGAAGCAGGGGGTCAGTGAGCACTGATTTTCTTCTGATCCCTGGTTCCCACCCTGAACCCTCTTCTATGATCCATCTCCATGAACCTGTAAGCTTCTGTTGCATTTTACAAAGCACTTCTGCATCCATTACATTCGTTTAATCATTAATTGACTCCTTGGCTCGTTCATGTATTCATGTTATGCAGCTCCTGGTAATTGGGGTTCGATGTGGCTTGTGACCTATGTGAAGCTCTGGGGTAACGGAGACTGACAAGACACAACCTTCCCCTGCAGAAGTCCAGGCTCTGATATAGGAGAGCGTGCACAGGTAGCAGTGACCTGGCCTGTTGAGGATTATGAGGCCATGAGTTGGGCACATAGTAGGTGCTTGCATCGTGATGGATGCATTGGGTACCAAGTAGCAGAAACCAACAATAGTGGCTCAGGCAATTGAGATATGCTCGGGCACAAAAAGATGTCTGGTAGGAGATGGTTTCAGGGTTGCTGAGATGCCATTCCGTGTCTTCAGTGGTGGGGATGCACAATGGGCAGGCTGGTGACACCATGTCTTGGTCATGAATTGGCAACTCACATTCTTTGTGAAACAAGATACAATTATGCAGAACATAAGCATATGCTAATGAGGGATAATTACACTGCACAGTTATAAATTTATCAAAATATGCAAAAACCATTTCTGACAATTATACACCCACAGGCACACCTGTTTAGTAACTGCTCAAGGCTCCTTGCAGCACCATAATGTGAGCTTGGGTGCCACGTGGGATCTGAAACCTGCAGCCCAGCCCTGCTGGGGAGGCCTCCGCTGTTGCTGCTGCCAGCCGCACTCAGACCTGACCCATTGCCACCCTTCTTAGCCTTCTTGGCCCTCCCAGTTCCCCAGAGAGACAGCCTCATCATCGGACCTTGTGGGGAGGGACTTGGGAGAGACCCTGAAGACCCTGGAGGGCAACAGCTGCTCCTGGACGTCACCACCGGGAAAACAGAGGTGCAGTGATCCCGGGGGAAGGTTTCAACTCCCATCTTTTCATCCAAGGCCACAGTCACTGGTGCTGCTGCCTCTTAAGCGTCACTTACTGTTCATTCATTTGTTCATCCATTCAGCAGTTTTAACTGTGCATTGATTCTGAGCCAAGCCTGGTTCTAGGTGCTGAGGATGTAGCAGAGACCAAACTGCCATCAGGGTTGCTTTCGTGGTGATTCCAAGGGCCAGACAGAGGCCTGGAGGTTTCGGAGGAGTCCTTTTAGCCCTGACATCATATCTCAATCTGTCCCTGCATATGCTGCCATCACTTACAATGAGGCACCCTGCACTCTGCCATGCGCTGTCCCCATCAGGCTGTCAGGTACTCCCCTGCACCCATGAAGGGAGACACAGTTCCCCCACTCTTGAGATGGGGTACCGAGTGGTCCCGGAGCTAATGAACACCGGAACTAAGATTGAAATCCAGGCCTTTGCCCATGGCCCCATCTTACACCACTCCCATCTCTGTGCCCAAGATGCTGTTGTGCTGTTCCAGGGTCCTGCGACATTTAGGCTCTAAGAATCAGGTGGTGTCTCATTGAGACTTTCCTACTGCTCTGTAACCTTTACGCCGTGATTTTGGCAATTACCTTAAGCTTTGCACAGATAATCTCCACTAATATTAACGTATTATACCACTTTACTTAACATGTTCCAACTCTCATCTTCTGCAAGTGTAGCTGTCAGTGAATCTGCGAAAGGATACCTGCAATAATAATAAAAAAAAAAATTAGCTGGGCATGGTGGTATGCACCTGTGCTCCCATATTCTCAGGAGGCTGAGGTGGGAGGATTGCTTGAGTCCAGGAGGTTGAGCCTGCAGTGAGCTGTGATCATGAAACTATACTCCAGCCAGGGTAACAGAGTGAGACTCTGTCTTAAAAAAAAAAGAAAGATAAAAAGGATACTTGTCCCCAGAATGCAAGATCGGTCCTCCGGCTTGAGCCCTCCCATTTCCCTTTGAGATCACGTCCACATCATCTTCAGCTGCTCCCATCTCCGGGCCCTCTGTAAATGTGAGTTTATGGCTGTCACGTAATGTTATCAGTCATGACAACGGCAATTAGAACAATTATGTTGAACCATAAACTCCAGCTGGATTTAGGATCCACAGTGAGTCACAGCCTCTCAAGCTGTGGAGGCCGCCTGTCACCCCAGGCATGTCTGATGGGTTCTACCCAGCACACAGGACTGGCTTAGTTATCAAGTTACAAAGTGACAGGTTCCAGGCTCATGCCGGCAGAAGGCACCGACCTCCTGGAGCAGTGCTGCTCTGTAGTCTCCCGTTCCTACTCTGGGCCCTCATGTTCTCTCTCCTCTTTGCTGTCAGGGCAGCATCTGAGTGTAAATTCCTGGGGGTCTCTCTCAGAGGGTGTTGTTGCATTTTGATTCTACACCCTGGTGGGGGAAGCCTGGTTCTCGTTCAAGGCCTCTGAGCCCTGCCACCGATGCTGAGAGGCAGTGAGGTCCATTGCTTAGGCGATAGGCTTTGGGTGACTGCGATTTCCAGCCAGGACTCTCCTTCTTATTGGCTGTGAGACCTCAGGAAAGTTGCCTAACCTCTCTGAGCCTCATCATTCTCCACCTCTGTGAAATGGGCACAGTAATACTGATGACATCAAGTGTTGTAAGCGCTGGGTGAAATGAAGCAACTGGAGGCAGGTTTCTGGGTTCAAATGACACTTCCGGGACCCTCTTGGAGGTGAGAGTCTGGGCAGAATGAAGGGCCTCGGCTCCTCCTCTGTACCATGTTAAGTAACTGTGGCAGCCTCTCTGCATAGGATGCTGCAGGGACCCCACGACCTAATGTGAGTTAAAGGTCTGGCACACAATGAGCCCTTAAGGCGCGTGAACTGGCCTTGTTACTATTATTCTGCCTGCAGGCAAACACCTTGCCTTATTTTTGTGCATCAAGCACCTGATGCGGGGTCTGGGCATAGGAAAGACTTGACGTTCACCAAAGCAGGAGGAGCACAGACCCAGGAGCAGATTGCCCAGGTTTGAAGTCCAGTTCCACCACTTCTGAGCTGTGTGACCTTGGGCAAGTTTTAAACCTCTCTGAACTTAAGTATCTTTATCTTTAAAATGGGGGTGGGAGTGGGCAATAATAGAGTCTCCTTCCTAGGGTTGTTGAAATAATTAAATGAACGAATGCATGAAAAGTGCTTAGCAGAGTCCCTGGCACACAGTAAGTGCTAAACCAGTGTTAGCTTTACTTTAGATTCCACGAGAATGTCACACAAAAGGGCCTCCAATAATCTCCTTTTCTGCCACCACTGCACTTAGAGATGAAGAAACTGAGGCCAAGGGACACTAAATTAAATGTTTGAGAACAAGACAGTATATGGCCGTGCTAAATTATGCAGAGCGGACGATTAGAGAACAAAACGATCTATGATAAAGGGCTAATTGGGTGGGACCGAAGCTAAGTGGACCAGGAGTCTGATGAGGGAGAGAAAAATGCACCCTGGGATGAGGATGGCTTTGGCCAGGGCCCAGGTGTTCTTGTTAATAACAAACATTGAGTTTTCTTTTAAAATAATAACTCACACTTACTGTAAAACGCTTGGAAAGCACAGGATATATAAAACATCATGTATAAATCACTGGCATCCCACTTCCCAAAGACAGTAGCTGTTAAAGTATTGATGCTGTTCTTCATTCTTTTTCATAAATGATTTCCCATCGCTGGGACTGTGTTCTGCATGCTTCCTGTTTATCCTATTGGTGGGGGAGGAATCCTTTGACTTAGACAGTATGAAATGGCTAAATACACAACATCTGACACTGGACAGATGCAGTTGATAAGTTTATTAGTCACACACACAGCCTGAGGGAGGAGGATGCTTCATTTCACGTATGGCCACATGAAACCTGCAATCAAGAGCAGAGAGGACCAGCAGGGGCCATGGGAGAAAGGCTTTGTAGTAACAAGAGGGTGAGGTACCTGCAGAAGAATGTAATTGGCTTAAATAACTTCACGTTGGCAGAGAGCGGGAGCCCATTAGGTGGGGACCAGGTGGAACGCAGCTGGCCTGGCTGATAGGGGAACTAGCTGGGTGGAGGGGACTTGCCTGTTGGGTGGGGGAATACCTGGTGGGAGCCCGGGAACTCACAATTAGGCCTTTGGGGTTCTGTGAGGCTCAAAATTGTCATGGCAGCAGATGAAATTTTGGAGCTTACAATACGGTCAGGACAAGCTAGGATGAGGTTTGGCAACTCCACCTCACCCTAAAACAGCAAAGGTGATTTCTCACCCTTATTGCATGTCCACTGTGGCCAGCAGGGAGGGTTTGGCTCAGCGCTTGATGGAGGCTCCACTGTCTGAGGGTGTCAACATCTCTGTGCGTGCTACACGGTCACTTCAGCAGGGCAGAAAGGACATGAGCACGGGCACTGGATCTCAAATGCTCCCACCTAGAAGGGACACTCACTACCTCTATGCACATTTCATTCACCAGTGCCAGTCTCAGAGCACCTAACAGGAAGGCCATGGGGAGCCGTCATTCTCCTGAGGACCCAGGAGCAGAGGGGGACATCTGTGACCCTAGCTGTGACCTCTTCATGGAGCAGATGCAGATTTGGGGATTTCTTACCTGACACTCCAATCTGACCGGTTTCCATCTCATTATATACTCTTGGAAATTGCCCATGTGATTGATGTTCTGTAATTTATTTAAGTAAACTCCCATTTTTAAAATCTGGATAATTTATTTTTTTAACTCTCCTGAATAGTGTTGCTATGGATTCTATTCTTGAATATTTCTCCTATAAGGAGATATTCAATAAAATGGTGCGATGTTTTAAAAACTAATAATGCCCCATATTTACAGAGTGAATAATCCTTAAGTTCCATTGGTTCAACCTTAACATAAACCCAGATTCCAAATCTTCTCACCCTCTCCAGGCTCCCACCCTGATCCCACGGTCATCATGTCTGGACTGGTGCCTCCTGGCGGGCCCCTGGCTCCACCCACTCTCCATGCAGCAGCCAGTGTGATCCTGTGACACGCAGGGCTGAGCTCTCTGGTCTGCTTCTAAAGTCCTAGGCTCCTGCCTCATTGGGCACATCCAAGATGACAGTGTCCCCGGGCCCCGAGAGTCTCTAGCCCCCTCCCCACCTTGGCCCACTTCATCTCCTCTTCTACTCCCCTCCAGCCCCTCCAGCTCATTCCTGGACCCGGGACCCTTGCAGCTCCCAGCTACAGGCTCTGGCCCTGCCCTTGCATCAGGTGGAACTTCTCCCATGTCTGTCCTGTTCCCTGCCACCTCCACCCCCCTCATCCTTGCCTCACTGTCACCTGCTCTGAGAGCCCTCCCTGACCCAATTTACAAGTGTGACCTCCAGCACTCCCTGCTCCCTCCCCTGCTTCCTTTTCCTCTAGCGCTCTTATGCATCCTGCGGTCCCATCTGATACTCTGCATCTGTCTCCTTCTGGATCTGAGCTCCCCACACAGAAGCCTTATTTGGTTCTGGGCTTTCCCCTGCTGCCTGGGACAGCAAACGCCCAGTAGTCGCCCAATGAGTATTTGCTGAGAAAACAATGACTTCAGCCCTTCATGTCCTACAGGGAAGATATTGTCCTAAACAAAGGGCTGTCTCATTATTTCTCAAGGCAGCCCAAGGAAGCAGGTTCTAGGGATACCCCTGTGTTTCACCTGAGCGCACAGACCTGGCCTGGCTCGGCTCACTGTGATGCCCAGCTGCACCCAGGTAAGGGAGTGGGCTTGGAATTCCCACCTGGCCTTGTCCTCACAGAGGTGTGCGGCTGCCCCAGAGTGTTCCAGGGAGGGCGAGGTGAGGCTGCGGAGCCAGGCCTCCTCCCCACACCGTTGCCAGTGCCGGGAATCTTGCTGATTTGATGGGGAACTGCTGTTTCATTTGCACATCACAACTGGAGCCGGCAGGAGCATCCCTCACAGAAGTTCTGCTAAAAGAGGGAATCGTTTTGACCTCATCTCCCCCAAGCCCCAGGGCATTTGGGACAAATTTGGTCCTGGGCCTTACATGTCCAAGACCTGCATCTCTGCTCAGGGCTCCAAGTGGGAGGTTCCTCTGAACATGCCTGATTCATGAGAAACAGTCTTTGAGCTTTCGTTGGCATTGGCCCCATTTTCATGGACAGGAGTTTCGGGGGCCTGGGGCCTTATGGCAGGTGGGAAAATAATAATAGGAAAAATCCCTCATATCACAGGGGACAGCGAGGATGGTCCCTTATGAAGTGAATGGAACTACTCTTGCCTAAAAATAATTTGGCCACATGACTCGTTCCCGTCTTCTTGTAGTCACCAGCATGCTCTTAGGCCTCCTTTCCTCTGCCTGATTCCCCCTCACCCTCACATGATGCCCTTTTTTTTGGTACCATTATTATTACGATGATGATTTGCTTAACTAGGAGACAACATTTTTTGCAACATAATTGTTATAAAGATCCTCCACGTTAAGATAGGGGAAAAGCACAGCAGAGCTAATAGTGTACCTCCATTTGCAGGGACCAAATAAACCACTTTTCAAATTGCAAAAAGGATTAGAAACTAGAGTTCCATTAATGTCAGTTACAGCTGGAGACAGGGAGGAGTGGCCAGACACGGGACCCGCCACTGCCCCCCAGCTGTCCTTGCTCCTCTCCAGCCCCATATTCCCCAGTCTCCCGTCGCCTCCCCAAACCCATCCTTCTCACTGAACCTTAGAAAGTTAATAGTCATAATAGTAATGCTTATTGACAACAGTGTATGTTCCAGCTGCTGAGCTGAGTACTTTATATTAAATAACATTTCCATTTACCCAAAATATCACGTATGTATTTTCCATCATTTCCCTATTCACTGGACAGTTACCAAAGCCTATCATAGTTGCGGCAGCATTCAGGAAAGCAAGCTAGTATTTCTTGAACAATTATTTTATGCCAGTCACCATTATCTCAGCTTATCTCTACAATGATTTCTTTCTTATAAAGAAGTCAAGGCTCGTGGCTCTGGATTAAAATTACACAGCACTTGCTCTGGGTCTCTCGGCCATCCACTGAGGGTCTAATAGACAGTGACATCCTTTATTCACCTGTCTCTCTAGTAAGGAGCTCCTCATCTGATCGGTGGGCAGTATTATTACTGTTACTACTGCTGCCATCATCATAATAACCAACCTGCAGCAACAACAGCCACAGCTACACTTCCTTGCAGAGCCCACCGTGTGGTTTGAGCTGTGCTAAGCATCTACTCCCAAGATGACCTTTAACACACGAGGCAGGAGTTGGCCCTGGTGACAGAAAGAGATAAGTGAGGCTCAGGACTTGCTCAGGATACTAGTGAGTCAGTGCCCAAACCAAGACATAAACCCAGGACTGGTCCATCACCTTGGCTGGCTTTTAACACGAGGAAGTGTGATTTCAAGAGAGCAGAGAGGGCCATGTCTGCAAGGTGAGCGGAGAAGCTGAGAAAATCTGGCTGCAGAAGGAAGCATGAAACATGCTTCCTTGAAGTGCAGAGAATCCAAGATGAAACTCATGAGCAGGTGGACAGTCAGGGTTGCCTGGGTCCCTGTTTCACGCTGCGTCAGACCCAGGTCCCTTAAGTTCCTTAGGACCCCTAGAGCCAGTACCCTCCCATCTCATTTTTGTTTGCTTAAACTAGACTGAATGTTTTCCTGTTATTTACAAGGAGCTCTAATTCCATGCCAAAAAAAAAAAAAAACCTGTTCATTAAAAAATGAAATCTGCATTAAAAAAGCTCCCTTTCTAATACTGAATGTCTTTTTCTCAGAGAGCCCTCATAAATAACGGAAAGGAGGTTTTTGCAAACCTTTATGGAAATTAAACCAACAATTCGGGCGCACACTTGTTTAACAAGTGATAATTAACTGCTGACAATATAATTTCAGCTTGGAAGAAAACGTGTTTTTCATTAAAAAGTAATCAAAGAGATCCTTGCACTGGGGAGTTGGGTCTCCTCTGCAGGAGCTCAGCTCCTCTGCTGACAGAGGTTCTGGTTGGCACTGAGTATCTGCTGCTCCCTGCCAGAAATTGGGCATGACCCCAGAACACTAGGATTTCAGACCCCTGGGGTTTCCATGCCCCACAAAATCCAGGGCAATTTCCAGAAGCCGACTCGGCCACCCCTTTCTCACTAAGGGCCTCCTCTGGGCTTCTCTCCCCGAGAAGGTGCCTGGAGCTCGCTGGTGGGGGCTTAGTGCTGACCCCAGCTTCAGGGAAAGAATGAACACCCCATTTCTGCAGGCTGTATCATTCTCAAGGGTCTTCAGGGAGTGTATCTATCCTCCCACTTCACAGAGGAGGAAACTGAGGCTTAGGGATATGGAGTCGCTGGTTGAAGGCCACACCCACAGCTGATGAGGGCCCAACTGGAGAGAGGTGTGAATTCTGACCATCGGATTCCCACATCACGCCACCTCCACGCCATTCCCCAACTCCTTTTCTCTGATGAACTCATCTGTTCTGGCTTCAATTTCCTCACCTGTAAAATGAAGATAGTGGTAGTATTCTCCTTGTGAGGGTGTTTGAGGATGAAATAAATGGATATATATCAAACACTTAAAATAGTGACTGACACATAGCAAGTCCTTCATAAGTGTTATCTACAATCTTTATTGGTCATTACTGTTAATGCTAATACTTTTTTCCTCCAACCTGTGAACCAGTTGGCTCTGCCCCTTTGATCATCTCTGTGTCCTCTTTGGGACTCTATCCAGATCTCCAGCATCCATTTATGAGGGAATGTGATACTGAGTGTTGGGTGAGGAGTTGCTTCCCGGGTCCTGAAGACCAGGGTCCTCTGAGGACAGACATGCCCATTTTCTCCTGGCTGCTGATATAAAAAAACTCCACTTGTCCAACCTGTGCTCACCTGTAACCAACTATATCTGTTGGAATATTTTTGCCCCCATTTTCATCCTCTAGGTCTTCCCAGGAGTCTCCAGAATTTACACCCCCTCCCATACACCAAAGAAAACTCTAAGATGAGTACATTTAAAATAAAGACATAAAATAAATAATCAAAATCCTAAAAATAAAACCAGATATTATTTTAAAAGAGCAGGAATATTGAGGACCAAATTATGGTCTTTGGAATGAAAACTCAGTGAATGAGTACATGATTAAAGTAGCATATTAGGCAAAGCTGAGAAACAAAAATAAAATCCTAAGCACCCCAACAGACTAAAAAGACCTCCTGTTCACCAAGGGAACCCCAGAGAAACCTCAAAAACTGAGCTCCTGGCCACAACAGGACAGGAGACTGGACACACCTGGTTATACCCTTTCCTTGCTAATTGCCGTTAGTCTGTCTTCCCTGAGGGTTAAGCAGCAGTCAGCAGTTTCAAAAGACCCATGTCACTGCTGATTTCAGCCAATCACCTTATGCTTCCCCTCCCTTTTGCGCTTTTGACACAGCAACTGACCAGGATTCCTTCCTGATAAGAGGCCACTGACCATGCAGTTGTTCTGGCCAGGCTACAGAGGATGCACAGTGAGGGTTTTGTGTCTTCTGCTTCATCGTTTGACACCAGAGGGCCAAAAGCTCTGCCCTTGGATTATGCTAGCACTGCCATTTTTTGAACATGTGAACCACAAAGAGACATAAAGTTCAGTTGTGTGTGCACACATTTCTCCTTTCATAAATATTCATGACTCTTCCTATAGCTTACTAAATATGTATACTTGGCCAACCCATTCAGCAAACATCCCTGTTTATCCTTCCCTCCCTCAAAGTTTTAGTTTTGGCTTCTGCCAGAGGCTCTGCTTCTCAGTCTGTGGGATGGCCAGCCTGTAGGCTCCAACCTTTTATAAGAAATGAAGCTCTCCTTTCCAATTTATAAACCTAGTGATTCTTCAGTTGACAAAGCTAAGGAGAAAACTGTGAACATGAATGTAGACAAAAGGAAACCTTCCAGAGTACAGGTCAGAAGAGTACATTGGAGAAAAATATGAAAGCAAAATTAAGAGAAATTAGGTTAGTATAAGATGATCCACGCTACATGAAATAGGGGCTCAGGAATACAAGAAAAGAAGGGATGAAAAAGAAAACACTCAAATCAATAAGGAACAGGGATTTTTCAGAATTTGTAGAAGAGGAATTTTGGATTCAATAAGTCCTATGAATCCTAAGAAGGCTAAACAAAACTATATGTATATCTAGACCTGGATCTACCAATGCCTGTATCTACACCTATATCAGTGGGAATTAATAAACTGCAACTACAAACATAATGTTGAGAAGAAAAATAACTCAGACACAAATGGGAATATACTACATTTATTTATAAAATACAAATGTAAATGATAAAATATACTATATTTATAAAAACTTCTAAAGCAAGCAAATCTAATCTATGGTGTTAGAAGTGGTTATCCTTGTTGAAGGACTAGCTGCTGGATTGGAGCATGATGGAGATTTGGCTATGCATTTTTTTAAAAGGTTTATGTGAAGTAGGGGAAAAAAAGGCAACCAGAAAAAGGATGGATCACAACTAAGGAAAGACACACAACAAGATGACAGCAGACTACACAGTGGCAACAATAGATACCAGAAAACGATGGAATGTTTTCAATACCAAGAAGTACAGCTAGCAAAGTAGAATCCTAGTTCCAGCTATACCATCAACTAAAAGCTGATGAAAGAGAAAAAATATATTTTCAGATACAAACTGAGAGTTTACTGCTCAGGAGATCTTGTTAAGGGAACTAGTAAAAGATCACTCCAAGAAGAAGGACATTGAACCTGAAAGGAAGGACGAAGAGGAAAACAGCAACAGTGTGCAGAAAGGTTAATGTGCTTAGGGAAAATGGAATTATTCAGTGGCTAGATGAAACAAGCAAAACCAGCAACAATAAGAGTAAGATCTAAGTTGGAGAGGCACAAAAGGAAGATGGAATCATAACACTGTATAAAACCAACATTAAAATGGGAGTGAAAGCTGGGTGTAGTGGCACACACACATAGTCCCAGCTACTTGGGAGGCTGAGGAAGGAGGATTGCTTGAGCCCAGGAGTTCAAAGCCAGCCTGGAAGGAGGAGATCAGAGTTAAGGTCCTGGTGTTGTTAGGGAGAGGTGAGAGAGATTTATTAGCATTAGACTGTTTTAATTCAAATATGCCATTTCATTTTTAAGATAACTATTAAAAGGAGCAAAACAAAATGTAAACTTTCAAAACCAAAAAGGTAATAGAGAATATTTGATAAACATAATAAACAGGAGAAAATGAGAGAAAAAGAAAGCAAACCAAAAGGCAAAAAAAAAAAAAAAAAAAAAGAAAAAGTAAAAGAAAGAAAAAGAACAAAAACAAAAAACAAACCCAGAATCAATAGAAATCACAAATAAGTTGAAAAAATCCTGCTATTGTTACTTTAGTGAATGACTTTAACCCTCTGGGTCTGTTTCCTCATCAGTAAACTGGAGAGAATAGCACATTTTGTTAAAGGGTTATAATAGCACTTTCCATTTAAGAGCTATCATGAGAATCAAACTCAGTAGGCACCGCGTGAGGGCAGGTTGCTAGCACTATTACTATGTGACTCTGCACCAGGCACAGCCCTAAGTGCGCCCCACCTGCCATCTCACTTAACCCTCCCACAGCCCCATGGGGGAAGGGACCACTGTCATCTTCACTTTGCTGATGAGGAAACTGAGGCCCCGAGGTGAGAGGCTTGCCCAGATCACGCAGCTGAGGAATGGCTGAGCCTGGACACAGCTGGAGTCTTCTGACTCTGAAGCCACCTGCTGACCCTGTGACCTTGACCAGCTGAGGTCACCTCTCTGGGCCTCAGTTTCCTCATCTGTTCCTTGCGGTGTACAGGGCAGTCACGAGGCTGGGCAGCGATGAGGTGTGCCAGCCCTTGGCAGCGTTCCTAGCACAGGCAGCCCAGTCAATGAGCGGTGGCTCCTGCTATTATCATGACCCATGCGGGGGTTCGCTGCTCTCATCTCTGTTGCACAGGCAAGGAGCCTGAGGCTTAGGGAAGCCAAGAGCTGGCTTCATCTTGCTGATCTGCGCTGACTTGTAGGCTTCAGGTCCCTGCTGGAGCGTGAGCTGTGGGAGGGGGCTTGTCTGGTTTCACTGATTTATACCCAGGGTTAGGCCTGGGTAATGAATGAATGAACGAATGAAGGATACTCCATGCATCCATTATTCCTACACAATGTTCTTCATGCTGGGAGCCTCCCCAGATGAAGGCAGCTCTGAGAAGCCTCACCCTGTCAGGACACAAGCAAGCTTTCCATCGGGACAGACGAGGCCCAGACTTCCAGCTTTATTTGACTCCCTAGCACTTATCATTGTCAGACACGTTTTGCATATTCATCTCTTATGATCCACGTCCGCCTGGCACAGCACCAGCTCCAGGAGAGCTGGGACTTTGACTTATTTAATGCTAGGTCCCACGCAGTAGGTACTCAGTAAGTCTGTCACTGAAGTGACATCACTGCTCTGGGCCTCAGTTTCCTCATCTGTACAGTGGGAGGATGATGCCCCTTTGTGGCTGTTGTGGGAACACAGTGAGACACTGCTCGTCCAGTTGGTGCAGAAACCACTGACATGGGTGAGCAGCTGCCCTTCACCCCACTGATCCCAGGGCCTTGTGTAAGGAGTGGATTTTATGCTCATCACAGCGTGAGTCTTTTTCTTCCTTCTTTGATGGTGAGGCTTTCTGCAGTCAAACTTTATTTGATCAGAGTAAGAGATTATCTAGGTGGCTCAAGCAGTCCATCAGGAAACTTCCAAAGGGACAAAAAGGCAAGAAGTGTCTGTCCCAAGACAACTCTGCTGTGTCTTTGTTCTTCATTTAGTCTGCAACAGCATCAACCGTGTTTTGGATGTTTGCAGCATCCCAGGGACAGCGCTGTTTAACCCACATTCCCCCTGTATACCTGTGGGAGCTGTTATCTCCAGTTTAGAAATGAGGGAAGGGAGGTTTGGGAGGTGACTGAAATCTGCCCAATGACATGGCTGGGCTGAGACTCAAATTCAAGTCTGTCTGACTCTGAAGCCCTCAATTCTTTTGTTCCTTAAATCCTCAGAAACCTCTAGTCTCTTCCTTACTAAATAATCTCCTCTAACAGGGGCCACTGCTTTGTGGGAAAGAGCATTTTAAATGCCTGTGTTTAATTGTGTAGAAGGACATTTGATCTGATTTTATAAGAGCCACCTCTACCTATTGCTGTCTTTCTCTCTTTTTTTTAAAAAAAATACTTCATCTTCTATCTTTAGGGGCAATTTGTGATGATCAAGGATAATTTGAAGAATATGGCAAACAGAGGAGTTGGGTCACCTGTGGCTCCCTCACTCACAGGTGGCCTGGGGTGTCCTTGGCTGTTATGAAGGTGCATAGAGTTCCCTTGATCTAGTTCCTGGGGAACATGCTGGGGTGGCCCCTGAGGCTGGACTTGCTATAGGAGAGCTGAGGGTTTTGGGGAATCCAAGTCAGAATGGCTGTGCTGGACAGAACCTGTGCACATGACTGGCTGGGGCAGTCACTGCATCTCTGCGCCCAACGCCATCAGCTAAGGTGGGGAGACATGTTGGCCCTGGAACCACTGGGGGTGCTAGAGGTGACAGACCCCAAGGTACCTCATGGTCACATGACTCCCTGGGCCCACCAGGGCCACCTCCAGGGTCCTGAACCCTGGATGTGGAATCTGCTAAGTCTGGCCACACAGAGCTGTCTGTCGTGCTCTCTCTGCCGGTCCTCTCTGCTCACGGGATGAAGTCCATGCTCCTCGAGATGGAAATCCAGGCCCCTCGTGGCGGGCTCCTGCCTTCCTCTTAGACTGGCCTCCTCCCTCTCTCGCACCCCTGCCAGGGCCAATCCCATCAGGCCTGACTGGGGAGGGCTGACTGTCACCCAAGCTGGAAGAAGTGGGCACAGGGCAGAGAAGTGAAGCATCAGAAGGGTCAGGCCCAGGTGAGGGATGAGGGACTGTTCATTCTCTGGAGGTGGGACCCAGGTAGGCATGGTTTCCACTGCCTTAGAACAAGAAGACAGTTGAATGGGCTGGATTATTTAGGAAAACAGACTTCTAGGAGCACGAAGAAATCCCAGAATCACAGATGCAGACCCGAATTACAGCGTTCGGTCCACACGAGGGACAGCAGGGCAGCATCGAGTCCTTGTCAACGGACCTGGATCCTACCCAGCCCCTCCAGGTGAGTCTCCACCCATCAGCCCTGCGGGGTGAGATTCACAGGCTGACCTCTTGTCAATGGCGGCGGTGTCAGGGTTGGTGTGGAGACCCCGAGACGCATTGTCTCTTCCTGGGCTTTCACTCAGCGCAGACCCCGTGGCCCCATTCAGAGCCGTCGATCCTCACTTTCTTCCCAAGCCCCCCCGCTTGTTTCCATGCTTCCCAGGCCCACCTGGTGTTAGAGGCAGCACACAGCAGGAGGGGTCGAGATGGGCAGACACCGGGGCAGTCAAGGGAACAAGGGGTGGCTGGAGGAGCGTGACTGGTGACTCGAGGACATGTGGTGAGGGGCACCTGTTTATCAAACTACAGTTGTTCTGAAAGGGACTTGGGGCAGCTCCTAAAACACACACTGTACACTGAGATCATTCATTCATTCCCTGGGCCAGTGCTTACTGAGCATTTACTATGTGCCAGGCCCTGTGCTGCTGCTGAGATGTGCTGAGGAGTGAGACTGGATCCATTTCCTCAGGATCGGGAGTGTGGTGTGTGTGACAAACTCTGACCCAGATCCAGGCCTCATGTGAGAGTCCCCTAATTCCTCAGTGAGTTTTGGAATTTGGGCAACCATCCTTATTTTACAGGGGAGTAACTGAGGCCCAGATGCAGGAGTGACTGGTCTGATGGTTTGGGCCCGGGTTTTTTGAGTCCCTGTACCCAAGCGCTGTCCACAGCATCACCTGGCCTCAGGGTCTCATAAGATGATCACGGTGACAGCTTAACCCTTATCCCTGATTCCCAGGCCACACAGCAAAACTTCCCAAGCTGACATTAATTACTCTGGTTGGAGGTTAATTTTTAGGAAGATGGTAAAAATGTGTTATTTAAATACTGATTATTAAAATCTTTATGTAAATTATGTTTGCTACATAATAGGTAATAACCTGTGACTTGAATGTGAAAGCAATACAGGCAATTCTGTTTCTCTCTTTCCACTGTACCTAGGGTTTATCCTAGAGAGTGGCCTACTCTATACTAGCTTTGATATTTGGTTGATGACGTTCTTATTAAATCTGAACTGAAGTCACTTTAGGAACCTTCTCTTAGAGGAATGCACAGATTTGCCAAGACCTTCACCCCAGACATCTAAGCAGAGACGCTTTCCTTGGAGTTGGAGTTTTCTGCTCTGTAAATTACTTTCCCCTCATGTCCAGCTGGAACACATTCAACCTTTATCCGTTTATGTATTTGCACAACTATTTATTTGCTGTTTCTTATCTTTTTACATCCATTCATTATTAGCCTTTTCAAATTTTTCTTTTGTTTATTGTTTCATTTATTTCTTCACATGCTCATTCGTGTGTTACTGTATTTCTTGTTTCACTCCTTGGTTCATTCATTCCTACTTCCATTGTTTGTCCTTTCATTCATTCATTCTTCCTTCCTTTGTCTATCATGCACTTAGCTCCCCAGTCATCAACCATTCCTTCTGTCATCCTTTATTTCATTGGTTCATTCATTCGCTCCCTCCCAAGCCTGCTCATTCATTCCTCACCTCATTCATGCATTTACTCATGATTCCTCAGTTTATTGGTTTACTCAATGATTAATGCATTTTCCAATTCATAATTAATTCACGTATCAGTTGACAAAAATAATGTCTTTGTTAATGTGCTCTGTGCATTGAATGTCCAGTGTGATTCCTGCCACTCCCACCACTCCCACCCCGGCATATTCTGTGCATCTCAGCTAAAAATGGCCTTCCTTCTGGGGCCTTCCTTTTTATTGTTGTTGTTGTTGAGATGGAGTTTCGTTCTTGTTGCCCAGGTGCTGGAGTGCAATGGCACGATCTTGGCTCACTGCAACCTCTGCCTCCTGGGTTCAAGTGATTCTCCTGCCTCAGCCTCCCAAGTAGCTGGGATTACAGGCATGCACCACCATGCCAGGCTAATTTTTATATTTTTAGTAGAGACGGGGTTTTGCCATGTTGGCCAGGCTGGTCTCAAACTCCTGACCTCAGGTGATCCACCTGCCTCGGCCTCCCAAATTGCTGGGATTACAGGCATGAGCCACTGCACCTGGCCTCTATCTTCTCTTTAGAACACAGTTTTTATTAAGGTGTAATGTGAAACATGCACAGAGAAAGGGAGAGATGTTCCTCAACTTTATGTCTCTATAAACCCATCAATAGTTGAAAATATCGTAAGTTGAAAATGTATTTAATACACCTAACCTACTGAACATCACAGCTTAGCCTAGCCGACCTTAAAAGTGCTCAGAACACTTCCATTAGCCTGCAATTGGGCAAGATCATCTGGCAACTCAGTCCACTGTAGAGTATCCTTTGTTTACCCTGGTGATCGCATGGTTGACTGTGTGCTGCAGCTCACTGCCACTGGCTGGCATCTAGAGAGTACTGTAACTGAATGCAGCTTCAATCACTGCTTGCAGAGTCTAATTAACAAGAGCAAGGTATGGCAGAAAGAAAGTGACTTTCTCAACCAAAACTAGTAATGGGGAAGTGGCTGGATTCCCATCCAAGGTACCCATTTTGGTGTCTTGGGGGAAATCAAGGGCATAAAAATGGAAAACGATATGGAAGGCATGTAAGAATTGTGCTGAGTATAATGTCTGTGTGTCTTATTTCAGTGGCTATTACGGGTTCCAGTCTACTTGGAGCACAGCCTAGCATCATCTCAACAATGGCTGGGTTGTTGACTAGCTGCCTTGAAGTAATCTCTGGAATTTTGAAGCTGGGTCTCTGGTCTTGGTCTATCTGCCTCAAGATTAGAACTTCGAAGAAGGCATGTAATTAGATACTAGCATATAGTTAGATAACTAAGAAGGGAGTATATATGCTGAGAAAGGAAGGGACTTGGAGTCTCTTTTAAGGCTAAGGAAAAAGGCCTCTGCAGTTTGCTTTAAGGTTATATCTTGAAACTCAAGGGAAAGGGAAAAAAAGTTCTAAAATATAGTTTGAAGTTAAGCTGCCCGGTTGCAGTGTCATACTGTTTTCTACTGAACACATATTGTTTTTGCAGCATAGTAAAATCGGAAAGTCATAAGTCAAACCATTGTAAGTGAGGAACTGTCTGTACACACATCATAAGTACCCAGCTCAAAGGACTTCCAATTACTGAACACACCCAGGGGAGGAACACCAGGCCAGGTGCCACCCCAGCAACCCTCCAGTGCCCTTCTGTATTTCTTAGTGTCTTCATTTTGGTGACAAATACAGTTACTGTCTTCACTTTGGTGCCCCCTGGTGACAGAATTTGCAGGGTTTGAGTCCTGCAATTCAGTTGGGAGGTAGAGGGAACACCTGGGGGGCATGGGGAGGCCAGACGGGGAAACGAAGCCATCTAATAAAGGCTGTGTTATGAATGTGGTCCCCACTGTGGGTGACTGGAGATTAATCAGATGGGAAAACCCAGGAGCCAGTGCCAGGCATGAGTGCCACAGTCACCCCACCAGAACTGCCATTCTGGGGTTCTGGGGTATGAACAGAGCAACTGCCCTTAGTCATGGGTTGAGTACTCTTCTCAGGGGAGGGGCATTAACTCCAAGGCAGTTAAGTCCTGCCACCAGGGCATCAGAGTGGAATTTGGTGACCAGAGAAAGCCTCCAGGCAAAGAACGCAGAGGCTGGTCCTGGCCTGAAGTAGTGAAGGCAAGACCTGACACAGCGATGAGCTTATCTGATGGTGGCTCCCTCCTCCTCTCCACCCCCTGCTCCTTTATCATCCTTCATCTGGGCTGCACTTTGACTTACTGTAATGTTCAAATCAGAAGTACCCTTAAACAGCAACGGGCTCAATGGCTTTATTTTACACACTGGGGAAACTGAGGCCTGAAGTAGGGAGATCCCCCAGCCAGCTGTGAAAGAGCCCCTGCTTGGGTGTGGCTCCTCCTTTCCTCACTGGGGTGATGTCTGACCTTGCCTGTGAATTCTCTGTCAGATGCATTGACGGAGAACAGAGTCGGCAAGCATGGAGCTGCTGCCTTTGAAAAGCTGGAAGATAATTTGCCCTGGCTCTGTCTTTTCTTTTCAGAACCCTCCCTTCACTCCTACCCCACAACACACACACACTTAAAAGCCACACTTTGAGCCAAAGTGACTGTCAGTTTCACTCCAATAGAAATGTGTGTGATCTCTCGCCCATGTGAACATAGCGTGCTATCGATGTAATTGCATCCAGTTAAAGTCCCATCAAGAGAATATATTGCACGAGAAAAGGGTTTGATGTGGGAGAATTCGAGTCTCCACATATGTACTTTGACTCCTCCTACGCTTACTTCTTTTAAAATGAGAAAGAGGACATCGCCTTTAAAGGTCACTCTCCCTTCAAAATATTCTGGAGAAGAGTCACGTAAGCACATGTTGAACGTGTGAAAGGTTAGTATTTTATCACGATCTAATCCTGTCGTCTGTCTTTCTCCACTGCTGCAAAGATAGCGCCTCCTGTGCAAGGGACTTGCGTTTGCACGAGACACTTACCTCTTGCTCAAAGGACTGCCCCTGCGATGCATCATCAGCAAATTTTCTTTGCAACTTGAGTTTGTCCTTTTCCTCTCCTTGGAGAGATTAGATGCAGCTACTGGGCCAACAGACATGAGCCCAGACAGCTGACAGATTCCATTTCAGAAGCCTCAGCACCATGTACTGTGAATAAGTGGCCACCTCCTGAGGGCCGACTGTCGTGTCTGCCTGGCGCTGTCCTGGAGACTTTCAAAAAAAATTCAGTATTTCGAAGCCACAGCTCCACCCTGCAAAGAGGGAGGTTTCCTGATGCTCCCACCATCATTTCCTGCCTAGATTATTGGCAAAGTTGGTCTCCCTGACTCCACAGCTGGGTCTGCCTGTAAGTTGCACCCTACTCCTGCCTATGGACACAGGGAAAGTGGGTTGTTCTTGCTCTCAGAGTGGATTGTGTTCATCGAGCCAGCAGGATTGACACAGAGAGGGCGCAGAGCCCCTCCCTATTCTCTATTTTGGGGGGTTGGGGGAACAGGCACAGAATTGTCATGGTCCAGCAGCCTATTGCTGGGAGGAAGAGTTGCGTGTGCTGGTTGATATCACTCACGGCTGGCAGTGGTTCTAAGGGTCCCAAGGGGAGAGTGATGTGGGAGGATCCACTGATCATAGTCAAAGAAAATTTCATCTTTGGGTCATGCTTGGTGCTTGGGCCAAGAGTCACTGAACACTGGCTCACCCACCAGATGTGTCAATCCCTCTTGACATCATGTGATTCCCTGAATAACAGTGAGAGTCAACATTTGTTGAGTATCTTTTTCACTTGTTCAACAAATACCTATGAGTGGGCACTGGGGCTCCAGCAGGGAACCCTACAGAGCTGTTAGATGACAGAGATGGACCAGCGAGACTCCTGGCTACATCAACACGTCCTTGAGGGCCCCACCGCCCTGCAGGAGCTTCGCATTCACGCTCTGGCCTCTCCTGCAATCAGTTTCAGGCTCTCTTTTCTCCCCCCAGTCATCTGTTGGCACTTGGTCTTTTCATATCCTTGGAGCTGGGGCTGGGGGTGGCAGGGGAGGGGAACAAGTAGGCAGGTGGAGGAGGCGTGGCAGAGCCAAGTGAGGACCCTGTTTCTTCCCCTGAGAAATGAGCAGTTTTACGCAAATTAATTCAAGCTCAGCCCATACCTGAAGAAGAAACATAGGCTGTTTGGATTCGTTTTCTCCGTCAGCTTCTCAAGCCTGGTGTTAATCTATTCATCAGCTGAGCTCATTGGGAGCAAACATGCTTCTTCAGGAGTTTTCCAACAGGAAATAAATGCCTCATTAAGTTAAACGTATTAACCTGAGAACGGTACTCATGTCAGACTAATGAACGTCATTATAGGGAACGTGCCACGGTCCTCAGAGGGGCCCCACCCAGCATCGGGGGCTCCCACAGATTGGCTCAGCTACTGCAGGGTGTGGGATCATCAGAGGAGGGAGGGAGACGGAAAAGGGGCTGTTGCTGGAGCCGTGGTCATCGTCAGCCCTGTGAGCTGTGCCCTGATTAATTCTGGCATCTTTGAATGTCTGCAAAGGGCGTGTGGCCAAAGGAGGAGCCCTGTGTGCCTCTCTGTTGGGTCCAAGGGGGTTGGGAGGAAGCTGAGTGCAGCCTCTGAAACAGGGGGGAGGGCAGGATGGCTGAGTTGGGCATCAGAACCCCGGGTTCTGGTTCCAGGCCTTCTCCACCTAGTGCAGGAGGCTCAGTTCCAGCCCCTCTCCAGCAGGCCGAGCTCCGTGCTGGGCACTTCCACAAGCATCGAGCTCAGCTACCCTCGCAGAAACCCAGGCAGACAGGGGTTGATGGCCCGGGGTTGTAGATGAGGAAACTGAGGCTCGGAGGAGTTAAGTGACTTGCCCAAGACCACCCGGCTTGTGGGTAGGAGAGAGACAGGCCCAGGCTGGCCTACCCCGGTCCAGGTTTCCCCAACAGCCCCCGCCGCCTGCTTCTTGGTGTTCTGTCTTCCATTCCCTCCCAAACCCTCCTCCAGGTCTCTGGAGTGTCTTCATGGGGACTGTGTGGGGAGGGGCTCTCCACCACCACACAAGAGCCAGGGTGTAGACCCTGCAAGGCTGAGGAGCAAGGGGAACCTTGACTTACATATGGCTCAGGGAGTCCCAGCCGTCGTAGAGTGGAATCACTGCTCTACATCTCCGTTTTCTCATCAACAAAATGGGGCTGAGTCTTACCACCCCACAGGCTTGCTGTGAGGATCAAATGAGCCGACGACGGCATAATTCTCCACACACAGCCGGGTCCCAGGACATGCTGGTCCCTCCCACTCTGCACGGTCTTCCTGGCCCATCTCCTGGCTTTGGTCCTTGGCGAAAAGCCAGGCTGGTGGAACATGGAGGAGCACAGCGGTCCTTCTCAAAGTCCAGCCTCAAATCCCACAGTCCACACACATTCCCTGAGACTCTGCAACTACCTGGTTTCTATGCAGAGATGATTATGACATGGTCTTCCACATCAGCAAATTCATAGCCAAGTCAAGGAGAGGACCCCAGGGCACTGGAGAGAGTCCAGTCCCCAAAGCGGGGACAGACAAGAGTGAGAAGGGCCTGGAGGCAGAGGCAGAGCCACTGGGGTTGGCACAGAGTGAGCATGGAAGAGGTGCCTTCTAGGTGTGAGGGGCCAGCCAGCCTCCCCCGGGACAGAAGAGAGTTCTGCCAGGCGCTGTCCTGGAGACTTTTGAAAATAATTCACTCTTTCTAACCCACAGCTCCACTCTGCATGGGGGAGGTTTCCTGACACTTCCACCATCATTCCCTGCCTAGATTATTGGCAAAGTTGCCCAGATGGTCTCCCTGATTCCACAGCTGGGTCTGCCACTCCTTTCTGTAGACACAAGGAAACTGGGCTGTTCTTGCTCTCAGAGTGGATTGTGGTCGCTAAGCCAGCAGGATGGATGCAGAGAAGGTGCAGAGCCCCCTCCCTATTCTCTAACTTGGGGCGTTAAGGGGAACCGTGGTGCAGCAGCCTATTGCTGGGAGAAAGGGTTGCATGTAATATAAAGGGCCAGGCCAGCCAGAGACCTAGTCCAAGGTTGAGAGGTAAGAGGGGGGAGAAAAGTATAAATTCATATTTACAACCATCCAAAATCCCAGCCTACCCTGTGCATCTTCCTCAGCACCGATCTAAGGGAATACACATATGCCAGATAGGCAGATGGGCAATCATGTGGATGAGCTCATTCTATTTAAAAAGAAGACAGGGGTGGTTATTATTAGTCCTATGTGTCAGGTAAGGAAACTGAGGCTCAGAGCTGCTAAGTAATCGGCCAAGGTCACTGAGTTCATAAGAGCTGGGATTCACTCCCTGGTCTGTTGGACCCCAAGGGCCATGATTTCCCCACTGGCCATGGTACCTCTCATGTCAGCAGGCCCTGCTGGACAGCATTTGTTTTCCCTGAAAACCATAAGCATCTGGAAAATGTCTACTGCTGGCCCTTTTCCCTCCTTGATGGGGGGAGGCATGAAAACCCATGACCTATTCCCAGCCTTGAGTGCCGAGAGGCAGGCCCTGCCATCGTGTGTTAGCACCAGCCAGAGGGGCCCAGCACAGCCCTGCAGGGACTCCTGTGATTCAGAGCTGGTGTTCCCGCCTCATGGGGTGAGCCCAGATGCTCATTTCTGGGCATAGCTTCCCTTCACTGTGAGCACCTGCCCCTTCATAAGGTGGGTGCTGGGCATTCTGGCTGAGTACAGAGGCTGCAACTTCACTGCAGGTTGGAGCATTTGATGTATTGAATGGTGCAATGTTGTGTTTAATTTCACTGCAATTATTTCTGCAATTATGTGTTGGGCACCATTCTCCCCTGTAAGTTCTTCCTTGGAGAACTGCATCCAGCTTTGTGAGACAATCAGCTTCGTGAAGGATGTGTGATGAATAATGCTGAAAACAGTGGGGCTGTGGAAACTGGAGAAGGCAAAACCCTATAGAGATGAGATAGGAGAGTTGTCTTCAAATACAGTAGCCCCCTTATCTGTGGAGGATGGGTTCTAAGATCCCCAGTGGATGCCTGAAGCCCCAGGTAATACTGAACCCTATAGATACTGTTGTTGTTGTTTTTCCCCTTAAGTCAAGAACTTTCACCTTTTCCCTTAAAGGAAGCACTTTACAGCTTCTTTTTGTCTTATTTGAACGGTCAGCATCACTACTCTTATGACTTGTGGGCATTATTAAGTAAAATAAGGGTGGCTTGAGCACAAGCGCTGCAGTATCGATACAGTGACAGTTGATCTGATAACCTAGCTGACTACCAAGTGACTACAGGTATAGGGTGGGTATCCTATACAGCGTGGATATGCCTGAGGGAGGGTTCACCTCCCGTGCGGGACAGAGCTGCATGGCACAAGATGACATCATGCCACTGAGAGCGGTATGCAATTTAAAACTTAAACACTGTTTATTGCTGGAATTTTCCATTTAATATTTTGGGACTGTGGTTAACTGCAGGTAACTGAATCTGTGCTATAAGACATTGAACCCTTGCCCCTCTCCAGCACTCAGAACCTTTGGAAATTACCCCAATTTTTCAGATGTTCTAGAATTAAAGGAACATCCCTCCTTGCCCTTGGTCCTCCTCTCCACCCCCCAGCCGTCTCCGGATCTCTGTAAATGGTCTCTGCTGATTTGGAATCATGGTCTTGAGGCATTTCTGGTTCTCCTGTCCTCCACTGCCCTGCACACGTGAAGAGCCCAAAGCCCAAACCATGGGGGCTGCAGGAGCCAGAGGCTGTTTCCCGACTATTTACGAGGTTTGAGGAACAGAGGCCCCTTTCTGGTGGGGGTGGACTGAAAGGGGCTTCTCAGTGCCCTGCATGAGGCTGAGTTGCCCACTGATGAGGCTCCTTTGATCATTCTCTCTGGACTTGGAAATGAAGCTTAACTTCAGCCACTGGGAAAAAATAAAATAGTAAGACGCATAAGGCCTCTGTGTAAATTCCACCCCAGCCCTCCCAGAGTGGCCAGTCAGTTTTCACAATATTTAGTCCAACGGGTCTTAGTCAAAGTCCCCTCCTTTAGCAACTGGCCACTTTTCACTTGAGAATAGATTTAATTTCCACAGACTCTTGAGTGTTTTCTTGGAATTGACCTTCCCATGAAAAATATGCTTTGGAGACACGAAATAACCAACAGAGCCTTAAATGAATTGCACTTCATCAAGCGGAAAAAAACAATGCACTTGAAATAGGTGCCACACGGGCAATGGGGGCTGGAAGCGTCCCTGCGGACCAGAGGGCGAGGTAAGGGGCGCCACACGGCTGAGCTTGGTTCTTCCTGTAGTGCCTGGGTTCACCAGGGAAATGTTACGAGCTGGATTGTGTCTTCTGCTGTGTGACGTGACATTTCCTGCTCCGTCCCTACCTCGGTTCTGTCTGAGTCATTCTCTTTCCCCCTGGGGAGTGATGGCTTTGCCTGGGAAGGGAGGTAGGGAGGGGCCCCACCCTCTGCCTCCTCCCTCCTGGGCCCCATCTGCTGAGGAATGAGCTCCAGAGGAGACATGGGGCAAAAGGGGGCGCAGGGATCCCAATTCCCCCCACCCAAACAAAATGTGTCAGGGTAGAGTAGCTCACCAGAAACGAGAGAACTGAGAGGAAGCCCCTGCCCACCCATTCCTCGCACAAGGGGTCTGAGGAGGGGGCTCTTTTTTTCTAGACACTCACTTGCCAAGTGTTTGCCGAGGGCCAGTCTGTGCCCAGCTCTGAGCCAGGGCTGTAGACTTATGAAGGGCCAGAGCTTAGGAGACAAGGTTGGGGCACCCACAGCATCCGCTGCAATCTCTAGGAAATGGTTATGCACGGAGCATAACCATGGGCAGTGGGGAGCCTCCACCCCTCAGCACCTCCTGCCTGCTGGCCAAGCCCCTCCTAGGTCTACAGCACACCCCACCGTCTCCCACTCTGAGCTCCAGGCCTGTTATTTCCTTAATGTGCCTGCTTTAATTATTATCTTCAAAGAGAGACTCAATCTGGAGATAAACACAAAAGATCTGCTGCTGACAGTGGAAGGCTCCTGCCTCCCTGGATGCAAACGGAGGGCCGGCCCGCTGCAGCCCAAGCATAACTTGGGCCTTAGAACCAGCAAACTCAGTTCTCTAAATGCTGATACAATGCAGTCCCGCTGGAGACAAGAGTGTCCTCACACTGCTGCCAGGCCCTGCGCGTAGCTCTGGCACCCCCATGGCTGGGGAGTGGGCTGGGCTGGGCTTCTGCACTGTCCTGCCCTTTGCGCCTCTGCTCTCTGCTCAGCTTTCCAGGCTCGGCTGCTGCTGTTGGTGGAATTGGGCGTTTTACGTGCTTTGATAAGGCATCCCGGGCAGAGCTCTGGGAGGCTTGGCCTGGTTGTTCCTGCCTCTCTGGGGGAGCTCTGAGGAGTGGCTGGCTTTGAAGCAGCATGAGAAGCCTGCTAGTAAGATTTAACAGGCACCACCAGAATCCCAATACTACATTCTAGCAGGCACTATGCAGGCCACAGGTGTGTCACGGTCCCAGGTCAGCCACAATCTCAAGGGCTGTCCTAAACTAAAGGCGCAGGGCTTGCTCAACTGTGGAGGCCTGGGGTTGCGTTCCAAGAAAATGCAGAGGCTTTGGAAATAACAGCCACTCTCACAGTCTGGACATGAGGAAACAGAGCAGACTGGGCCCTGACAGGGTTTCCTGAACCCAAAGGAGAGCAGGCCATGGCCAGGGTCCCAGCTCTGTCATTTACGAGCTCAGCCTCTGCAATCACTGAGACCTGGCTTGCAATCCCAGCTCTTCCACCTCCTACCTGAAGGATCTTGGGGAAATGACCTGGCTTCTCCGAGACCCGGTTTCCGCAGCTGTGTGATGGCTTCTAGGCACCTCCTATTTCAAGTTTATTTTCTCCATGTGAGGACAGAGGTGAGGAATCTCATGGCCTCATGGCATGGACTCTGGCTTCCCACAGGCACGGAGGACCCCCAAGCCCTGGACTGGGTGTCAGGAGGCCTTGGCTGGGGCACCTGCCCTGCCCTGTGTCTGCTGTGTGGCACTGCACCTGAGGCACGGAACCCCTCGCCTTCTGCCCCCACAGGCTTTTGAAGGGAAAGGGCCTGGCTCAGGGATGGAGGAGAATCGTGGCATCCTGGAACTGGGGGAGACTTGAGGGTAATCCAGACCCACCCACACCTCACAGGAGAGGAATCATCCAACACTCTCCCATCCTTAGGTGATCCCCAGTCCCAGGGGTAACTAAGGAAGGGGCTGGGCAGGTTGGTCCAACCTGGTTCCCACTGGCCACTGCGACCCTCTGCTCCCTGCAACTTCCGCGACTCATCCTCTTCGCCTGCAGAGGCAGCTGGTGCTCTGTGAGGAGGACATTTTCTGGTACCAGAAAACTGTGGGAAAAAGCAGGAATCCTCCAGGGATGTTCCCCACATTGAATTATGCATGAACCAACCCAGCTTCCAGGTTTGCTGAGCTCACCCACCTTACTGCCCTGACCCTCTCCGGTCTCCACCCCAATTAGATGACTTTTCCAATCAGCTTCGGCCCCTCTTGGGGTCACCTGAGTCAGACTGGCCGCTGCAGATATGGAAAGGGCCCTGCCAGGCTCCCCTGGCTGAACCGAGTGTTTCATGTTCCTGGAGCACCACAGGGAGTGGATGAGCTTTTGTCAACAGCTCACAGGGAACCTGGACAAGCAGGGTCCACCGGGAGAGATCCGAACCCTGCTTGTTATCTTGGGCAGCAAGGCGAGGGCACAGCAGCAAGAAGGCAGGTGAACAGAACACTTATGCTCATCTTATGCTGGGTGCTGGCAACTGAGCAGCAAAAGGGCCATGTTGTAAACCAAAAAAAAACAACTGAGGCGCATCTCAATTTACATGTGTATTTTGCCAAGGTTGAGGGTGTGCTGGGGAAAATAAGACTCAAGGCACAGTAGGATCTGTGGTCTGAACTTTTTCCAAAGGGGATTTTGAGGGCTTCAATATTTAAGGGGAAAAAGCAAGCAGGAGGAGAAAGGAGGAAAGAAGGAAAAAGAGGGACAGTGTGGTCACGTTCTTGCGGGGCCCTGCTGAGCAGTCAGCGAACCCACACATTGCATGTGAAAAGGACAGGGTAGAGGAACAGTCCATTGTGTATTTGTCTCTTGCTCAGAAAATCTGCACTTTCTATAAGATAAACATAGAACGGAGAAATAAATCAAATATGTGTTCGTCTTGGGGTGGGTGGTGGCATGATTCCTAGTCCCCTCTTGGCCCACACCCATGAAAATAAGCTGTTAACATCATCAGGGAGAGGAAGGCCACCTGGGGAGACAAGTGGACTTCTGTCTTGTAGCTGTTTAGGAACACAGGAAACAGCAGTTTTTGCATGACTCAGCTTCCAAGTTTAGCTTTTTCCTTTGGCATAGTGAGTTTGGGGTTCCGAGATTCTATTTTCCTTTCACAGTGTCCTTGTCTGGCTTCCAAATAATGGAACTTAGTTCTCCGGTATTTTGAGGGGAAACATGAGTTCTAAAAGTATTATTTCTTATTTATAGGTGAGGAAACTGGGATTCAGAGAGGTTGGGTAACCTGACTTAAGCCTGACATCTAGTAAGTGGCAGAGTGGGATGCAGAGCAAAGTGGGCTGTCTCCCGAGCTTATGCACCTCCCACTGTGAGATGCTGCCCAGGTCCCAGCACCTGCAGGATTAGGGAGATGTGCCTGTGAGGCACTGCCCGGGCCCCAGCAGCTGCAGGACAGGGAGATATACGTGTGAGACCCTGCCCAGGCCCCAGGACCTGCGCGATAGTGAGATGTACCTGTGAGGCACTGCCCAGGTCCCAGGACCTGCGGGACAGGGAGATGCACCATGTGTGGGGCGCTGTTTGGCTCTGATGTAGGCTAAGGCATGTTATCGCAGGGCTGCAGCAGCCCCTCCATTTACATCCAGGGAGGCAGGAGCCTTCCATTATCAGCAATAGGTCTTTTGTGTTCATCTCCTGATTGAGCCTCTCCTTGAAGATAATGATTAAAGCAGGCACATAAATGGGTTAAGGAGGTAACAGCTCTGGGGCTCAGAGCGGTAGAAGGCAGGGTGTGGTGTAAACCTAGGATGAGCTTGGCCACGAGGCAGGAGATGCTGAGGGATGGAGGTTCCCCCACTGCCTAGGGCACTGCTTATGGGGACGAGAGACCCCCAGTCTCATCCCTCAACTTTCCCTGGGGAGAATAGGAGGGGGGCAGGGGAGGGAGTCCTGGAGGAGTCAGGCCTACAGGGCTTCCCATCCTGGCTTCACCACTTCCCTGCTCTGTGACTTTGGACAAGTCACCTCCCCTCTCTGGGCTCTTTCCTCATCTGTAGGTGGGGATAGTGCTTTCATCAGCCCCTCCTGCCCAGGGTGGTTATGGGGATGAGCCCTGCAGGCTGAACAAATGGACACTGGGAGGGGAGGGGCAGTGAGTGCAGTGGTCAAGGGCAGTGAGTGCAGTGGTCAGGGGCAGTGAGTGCAGTGGTCGGGGCAGAGAGCTGGAGGCCTTAACAGATCTGGGACTTAGATCCAAACTGTGAGTTCATGCACATTCTTCAGTTTGGGCCCAGTATTCTCACCACTGAGATCTTCATCCAAAGCTTTTAGCCTCCATAAATCATTTTTAATAACATACCACCTAGTAATTACTGCAGAGCCTCAAAAGAATAAGACGCGATTCAGACATCATGAACTAATTACTGTCAGGCGAGTCAGTCACAATCTGGGAGCAGGACTGCATTTCATTCGGAGTCTTTGGTTGCTCCTGGGACCACCCTGGGGCTCTGGGTGACATTTACTCAGCAGAGCTCAGAGCTGATTACAGGTGTGTGTGTGAACAACGGCCAGGAAGGATTTATGGAGGGGGAGGGGATTGCAGCTGGGGTTGCACCTGGAGGTTACACATCTCTGCAGACAAGGGCAGTGGGAGTGAGGGGATCTATGGCATCCCTTTGCTTTTTCCATAGGGGCCCTTAGGGTTCCTTAGGGTCGTGTGGGTGACCTTGAGGTGGTGACTTAACCTTTTAGATCCTCAGTTCCTCTACCTGAAGAGGTAAGAAGAGGAAATAATAGCCCCAGGGCTCTTGCAGAAGCAGCAGCAGAGGGGTGTGGGCATGTGTAGACCTAGAAGGAAGGGCTTGGCTAACAAACCAATAAACTCTTCCTGACAGGGTAGTTGTGAGGGTCACAGGGTCAGGGCGATGGGAAGCTGTCAGCATGATGCCTGATAGCAGGTGCTCAAATCTGTCAGTGCTGTTGACTTGAGTTGGGTTATTGAACTTGGGTGGGGTGTGATGTTGATGCAGGATTTTTCTTGGTCACTTTGCCAGCTGGGAACCTCTGGCTGGTGACGCCCCCACTTGGGCCTTGCTTGGACACACTACCTACTGCAGGAGATGCTCCACCCATCTGGCCTGCCCTGGCCACACCTGGTTTGTGCATCAGTTCTGCCCATGGCTAGGCTGGGTGTGCCCCAGCCTGCCTGTGTTACAGCTCCTACCCGCATTCAGTCGGTCCCAGATTCTTGTCCCATGTCTAAGAAGAATGAGGATACACTGACAGTTGAAGGGTGAGGGGTGGGGAATAATTTTATTGAGTGACAGGACAGCTCTCAGGAGAGACAGGCTGTGGGAGTGGTTCCCCACCCAAAGTTGGGTGGCTTCTTTCCCAGTGTGGCTGAGTCTGGGGCTTTTATGGACTCAGAATAGGGGGGTACATGCTGATTGCTTTGTGAGTACACAAAAAAGGTTAAAACAAAGGCACTACTCAAAGGTGGGCATGACAGTGTAAAAAAACAATTAGGAAAGGATAGGTATATGTAAAATAGATGAAGGGTGGGGATCAATAAGAGGAAAGCATGCCAAATGAGAAGACAGGTTCTCAATCCAGTCTGTGGATTTGACTTGCAGGTTGGCTTTCAGGCTTTAAATTGTCTTTGGCTTGGGGTGAAGTTTCACCAGGGACCTGCCCCTATCTGCCTAGGCATTTGACTGCCTCCTGCCACTATCAATGTGGCACCCCATGAGGGCTGCAATGGGGCAGTGGCAGAGGGATGGGTGGAGGTCAGCGTGCAGGTGAGGAAAGATGCATTGGTGGAGGTTGGAATGGGTGGGTGCCTGGGAGTGTTTGGTGTGCCATGGGCATTTCACAGCAGGATGTGAGATCTCTGTTGATGGTCAACTCTTGCAAGAATCATGGAGGACACAAGGAGAAAGGGGTGGGGAGGAAACAGCTCATCTTTGCGGAAGAACATGCAGAATAGAAAAAGCAACTAGAATCAGAGTCAGGAGATGTGGGCTGTGGACAAGCCCCTGTTGCTAAATTACTGTGTGACCTGGGGCAAGTCACTCACCCTCTCTGCAGTTGGTCTGCATATCTGAGAATGAGAAGATTTAACTACAGGATCTTTAAGACTCCTCTCAGCTCAGACCTTAACTCTATGATTCTGTGTGATGCTTTCCTCACCCCCCTGCTAAAACCAGCCTCCTGACAGACGAAGGCAAGTCATCTGTCACAGTGCTGGCTCAGCAGCTCCCCAGGTTACTGTGTGGTCTGTAACAGGGCTGCTTGGGTCATGTGAGTCTGAGGCTAATGTGCCCTTGTCTATGGAAATGACTTGATTGCTTGCTCTTCCTTGTAGGAGGAAAAAAAAGGGGACATGGGGCAGTGGGAGATGAACCTGATTTACATTCCTGGAGGAAAAGAGGAACAGGGCAGCCATCAGGCATTTTTCTTGCCACGTGGCTTATTGATTTGTACTACTGAATAGCTCAGGAATGGGGTGGCTTTCAGGTGTAGCCTGACTCAGGTACTCAAATGATGCCATCAGGAGATGCTTCTTCCTTCTCTGTATTTTGGCACCACTCTTCTATGCAAAGCCAGTCTTGGGCACCTTCTTCCTGGTTTTCAGATGGTTTCTAGCCCAACTTGAGTCCCACAGAGAACAGAGAGCCTCCCTGCCCCCTGACAAAGACTCTAACCTTGACAAGATTTTAGTCAATCTCCTCTAAGCCCTCTTCTCCACTAGGCCTCCAGTTTGGCTTGTGTTTAGCAACGACCCCCCTACCCTTGATATCTAATCAAGTTCCTCTTAGTAATTCTGCACCCATTCCCTCACTCTGTCCATTGGCTATAAATCCCCAGCTGCCTTTGCTGTATTTGGAGATGAGTTTAGTCTCTCTCCCCTAGTGCAACAGCCTTGAATAAAAAGTCTTCCTTGTCATTTTTAACAAGTGTCAGAAGAATTTTTCTTTAACACCCATTTACTAATTAAAAGTCCTGGGCCCAACTCCCATTGGTTCCAAAGGCCATAGGCCCATCCCTGCACCAACTACAAAGGCCAAAGGCATGGAATGTACTCATTGGTTTAATTCAATCAGGGCCCAATACTGGAGCTGGTGGGGTTAACCCCACTTAAGTCATATGGGCTGAGAATAAAGGTTGGGAGTTTCACAAAGAAAATTCTGGATACACTTTACAAGCAAGAGTACAAGGCAGTGGGTGGCAAAAGCCCACAGATGTCTCCTGCTGAGTAGGGGTGGGGAGGGAGGGGGCAAGAAAAACAAACACATTATCAGAAACCAAAGAGACGAGGGAAAAACACCTGATTAGTATTCATAGCAGATCTCATTTTATTCCCCACAAAAACTAATCACTTAGTTATTCTTATCCTAAGTCTAGAATCCTAAAGGTTTAGAGCTGGAAGTACCTTCAAAATTCCTTGGTCTAGCACCCAGATCTTGGTTTCTAATACTATTCTCCAATAAAAGGAATCATAGATTCTTAGGGAAATGGCTGATTCTACGTCTGGGAAAGAGGAGATAAAAGATGAGCCTGGGGCATCTTGTAACAGTGCCAGAAAGTAAAGAAGTGCTCAAAAAACAAAATGATGGGGGGCACAGCAAAGGGTCAGAGGACCCCGAGAGAGCTCCCAAAGATGGAACAATTTCAGGAACTAAATAAATAATGCAGTACTGGATTAAAATATAAAGTATAAAATAAATATCCATGAATCCATACTGACATAAATAAATAATTGAATAAATAAATAAATGGGAAAAAAAGGACAAATTACCTTATAGAAGGCTTTCAAATAATTTATACTGCCCCCTCTAGGGGGTGGAGGTTAATTCTCTAACCTTTTGTGTGTGGGCCTGGGAAGGGAAGCGGTGGGGCACCCTATAGTGGAGAAATTCTGCAAACCTTAACCAAGTGATGGAGTTTCACATGGCCAATGATAAGTCGTGGATAGCATGCTCACCTGATACGATGTAATGAGAAGGGCCCTTCATCTCTGTTGGATTCTTCCCTCAAATCCAGAACCCCAGTCTACTCATAAAGAAAACATCAGGCAACCCCAAATTAAGGAGATTTCTGCAAAATACCTTATCAGTAATCTTCAAGACTGCCAAGGTCATGAAAAGCAAGGCAAGACAGTCACAGTTAAGGGGGAGGTAAGGACATATGACGACTAAATGTAATGCGGTATCCTGTTGGGAGTAGGAACAGAAGAGATGTAAGTGGAAAAACTAGTAAAAATATAATAAAGTCAGGGGTTTAGTTAATAGATATCTTAGTTTTAACAAATGAGCCTTAGTTAACTGAGAGGTAAACATTAAGGAGAGCTGGATAAGGAATACAAGGGACTTCTCTGTACCCTTCTTGTAAATTTCCCATAAATCTACACTCTCCTAAAATTAAAAAAAAAAAGTATGTAAAAGACTTTTGGTTCGATACCCTCATTTAACGTATGAACAAAGAGAAACCCAGAGAGGTTGCCTGATTGCAGAAAGGTCTCATGGTGCATCAGTGGAAGACCCAGGAATGGCACTCAGCCCAGAATGATGGAAACCTGACCAACAGAGGCCTAATTAAATTAGGGCTTTATTTTTTTCACCTAAAGGGGCATCTGGTAGTGGCGGCTCCTGAAGGTCCAGCAGCTCCAAGATGCCATCTTGGACGAGGGCCAGCCTCCTCCCCTATTTCTTCTTGGTGGCCTCAGCATGTGTGGATGCATTGCAGTCACAGCGTGGTGGCTGCCCCTCCCCACTGGGCCTCGAGTCCCCCGCCAGGACTGGCAGCCACGGGTCCACAACCAAGTCCAGCAGGCTCCCTTCTCTTCCGGGCAGCTTTCCCAGAATGCCCCGCGGCAACCTCCACTCCCCTCTCATTGGTTGGGGGTGTGTCACATGACTGCCTAAAGTAGGGGTGGAGAAATGTGTTTTCCCATTCATTGGCCAGAGCTGTGTCACATGACTACTGCAGCCAGGCCGGAAATGTAACAAGGGTTCCCAATGAAACAAGGGTTCTGCTGGAAACAAAGTAGAAGGTTGATGTCAGCTGCCACAGTCTCTGTCCTGATACTCGACATCTCGTTTTCATGCTTGCTGCCTCACTGGATCCACACACAGGCTGGTTGGCTGACCTGGGCAGGCAGTGAGAAGCTGAGTACATGGCAGGAGCCCCACAGGGAAGTACTAGCTGAGCCAGGCTAGCCCCAGAGCACCCAACTGGTCTCCAAAATCTGTGCTGTTGCCCTTTGTCCGCCTCTTTCTTCTTTCTGTTTTAATTCTCTGCCTTTCTGGCTTCTCTGACCAGACCAGGTCAGCACATTCCTGCAGCCTGGAGAGGAGGGGCAGTGGTGTATCACTTATACTGCTGACACCACTTTCAAGTTGAATTTCACTTAAACAAACCTGCTGTTGAAAGTGTCACATTCCTACATTGCTAGTGGGGAGGTTTTGAAGTGGTCTTTTTGGAGGACACTTGAGCAGCATCAATCACAATTCAAAATGCACCTATCTTTTAACCCAGCAATTTTATCCTAAACGTTGGTGATTCTGAAAAGCTTAAGGATATGCATTTATGCAAGGACGTTCTCTGCAGCATTGTTTGTAATAGCAAAAAGCAAAAAGAACATATCGGAGACTCTCTAAATGTCCAACAGGAGATTCGTTAAATAAATAATGAAGCATCCATACTACTGAATACCAAACAGACATTAAAAAGATTGAATGTGTTCTCTATGCACTCACATGAGAGGATCTCCATGACATTTTTGAATAGAGAAAACGCTGCTGAAAAATAGGAACAGCACGATGCCCAAGATTTCTATTCATTCTGGTTTGTACACATATAAGTATCTGAAGGATGTGCACCTTGTTAGGGTACCCTTGGGAAAATCTATCATAGGTCTGAGACTCATTCATCTTTATCTGAGGCCATTTGTGTGTAAGATCCCATCCTTTCTTGTCTGCTCGAGAACATCACCCTAGCAGCCCTCCCTTCCCTCTTGTACTATCAAAGTTCTCCTCTCCACTGGATGACTATCATCAATGTGTAAACATGACGCCATTTATTTCTACAACCACAAATAATAAAACATACAATACGATAATAAATAAAACCCTCTGCTACAAACACATTGCTTTGCTTTGCTTATCTTTACAGTCAAATCCCTTGAAAGCACTGTCTATAATCATCATCTCCTACCTCTTGCCTTCCATTTTCTATTAAAACACTCACATCAGGATTTCATCCTCTTCTCTCTATCCAAAACTGCTCTTGTGAAAGTAAAGAGCGACCTCTATACCGTCACATTCAGTGATCAGTTTCAGTTGTCATCTTACTCAACCCATCCCTCCCCTCTCCTTGAAACTCCCTCTCCCCTCTGCTCCCAGAACCCCCACCCCCACTCTTAGTTTTCTTCCTACCTCCCTAGCTGTCCCTCCTTGGTTTTCTTTGCTGGTTCCTCCTTGGCTCCACAACTTGTAAACCTTGTGCTATACACAGGCTCCATCCATGATCCTCCACTTATCCTCCCTCACTTCCCTGGGGGCCTCACCAGACTCATGGCCTTCACAAGCTGTTCATATGCTGAGGGATCCTAAATTTACATCTCAGCCTGCACCTTTTCCTAAAGTGCAGGCTTGTACCTCCAACTGCCTACTGAACATTTTCACCTGGGTGTCCAACAGGCATCTCAAGCTTCACACATCCCAACGGAAATCCCATTCTCTAGTCCTCTCACTTCCCAACTTACTGCTCCTACCATCTCCCTCATCTCAGTTCAGGCAACTCCCTCATCCTCCCAGACCAGAAACCTGGGGGTGTGCTTGAATCCTCTCTTTCTCTCACACCATGTCACATCTATCAGCAAGCCTGTTATCTCTTTTTCAAAACATTTCCACAACTGACCACTTCTCATCACCTCCTCAGCTGCCTCCCTGGCTGCCCTCCCAGTCCCCATCCTCTCTCTCCTGAATGATTGTAGCAGCCTCCTAACTGCTCTTCCTGCTGCCTCCATTTCCCCTTAGAGCCAGCTTCTCACAGTGTAGCCAGAGTAGCCCTGTGTGATCCTAGTGAACTTGTCAGGTCTTGTCCCTCATCTGCTTAGAACATGTCAATCATCCCATCCCAATCAGGGAAGAATCCAGCATCCTTACAATCAACCAGCTGAGTCTCCCTCTCCCACGCCACTTGCCAACCTCATTCCTGCTGCTCTCCCCCTGCTTTCTTCACTCCAGCCACACTGGTCTCATGCTTCTCCTTGAATATCCCAGGCCTGTCCTGCCCAAGAGCCTTCGCACTTGCTGCTCCTCTGCCTGGGGCCCCCCTCCCTAGACATCCTTGGGGCTTGCTCCCTAATCTTTAGTCTTTGCTCAAAATTTCTTTTCAAAGAAGTTTTCCTCACCAATGCCTTACTTCAGAGGCCTTATTCCAAGATCCCTATGGCCACTGCCTTTCCCCTTTCCTGGTTTGATTTTTCTTCCACTTGCCATCTTCTTACCTACTGTGTCACTGACTCATTGTTCGTTGTAAGTTTGAAGTGCACAGGGAATTTTGTGTGCTTTGTTCACTGGTGTATCCCAAACACCAAGCACAATGCTTCAATATTTGTTGAGTGAATGGAAGAATGAAGGTTACCATTTTCTGTCTTCTGAGACACAGATGGGACAAGGCTGTGGACAAAGGCTCTAGTTATCTACAGCTGCCTACCAAGCCAGTCCAAAATTAGTGGGCTTAAAACAACAATAATGGTTTCATTTTTTTCTCATGGTTTCTGTGTGTCAGCAATTCAGAGGAGGCTTAGCTGGGTGAATCTGGTTCGAGGGCCCTTGTGAGGATGCAGTCAGATGGTGGTTGGAGCTGGTCAGGCAGTCACAGGGCTTCTCCGTGTGGCTCCTCCATGTGGGCTACTATGGGCTTCCTTACAGAACAGTGGCCTCAGAGCCCTCAGAATCTTTCACAGAATCCTCGAGCTCCAGCTTGACTGTTCCTGAGGACGAGAAGAACCTTTCTTATTTTTTTGTAGCTTAGTCCTGGAAGTCATACAGTGTTACTTCTGATAGTCTATTGATCATCCAGTCACTAAGATCATCCCAAGTTCAAGAGAGGGGACAGAGACCCCCACCTCTTCATGAGAGAAGTATCAGAGAATGTGTGGGCCTGCTTTTAAATCACCATTGTCCATCCTCTGGCCACAAATTATTTTTTATTCTCACATACAAAATATAGACAGTCTTGCAAGTCTCATCGATTATGGCTTCAGGCTTAAGATGTAGGATCACATCATGTATAATAAATCAGGTCGAGGTCAGACTGGGAATCCTCAGATGCAGTTCCTCTGGGACAATCAATGTGAAGTCATGTGAGCTGAAGAGTCAAGCTACCTGCGCCCTCTTATATCCAACATGCAAGTGAGGGATTGGCATATGACAGCTCCTATAGACATTCTCATATAAAAGAGGGAAAATGGGAGCCACTTGTCTACACCCATTCAGAAATCAAGCTGAGTGCATGCGGGCAGTTCCCTGATAAGGTCCTATTTCCTGGAATTTGTTTCTGATGGCTTTGCCTGCTGTGTCTTCCTTCCATAGGAACTGGTGAAACTGAGGGGTTAATTCGATCAGGTCTGCCTGCCCCACTTGCTTTTGGTTGCTAGCTTGCCCCTCCCGCCACCTTTTCTCATGAAGCTGAGAGTTGTGGTAGCTGAAGGCCTTGCCGCTGAACGCTGGGTCTTCCCCTGCACTTGCTACTTTATAGATAACATTCATTTGTCACCATGGTCATGGTCGCCTCAGTTGTTTTCCAGGTTCCAACCAGTTCAAACTGGCTGAAACCACCAACCCTTCAACTGGGCCTGCAATGTGCCCAAGAGGTGGCTTTTTAACGTTGGAGGGCCCAACACTCCACCCTCAGATCATGCTAATGCTGCTATTTTCTGTACATATGTCCTATGAAATGCCATGAAACCCGAGTACGCATGCACAGAACGAACCTGTTGCTTCATTTTTCACCAATGCCAATCACCTTTTCCCAAGCCTTAGACTACCCTACTTCCCTAACCCATAAATATCTCTAAGGCTTATCTTCAGGGAGGTGGATTTGAGAGCTGTTCTTCCAGCTCCTCGCTCTGCAGCCTTGTGAATAAATCTTTTGTCTTTCACAAGACCGATGTCACAGTGATTGACTTACTGCACACAGCCAGAATGAACCTGGACCTGGCCGATAACGCCAGCCCATATTTGCAGCTAAGTATTTTTTTAAAACTTACTTTCTGCTCATAATAGTTCAGGGTTCCAATGATAAGCCACAATTACTTTAAAAACTTTGAGGGTTTCTTATGAATTAATCTGGAATTGACTCCATTAGGTGAAAGCTATACTCAGAAATCTCTTTGAGATAAGCCCTTCTCCATTCTGAGACTGTCACAGACAAATATTCTGAGACTCTTAGAAGCCCCATTGACAGAAAAAATCTGCAAGGTCCACCCTCCATATCCTTAGAAAGTCTTCTTTGTGTTTTATATAAGTTCTTTGAGGCACCACCTTAGACATTCTGAGGTCTTAGGAAAGAATTCAGTCCTCTTGGCTTTTGTCCTTCGCTTGAGGATCTTATTGGAGAATCATTTGCCATTTGAATATGAGTGAGAGACTTTCATTTTCAAACTCAACAAGTTCTAGCTCATTTACATCATCATTCAATCTTTAGCTTATCTCTCTCCTCTTGCATTTTGTCATAGGCAGTGAAAGAAGCCATGTGGCAATTTCATAATTCTTCCTGGAAATCTCCTGAGCTAGATCAACTTGTTCATTAGAATATTTTTCTATGTTCCATGTTATATAAGGCCACACTGTTGCCAATCCTTTCATCATTAATAACAAAATCTTCTCTTATCCTGCTTCAAAAATCACTTTCCTTACTTTGCTTTAAGTCATCACTGATGACCTGCTCTGGGCCCTTCAGATTTCTGCCTGTTGCCTGATCCAGAAGACAATGTCTAATGTTTGTCTTTTTGTTACAACAGCACCCCACTCCTTGTACTAAATTCTGGTCCTGTTATAGGTTGCTGAGAAACCAATCATTCCAAAAAGTACGGAGTTAAAGCAATGACCATTATTTTATTATTCTTCACCCTTTCTGCATGACTTTGACTAGGTCATGGCTGGGTGGTTGTGGCTCAACATCCCTCATGAGGTTGCAATTGGACTGTGGCTACAGCCAGAATGGTTGTGGGATGGGAGCCTCTGTGGGCTGACCAGGTAGCTCTCCTTTCCACACTGTAGTCTCAAAGCTTCTTCATGTGGTTTCTCTGAGTGAGAAGAGTTTGGATTTCCTCACCGTGGTGGTCTCACGGTAGTCAGAGTATTTATATGGCAGCTCAAGGCTCCAGCATGAGTATTCCCAGGACCACGAAAAGCCTCACTGTCTTTTATGACCTATCCCTGGAAGTTACATAGTGTCACTTGTGCTATAGCCTGTTAAATGACTAGTCACTGAGATCACTCCAGATTTGAGGCAAGGTGACAGAGGCCCTATCTCTCTGATGGATGAGTGTCAAAGAATTTGTAGACATGGATATTTTTTTCAGAAAATTTTTTTTTTGCAATACCTGCCCTATTCTAGCCACCCCAAAGGGAAAACCACACACACTCCCATGATATCAACAGGGAAAGCAGGGAGATGATTTTCCACTACCCTCTAACCTGGAAGGAGGCAGTGGTGCTCAGATGTCCCCGCTGGTGGTGTCTGCAGTGCCCGGTGGTGAGCTGAGCCTCACCTCCACCCATCCAGCATCAATATGATTGAGCCAGGTAGTGTGAGGCAAGGCTAATCAGCCCTGCACATGCCCCCTCCCACCGTGGTCTCAGCAGGGGACAGCTGGGAGCTGGGCCTCCATACACTGGGCAGCAATGGGTTTGAGTGAGGGAGTGTGAGGCACAGCTTATAAGCACTGTGGTCTCCCCCACTCACCCTGGTATCAGTGAGGCTCAGTGAAGAGCTGAGCCTCCACCCTCACCTGGCATCAATGACATGGAACAAGGTGGTGGGAAGCAAAACTGGTTGGCACGCTGATTCCCTCTCTCCACTTCCCTCGTGTCAATAGGACCCAGTAGAAGGGACATTATGTGACTTCCACGGCTGGGTCATAAAAGACAAGGAAGCTTTTGCCTGGTTCTTGGGAACACTCATGCTGCAGCCTTGAGTTGACATCAATGAGGCAGAATGGGGTGGTGCTGGGAGGCAGGATTATTTGCCATCCCACTCTCCTTACCCCATTGTCTGTGAGGCTCAGCAGGGATTCGAGCCTACACCTGGCATCAACAAGGTGTAGTGAGATAATTGGAGGAGAGACTGGCCCTTGCTTTCCCATATCCTCTCCTCTGGTGTCAGCAGAGGCCAGCAAGGACTTGAGCTTACATCCACACTTGGAGACAAGTCAGTGCAAATTGGTGCCCCTCTTTCACTGACAAGGCATCAGGTGTGCCAGTAGGGGAGCTGAGCTCCCCTGCTACCCATCTGGAACAAGCAGTGTTAGTAGGCATTCCACTTATTTTTTTTTTTAAATGGAGTCTCGCTCTGTCACCCAGGCTGGAGTGTAGTGGCAGAATCTAGGCTCACTGCAACCTCTGCTTCCCGGGTTCAAGTGATTCTCCTGCCTCAGCCTCGCAGGTAGCTGGAACTACAGGCACACGCCAAGGCATGCGCCACTATGCCCAGCTAATTTTTGTATAAATTTTTTAGTAGAGACAGGGTTTCACCATGTTGGCCAGGCTGGTCTCAAACTCCTCAAGTGATCTGCTTGCCTCAGCCTCCCAAAGTGCTGGGATTACAGGCGTGAGCCACCGCGCCCGGCTGGCACTCCACTTTTGCCAAGGTGGTGCTGAAGCACGGCAGGAGGCTGATCAGATGTCCCCGCCCAGCCCTTACACTGCACCTCAATAAGGGACTGCTTGCTAGAAAAGAAGATCAAGTGGTATCCTGAGTTTCATAATATAATGTTCAAAATGTTCAGGACATAATAAACGTTATTTGTTATGCCCAGATCCAGGAAATTCACAGCATGAATGAGAAGAAAGTCAGTGGTTGCCGACACTGAGATAAATCAGATGTAGGAATTTGGTGATGGGCTTTTGTAGCAGCCATTATATGGATGATTCAACAAGAAATTATGAGCTCTCATGAAGCAAGTGAGGAAACAGAAAATCATAGCAAGGAATAGAGTGTATTTAAAAAGAACGATGGAAATTACAGAATTGAAAGATAATATAGTAACAAAGTAAAGATCTGTCGGATGGGCTTACCAGTAGAGTGAAGATGACAAAGCAGTGAAATGGTGAATTGGAGGACAGATCAACAGAATTTACCAATCTGAACAACAAAGAAGAAAGAGATGAATAAAATAAATAAACTCTCAGGGACCTGTGGGGTTAGGGTTGAAAACATCCCAAATGATATAGATAGGTTGACAGCAAAAGAATGGAAAAAGATATATAAGGCAAAAACTCTGAAATAACAGGCAGGGGTGGCTATATTAATATCAGGCAAAGGGGACTTCAGAGCAAATAAAATCGTTGGAGACAAAGAAGGACATTTTACAATGACAAAGGATAATCCAGTGAGAGCCCCAAACAGTAGAGGCTTAAACACATGAAGTAAAAGTTGACAGAACTGAAAGAAAAAAAATAAACAAATCTACAATCGAAGATGGAGAGATCAACACCCCACTCTCAGCAACTGACATAACTACTATAAAGAAAATAAACAAAAATATAAAAGAGCTCAATAATACCATCAACCAGCAGGATCTAACCGACACGCACAGAACATTATACCGAACAACAGCAGAATATACATTCAATACCATCAACCAGCAGGATCTAACCGACACATACAGAACATTATACCGAACAACAGCAGAATATACATTCAATACCATCAACCAGCAGGATCTAACCGACACATACAGAACATTATACCCAACAACAGCAGAATATACATTCAATACCATCAACCAGCAGGATCTAACCGACACATACAGAACATTATACCCAACAACAGCAGAATATACATTCAATACCATCAACCAGCAGGATCTAACCGACACATACAGAACATTATACCCAACAACAGCAGAATATACATTCAATACCATCAACCAGCAGGATCTAACCGACACATACAGAACATTATACCCAACAACAGCAGAATATACATTCAATACCATCAACCAGCAGGATCTAACTGACACATACAGAACATTATACCCAACAACAGCAGAATATACATTCAATACCATCAACCAGCAGGATCTAACCGACATGCACAGAACATTATACCCAACAACAGCAGAATATACATTCAATACCATCAACCAGCAGGATCTAACTGACACATACAGAACATTATACCCAACAACAGCAGAATATACATTCAATACCATCAACCAGCAGGATCTAACCGACATGCACAGAACATTATACCCAACAACAGCAGAATATACATTCAATACCATCAACCAGTAGGATCTAACTGACACATACAGAACATTATACCCAACAACAGCAGAATATACATTCAATACCATCAACCAGCAGGATCTAACCGACACATACAGAACATTATACCCAACAACAGCAGAATATACATTCAATACCATCAACCAGCAGGATCTAACCGACACGTACAGAACATTATACCCAACAACAGCAGAATATACATTTTTTTCAGGCACTCATGAGGTAGTCACCAATATAGACCATATCCTGGGCCATAAACCCAAACTCAAATCCTATGATTTCTGTGTGTTTTCTGACCTTAATTGAATCAAACTAGAAATCAATAACAGAAAGACAAGAGGAAAAGCTCCAAACACTTGGGAATTAAACAATATACACCCTAATAATGTATGAGTCAAAGAGAGTGTCCTACAGAAAAAATAATTAGAATTAAATAAAAATGAACATACAATATATCAAAATGTGTTGGATGCAGCAAGAATAGTGTTAAAAGGGAAATTTATAGCACTAAATGCTCACAGTAGGAAAGATAAACTTCTTAAATATCAAAAAACTAAAAAGAAAAGGAAAAAATATACTGAGAGAAGGAAGAATAAAATAAAGAGCTGACATTGATGAATTTAAAAACATAAAAAGTAGAGGAAATTAATGAAATCAAAAGCAAGTACTTTGAAAAAAATAAAACAAACTGCTAGAAAAACTGACAAAGATAAACAGAGAGGACACAAATAACCAATTTCAAGAATAAAACAGAGAGATTACATCACTTTGCAGTCACTAAAATTAGAGTAAGGTAATAACAGGAACAATTTCACAGCCATAAACTGGACAATTTAGAAGAAATCAAGCAATTCTTCAAAAACCACAAACTACTAAAATTCAACCAAGATGAAACAGAGGAGAGATGAAAAAAAGAGAATAAAAGAATATTTAAAGGAATAATGGTTGAAAACATCCCAAATGATATAGGTAGATTGAAAGCAAATGGGCAGAAAAAGTATAACTAGTTCTATAACTGATCATTTAAAAAATTAATTCATAATTTAAAAGCCCTCTCCAAAAGAAATCTCCAGTACTATATGGTTTGATTTGAGAATTCTATCAAATGTTTAAAGAATTAACACCAATTTCACACAATCTCTTGCGGAAAACAGAAGAGGAGAGGGCACATTCAAACTCATTTATGAGCTAATATGACCCTGATACCAAAACACATAAACACCCTACAAAAAGAAAGCTACACAGACCAATGTCTCTCTTGAACTTAGATACAAAAATCCTCAATACAGTGTTTGCAAGTCGAATCCAGCAATGTACAAAAAATAATTATAAACTTTGACCATGTAGGATATATTATAGGCGTGCAAGGCTGGTTCAATATTCAGAAATCAAACAATATAGTCTACCATATTAACATGTTAAAGAAGAAAAATTATATAATCATATCAATCAATGGAGTGAAAACATTTGCCAAGGTCAGCATGGCAAAAATTCTCAGCACACTAGGAATGGAACGGAATTTCCTTAAGGTAATAAGAACATCTGCCAAAAAAACAAAATCAACGACCACCACCACCACCACCACAACAACAACAAATTCCTTACATTATAACTAACACTGTATTGATGGTGAAAGACTTCATGTGTTCCCATCACAAGTCAAGGATGTGTGCTCTCACCACTCTTATCTGACATGGTACTGGAAATTCTAGACAGTGCAATATTTCAGGTGCGGTGGCTCATGCCTGTAATCCCAGCACTTTGGGAGGCCGAGGTGGGTGGATCACCCGAGGTCAGGAGTTCGAGACCAGCCTGGCCAACATGGTGAAACCCCATCTCTACTAATAATACAAAAATTAGCTGGATGTGGTGGCGAGTGTCTGTAATCCCAGCTACTTGGGAGGCTGAGGCAGGAGAATTGCTTGAACTGGTAGGTGAAGGTTGCAGTGAGCCAAGATCACGCCACTGCACTCCAACCTGGGTGACAGAGCAAGACTCTGTCTCAAAATAATAATAGTGATAATAATAATGATAGTAATGATAATAAAAAATAGCGCAGTAAGGCGAGAAAAGGAAACAAAAGGCATACGGACTGAAAAGGAAGAAATAAAACTGTCCTTGTTTGTGGAAGACACGATTATCTACGTTCAGAACCCCAAGGAATCTATAAAACAAAACGAAACAAAAAGCCTCTATAAGTAGTAAGTGGAGTTAAGCAAGGTCACAAGACAAGATCAACACAGAAAACTCAATCACGGTTCTATGTATTCATAACAAAGACATGGAAACCAAAATTAAAAACACAATGTCATTTACAGCTGCCCAAAAGAAAATTAAATTCTCAGCTATAAATGTAACAAAGCATGTATATGATCTTCTTGTTGAAAATTACAAAATGCTGATGAAATAAATCAAGGAAGACCTAAATAAATGGAAAGACATACAATGCTTACATTGGAAGACTCGTCATAGTAAAGATGAGTAAAGATGCTAAGACAATGTTAAAAAAAGAATAAAGTGGGAAAATCACTATACTTGACATTAGGCTTACTCTATACCTAGGGTAATCAAGAAAGCATGGTGTCAGTGAACATACACACAAATATCAGTGAAACGAAATAGAGGACACAGATATAGACCCATGCATATATACCCAACTGATTTATGACAAAAGTACAAAAGTAATTCAACAAGGAAGATAGTTTTCTGGGTGTGGAGGCATGCACCTGTGGTCTCAGCTACTCCGAGTCAGCCATGCTTGCACCACTGCACTCCAGCCTGGGCGACAGAGTGAGGCTCTGTCTCAAAAGAAGGAAGAAAGTTTTTTAAACAAATGGTGCTGGAGAAATTGGACATTGATAAGCCAAATAGGTAAACAAACCTCAACCTAAACCTCAAATGGATCCATTAACTCAAAACGGATCACAGACTTCAATGTGAAACATAAAACTATAAAAGTTTTAGGAAAAAAAAATAGAAGAAAATCCTCTGGACCTAGGACCAGGTGAAAAGTCCTTAGATCTGACATCAAGAGAACAATCCATAAAAAGAAAATTTAATAAACTGGACATCATCAATTTAAAAACTTTTACTCTGCAAAAGATTGGTGGAAAGGATTAAGACAAACCTCTGACTGGGAGAAAGTATTTGCAAAGCACTCATCTGACAAAGGGCTTTTATCTAACCTGTAAATAGAATTCTCAAAACTCAAGAGTGTAAAAAAAAATCAATCCAAATAAATCTAGTTTTAAAAAGGGTGAAGGACATTGAGAGACTGAATATACAAATGGACAATGGCCAGGCCATATGTAAAAATAGAACTTTGGCCCACAACCTGCAGCAACCTGCCCAGGAAGCCTGCAACAAACAACTCAGGAAGCCAGCCAGCAATTAGTCAGACTTGCAGGAAGCCAAATTGCTATCTCTAGTGACAATCCAGGAAGCTAAACAATCACTTCTGCAACATTTGGCCCCAAAAGGCCAGGACCTGATTAGAAACTGACAGCTTCCCTAATTTTCGTCCCTGCCTCCGTCATCATAGAACCTACCAGAGTGACTCAAATGTGCTCTTCTAATCAATTACATAGGATTCCTTGTTCCTAGTTTGCCTGTCTGCAGCTTTCCCATGCCAGGAGCCTCCAATCAGGACAAACCTGAAGCCTTCCCATTTTCCACTAGAAGCCTCTCCACTCCCCTGCCTGCCTTTGAGTCTCTGCCAAAATGCAAGTGATGGTGGCTGACTCCCTTGCTCTAGCAAGCTCAGAACAAATAGCCTTTGCTTTTCTCATTTGTTGATCTTTGTTTATTTTCACAACATGAAGAGACATTTCACTGAAGGGGATATCAGAGCTGGTGCACTCCAGATGAAAAATAAGCACATGAAAACGTGTTCAACATCATCAGCCGTTAAGAAAATACAAAGTAAAACCACAGTGAGATATTACTCCACATCTATCAGAATGGCTAAAATAAAAAAAATAGTGACAATAGGAAATGTTAGTGAGGATGTGAAGAAGTGGGTTACTTCATTCATTGCATTTAAAGTGAGAGAGTCTGGAAAAGTTTGTAAAATGATACAGTCACTCTGTCTGTAAAATGATACAGTTACTCTGTCTATAAAATGATACAGTCACTCTGTCTGTAAAATGATACAGTCACTCTGTCTATAAAATGATACAGTCACTCTGTCTATAAAATGATACAGTCACTCTGTCTATAAAATGATACAGCTACTCTGTCTATAAAATGATACAGTCACTCTGTCTATAAAATGATACAGTCACTCTGTCTATAAAATGATACAGCCACTCTGTCTATAAAATGATACAGTCACTCTGTCTATAAAATGATACAGCCACTCTGTCTATAAAATGATACAGTCACTCTGTCTATAAAATGATAGTCACTCTGTCTATAAAATGATAGTCACTCTGTCTATAAAATGATAGTCACTCTGTCTATAAAATGATACAGTTACTCTGTCTATAAAATGATACACTCTATAAAATGATACAGTCACTGTGTCTATAAAATGATACTCTGTCTATAAAATGATACAGTCACTCTGTCTGTAAAATGATACAGTTATTCTGTCTATAAAATGATACAGTTACTCTGGCAGTTTCTCACAAAAGTAAACCGATCAATGCATAACCTTGTTTTATGGTTATTTCTGTTGAAACACCACTTACTTAATATTATACAGTATTGATACGGACAGGAGGTGGTGAAATACTGGGTAGAAGAGGGCAGTTCCTTGGCAAAGGCCCCACCCTCAAGCGTGGAAACTGAGGTCCTAAATGAGGACTGTTATCCCTGTTTTCCTGCCCCAATGTTACCTTTTTGGCCTGTCCAGCCCCCTATCCTGTGCCTATATAAACCCCAGACCTCAGCTGGCAGAGACAAGCAGCTAAACATCAAGCAGAGAAGAAGCAACTGAGCTTTGGAGACTATGAATAGACACGGCTTGGCACGACTTCAGAGAGGAGCCCGGCCAGAGATGGCGGGCTTCAGGGAAAGATCACCTTCTTCCTGCACCATACCTTTTCCAGCTCCCCTTCTGCTGAGAGCCACTTCCACCTCTTAATAAAATTCTTCACCTCCATCGCCCTTCAGACTATTCATGTAACCTGATTCTTCCTGGATGCTGGACAGCCTGGGTGCGGGAGCCCAAAAAGGCTGTCACACTGACTCTTCACTGAGCTGTTTAACATTTAAGCCATCTGCGGATGGCAAAGCTAAAAGAGTAGTAACTTGAACACACCCCTAGATGCTGCTGTGGGGCTAGAGCACAAAAGTGCGGGCCCCGCCCTCGGCACCCATTCGCCTCTGTACTCCTTCCCCTGAGAGGTTGAGCTCAGCGGGTTGGAGTGAGTGAAGTTTGTCCCTGCTGGCAGCAAAGTGGCTTGCTGGACCCAGAGCCACTGTACTCCAGTTCCGGCCTGTGAAAGGGTCAGGAGACTATCCTGTCTTAGTATTGTCGATTTATTAACCTTGAACTCACCAACAACAGCATCTCAACTCAGGCCTGAACAATGCTTCTTCAACCCAAGTATTTCCTCAGTGAGGCACATCGTAGCCTTCTTGTGCTCAGGAATGCTAGGCGGTGCATCAGCACTGTTTGGGACCATTTTAAACAGCAACATCACGAGCAAAAAGCACAAAAATGCAACATGCATGGCACTAAATAGACCTGGGAAAGGTGTTTGGTTACCCATGAGAGCTGAGACAAGGAGGCAGAGTGTCACCTTGTTTGACCTTACCTGGGAGCATGTGCATCTGATGACTCAGATTTTTCACTGTTTTACACCTGTTGGAAATGACAGTAAAAGTGCTGCAAATGTTGATTTTGGGGTTACGATAAATTTTAGCAATCAGGTGAGTTTTGAAATACAAAACTGTGAATAGTGAGATTGATACGCACACTCACTCACACCCCACAGCCCCCCCCCCCACACACACACAGAGAGAGAGAGAGCGAGGTGGACCCAGCTTTGGATTAAGGGCTATTGAGAGTAGAAATAAATCTTACACTTTACCAAAGGATTTGCCAAAGGCTTTCTTTAAATGCTGTGCTCTCCAGAGACCACAGAAAAGGAGTTTGATTTACAGTTTTCTTCCATGCTCAGATGCAAACTTTGAGGGCGTGTTCAATTTCTGTTTCAAGGTCTGTGCAATTCAACCAGCATCTCCCCAAGTTCCCACTAAACACTGGCGCTGTGCTTGGCACTGTGGGGGAACAAAAGTGAAGACAAGGTCTGTGTTCAAAGGGAGCTGGCAATGCCAACTCTCGCAGATGAGGCTTTTAAAGATGAGTTGCTCAAAAGCTGTGGCCAGGGGCAATTTAGCAAGACCCTCCTGATTTTCCAAATCCACCCAGAAGCTCAGATTAAAAAGGCAACTCTGCTCTCACAGACTCCTAGTAGGGGGGTCCAGAGAGTTGCAACTGCAGGGAGAGGGGTATCTGGGGATGGAGGCGCAGCTCCTCTGCCTCCCTTCCAGCCACCATTGTGCATATTCCACTAAAGGGGCATCTTACGAATAATTTTTTAGGTTATGTGTTGACAAGATGGTCTCTGAAGCTATGATAAAAAGAAGTTGGGGGAAGTGTGTGAATTCAAGCCTAGTTTATGCCCAGAGAAAACCAGTGATGCAGGTAGTGCTTTTCCAGAACCTTGGTCCCCCACCAACCGGGCAGGGACCCAGCAGCTCAGCAAGTCCTAAGGGAGAGCAAGGTCGTGGGGAGGCCTTAGGCGGTTGGAAAGAACCGATTGAGTGGACTGTTCTTCTCTGGGTCGTTGCCAGCAAATCAATACTCAGCTGTGCTACCAGTGTGGTGCCTCCCCACTCAGGGATGCCATGAAGAGCAGTGATCTTGACAAGATCTAAATAGAGGTATGCTGAGAGTAACGTGGACGGAGATCACGTGCACGCGGCTCTCGAGGAGTCCATAAATCTACACTGATGAATTACCTGGGCAGGTGGTTCTGCCACCAGCCTCCCAGCTCAGGACACGGGCGGCGTAATTACCTGTCTGGCAGTGGTTGTCTGGAGCCAGCCGGTCCATTTTTCTCTTTTATTGTTGTTGAATTTCAGGAAAGCATCCTCTGCAGGCCCCTTTCTAAATGTTGGATTTATCTGATGACTCCACTAGTGGCAAGGGCCAGGGTGTGTCCTGTGGTGAGGAGGACTTGGCCCCTGGGCCCGCTGCCCAGAGGCTTCTCTCAGAGGGTGTGATGGGCGGGGTCCCCATAGCCACCACCGTCCTCCCCATCAGTGGCCTCGTAGATGTCCCTTCCCTCCCCCTTCCCCTGCTCTGTGGACTGGGCCTGCCCTAACCTGAGGCAGCTGGGAACCCCTGAGGTGGGGAAGTCTTTGGGGTGTTTCTGGGAGGGGCGTCTCCAAAGGAGACAAAGGAAACCCCAGTCCCCTGAGGGGGTGACAGCTTCCCATCTGCCCGGTGAGGACTCCTGGCTGGCTGAGGACATGTGGGCGCTGTGTCCTTGTGACACCAATGAAAACGGACAGGGACGGCTCTCCCTCTTCCCAGGCCCAGTGCCGGGCGCTTCACCCCTCCCCCCACTCACTCCTCATGAGAGCCCATTTTGCAGTCCAGGGAGTGAGGCACAGGGCAGTGGTCACAGACAGGAAGTAGCCTCGCTGGAGTTCCAGCTCAGGCAGGGCGGACTGCACACACCTTTGCCAAATGCCAGTCCGTGGTCTCCAGTTCCCACAAGGGTCATCTGACCCTTCGTGGACTCGCTGCAGCTGTGACTGGTTAACTGGCTGGTGGTGTTGCAGGGCATGTCCTCACCTGCCTGTGTGCATACTGTATGAGGGACCACACCCCGTCCTCTCCCCACTGCTTCTAGCAGAGGGGCTGGTGCATAGTAGGAGTTTAAAAAACGCATGCAGGAGAGTGGAAGAACACATATGTGAGAGCAAGTTCCTGAGCATCCATGCACGAAGCCCATTATTTACGGCCACGGTGGGGAAGGTGTGGCCGGCCACCTGTTCCATTTGTCCATTCATTCACTCGCAAGCTTCTCTCGAGTGCCTGTTGTAAGTCCAGCTCTGCGGGCAAGTATCTGGAGAGACAAGAGTTCTGCCTTCATGAAGGCGGAAAGAAAGTCAGGACACTGAAGAAGCAGTGATGGCAAAATGTAAAGTTGTCCGCAGAGGGGCTGTCCAAGGAGCTCTGAAACATAACAGAAGAATTAGGTTACATTATGAAAGATCTCTCAAAAAAGTGATGTTTAAGCTGAGATTGAGAGAATGAGCCTAAAAGTTTCTGGCGGATGCAAATGTAGCAAAAATCAACAGTATTATGCACCAATAAACCCTTAGGCTTAATTAATGAAGAGCTGATATCTAGAATGTGGGGGGTGAGATGCTGTTTCTGTCTATTCTGGGCAGCTCAGAGGTTGCCTGAAACGTTGAATTCACGAGAGAGGCTCTTACTGTTCTCCAGCTTTTATGAACAAGGGCACTGAGGCTCAGAGAGGTGAAGTAACTGATGGAGGGTCACTCAGCCAGTGAGTGGCAAAGCCCAGGCTGTGGAAGGCATGGCCTGTTACTTTAAAGGCACAATCCAGAGGCTGTGCATGTGTGCATCCGGGTACACAAAGACACACACACAACTTCTGCTCCAGCATCATTGGCAGAACTGGGCCATGTGAAAGGAAAATAAATTTTGGGACCCCAAAATCACTAAGCCAGAGGGAAAGATCAAGCTGGGAACTGTGCAGGTGCAAACCTGTCTTCCATTTTCTTCTGTTGCATTTCACCCTGACAGTGTAAATTGACAGCTCAACTTCACAGGTGCAGGACAAAAAACAGAACTCTAAGTCATGCCTCTGCTCACCGGAGACAAATGCATGTCTGATTGCTCCCTCTGATGGAAAAATGCAGGTTCACTGGGCAGACAAAGGCATAAGTGACTGTTCCTCTACCCACCTCCCATGTAAGTTGTGTGTTCAGTTAAAGGTTGATCAAAGACTCAAAGAACACAACCATTTGTGTCTTATCTACCAATAACTTTTATTTATTTTTTATTTTAGTTTTTTGAGATGGGGTCTTGCTCTGTTGCCCAGGCTGGAGTACAGTGGCATGGTCTCAGCTCATTGCAGCCTTCACTTCCTGGGTTCAAGCGATTCTCCTGCCTCAACCTCCCAAGTAGCTAAGATTACAGGTGCCTGCAACCGCGCCTGGCTAATTTTTGTATTTTTAGTAGAGACGGAGTTTCATCATGTGGGCCAGGCTTGTCTCAAACTCCTGACCTTAAGTGATCCACCCGCCTTGTCCTCCCAAAGTGCTGGGATTACAGGCGTGAGCCACTGTGCCCGGCTTACCAACACCTTTTAAAAAATTTTCCTCTTTCTGCAATACTCACCCTTTCCCCTTTAAATATTGAAGCCCTCAAAATCATTGTTGGACAAAGGCACAGACTTGCCTTTTGGGCAGGCATCTTTAACCTTAGCAAAACGAAAGTCTAAATTGATTGGGACCTGTCTCAGATACTTTTTGGTTTACGGCCACATGACCACGTCTTGTTGCAGGGGATGCTGGGAAATTGTAGTATTAGTAATTGTTCTGGGCAGTCATATAAACACTTGAACCAAAGGTTCTATTAGCAAAAGAAATGTGGAAGAATGTGTTGGGAGGTGACTGGTGGACTCTGCGCAGTGCTGAATGTGCATTGGAGGAATGCTTCTGTGGACTGGGGTGGGCTGGCAGTGGGAGGGAGAAGGAGATGGGTTTATTCTGACATCTCCATCTTCCTGCCCCCTCGGAGACTCCTTTGTGCTTCCTTGATCTTGACACTCGTGTGTGGTTCTTTGCTTGCCTTAATTTGGATTTCCCAAACTGCCCTCTAAAACACATTGCAACTCTGGGATTCCCCAAGCTGGTGAGACTACCAGAAAGCATGTTAACGAGGGTGACACATTCCCTCACTGCAGCCTTATCCATTTCCAGTGACCACTGTTGAAACTCATGGTGCATTCATGAATTCACCCATCTTTACTGGGTACCCACTCTGTGCTGACACTGTGCCAAGCACTGGGGATACAACAGTGAGTAAAAACAGATGTGATTCTTTCCTCCCAAAGACTAGACTACAGTGGAAGAGAGGCATTCTACCACAAAAAAACATACAAATATATGTGAAACTGCATCTTAGTGCAGAGGTGGTAGGGAGGTTGGAGAAGGCTTCACCAAAAAGGTGATACCTAAGTTGATTACTGAAAGATAAACAGCAGTTTTCCAGATGAAAAGAGAGAGGCGAGAGCATTCCAGGTGTAGGGAACTGTGTGTATGAAGGTCCTGGGGTGGGAGGTCAGCATGATCAGGAGGCACCTGTGGGTAGACAGGACGACAGGCAAGCAGTGGAATAAGGTGAGTCTGGGGCAGAGGCTGTGACCAGGATGGAAAGGGCCTTGTAGGCCAGGCTGAAGGTTCCACATTTCCAGTCAGGGCCCAGGATTATTTTAAGAGATTTGAGTAGGGAAGCTTGGTTTCCATGGTCAGAGAGGTCTCCTTGGATTCTCCTCCAAATGTAGACAGAGCCAAGACCCCCATTGAAGAGACGCCTGTGTCCCATGTGGCTTTGGCTTCTGGGCCATCTTTTCTCTGAATGCTTGACTTTAGGGAGGCTGTGGCAGATTCAGAGCATCCTGTGGGGTATGGAGAAGAAACCAGAGCAGGGCAGGAATTGCATCAGAGATTTCACACCTATCCCTCTGCGTGGAGACCTGGAACACCTATGGGCTTCGCTGTCAAAGGCTTGCTATGGGCACCTACTGAATACTTTCAAGAGATGGAACACAGTCCCCATTAGCCCTTGCTGACCTCGCTCTTGTCTAAGAACCAAATGTAAAACCTTCTCTGGATTAAACTTAGCCCTCTGAACCTTGACTTCAAAAATAAGAAAGATCAATTCTTTGAGGACATAGAGTCAGAAGTGTTTTCTCCATTGGGCATCTGCTGCTCCCCACCCCTTCCAGCTTCTGGGTAAGTCTGTGGGGAAGGGTTCTTCCAGGGCAGAACAAACACTCAGCACTTCTCACTTTCTCCCTCACATTCTTTAGTGGGGCAGAGGGAAGTTGCAGCTGGTTGAGCGTCTGCACGTAACCTCAGTCCACCTCATCTGTACCATGACCTGGTTTATAGGTCTGGGGTGGGATGAACACTGCAACCCACCATGCTTGGCTGCAAAGATCTGGAGAGGCAGGGACCAGGACCCTAGGCTGGGACACTATAGATCAAAGGCTTTATCTGCCGAGCAGGGTGTCAGAACAGCCAGGAGCTGGTGGCTGAGGCCACTGGGGTTGGCAGCGGAACTAAGGGTCAGAGTAACGGACCCAATGGAGCAACAGCAAGAGGGGAGAGGACCCAGGTGGAGCAGCTGGGAACTTCTAAGAACCCTGTTCAGGTCCACAGCTCATAGGCAAGGCACAGAGAAGTCAAGTAACTTACTGCAGGTCACACAGCTAGTAAGCCCCAGGGCCAGGATTCTAACGCATACTTCCCTGGAAGCAGAAGCGGGCTCCTACTCTACACCCCCCACCCGCTTGGAGCTCAGGAAGCAAACAGCCTGCTTCCAGCATCGCAGGTCCTCTCCACTAGCTGTCCCAGTGAGGTAGGAGGCGGAACTACATTCCAGAGGAGGGGCTTGGACACTGGAGCAAATTGATGACTAGCTAAAACAGGGCCATGATGGAAGCAGCTTTCCATCAGACACGCCCATCAGTGTGCCATGTCAATTTACCTTTGCCATGGCAACTCCCAGGAGTTACCGCCTGTTTCCGTGGCAAAGATACAATGACCCCAAAGTTACTACCCCTTTCCTAGAAATTTCTGCATAAACCATCCCTTAATCTGCATGCAATTAAAAGTGGGCATGAATATGACTACAAAACTGCCCTGAGCTGCTGCTCTTCGCCTACAGGGTAGCTCTGCTTTGCAGGAGCACTCACTGGAGTTGTGACACTGCCTCTTCAATAAAGCTGTTTTCTTCTATCTCTGGCTTGCCTTTGAATTCTTTCCTGGGCAGAGCCAAGAACACTTGCAGGCTAAGCCCCACATTGGGGCTCACCTGCCCTGCATCAGCTTGGTGCCCGGTGTGGGGCAAAGAGAGAAGATAGCGTGAGAGATGGCAAGGCGGTCGGTGAGGCAGCAGCCAGCAGGATGATGAACCGAGAGGTGGCGAAGCAGAGCTGTAGCACCTGAGCTCTAACACTAACCAAAGCTCTTTTCATAGCCATCATTTTCACTGGTAGGCAGCAGAGCCGAGCAGATGGGTAAGCGGCCATAGTGCCAAGGCCTTGCTTGACACCCGTCCCTCTGCCCAGCTGGCTGGTGGGTTACCATCGCTGTGCAGGCCCCTCCCACCGGCAGCAGCTGAATCCACCCATGCTGAGGGATTCTGGAGAGATTTTCACCCGGGTCGCACATGGAAGATCAGTTGGCAACATTTCTGCTCTGGTGGCTGCGTGAATGTCCCTTCTGCCCCCACTCCCATCGTATCGGGAGAACTAGGGAATAATGTAACAGCCTTTGGCTAGGTGAGTGGTTAGAAGTCCCTCATTGTTTCAGAGTCTCAAAGCACACTCCTGTCGCCCCTTTCCCCAGCCCTCTTCTCTCCTCACTCCATTGTACTGTTCCATCAGTTACTTTATTTTCAGTCCTAAAACATGTGCAATATTATGTTTGCTTTTAATTTTCTGCTAATTGTGTGTGGGCAGTTGTTTAAGGCAGGCCACATGGTTGTGAGAGGTCCCCTGTTGTGTTGACTCTGGGACACCAGTCATGTTGTTATGTGACCCCAACTTGGTCTCGGGTTCACTGCTAGCTGCCTCCTGGGTGCCCCACGATTTTCAGCCTTGGTGAAGGGACCCTCGTTGGCTGAAACTCGAACAATCCAAATTTTCAGCATTGGTATTCTGGCCACCCCCGGATGCTCTGGGGTCTTTAGCATTGACAATCCCTGTAGGATTGTGGGTGAGACCCTCCCTTTAGGGTCTTTCCTTTTTCTGCCCTAAGGTTAGAAATAGTATTAGGTTGGTGCAAAAGTAATTGCGGGTTTTGCCGTTACTTTCAATGGCAAAAACTGCAATTATTTTTGTACTAACCTATATTTTCATAGTAGCCAGTTGTTAGCCCCTTCCTGTGTGCTGTCTTACAACTGCCTTTCTCAAGCCCCTCTTGGCTAAAATAACTTGGAGTTCCCAGGCCCCCAGCCTGATGGACAGCCCCCCATGGCAGTAGACAAGTGGCCACCCAAATATTTTTTTCGATGTTTCCACTACTGGGGAGGTACGCCAACAGGTCAGGGCCTCTGAAGTCTCCCTTTGGGCAACGCTCTTCAACCCTTCTCTTCCTCCCTTCCACAGTCAGCATTTGTTTAGTCCATCTCTGTCCAACCCTCACTTTCTGTGAAATTTAGGCTCAACATCCAACTGCCCATTTGTAGCTCGTGATATGCTTTGGTAACACCTTGCTCTCTATATTTTGTAGAAAGTGGGAAATTAAAAGGGAAAAGTGACTAGGCATTTGGTCAGCTTAGTCAGCTAAGCTTAGGCTAAGTGAAATCCCCTGTAGAGATCCTTATTAGAAATGAGGACCACAGCAAGCATCCCAAAAGACTCACCGTGGGGGTGACTTTTAGATACTTGGAGTAAGTTCAAATTACTAGACAAGTTGAAAAAGAAAAAGAAGCTCATTTACTATTTCAATGATGTTTGAGTTCAATACAAATTGGCAGACCACCAGATTCGGCCTAAACATGATTCTTTATGTTATAGTGATATGGTGCAATTAGACTCGTTTTGTAAGAAGGAAAGAAAATACGAAGAAGTTCTCTACGTGCAGGCTTTTGTGGCCCTCTACCAGGGTCCTAACTTAAGGGCCAGCTGTAGAGTCTAGCTCGTGATACTCCCAGGCACCCAGAAGCCACACCTGATATCCTGGATGACCCCCTCCTAGCTCTCCCCCCTTAGGAGGCTCAGAGGCCCCCCCAGGAGGCCTGTGTCCACTCCTTTGGAGTCTTCTCAGTCCCCTTGTTCTGAGGTGGGCCCCACCAGTTCTCCAGTGCAGGATTTCACCCCAAGGTCATCGGGCACCCCTCCTCCTTATCCAACAAGCCCTGGCCCACATCCCCCACTGCCTGAGGAAGTAAGCCCAACCAGTGCCACCAGGAGTCAGGCCCCATATCAGCTCCCCAAATCAAAACTGTGTCCATAGGGGGAGGTAGCTGACAGGCATGGAGGAACAGTCAGAGCATATGTGCCTCTTCCATGTCTGATTTGGCTTTATGCAAGGAGAAATTTGGTCCATTTTCAGAGGATCCAAGGAAGTTGGTAGAGGAGTTTGTTAAGTTGACCACGTCTTTTGATTTCCTTTGGCACAACATGCAGATATTATTATCCACTTGTACTAGCGAGGCAAAACATAAATCCTAGGTACTGTTCGGGAACATGCAGATGGCGTGGCTGCATGTAAGCCAGGCCATGCCATTTATCGTGTGGGAGGAGATGCAGTTCTAGACCCTCAGTCTTAATGACCAGAGAGGATCTCAAGATCTTGAATGCAGAAATCATATGCTAACTTGTTTCACAGACAGCATGAAACAGTATGTGATTAAGCCAGTTAAAGTGAGAACAGTCGCTCAGGAGGAAGATGGAAATCCCATTCTAATTCAGGGTTGTTTAGCTGAGGCACTCAGGAAGTAATCTAATACAGACCTGGACCTCCCAGAAGGGAAAGTTCTCCTCAGTGCTCATTTTATTACTCAGTCTGCTCCTGACATTAGGAGAAAGTTACAAAAAGCAGCAATGGGACCTCTCGGGAAGCACCTCTTTTGTCTTTGTTGGGTGTAGAGGCCACTCTAAGGCCCGACCAGACCGCGTGCTTTCGCTGTCAATCCTGTTTGCTCTCCCAATTACACTGATCCAGTGTGGGTGGAAGTATAACTCTATAGTAAATATTTCAACAATTATAGCATCGAGGAATCATCTTCATGATTGCTGGATTTGTCATCAACATCCCCGGGATAGAGAGTTCTATCTTCTGGCTTATCTGGGAAATCTCACCACTATTCCCCCAGACCTCCTAAATAACCACAGTGCTCCTGAAATACTCCAACCCCTACTAGTTAAGTGGAACTCTATCCCCACTTCATGGCTTCCCACTGAACTCCCCACCGCTATTACCTGGACCTGGGAATTTGGGTCTCTCCATCTTCAGTGCACTTAGGATTCTGTCTTTTGCACCCACAGTTGTGTTAGTGACACTAAAGCAGAAGCTTCCCTGTGATGCTCTGATCCAACTCTAGTTGCCAAGTTCCCAAGGCCACAGTGAGGTAAATGGGATTCCACGTGTAAGCAAGGAGGGCATATACAGTGCCTTCTCACAGATCAGAACATACAAGAGAAAAACAGCTGCCTAGCCTGGGAAGGTGGGAGTACTCCCCCCTGCCCCCGCTGGAAACCAAGGATTGTCTGACCACCCTCATTGGAACCAGGGTGTGGCAAGGGGAGAGAATATCTCTGTAGACCCAACTTGGCAGCAAAGTATAAAATATCACACCCTGTAGGGCCTCTATTTGTGCCCCAACTGGGCTCATTTTTGTTTGTGGCCATAAACAGGAAAAAATCACACCCCATAACTGCTTCCAACTCCCTAGGGAGTCACTTGTTTTTTTAGGGGCAGTTTTCCCTTCTATATCCAAAACTTGGAACAGAGGTGAATGTACGTTGGCCATTCTTGACCCTCCAGGGTCCACTGTCTCTAATCCCATAAGAACCAAGGATACCAGGAGTAAGTGAGTAACAGAATTAATTCTGGCAGGAATCGGGATAGTGATGGGACTAGCAGCACCCTGGGGTGGCTTTGCTTACCATGAGTCAACCCTAAGGAACTTGATCAAACCCTCAGCCGCCAACACAGGTCAGGCATTAAAGGGAATTTAAGAGTCTTAAACTCTCTGGCAAATGTAGTTTTCCATAACAGACTATTGTTGGATTGTTTATTAGATGAACAAGGTGGAGTCTGTGAAGTTATTAATAAAACCTGCTGCACACATATTAACAACTTTAGACAAGCTGGGATTAACATTCAAAAGATCTAAGAGCCAAGCTACCTTGTGACATAGATATAATCAGGGCACAGACCCCGGCTATATCTGGTCAACTATCAAAAGTGCCTTCTGAAGTCTCACCTGGTTTTTACCTCTCCCAGGACCTTTGATGGATGTCTTGCTGCTAATCTTTGGCCCTTGATTGTTTAACCTCTTAATAAAGTTTGAGTCTTCTAGGTTACAAAAGTTTCAGGTAAAGGCAAAGCTGGCACCAGGCTTCCAACTCATCTCACCTACTAACCCAGAGAATGGAAGCATCCGGCCTCTAGACGCCTTAGATCAGGTATCCAGTGATTTTTACTCCCCCAGTGCTAGGCAGGGCCTATGCCCATAAACTCAGTGGGGAACAGGTACAGAAAATGGACTTCCACCCTTCTGCAGCCCCCTTAAGATTAAGGAGGAGGAGAGAGGGGAATGAGGCAGGGGATGGGACTCAACTCCAGAGGCAGGGCTCGGACACCAAACCAATTTGAGGACTAGCTAAAGCAGAGCCAGGGCGGAAGCAGCTTTCAATCAGACACGCCCACCTGTGTGCCATGTCAGTTTACCATTGCCATGGTAGCACCCGGGAGTTACCACCCCTTTCCATGTTAATGACACAATGACCCAAAAGTTACTACCCCTTCCCTAGATCTTTATCTGCATAAACCTCCCCTTAATCTGCACGTCATTAAAAGTGGGTATAAATGTGACTGCAAAACTGCCCTGAGCTGCTATTCTCTGCCTACGGGGTAGCCCTGCTCTGCAGCAGCAGTCACGGAGCTGTGACACTGCCTCCTTAACAAAGCTGTTTCCCTCTACCTCTGGCTTCCTCTTGAATTCTTTCCTGGGCAAAGCCAAGAACCCAGCGGGCTAAGCCCCACTTTAGAGCGTGCCTGCCCTGCACCACCAGCACGGCTTTCCCTTGGAGTCTCCACGTGAGGCAAGCCAGTGTTGTTACCGGGGTTGGTGTTACCTGAAGGCTCTTAGGTAGTGATTCCACTCCTCCTGTGAGGCTGCCGAGCTCAGAGCTGGGACCCACAGGGACTGTGGAAACGGAAGAGCTGCTCAGCTCTCAGCCGTGGTAGGTGCTTTGGCCCAGGAATGTCTCACCCATGGCCGAGATGGAGATACCATGGCCCAGGGTGAGGAGGAGGTAACTGGCTGAGCCTAGAGCCACTTTACAACTGTATCATCTTGGGCGAGTCGCTCCTTCTCTTGGGTAATAAAACCTCTCTGTGAGTTTGCTTAGAGGGAAAAGTGAGTGTCCTATGTGAGGGATCTGGCACACAGCCTGGCACAAAATCGTTCCTCCAGAACCGCAAGTCTCCTGCCCACTGAATGGCCACCTCAGACTTCCACCCTTTCACTTACACGTGGACCTGTGGCTCCTAGAGGTGGAAAGGGCAGCCCACATCCTTGAACTTCTGAGAGCTTACACAGGACCCAGCTTTCCGAAGTGCCTGGTGCACAGTGGGTGCCTAATAACTGCTGGTTGACACAGTCAGGGCTGGGCTGACATACCCTGGTTTTACCCCTGGCACTTCATTTCCAGAGGGGTAAGAGGAAGCCCAGGGAATTCTTACCCAGGAACCTCACTCTGGGAAGGAGATGTAGGAAATATTCTAATTCCAAAGAGTAAACGTCAGGGGCTTGGGAAGGAGTCGGGGTTCTGAAAACAAACACTAGGCATTTGCACCAAAAGGAAGGAGTGAAGGAGAGAGAGGAGGGTGTGGAGGTGGAGGGCTGTGGGGAAAGGCAGAGGGTGTGAGAGCAGGGTCAGGGATGTTCTGCAACGTACCTTTTCAGGGGATCTTGTGCAGGGGGTTCAGGCAACCCCTGATCATTCTTGAGGGAGGTGCCCCTGATTAGGGGACTCTGGTGCCACTGAGCAGTGTGTGGGGATGAGGAATCATCTTCAAATCTCTCATCAAAACTCAATGCTGTGAGCACACAGGCCTGCAGACGCTGCCCGCGTGGGTCACAAACACTGCAAAACTGTAGGTCTCCAATCCAGATCCTTCTTGCAGCTTTGGTCAGGCCCTGGGCCCACTAATGACTGTTCCTTGAAGTTCTCTCTGGGTTTCCTGCTCTCTATCTTCAGTCTTCTCTTCTCTAAATGTTTCTAAGTTCATTCAACCAACTCTAAATGGCCTGGCTTATTCCTCACTCCTCCAGGTTTCTGCTCAAATGCCGCCCTGCCAGTGGGACCTTTTCCCAACCCCTGCATCTAACCTGGCTGTCCCTCTTACCCTGTCCCGTTCCCCTTCATGCCACTTACCACTTGACATAGTTCCTATTTTTTATTTGGATATTGTTTGTCACCCCTACAGACACCCCAAAATGTGCATTCACCAGGGCTCAGTTAGCCTTGTTCCCTGGTATGGAGGCAGGTGACAGATTTGGGATGTCCACTTCTTACAGGATCTAGTTGAAGGGCAGATTTGACCACACCATGTTCTACTGAAAACCTTCACATTCCTGATTGCTCTGGGGATAAATGCAGCCAGACTGGCTGTGGCTGCAAGCCCTGGCCCTTCCCACCCTCACCATGCTTCCCCTGACTCTGTGCTCCAGCCCATCTGGCTGGTTTCTATCTGTGTCCTTGCCCTGATCTGCTTCCCCAGAACCTTTGCACGTGCCCCCTCTTGGCCCCAGATGCTCCTTCTCAGTCCTCTGTTAGTCAGAACCCACACCTCCTGCAGGTCTTCATCCCATCATCTCATCCCTCGGGGAGCTCTTCCTGGCTTTTCGTCTATCTCATCTTCCCACGTCTGCGGAGGGAGGTGTCTTACGGCTTCACAGAACTCTCCTGAGTATTACATGTTGTATTGAAACTGCACAAAGGGTAGTGCAACTCTGTAAGGCTTGTTTCCTTTGCTTAGCTGTAGGCAACATGAATGCAGGAGCTGACTTTCCTCACTGCCCCATCCCTGTGCTGAGCATGGTGCCTGGCCAACACCTACACATGGAATGAATAACTGACTGAATGAATGAATAATGTCCCTACAACACCGCAACACACATGCAGCAATGCCTAGGTCAGCACCAAGGGGGAAGAAGGGAATGGCAGAGTGGTGACAAAAGTGGAGCTGGCCGAGGACACGGACAAGGATGGGGTGATTGCTACCCTCTTCAGCCCCGATGGACAAACCCTATCTCTTCACTCAGGAAAAAGCACCAGGGACTTAAACCAATACTACTGGCAGAAAGAACCCTGGAAGAGCAGGCAGGAGATGTGACCTCTTTCCTGACACTGCCTCCTCCTCCCAGAAGCCTCCCTTGGTCATCCCCACCTAGAGAGACTTCATCCTTTCCTCCTCTGCATTGTGTCTGCACCTTCTGCACACTTCCCTTCTTGTTCATTTCATGGTAGATATCGAAGAATGATTTATATTAGAACCCTTCTCCCCCCATTAGACTGGGAGCTGCTTTAGGCTAGGGGTTGTGTCTGATTCATTTCTGTGTCCCCCGTCTCTGATGATGGCTTGGCGCTCATGAAGTGTTTCATTAATGGACAGTTCACTGTGGGTAAGTTTCTGCTCTTTTCTTGATCTGTTTCTTTTCCTATAAAGTGGGGTGGTAATAACACCCAACACCCACCTCAACGGGGGCTGTGGGGAGACAGTACAGAGATAAATGTGATATGCCCAGCTCAGTGCCTGCACTCAAGAGGCACTACTGCTATGATGGGCAGGGCTGCTGCTGTGATGTAAGGGGCTGCTACTATGTAGGTGGGGCTGTTGTTATGTGGATGGGGCTACTGCTGTGATGTGCAGGGCTGCTGCTATGATGAGGGGCTGCTGTTATGTGGGTGGGGCTGATGCTATGATGGGCAGGACTGCTGCCATGGAGGGCGGGTCCACTGCTATGATGAGAGGGGCTGCAGGGCATCTGTCTGGAGCCTCTGGTCCACTTCTTACTCCACCCACCTCCACCCAGAAAACATTTGCTGCCATTTTCTGGAAGCTGCTTGGAGCCATCACTGGTCTAAGCTTTTCAGCAGCATTTTACTATTTTGTCCCTACAACCCACAGTGGGGTCGAGATAAAGGTCCTGGGTGATCTGTTTGAGATGCAAACCCCTCCTGTCCTCCCGCTATTTAAAGCCCTTCAGAGGCTCCCCCTGCTCTTAAAGCAAAGACCGAGACCTGCAAGGCCCAGCCCCTGCCCTGCTCCCTCCCACCCCACGCACACCAATCCCGGTGTGGAGACTGAGACTCAGAGGTGATGAGGTTCGCCCGAGTCCACTCCATCTGGGGATGGCAGAACCAGTCTCAAACCCAGGCCTGTCGGGATCCATTCCTGGGGCTTGGCCAGCCCTGGCAATGGGTGCCCACCCAGTGGGCCTCTTAACAGCTGGCAAAGATGCTTCTTCCCCATATCTGAGTCACCCATGGCCACATGGTGCTCATGGTGGTAAAATTTGCCCAGCAAAGAGCACTTATTGACCTGAGTGCCACAGCGAGCAGCCTCATGCCTGACACCATCCCCCCACCATCTGCCTCTTGCAGGCCCGCCCAGCCCTCTGGCCCACCCTGGTTGGCTCCCCTGATTTCTCGTCTATTGATTTAGAAAGGAGCCCATGGGGGATGCAGGAGGCTTTGATCTGTGGCTCTGTGTTTGCTGAGGACACTGGAGCCTTGGAAGGGGATTAGAAATTCATAACCAGTGTGATTTGGGTCCCCTGCTGAGTCCTGTGTGTGCATTCCCTGGGCTCCTCATTAAAGAGCGAATAGGTTGGGTTTGGAGGGTCTGAAGACAGTGCAGTCAGTGTGGCTCTTCTGTCTGTTGCTGAGTCTTTAGGGGTGTCTAGTCGTGAGAATGCTGGTGCCACTGAGCATCAGGGTCTGAGGACTCCTGGCTGTGTAGCTTTGCTGCTGTAGATGCCCCCCCGAGTCCAGCTTACCCTGTGACAACATTGGCCCATTGACAAAAGCTGAGGGCAGAGAGGAGCTCCCTGTCTTCCTGACATCTCCCGGGGTCCTTCCTGCAGCAATAGCCTAGACACCATCGGGATCCTGGACCAGCCAAGCACGGACGAGCTGGGACTCCAGGCACATCCCCCTTCTCTCCCCCCTTATTAACAAAGGATGGGTAGGAAGCCCTGAGGCCCAAAACTGGGGGAATATGGGCTTACAAATCAGGGTGCCTACCCTCAGGGGCTCCAGCCCGATGGGGAAGGACAAGCATGATGCAGGCCATTGTGCTCTATGGTGGGGGTTAGCGTGGGTTTGTATTTCGGCAGCATTGAAGTGATGCAGTTAAATGTCAGAGGCTCTTAGGCTCTGAGACCCGGCTGTGCCACTGACTGTCTATGGGACTCTGGGTAAGTGACTTATCGTGCTGAGCCTCAGTTTTCTTTTCTTTTGTTTTCTTTTGTTTGTTTGTTTCTTTCTTTTTTTTTCGAGATGGAGTTTTGCTCTGTCACCCAGGCTGGAGTGCAGTGGTGTGATCTTGGCTCACTGCAACTTCCACCTCCCAAGTGATCTGAGCCTCAGTTCAAGTGGTTCAAGTGATCTGATCAGTTTTCTAATCTATGTATTGAAGATTATGTTAGGATTTGGGAGGAACAAACCAGTTGATGCAATTAAGTGTTCAGCACAGTGTCTGGCACATAGTAGGGGCTTACTGAACAGTAGCTGTTATTTATGCAGTCAGTAAGCAAATATTTAGTGAGCACCTGCTGCGTGCCAGACCCTGCTCAGGAGAGTGAGAACTTGGTGGTGAAGAAAAGCTGGATCCTTTGTCCTCAGACATCTTAGAATCTGGATCAAAGGACTGAGTGTGAATCACTCACAATCAGCTCTGAAGGGGAGAGTGGGGTCCTAGGAGTGTCTGTAGCAAATGATCCTACTGCAAAGATGGAGAGGAGAGGATGGGCTCACAGGCATTAGGGGTCAATGGACAGGCCTGGCTGCCAGGTTCAGTGAGGGAAAAGAGGAGGTGCCCAGGACAGCACCCAGGCTTCTGGCTGGGGCCACTGACAGACAGATGGAGGGGTTATTCATGGGGTGAGGAGACTGGAGAAGAGCTGGGTTTGGGGGGTGCAGAGAGTTTATGATCTTGGGCTTGTACATGTTGGGTTTGCAATGCTTTTGAGACTCTGCACCTGATGCATAGTTGGGGGCTGGATCTTACTTTGCAGACCCCTGGCGGAGAGGCCCTGAGGGGATCCAGAGAACAGTCCAGCACTGCTCTCAGGGGCTCATACATGGGGGGGACCCACGAACCATCACAGGTAAAGGTTGTTGCTGAGGAGAGGGGACACTCCTACCCTGATGGGGGTGTGGGGCAGGGGTCAAGGTCAGCTCTCAAGGTCACCTCTGAGCTGAGTCCTAAAGGATAAGTGCAACTCACCAGGCAGAGAATGGGGAGGACACTGGGGGCTGAGGGGTCCTGCAGAGGCCCAGGTGCTGAGGAGGGAGAGCTGCGTGGTCATGGAGCTGGAGGCATTCAGGACAGCTGTGTGGCAGCGGGGAGGAGGAAGCTGTACAGGAGGCCAGGAGTCACAGGAATCAGAGCAGGAGGGGCCTTGAATGCTGGTTGTAGGGTTTGCATTTAACCTGTGGGTCGCAGGGACTCATCAGCCCGTTCCATTTCAGCAGGAGAATGTGCTCAGGGCTGCCATGTGTGAGGAAGGAACTTGGGTGCAGGTGAACAGTGACAGAGGCTCTGGCAGCAAAGAGATCAGCTAAGAGGCCAGTGATGGTGCAGGTGACAGAAAAGGGAAAGGCAGCTACATGGGGACAGCAATAAGCGAGGGCATGGGAGCAGCCTCAGGGAGACAGAGGACTCGGGACAGTGAGAGGCACAGCGTGGATTATGGTCAGAGGGCTTGGGTGCAGTGGAAGAGTGGGTAACACTGGATGTTCTGTGGGCCACCAGCAGGAATGACAGACACACCTGGAGGGCCATCCTGCAGGGAATTAAGTCACGCAATGTGGGTTTGGGACAGGACATTATTATATGGACACACGTAATAATGCTCCTGGCAATCCTGGGAGGTAGGTGCTGCTGTCACCCCTAATTTACAGATGAGCAAACGGAGACACAGAGAGGTTTAGCAACTTGCCTAAGGTCACACGCTAATTAGCAGCAAATCTGGGGCTTGAACCCAGGAAGTGGCCCCCGAGTCCATGCTCTTACCTGTGATCCTGCCTGGGCTGTAGGAGATGACTCCATTGTGCTGCTGCCCTCAGGAGCTCCAGTGCCACAGACGGAACCACGGGCAAACTGAGTGAAGTGGACCAATACCTCTAGCTGTGGGAATCAGAGAAGACTCCCAGGAGGAGGCGTCATGTTAACTTGGTCCTTAGGGTAGGGAGTGTTTGAACAGAGTGGTGGCATGTCAGTCAGCGTGGTTATTGCAAGCCACAGAAAATGATTGCAGATGACGAAAGCAAAAGAAGATGTCATTAAGTCAACAAGAGGTTATTTCAAGAATCACTGGGACAGTTAGAAAGTCAGGCTTAGGGGCTACGGCATCAGGACAAGTGCTGCAAATCAACCGATGGATGACATGTCTCAGCCTCCTCCACCAAGTCCTGGAGCCTAGCTTACCCCGCCTCCACTATCACCACCTGACAGTGCAGGCTACAGCTGAAGCCCTGCTGTCTCTTTTCCCATGGAGCCTCCAGCCTCTGCTGCCACCCTCACCACCATTGCCAGAATAGGCTCAGCAAAGAGAACCCTTGCTGTTGGACTTCTGGCCCGAAGTCTAGACTGGGAGGTGGGGAGACCTGATGGCAGGAGCCTCATCATGTGACTTCACTCAAGCTGTAAAGGAGAGCGGGAAAGAACCTCTTTGGCATTTTCAGGCTCTGTCTCCTAAGCGGGGAATTGCCCAATCAGTAGGAAGAGATTTTTCAATAATGTAACAAACCCACTGGACAGGGCTATGGCCATCGTGTCAGGCAACAAGGTTGGCACCTGTGAAGGTAAAGAGGAGGGAACGGCATAGACCACACGGGGGATGATTAAGGTGCAGCAGAAAGATGAGAACATGAGCTCTGTCCTTAGAACGTGCTTCTCGGCTACTACGTGTCAAGACAACTGAAAAGAGCAGTGATGAGCAGCGTGAGCGTGAGCGTGAGCGTGAGCGTGCTTGTGAGCAGCTGTATCCTCACAGGCTGACGCCGGCTGTCCCTGGGTTATTGTCTCTGTGAACTCTGCTGGCTGAGGCTGAGTGACAGTGGCTGGGAATGCTGCTTCCTGGCAGCCTGTGTGTCCCTGCCTGGCCTCCCCAGGTGCTGGTGGTTGGCTGCCTACCTGCTCCCCATGCAGCATCCCTGCTGAGAGCAGAACCATGACCCGTCCTGCACATCTATTTCTGGGACATCACAGCCCTAAGCTCCCACTCATTCATGCCTTCACTTACTAATGCACTCTGAGCACCTACGGTGAGCAGATGGCCCTGCTCTCTGCTCTCGTGACCCCTATCTGCATCTTGATATTTGTCACCCATAGAGGCAGCTATGGTGGGAAACCTGCTGACCAGGAGATCAAGTTCATTCTGGCTCTAGTGAATTACTCTGGACACTTGGGCAGGACACTTCACCTCTATATGCCCAATTTTCCTGTCTATGAGACGTGTCCCAATAACCCTACTGTGTGGTTTTTAACTCCTGCCCTGCATCTGCCTCTGCCAAGACCACTCCCCATTTTATGTTCTGTGTCTGACCATGAACTCTCACCTCTTCTGGATGCTCAGATGTCTCTTCTTCGTCACATAGCCTGTGACTCACTCTCAGACTCCCTATGCCCTGCTGGAGAAACCCAGGGCTGGAGAGGGAGCTTGTCTGGCTCTTCCTAACCCGCAGGACCCAGTGGGTGCATGGATACACCATTTACTGAAGATGCTCTCTCCACTACCACGTGCATTGCATGGCCCTGCCAGGCTGGCAGACCAACGCCCTAGCACTTTGCAGGCCTCGTGTTAAGCGCCCATGGTGGTTGGGGATGTGAGCCCTCCCCACAGTGGTGACAGAACATCTCTGGAGAGGAAAGAAGGGGGAAATAGGAGAAGAGAATGGGAAGTGGTGGAAAGAAGAGGAGGAGAAGAGAAAGAGGAGAAACAGGGAAGAGAGAAGAGGAAGAAATGAATGAAGAAGATGGAGGGTGAGGGGGTAAGGAGGGCAAAGGAGGAGAGACATAAAAGGACAAGCAGGGGCTGGGTGCGGTGGCTCACGCCTGTAATCCCAGCACTTTGGGAGGCTGAGGCAGGTGGATCACTTGAGGTCAGGAGTTCAAGACCGGCTTAGCCAACAGGGTAAAACCCTGTCTCTACTAAAAAATATAAAAATTAGCTGGGCGTGGTGGTGCGTGCCTGTAATCCCAACTATTCGGGAGGCTGAGGCAGGAGAACTGCTTCAACCCTGGAGGTGGAGGTTACAGTGAGCCGAGATCGTGCCACTGCACTCCAGCCTGGGCAACAGAGCAAGGCTTTGTCTCAAATAAATAAATAAATAAATAAATAGGACAAGCAGGGGCGAGGGGAGAGGAAGGAAGACAGTACAGTAAGGAGGAGGGTGGAGAGGAGAAGGGAGGGCAAAGGCAGGGGTGGAAGAAGGGGTTATGGAGGCAGGGGAGTGGGCGGGAGGGGACAGCAGAGACAGCAAGGGGGAGTAGAGAGAGGAGGGGGACAGGGGCAGAGATGGTTGCGGAAAAATGGGGGGGGGAAGGAAAAGAAACAAAAACAAGGAAGAAGCAACTGTCATAGAGGGTGGAGGAAAGGGACGGAGTAGAATGGGGCGGATAGGGATTAGAGGAAGGAAGAAGTGGGGGAAAGAAAGAAGAGGAGGAAAGCAGAAGTTACCCCCAGAGCCAGCTCGCAAGGGCTCTGCCCACCTGGGCTTCCCCAGAGCAGAGAGGCTTTGGTCTCTGAGATGACTCCCCGAAAGCTTTCCATCCTTGCTCACCAGCAGGTCTGGCAACTGGGGGACAAGTAGGCCTTATGCACAGTGACTGTTTGTTAAAGGGCCCCAGCAGAAACAACTCCAACAGGTGTCTCTCTACCCGCCAACAGCTCAGCCTGTCTCAGAGCCTAGCGGGCCAGGAGGGTCTGGGGGGCAGGGCCAGGATCCACATCTAACGATGCCATGTGGCATGGCCAGGCGCAGTGGCTCACGCCTGTAATCCCAGAACTTTGGGAGGCTGAGGCGGGTGGACCACCTGAGGCCAGGAGTTCGAGACCAGCCTAGCCAACATGGTGAAACCCCATCTCTACTAAAAAAATTTAAAAAATAAAATAAAACTTAGCCAGGTGTGGTGGCGTGTGCCTGTAATCCCAGCTACGCGGGAGGCTGAGGCAGGAGAATCGCTTGAACGTGGGAGGCAGAGGTTGCAGTGAGCTGAGACTGTGCCACTGCACTCCAGCTTGAGCAACAGAGCAAGACTGTCTAAAAAAAAAAAAAAGCCCGTGGCAGGACAAGAACTTGGCTGGGCTTTAGGACAGTTCAGTTCTAGGCCCAAGTTAGCCAATAATTTGCTGAGCATGGTCAAGTCATTTAACCTCCCTGGGCTTCGGTTTTCTTCTCTGCAAAAAGAAGAGCTGGCATTGTGTTCCTTTTCACTTCAGGGTTCCGTGGCTTATGAATAAGAATAACTCAGAAACATATTGATTGCTTACTATATGCCAGATACCTAAAGGCTTATATCATTTAAACTTGTATATATATGCATATAGATAAATCATGTATATAAATATCTTGGAAGAACTCTAGCTGTCATTGCTCCAAGTTGCTCACAGGAACTTGGAAACTGCATAATATGCCAAAGGCCATGCAGCCAGTGACTGACAGAGCAGGCTTTCCCCAGCCCTCACTCCGGCAAATCCCGAGCCTGCCCCCAAATAGCTTCATTTCCCCGGAGAGGGAGCCACTTCATCACAAAGGTCCCTCTCCACAAAGACAGAACACAGAGGCCGATTAAAGCCCGTCAGCCTGGCATCACTTTTGTAATCGATGCTCTGTGGCTGTGAACCGGGTGTCTGTCGGCAGCTGCCTAATTTTAGCTGGGTCTTTGCAGGCTTCTCACCAGGCTCACCCGCCCCCATGGATGAGCAGAGAGATTCCAAGAAGCATCATCGATCTTTTGACTAAAGTGTCCTCATGAAATACAAATCTGTCGTTTCTCAGCGAGCCGTCTGTCGTGGTGGCACAGAAGAGAGGCCACCGGGAGAGTGAGAACCATAATTTCATGTAAAACCGGACGTCTTACATGGTCCCCCGCAACCCACCTCTTCCCTGCTTTCACCTTGGCCTCCCAGCGCAGTCCTGGGAAATTGATGCCTTTTACTGTTTCAACTTTGGCACAGAGCGATGGGGGAAAGCTGTCAATAGGTGTTAAAGAGATTCCCAGTTGTGGGCAAGCTCCCTGTTAGGGGGGCCCGGTCTCTGGCGGTGAGTTGGCACTACCAACACGTTTACTTGCATGGGGGAGATTCAGCGCCCCTGTCCGTGGGCACGCTGCCCAGTGTAAGTGGCTAAGGAGGCATCAGAGGAGGGCCTGGGTCCAGAGAATGAAAACACCACCCTTAAATAGCAAAAGCTTCTCTTGAGCATAATGGCCCTACATACATAGTGGGAAAGGTGACTTATTCTGAGGCCACACGGCAAGTTTAAGTACAATCACAACTCCACCACTTACTATGTGACAACAAGCAAGTAACTGGACCTCTCCGAGACTCAGTTTCCTCAGCTGTGAAATGGAGTTATGCTCGTACCCACCTCATAGGGTTATTGGGAGGGTTAGCTGAGTAAAAGCACGCTGAGTATTTAACACGGTGCTAGAAAGACAGAAATCAACTAAAATAATAGTTATTAATACTAGGAATATTTTTCGATGTTAACCTGTTTGCTTTACTCTAAGATGATATCTATCAGAAGATACACCATCAATTTAGTAACAGCTTTTAGAGGGAAGAAAACAAAAAAGAAACAGGAAATGAAATGTCTGCCCATTGAAGGATGTGTCTCATTTTAGAACGTTTAAAATATATGTCCCAGAATTGAAGAAATACAATATTGACAACAGAGGGCTCTTTTTAGATCTCAGATTCCTGGAACCCTCCCACGAGCCCTCAAAGCGTGAGAATGGAAGAAGTGTTGTCCAGGAGAGAAGAACAGAGTTTACTCTGCTACCAACTGGCCGAGTGACCCCAGGAAAGTCCCTCTCCTTTTTGGCCTCAGGGTTCCACCTAGACAGTGCACAGGTGGCGTGAGATGATCCCTCAGGCCCTTCTAGCCCTGGCTCTGGCAGGAGAGACGTGAATTCTTCTCTCTGTCATCCTGCCCACGGGATGAGGCCACTTCCCCTGCTGTGCTAGACTCACCAGCCTGCAGGATTTCTGGAAGGCAGGCACCAGCAAGGGCTCTAGCTGATTAATCCTCCCCCTACTTAGGGGCTCCCAGGGCTGCCTTTGAGGGGGTGGAAGGAAGAACATGTGGGCGGGGCCAGGAAAGGGAAGGGAGATGAGCCACAGATTCCATCTGGGTCTGTTTACTCCCATTCGCTCCTGGTTACCTTTAAACAGGACAAACTCACACTCGAATCCCCTTCATCTCCATGTGATACTTCTAAAAGAAGAGCAACTTGACATTTTAGGAGTAAAAATAAAAAAAATAGAAAACGTGAGAGCTACGTAATATCCAGTGGATGCTGAGGGTGGGGCATTTTCAGGGAGCTCATATGTAAACCTCCTTGATGTCTTGAAAAATAAAACCAGACCAGCGTTCAGTGGCAGGAGGGGAGGAGAGTATTCCAGGAGAAAAGCCAGCTCCCTCTGAGGCAGAAAGAAGGCTGGGTGGGGAAGAAGTGGGGACAGGCTGGGCTCTGAGATACTCATGGGAGGATTTGGGGGCTGATGAAAGAGCTCTGGCACCTGCACTCTCTAGGAATCTGCACTTCCTTTTTTTTTTTTGTTTCTCTTTGAGATGGAGTTTCACTCTTATTGCCCAAGCTAGAGCGCAATGGCAGGATCTCGGCTCACTGCAACCTCCACTTCCTTGGTTCAAGTGATCCTCCTGCTTCAGCCTCCCGAGTAGCTGGGATTACAGGTGTGCCACACCATGCCCGGCTTATCTTTTTGTATTTTTAGTAGAGATGGGGTTTCACCATCTTGGCCAAGCTGGTCTTGAACTCCCAAATCTGCACTTCTTCATCCGCCCAGTAAACTACTCCCCAGCCCTTTACAGATAGGCTCCTGACCCACATTGCTATGTCTCCATGACAACTCCTCACCAGTAAATCCCTGCCTTGGCCCTCAGCTCCTGACAGCTTCCCACCCCAGCCCTCTTCTTGTTCATCTGTGACCCTGGTTCCCCAGCTCTCACTTCAGTTCACTCTGTTTTTGCTCCTTCGTCTCCTTCACTGCTTCCTCTCCGAAGACACCCCCAAACTTTGTTCAGGAGACTTAGGAACCTGCCGTTTAGCATTAGAGGCAACAGGCAGAGAACACTAGAAGCAGGCAAGACTCTGATGTTGCTAAAAGATAAATGCTATTCTTTTTGCTGTTTTTAAAAAATAATACAAAGCCTTAGAGAAATATCCTAGGCAAACTCCCAGGGGCTCGGTGCTGGGCTTGGAGCACTATTGGATATTATATTTGCACAGCCACTTGGCAGCTCCAGCACAAGCATCCTCATGTCATTCTACATTCAGGCCTTACGGCTGCAATAGATGGCCTGAGCAAGGGGTGGCCAACCCCCTTAGGCCAGCTTAAAGCAAAGGCAAGCAACTGGCATTTCCCTTTTTTTCAACAGAGAATGGTGTTCAAAATGCTCTTTCTTTAGTAAACTTATTTTCCTCCTTTTTCCGAGCCACTTGTCCCCTCTCCTGGTCACTCCCATTGTCCTGTGGTTCTAAATTCTTAGCACATCTTGGACACCAGCCTGTACCTTGAAGCATGCTCCATTTTTCATCTTGCAAACAGCCTTTGCCTTGGAGCATGGCTTTGCTTGATGAATGTGCTGGCTGTTTTTCCTATAAAAGCCCCTTCTGGCTGGGTAGGAAATCACCCAAAACGAAACCTTCAAAGCCTGTGCGCATCCCACAGGTACACAGTCATGTCCCCCTAGTAACAACCAAGTCCCTCATAATTAACCCTTCTGAAAAATATCCGGGATTTATAGTCACTGGTGCTTTCACTTACAGAGGTGATGGATGTTTTCAAGCTGATGTAAGACTGGAGGTAGCATGTTCAAAGATAAAGAGGATGAACTTGGAAGCAGACGCATCTGGTTTCAAAATCTGGTTCCATCATGTGCTGATCATGCGACCTTGAACCAGCAGCGCTCTACCCTCGGTCACACATGTCCCCATAGCAATGACCTGACAGGGTGACGGAGAGGCTGAGCACAATGTCTGTCACCTGACACAATGAATCATGGTCCACGGTCCTAACCTCTCTCCTAGTATTTCTGCAGTTGTATTTTAATCATCGGTGTATTTTCCTGCAGTCCTCATGGGCTCCAGAGTTCCTTGAGGACAGGAACCACATCTTACTTGTACTCTTGGCATGGAGCCAGTGCCTGTTATGCAGTAGGCGCCTAATGAATGCAGCTTGATTTAGTGGAACACAATGGCGTCCTTTGAATCCTCCTTTGCTCCAGTCGTCATGTTCTGTTCTTCAGTAGCTCTATGTATGTGTCAGATTTTCCTAATCTGTCTTCTGTGTCTATCATTCTCTCTGTATTCATTATTTTACTTAGAGTCAACAACATGTTTTATTATATATCTTAGATTTACACATTTCATTTTTGATTCTTTTTTTTTCTTTTTTTTTGAGGCTGAGTCTCACTCTGTTGGCCAGGAGGGAGTGCAGTGGCACGATCTCGGCTCACTGCAATCTCTGCCTCCAAGGTTCAAGCGATTCTCCTGCCTCAGCCTCCTGAGTAGCTCAGACCACAGGCATGCTCCACCAAGCCAGGCTAATTTTTTGTATTTTTAGTAGAGATGGGGTTTCACCACGTCAGCCATGCTGGTCTCAAACTCCTGACCTCAGGTGTTCTGCCTTCCTCGGCCTCCCAAAATGCTGAGATTACAGGTGTGAGCCACCGAGCCTAGCCCATTTAATGAAAAAAGTACACACACACACACACACACACACACACAGCTTTCTCCCTAGCATGTAGTTAACACTATGAACCATGATAGTGGAATAACTTCTTTTGACCTAGATAGCTACCTTTTTGGTTGCATTTCATTACATTGAACAACTTTAGTAGATACAATATTGCTAAATGGAAAAAATGAGAATGACTTTAGAACATGTATTTTCTCGATGTGTTTAAGACCTAAGGATTCTTTTTATCCTAACAGGGCTCCAAAGGTCATCTAAAGAAAATGAGGTTATTTATAAACTATCTGGGGCACCTGCCTAAGGACCACTGCCCATAGTTATTCAGTATCCTCAGGCCTCCCAGGATGAGGTAATGGTATCACAGATATCTGTGAAAATGCCTTCCTCGTATCACAAACATCGTCATTTGCAGGCCGAGTACTCGATGATGGTGCGATGACCTTGTACGTGAAGTTTGCCCAACTGTATGTACATGTTGACTGAAACATGATTGGATGCTCTTATTAAGAGACCCATTTCAAAATCTCCCTTTCTTTTGGAATTCTCCTCCATTAGTTCAGCGGCCAAACCAAGGCATGGAAATTCCAGGACAACAGGGAAAGCTGTGACATGCCTGTGAAATTTTTCCCTAGCTATGACAGAAACATTTATTTTACCCGTCATGTGACCCATAAGCTCTCCAAGAACCTCTATAGCTATGAAATACTCTGGCCAGTGGGTGAGGTACTGTAAGTACAAAGTTTCTGTAAGTGGACCCATGTTGGTATTGTCTAAGTGGGACAGGTCATCACAGATAGGGGTCCTGAGAGTGGCCCTCGTGCCACTGCTGCAGCCCACCTTGAGGGGGTCCTGAGCATGGCCCATTGGAAGCCATGCTGTGCCTGGGTTGCAGGGCAGGGCAGGGCAGGTGAGGATCTTTCTTTCTCTCTTTTCTCTTTCTTTTCTTTTCTTTTCTTTTCTTTCTTTCTTTCTTTCTTTCTTTCTTTCTTTCTTTCTTTCTTTCTTTCTTTCTTTCTTTCTTTCTTTCCTTCTTTCTTTCCTCTCTTTCTCTTTCTTTTCATTCTTTCTTGCCTTTCTTTCTTTCTTTCTTTCTTTCTTTCTTTCTTTCTTTCTTTCTTTCTTTCTCTCTCTCTCTCTCTCTCTCTCTCTCTTTCTTTTTTGAGACAGAGTCTTGCTTTGTCACCCAGGCTGGAGGGCAGTGGCACGATCTCGGCCCACTGCAACCTCCACTTCCTGGGTTCAAGTGATTCTCCTGCCTCACCTCCTGAATAACTGGGATTACAGGCACGCGCCACCATGCCCGGATAATTTTTGTATTTTTAGTAGAGATGGAGTTTTGCCGTCTCTCCAGGCTGGTCTCGAACTCCTGACCTCAAGTGATCCCTCTGCCTCGGCCTCCCAAAGTGCTGGGATTACGGGGGCATGAGCCACTGCGCCCGGTCAGGAGCTTTCGTATTCATTTCTCTGGCTTTGCTCTTTTTTGTTTGGAGCTGAATGATTTTCTGAAGCTGATTTTCTTCTGCTTCGCTGATGGAATTTCCATTCATGCTTACTCACTGTTACTGATTTTATGGCATTCACCTCTGTAATATTTTCATTATAGTTCCTTTCATTTCTTTCTTAAGATATGCCACTCCGTTTTCATCTCTCTCTTTGTAATTTTCATCAATAACTCTTTTTTGAGCCCTTTGGCTCTGAGTTTTTTGTTTTGTTTTGTGTTCAGTTTTCATGCTAGCTTCTCTGAACTTTTGTTCTGATTCTTGGGCAATTTCTTGTGTAAAGTAAGTCCCTCATCTACCTTTTGATTCTATGCATTTTCTCTCATTTCTCTTTCCTTTGGGAGACCTGGCTCTGTGTGCTAGCTGCTGCGTTCGTTTATTGCTGGCCATTATTTATTTCTGAATAGAGCTGGCCATTTGTTGGAGCAGAAGAGGCAGCGAGCAGGACAGTCCTTTGCTTGCATTTGGATTTGTCACCCCAAATGTGTCATTTTCTTTGTCAAAGGGAGGGAAGTAAGGGCCCCTCCATTTTTAGTTGTCAAGAGTTTAGCATGGCTCTAGGTAAATCACATAAGGCTACAGGTTCTCTGTGTGCTGTGACCTGGGGATCCACCCTGCCCGGCTCCTTCCACAGGCCTCTTCATCTCAGTGGTGTCTGGGAGACCAGGTGTGGACCGTGGCAACGGCTTGCTACCCTGAGGTCTCCTCAGCCCCTCTCCCTCTGCCATGTTGAATCAGGGCACTGGGTCCCTTGCAGCCAGTCCACCGTCACCTCCCCTCACGCCAGTTAAAAGGTTACTGCCAGGCCTTTCAAGGAGTTTGGCGCACAGCGTTTGGCCTCCACATCTCATGTAATAACAATCTAATCCTTCCAGCACTCAGAAGTCAACCCTGATTCCTGTATCTCTCTCATATCCCACAATGAACCATCCACAGAGCTTGTCGGCTCCATTTCAACCTGTGTCCAGAATTTATTCCCGTCTCACCCCCTGCATTTTGACCACCCTGGTCCGTGCCATACCTGGACCACCACCTCGTGCCTGGACAGCTGCAATAGCCTCCTGAGTGGTCTCCCTGCTCCCTCCTTTCTCCATGAGTCTCATCATGTCATGCCATTCCACTGCATGGGAACCCTTCCAGGGCTCTCTATGTTAGGCCTATGGAGCCCTGTCCTCTGTGGAGCTTCGGTGTGACTCTGCCCCTCCTCCTCTCCCCTTCGTCTCCCCCTGCCTCCCTCCCCTGCATCCATACCAGCCTCCTTGCTCTTCCTCGACGCTCCAGGAGCACTCCTGTCTTGCCTTGGCACAGTGGCCTCTGCTGCCTGGAAGGTGCCTGTCCCATCTGCATGGGCAACTTCCTTACCTTTTTTCAGTTGTCCTTAAGTGTCATCTTCTCAGTGGGTCCTGCTGTGGCCGTGTTCTGTAGTGCTTCATCTTGCCCGCACTCTGTGTTCTCAACTCCCTTGAAGCTGCTTTAGTTTTCCTTTTGCCTTAGTGCTTACATCACATTTACTTCTTTATTATATTTGTTATCCGTTCCTCCCTTTTCATGTGTAAGCTGCATAAAGGCAGGAAAATTATATCACTATGGCCGGGGGCCGAGCCTGTCACACGGTTGGCCTTAATACACATCTGTGAATGGAGGGAGGAGTGAATGAAGGAATGCATAAATGTAGAGACACGCAGGTCCTGCTCAAGGTCGAGCCTGTCCTCAGAGCCCAGCCTGTATTTACTTCACGATATTTCAGACCTTCAGCAGAAAGAGGAGGTTGCTGCTGTGGCCTTTTCCTTGCCTGATGGAAAGGGAGACCACTTGTTTCCAGTTTTCCATCTTTTTTTTTTCTGTTTGTTGTGTGTTTCCACCCCTCATTGTTAGCGGGCCTGTCTTGGTTCCACTTGGCCGGCATGGCCCTTGCATGTGGACACAGGAACCAGGTGCACTCGTTTGAGCACTTAAGGCTAGAGGAGCAGCACAATTAAAGCTGGCAGAGTCCTTCACCAGAAGCTGCCACCCCGGACTATAGTCCCAGCTCCGAGACACCCCCAGCACATCTACTTAGTCAACGTTACGAAGTTCATGTTCTTCCTCTGGATGATGGGATTGATCAACCTAATGGACATGTTTTTATTCCCTGGTGCAGCAAGAGATAGAATTTCTCTGCTACCACCAAGTCCATTTCCAACCCACTTAGGCCCCCAGCTGCCAATCTGCGGTGGAATGAGTGATGACCGATGGCTGGGGTTCGCGCGTCACTCCTGACCCTCTGGGGTAGCTGCTGTCTCTCTCTTCCGGATGGAATGAGCTGATCTCCTCTGCAGCCACCCAAGCCTGCCTCTCTCCTTGGATTCTCACTGGAGCCTATTAGGAAAACCAGTCTGCCATCAGATGCTGGGCATCTAATTAAGTCCCTTGACATTCAGCGAGCGAGACTGTAGAGCCTGTTACTCCGAGCCTCGATTTCCAGTACGTGTAAAAGCCCAGGCAGTAAAGGGAGGAGACTGGGGAGAGCAGGCCAGACCCTGGACCCCAAAATACAAGGAAGAAAGAGAAGAGTCAGGCAACAAGTCTCATCTGGGCTCTGGTGGGCCAGACAGTCCATCCGTGGGTCATCCTCAAGGCCTCTTTTCCCCACCCACCCCAACGCCAGCGCATCTCAAAGATTCCTGGAATCCGCTCATCTCTCCCAGTTCTATTGTCCCGTGTTACCATTTCTCCTGGACAGCCCAGCTGCTGTCCAGCTGCCTCCGCTGCCCCTGTTGTCCATTCTCTGCATGGCAGTCAGGGTAGTCAGAGCCTTCCTCTCCTTAGTGGAATCCCATTCAGTTAGAGGCGGCTTTACATGTGGCTTTAGCTTTAGAGCCCGTCATTCCCCTGACCCTTTGAAGACCCTGGGAAGGGCCCTAGCAGTGTGCTTAGCGAGAACTATCAATTCGAGAATTACTTGGGGTTCACGGTTGCTCAAGAAGTTTTAAAAAGCCCTGAAATCTCATAGCTGCTTTTGAAAAACCCGGATAGTGATTTTCCCAGATTTGACAGTAGTCCTAATGATCTACGGGACGTCATCAATAATCAATTGCAATGATCAAAATAAAATGTTCCTAAACCATCAGTAACAAAAAAAATCAATTTCTATCAAACTCAGCCAGAGGAAAAACTAAATAATCTTTCTTCTCTCTATGAAAAACAGTATTATGAAGTCTTTGCCACGGAAGACGTAATCCAGGAGAATGTGGCCGAAAAATGTAAGGAAAAAAAGGACTCTGGAGATGTGTCAGGAGCTAATTAAAAAACACTGTGTTTTTTTTGTTGATTCTGTAATGTTTTTGGTAATTTTTAGCTTTTTAAAATCTGTAATGTATTGTGAATTCTTTTCTCACTCTAAATAAATGTTCAATTACATAGCTCATTTTGATTCCTAATTCTGGAATCTGGCTCTTCTTTTCTAAAAAGGATGCTCAAATTGTATGTTTCAGGTCCCACAACATGTGAACCCACTGTCCCTGAGGGCTTCCCACTGCCCTTGGAGTTAAACGTTGCATCCTCCTGTAGTCCTGCCCTGCACACCTCCCACCCCACCTCACCACCCCTCCTCTTTCTCACAGGGCTGCAGACTCCCAGGGTTTCTCCCTGGCCCTCTAACTACTGAGCTCAGTCCTACCTTGGCAATTATGCATTTGTTCTATAACCGGCCTGGAACCTCCTCCTCCAATCTTCCCTTTCGGTCACCTGGGGTCCAGCCCAAGGCTACCTCCTCTGAGGATCCTTGCTGAATATTCCTACTGAAACTGGAGCCTCCTGCCCTCCCTGCCCCATTTCACAGTGCACACTTCTATCTCCCTGAGACTAGCGTGTTTTCTCTTCAGTGCCTGTCACCTCTCTCCGCCCCGGGAAGCTGTGGTCACGTGAGGCCCAGGAGTGGTTGGGGGTGGTGGTGGTCATGTCTGTCTTGTCTATCATGGACTTTTATCACATAGAATGGTGCCTGGCTCACAGTAAACCCCCTGTGGATAATTGCTGAGTAGACTGTTGTTTACAGTTTGAATCGGCAACTTCTTTTTGGAAGATGTGTTGGCAATATGCCCCCAAAGCATGAAAATGTGCAAACCCTTTCACTCATGACTCCTACTTCCAGAAATTAATCCCAAGGCAATTATCAGGAAGGCACACAAAAGGGGGGTTAGCCACCTGATAAAAATCATGGGAGTCAATCAAATTGGGGTTTTAGTCTTGACTCCACCAGTGAAATAGCTGCTGTGTGACCCTGAGCACGTTGCTGACATCTCTGAGTCCTGGTTCCTCATCTGTAAAGGGGATGGTAATAAGAACACAGCTCCGTGCTGACTAGTACTGTGTTCCGTGATGCTCACTGTGGTGTGGGATAAAATCTGAAAGAGCCTAAATATCTAACCACAGAGGAGTCCAGATCAGTGCCACCCAGTTGAACGCGACACAAACCGCAAATATAAACTCATATGTAATTTTTAATTTTTCTGTATGCACGTTAAAAAGTAAAAAGGAACAGGTGGAATTAATTTTAATAATATATTTTGTTTAACCCAATATATCCAAAATAGTGTTTCAACTTGTAACCAATGTAAAAATTATTAGGGAGATATTGTACCTTCTTTTTTTGTGCCAAGTCTTCAAAATCTGATTTGTATTTTATGCTTACATTTATTTCAGACTATAGAAATGACCCCTGAAAGTATAGTCTTTTTCTGAGTCTCGCTCCATTGCCCAGGCTAGAGGGCAGTGTGATCTCTGCTCACTGCAACCTCCGCCTCCTGGGTTCAAGTGAGTCTCCTGCCTCCACCTCCCGAGTAGCTGGGATTGCAGGCATGCACCACCATGCCCGGCTAATTTTTGTATTTTTAATAGAGACAAGGTTTCGCCATGTGGGCCACGCTGGTTTTGAACTCCTGACCTCAGGTGATCCACCTGCCTCAGCATCCCAAAGTGTTGGGATAATAGGCATGAGCCACAGCGCCCTGCCTGAATGTACAGTTTTTATGCTTATATGTATTTCAGTTCAGACCAGCCGCATGTGACTAGCAGCTACCACACTGGAGTGTGCAGGTCTAGGTAATTTATAGTGCAACTTTAAAATACAGTACAGCCATGAAAAAGCCTGGTTTCAAAAGAATATCTAATCATGCAAGAAAAAGCTCAAAAAGTGAGATTCAGTGAAGAATGTAGTGTACAAAACCAGATACAGTATGCTCCCACTTTTGTTAATGTAAATACATGCTTATGTTTATTTGAGTATGTAAATTGATGTGCATATTGCAAAGACATGCAGCAAAATCCTAACAGGGGTCATCTGAGGAAATGGAATTGTGGTGATATTCATGTTCTCCTTCACACTTTTTCACTATACTCCTGTATTGCTTTAGAATCAGGAGGAATGTTGTCATTTTTAAAGTGTCCAAAGTGTGTTTAGCCATCTTGCACCATGACCTGGCTGCAGTGGCCATTTGTGGGTATGAGAGGCTGTATTAGAGGACTGGTCCCAATTTCCCACCTTTCTCTGGACCCAAGCACTCTGCCACATGACTGCAGCTGCTCCTACAGAGGGCAGAGTAAACCTCCCAGCCTCTTGACTGTGGGTTCAGCCCATGACTTATTTTAGACAATGGTATGTGGGCAAAGGTGATCACTGTCAGTTCAGAATCTAGGCTTTAAGGTGCACTGCGTGTTCCTGTGTGCCATCATGTGCCCCTGCCATTTTCATGGGAAGAAGATGCCCTGTCTATCTCTCTGGTTCTAGGAGGGTAAGGAGTACATGGGGGCAGATTTGCATCTGATCTGAGTCTCAGAGCCACTAACCTGTGGATGTGTGAGAAATACATACTGATTGTAGCATGTTGCACCAGTGTTCGTGGTTGTTTGTTATAAAGCAATAGCTGACTAATACAGTGTTGTTGAACTCTTTCGAATATACTCAATCAAGAAGGTAAAAGTTGATTGGAATTATAAGTTAGAAAGCTGAAATGAAGATGATATTTGATGTGCTTAAATGTGTCCCAAAAATTTCACGTGTGGGAACTTAACTCCCAATGCAATAGTGTTGGGAGGTGAATCCTAATAAGAGGCGATAGAATCACAAGGGCAGAGATCTCATAAGTGGATTAATGTTGTTATCATGGAAATGGGTTCGTTATTTTGAGGGTAGGTTGTTACAAAAGTGAGCCTGGCCAGTCGTGCTCTTTCTCTCTGTTGCGTGCACTCTTTTGTTCTTCTGCCTTCTGTTAAGGGATGATACAGCGTGAAGGGCCTCACCAGATGCTGACACTATGCTCTTGGACTTTCCAGCCTCCAGCACCATAAGTCAAATACATTTCTGTTTATTATAAATTACCCAGTCTTAGGTATTATATCATAGCAATGGAAAATGGACTAAGACACAAGAACACTTTGAAAAATTCAAAAGATACAATTACCAAGGATCTCCAAGGCAAAAGAAGCCCAGGCCTTACCTCTATAGCCGTGGCTGTTTCAGACACTCTTGATTACTAAAACCTAAAGTCAAAGAAGGACAGAATTTCCTTGTTCTGAGGTATTACCCAGTCCTGAGGATGCCAATGAAAACTCTCAAGCCTCTTGATTTGAGAATAGATATTTTCCTCCTTGAAAAATTATTCATGTTCATCATAGAAAATAAAAACAAACCAAAAAAGAAAGAAAGAAAAAGACAAAAGAAAAATAACTCACAATCCCATTACCCATAGATAACTTCTATCAAACGTTGGGGTGTGTGTGTGTGTGTGTGTGTGTGTGTGTGTTTGTATAATTACATTTTTCCTACAAAAAGGATAACATACTGTATAGAACATACTGTTCTATAATCTTGTTTACATTTACTATGCCATAAAAATCTTGCTTTGCCACTTAACATCTTCCACAGGATAATTTTGAAATGTGGAATTATTGCCTAGTTTTCACTTGAGTGGATATAACATAAACAACTCTACCTAACTCTTGAAGTGTATAGATTATTTCCAGATTATTAGATTATTGTGTGTTGCTCTTTAGCTATTATCAGCAACATCCTATACATTAGATCTCTGTGTGCATCCCTGATTGTTTCTAAGGATTAAATTCCTAGAGGTGGGATGTCTGGGTTGGGACACATATTTATAAAGCATCCCCTATCACAGTGTTACATCCTCACCTGTCTGATGAGAGGGACTTGACTTCGGCATGACTGCCTTCCCCTTTCCCCAGCTTCCTGTTGTATTCAAACACCCCTGGGAAGGAGAGGTCCCTGGAACTAACGTTGTCCAAAGTCCTCAGCTTGACTACATCAGACCTGCCCTTCAGAAAGCAGGGCCTTGAAAGAGGTGGGAGCTGGAAAAGGTGAGCAATGAGGGTGTCAAATCTCCCTTCACCCTCACACAATCCCATACGGTGGGTCCTCTCCCTGCAGCCTTGTGGGGCAAGTGAGGAAGCTGTTCCCAATGGCTGCCTGAGGCCAACTCTGCATCTGGACCCATTTCACAGCCCAGAGCCCTGGAGCTGTGGCTCTCTGTCCCTTACCTGTCATTCCTCCAGGCAACAGAGACAACAGGTTGACCACCTGTGCGCCTCCTTCCCCCTACTCAGGTGAACCCATGTCTGAGGTTCCACTGGCTTCCTGTAACTCTGCCTCACTCTGGAGCAGCACAACATGTGGAGGGAAGAGCCTGGGACTCAGGTGCACACGGGGAACCTGGGCTCAAAACTGGGCTCAGCTATTGGCCTGTTGGATTTCCTTGGACACAATTTCACTTCTCCAGGTGTGACATAGACAGTTCAGCGGTTCACCAAGTATGTTTTTTTTTCTTCCTGTGCACACAGCAAGACTATATCCACCAGCCTCCTCTGTAGGTAGGTGGGACCGTGTGACTGTGTTCCAGCCAATTGCATGTGAGCAGAAGTGACAAGTGTTGCTTCCACCTTGGGCCCTTGAGAACCTCACAAGAGGAGCTCCTTCCCTTTCTGCCAGCCCAATACAGATGAGCCAGAGGACCTTGACCTCAGAAACCAGGTGTTGAAGATGGCAGAGCTGCAAGTTGGAAGGGGCATGGGTCAAAGTTTGCCCCCTGCAGAGAGCCACCTACCCATCAGTAAGACCTACCCTCAACTTTACATGGGAGAGAAATCAGCTTTTATCATGGCAGAACTTTAAATGTTAGGGCGAAGTTTTTAGAGCTGCTAATATCATCTTTGGTACTCTGATGGTATTATAACTGAGGGTTTTATTTCCTCATCTCTAAATGGGACAAAGAAAGAAGGGAGTCAGCACCCACCGAGGATCTATTCTGTGCAAAACCCCGTGCTCCACACATTATACACATTTGCCCTTTAACCCCCTGCAAAATGCTACGATCTTAGGACTATTATCCCAATTTTCTGGAGCACTGACTGAGCTGGAATTCAAACGCAGGACTTCTGGACCCTGATCCCATGACAGACACAGCTTTGAGGTTCTGGAAGACCGAACACTGCGGGCTCCTGCTTCCTGCCTAGTGAGCAGAGTGGTAAAGTGCACGCTGGCTGGAGTCCGGCAGGCCAGGACCTAGGCACTCACCAGAGGAGGGCTTGGCTTATCTATGCCTCAGTATCCTCGTCTGTCCAGTGGGGCTGCTGTGACAGCATCCACCACATGCGGTCATTTGAGGACGCTTTTCCTGATTAGGTTCAGGAAAAGCCTTTTTACTTCACCTCCACTGGAGATCTCCAAAGCTCTGCCTTGCTGGGGGAATTAGGAGCCCATCATCATTATTCCTTGTTACCTAGGAAGCCAAACTGCCTTTGATGTTTTATTGGCCTGATATTTTCCTTCAAAGAGTCTCCATCCACTGCTGTGAGAGTTGCTGACTTCTACCAATTTGACGAGATGAGCATCTATCACCTCCCAAGGGGAAGTCTGACTCTAAAGGCTCTAAAACAAAAGGGGAAAATGTTTGATTTCACTGGGGCTGGTCCTGGGGGGACTGGTCTCGGGGGCTGCTCCTGAAGAGTCTATATGTAAATTCCAAGCAGAAGCAGTGGGAGGTCTGGGCTCTGCAGCCACATCTGCTGGGTGACGAAGGCTGGATGGGGAGGCTGTTCCTAGGAAGACCAATCCCGGTGCTTGCCTGTGTGTTTCCGTGTGACGCCACACAAGGAAGCCCCGATCTCCCCCGCCAGCTCTGGTCTCTGTGATCTGCCCCCAGCTTCCTCCCAGGATTTCATGAAACCTCAAATCTATTTGTGCAACCTCAATTCAAACAAGTCTATTAACTTTCACCCAGTGAAAGTCATTAGTTGTCGCTGGCTTTGCTGGCTCACAGCATTTTCAAGCCAGAAAAGATCTTGGATGTTTTAGGACCCTAGCGCCTTCAAAGACTATATGGCTCCCTCACTGCTTCAAGGCTTCTAAAGGGCCCCCTGGCATTTAGACGGAGTCCGAGCCCCTTAGCCTGGCATTTGATTACTTGCTGATCCAAGGGCACTCCCAGCCTTGCCTCTGCCCTGCCTCTGCCTCTGCCTTGCATGGCTTCTCACCTCTGGCTGTGATAGAAATTGTCTCAGCATATTAGGCACCTCCTCAGGTCTGGGCGTTTGTACCTGTGTCTTCTCTGTCTGGAATTCTCTTCCTCTCTCCCACCTAGTGAAATTTTCAGCATCCACCAGAGACTAGCTCAAGTGTCACCTCTTTCTTGAAGCTTTCCCTGATCCTACCAGGAGGAAGTAGCTGTTCTGCCTTCCACGCCCTAGACACCTCTGGCAGAATAGTGACTCCTGGCGCTGGCTGCTTGTCTTAGCGTAGACAGCCAGAACAAAATCCCACAACCTGTGTGGTTTAAACCACAGAAACTTGTTTTCTCACAGTTCTGGAAGCTGGAAGTCCAAGATCAAGGTGCCAACAGGATCAGTGTGTGGTGAGGGCTCTCTGCTTGGGTTGCAGACACCTGCCTATTTACTATGTCCTCACAAGGCCTTTCCCAGGTGTCTACACCTGTAGAGAGAGGGGAAAATCTCACTCTTTTCTCTTCCTACAAGGCTGATCCAATGGGATTAGGGTCCTGCCCTTGTGACCTCATTTCACCCTAATTATCTCCTAAAAGCCCTAACTCCAAATACAATCACACTGGGGGTTAGGACTTCAATACATGAATTTTGGGAGGACACAATTCAGCCCACAGAAATAGTGGGCCCTTTAAATTGGCAGCTGCTTTTTAGTTTTGTGTTCCTAGGAGAAGCTTCTATCCTAGGACAAGTAAAAGAGCCTAGCACAGGGAAGCATTGAGCAGCCAAGTCATCAGACAGCTGAGCTGAGTAGAGAACAACAGACTGAAGACTTCTGAAGGTAGAAACTTCTATGAAAAGGAAGCTTTTCAGTTCCTAGAAACTGAAAACAAAACACAAACTCCCCAAAACAATAGAGGGAGTTTACTGGCCAATGGAACTAAAAAGTTCCAGATGTGGGCTTCAGGAGTGGTTTGATCAGGGTGTCAGGTTCACTTCTTGATCGTTTTCTCTGCTATGCCCATCTTCATGTGTTGATTTTGGCCTCAGGCTGGCTTTATTCGTGGTGATAAAGTGGCTGCATTAGGTTTCAGTTCAAGGTCCTTATCTCAACTATTCAGAAAGACAGAGACATCTACGTCACAGAATTCTCAGCAAAAATCCTAGAGTTTGTACTGATTGAAGCAGTTACTATGGCAAAAGGAATGTGATTCCCTGAGGAGCTTAGACAAATTATGTCCCACCTAGTTTTTTGGACGGTCACTCTCAATGAATCCTCAAGGCTGTATATAATGGAGTACTGAAAAACATGAATTTTAGTATTCTTCACTCCCTCCCTCCCTTCCCTTCTTCCCTCCCTCCATCCCTTCCCTTCTTTCCTCCCTCCCCTCCCCTCACTTCCTCCCTTCCCCTCTCCTCCCCTCCCATTCCCTTCCTTCTTTCCTCTCTTCCTTTCACAAATTATATAGTTATTATTTTTTTTGTTTTGAGACAGAGTCTTGCTCTGTTGCCCAGGCTGGAATGCAGTGGCAGGATCTCGGCTCACTGCAAGCTCTGCCTCCCAGGTTCACGCCATTCTCCTGCCTCAGCCTCCTGAGTAGCTGGGACTACAGGTGCCTGCCACCACGCCTGGCTAAGTTTTTGTATTTTTAGTAGAGACGAGGTTTCACTGTGTTAGCCATGATGGTCTTGATCTCCTGACCTCGTGATCTGCCTGCCTCGGCCTCCCAAAATGCTGGGATTACAGGGGTGAGCCACCACTCCCAGCCTATATACAGTTATTATAAGTCAGACTCTGTACTAGGTGTTGAATGCATATATGAGATTAGGACAAGATTGCAATCTCAAGCTGTTGAGAATCCTACTTAAAGGGATTTTGAAAATTATCCAGAAGGCAATGAGGAACCATAATGGGCTTGTAAGGAGGTGAATGACTATATCAGTTATCTATTGTCGCATAACAAACAAACTCAAAATTTAACATCTTAAAACAACAAACATTATCTCACAGTCTCTGTGGTGCAGGGATCTGGGCAGAGCTTACCTGGGTGCCTGAAGCCCCAGGTCTCTCACGTGGCTGCAACGGAGACCGTGCTCAGGGCTGTGGTCATCTCAGGGCTGACTCTGGGAGCATCTACTTCCCAGTCTACACAGGAGGTCTCTCCACAGTGCTGTCTTGCAACATGGCACCTGGCTGGTCCCATGACGAGCAATCCAAGAGCTTGAGAAAGAGCACCCGAACGGAAGCCAGAGTCTTTTATAATCTAGTATTTGAAGGAAATCCCATCTTTTCTGGAATGTTCTATTTGACACAAGGGAAGCAATATGTCCAGCCTGCATTCAAGGAGAGGAAATTATACAGAAGTATGCAAGCAGGAGGTGAAGATTGCTGGGACCATCAGAAAGTCTGCTTGAAAATAAAATAAAGCAACGATTTACCTGCAGCTCAACATTGCAGAGTGATGCCAGCACCAATGTCATAGCCTGCAATGGCGTAATAAGGGCAATGATTAGTAAGGGAGGGTTTAGGGGTTGAAAGGAGAAAATCGGGTTAGACTGGACGGACTCATTTATTCATTCAACAAACATTTGCTGAGTTCCCACTGTGGGCTGGGACTGTGCTAGGTGCTGGGGATGCTGCCATGACTGAGACAGATCCCCCGTGTCTCCTCTCTTAAACATCAGTGTGTGGGAAGAAAGGTTGAATGAGTGGTCATGTACTCCTTGAATGTCAAAGAAAAGGGCAAGGGGTAAGTCTGTGAATACACACCTCTACCCTTCCAAACGGGTCTGGGGGATTCAGGGAAGGCTTCCTGGAACAAGGCATATTTCAACTGAGCCCTGACGGATGAAGAGGAGTCAGGGGAAGGGCTGGGCGGAGAGCATTCCAGGGGCAGTGTGAGTTTAGGCCCCCTTGGGGGTGGGTCTCCCTCCCCCACTTATCCATACCCCTTTCTCCACCTCTGTTTTTTCTCCTGGCTCAATCTTGGCCCCCGCCACTGCCCATGTTTGGCCTGTGTATTCTTCCATTTTCACACTACCGATAAAGACACACCTGAGACTGGGCAATTGACAAAAGAAAGAGGCTTAATAAATGTACAGTTCCACGTGCCTGAGGATGCCTCACAATCATGATGGAAGATGAAATGCACATCTCACATGGTGGCAGACAAAGGAAGAGAGCTTGGGTCGGGCACAGTGGCTCACGCCTGTAATCCCAGCACTTTTGGAGGATGAGGCGGGTGGATCACTTGGGGTCAGGAGTTCAAGACCACCCTGACCAACATGGTGAAACCCCATCTCTACCAAAAATACAAAATCTTAGCCAGGCGTGCTGGTGGGCACCTGTAATCCCAGCTACTTGGGAGGCTGAGGGTGGAGAATTGCTTGAACCTGGGAGGTGGAGGTTTCCCTGAGCTGAGATCACACCACTGCACTCCAGCCTGGATGACAGTGCAAGACTCTATCTCAAAAAAAAAAAAAAAAAAGAAAAAAAAAGAAAAAGAAAAAGAAATAAAGAAAAAAAGAGCTTGTCAGGGAAACTCCCCTTTTTAAAGCCATCAGATCTTGTGAGACTTACTCACTATCATGAGAACCGCACAGGAAAAACCTGCCACCACGATTTAATTACCTCCCCCCGGGTCCCTCCCATAACACGCAGGAATTCAAGATGAGAGTTGGGTGGGGACACAGCCAAACAATATCATTCTGCCATGCCATCTGTCATTCAAATGCCTGTTCCTTTTTGTCCTTCAGGTCTCAGCTTGAAGGTCACTTCTCAGAGAGCATTTCCCTGTCCCCAAATTCTAAGGTGGTGTCTGTCTAACCCACACTGTGAGTCAATCCCCATAGTGTCACCCAGTTTTTCTTTCTTCCCTGCACCTATCCCTACCCGGAACAGTCTTGCTGATGCATTGTTTACCTGCATCTTCCTCCCCACTCCAAAATGTCTGCTCCTGGGGGCAAGAACCTTGTCTGTTCATTGCTGCACCCCTAGGCCTGCACACAGTAGGGCCTCGGTGAGCCTTGATGGAATGAATGAGCCTTCCTGAAGATCCCAGCTTCTCTCTTTGAGGCCTCTGACAGGAAAGACACTTGAGTGTGCTGTGAATTCAATGCTTGTGTTACCCCAAAATTCTTATGTTGAAACCTCATCCCCAGGGTGATGGTATTTGGATGTGGGACATTTAGGAAGTGACCCAAAGGTTGAATCCTCATGGAAGGGATTAGTGTCCTTATAAAAGTGGCTCCCAAGAGCTCTCTGGACCCTTCTGCCATGTGAGGACACAGGGAGAAGGGCCACCTCTGAACCTGAAGCAGGTCCTTACCAGACCCTGAGTCCCAACCCGTACTTTTCAGCCCCCAGAACTGTGAGAAGTGCATGTCTGTCATTTAAGCTCCGGTCTACGGTAGTTTGTTATGGCAGCCCAAACAGGCTATGACAGGTGGCTACCCTGGGGTGGCCGGTGTCCTGAGCAGCTTTAAGCCCCCAGCAGGGTGACCCCACCCCACCCAGACCCTCCCCTTGGCTGCCTACGCTAGCCTTCCCCACGGGCAGCACGAGGGGCTCAGAGCTCTGGTCTGGACCCAGCCAGGCTGATCCTCTGTGATGCTTTATGGCTCCTCTCCGGGTTCCTGAAATCAGACACATTTTGAGAGTTTGGAGAAGGAGCATTAAAGCCAGTCAAGTGGATAATTCATATTTTTTTGAAAATTGGCCAAACGTGGGTTTACACAATAGACTGTGACAAACGCAGCTTCAGGGGATGATCTTGCAGGAAACGTCCATTTTTCCAAAGGGCACCACGGCCCTGGGAGAAATAACGAGTGCTCTTTTGGGATTCTGATCATTCCCAGGTGCTGACAGGCCAAAGCGCCGAGAATCGCTGCTGCTCAGTGCTCATGCGTGCACCCAGCAGAGTCTCTTCTTGGGTGTCTCAGCTAAGCATCCAACTCCCAGGTTGGCCTGTCTTGTCCAGGGTACGACCTTGCAGTTCCTGCCTCCCTCCTGCTGACCTGTGCCCCGTCTCCACTGAGATCTCTGTGACAGCTCCTAGGCGATCTCACCTCTTGTCATCCCTGGATGTTCAGCACCTGGTCTGCTGCCAGCTCGAAGGAGAGGGCAGAGGCTGTGGAGCCAGACAGCGTGAGACCCTATTCAGGAAGAGGTGACGAAGGACCAGCTGCATTGCTGCTCGGCTCTGCAGTGATGCTACCAGGGGTATGTGTATGTGTGAAGCAATTGGATGGCTGCTGTTTTAGATACAGGCTTCATGGCTGGGGACTGTATGGCTTCCCAAATTCCCCACTAAAGCAACAGTCCTCAGTCTTGTTGGCACCGGAGACCAGTTTGTGGAAGACAATTTTTCTACAGACCGGGGTGGGGAGTTTGGTTTTGGGATGATTCAAGTGCATTACATTTATTGTGCACTTTATTTCTTCTATTATTACATTATAATATATAATGAAATGATTATAAAACTCACCATAATGTAGAATCAGTGGGAGCCCTGAGCGTGTTTTCCTGCAACTAGATGGTTCCATCTGGGGGTGATGGGAGACAGTGGCAGGTCATCAGGTATTAGATTCTCATAAGGAGCTTGCAACCTAGATCCCTCGCATGTGTGTTCACAGTAGGGTTTGTGCTCCTATGAGAATCTAATGCCACCATTGATCTAACAGGAGGTGGGGCTCAGGCAGTAATGTGAACAATGGGGAGCGGCTGTAGATACAGATGGAGCCTCTCTCACTCATGCTTGCCCGCCACTCACCTGCTATGTGGCTGTTACTAACGTGGCCTGGGGTTTTGGGGGCCCTGCACTAAAGGACATCACAAGAGGCTCATGACTCTCATTCGTGCCCCTGCCCTGGTCCTGCCTTCCCAGTCCCTGGCAGGCCCAGTGCCCAGTGCTCCCTCTCCAGCATCCTGGCATGCTAGTCTCCTGGCATCCCATCACTAGCTCAAAGCTGGGATCCTGGCCCTACAGTCACCCTGGTCTGGGGCCACAGGATCCTGTACAAGCTCGGTTGTTCTGGCTGTTGGTCCTGCCTGACCTGGGCCCCATTCGTCTCCACTGCCTCCATCTTAAACCAAATCCCATCAAACTCTATGGAATCCTGCAGTAGCCCCAATATGTTCCCCATTAACTCTCACCCCATTTCCTGTCCCTCCTCCATGGCAGGCAGCGACATCTTAGCAAACTTTGGATCCAAATTAAGCCCTGCTCCTGTTTTAAATTCCTAGTGTTTTAAAACAAAATCTGAACTCCTCATCATGGAGTGAAAACCACGGTGCTGGCAGCGAGCAGATGGCCCATGTGGGAAGAACTCCTGAGTGAGTTCTCAGGAGATCAGGTTGTTTGAAAGTGGGTAGCACCTCCCGCCTTGCCCTCTCTTGCTCCAGCTCTGCCATGTAAGATGCGCCTGCTTCCCCTTTGCCTTCTGCCATGATTGTAAGTTTCCTGAGGCCTCCCCAGAAGCAGAAGCCTCCATGCTTCCTGTACAGCCTGTGGAACTGTGAGCCAATTAAGCCTCTTTTCTTTATAAATGACCCAGCCTCAAGTGTTGCTTTATAGCAATGTGAGAACAGGCTAACACACTCAGTTTCTCAAATACGCGGAATCCATTCCTGCCTCGGGGCCTTTGCACCTGCTCTTTCCTCTCCCTGGGAGGCTCTTCTTCCTCATCCTCTCATGGCATTGAGAGCTCAGCACAAATGTCACCTCCTCCTAGGGGCTCTCCAGACACCCATCCAGCTCTGTCCCCGCATCCTCCACCATCACTTCTGTCACATTGTGCTCCTTTATTTGCACATAGCGTGGATCTCCATCTGACATTCGTGATTTACTTCTTTGTCCAGGTTAGAATGTCAACCTCCCCCTGTCCCCGGGGCAGGGACTGTGCCTTGATTATTCCCCTCTACATCCTCAGCACCAACAGCACACACCAGCTGCTTAAAGATTGCTTGTAGAGTGACTCTCTGGTCACAGGCAGTAGGTGAGGGTTATGAGCCCAGCCTCTGAAGCAACACTGAGTTTGAAACCCGGCTGTGACATTGGGCAAATTACTCAACTCCTATGGGTCTCAGCTTCCTCTTCCTTGAAATGGGGACAGTAACTATGGAATTAAATGAGTAAACATGGGAAACATTTCCACACCTGGCTCCTAGGGGGTGCTAATGAAACACTTACTATTATTCTTGTTGTTGATTCTGGGGAGCATCAAGCCCCCAGGAAGGGCTGCCTCCTTTATTCCATGGGGACTGAACTGCTGCTTCTCTCCTGAGACTCTAGTCTGTGTCTCCTTCAGCCCCTCAGGCGCGCCCTGACCACCCACCATTCCTACTCAATGCTTTCCCTTCCTCTCCCCTCCTCCACAAATGCCTCCTCAGTTCAACCATCACCTCCTCAGGGAAGCCTCCCAGGATCTCACCTGGGACCAGATCAAACCATGTTATCCATGTCCTCCCTGGCTGCCTGCTGGGGTCATTCATTTCACTGTAATGAACAAGACAGTGTCTGACTCCCCTGCCAGGATCTGTCTGTTTGATTTCCTGCTGTGGTCCCAATGCCTGGCTCTTTTTGGCTTTCAATCAATATTGCAACCTCCTGGCCTCTGAGTTCTTCCAGGTCCCCACTCCCCCACTCCAGCCAGGTGTTCCTCTCCCTTTGTGGGTCAGGCGTATCTGTGATGGGGGTGGAGGGGTTCCTGAGCAGGAGGGCTGGCAGGCTTTTGGCTCAGGCTCAAGATGCCTCCTCACAGCTGGTAACACAGCCTGGGCCTGGCCCTGCCTGGTCACTGGCCTGGCTTCCATCTCCTGGTTACCCTGAACTTTTTGTCCAAGCCTCAGTTCTTCCCTCCCTCCTTCCCTCCCTCTGCCCCTCCTTCCCTCAGCGTTTACTGAGCCCCTCCTCTGGACTGGACACTGAGGCTATAAGTTGCTGCTCTTGACCTCAGGGCCTCTCAGCCTCGTAGAGGTGGGAAGTGCTGTGAGAGTATTGAGAAGGGGACACAGAAGGAAAGCCAGGGAGGCCCTAACCCAGACTGCTGGGTTTCTGGGGAGTGGTCAGGGAAGGCTTCCCAGGAGATACCCTGAGCTGAATTTTGAAGGATACAAAAGAGCTGGCCAGGGGAAGTTGAGGGAGAAGCATTCCTGGTGGAGAGCAGTGCACGCCTGTGTGTCCAGTGGTGAGAGAAAGGTGGGTACCTTCTGGGAGCCCCACAGCAGACAGGTGGGGAGAGGTGGAGGGAGGTGAAACTAGAGACCCAGTGTGGCAGATTGCAACACGGCCACAAATTCGTCCTGCCTCTGAAGCCATGCCCTTTGCCCTAGGATGTTGCTGTTTCTCCTCACCTTGAAGGCGGACTTGGCCTGGCTGACTTGCTTTTGCAAAAAGGGGCATCAATAAACACAAACAGCAGGCTGAAAATCCCTAGCCCTTTCCAGTACTGGGAACGCTGCAGGCACCACCACGTGGATAAGTCTGAGCTCGTCTCTTAGAGGGTGAGAGACCATGTGGAGTGGGGCCCCAGCCATCAAGTCCTCCCCACTGTGCCAGCTGAGAACCAGACAGGTGAATGAGGCCACCTGAGACCATCCAGCCCCAGTGGAGCCTGTTGAGACAGGAAGAACTGCCCAACCAACCCATGGAATCATGAGACATAATAAACGTTTGCTGGTTTAAGCCGCTGTATTTTGGGATGGACTGTTATGCAGCAGAAGCTAACTGATACGTGGGAGGATGGAATCCATCAGTGGGGTGCCTTTTGTGCCTGGCTGGGAAGTCTGAAGTTTATCACTGTGAATATGAGAATAGACCCTGGGACACAGGATCAAATCCTGGCTCTGCCACTTATTCACTGCGGGACCTTGGGAAGTTCACTTTACCTTTCTGCATCTCTAGTTTTTCATAAGCTGCAGAGGGACAAAAATACCTCGAAGGACACTAACAGTAGTGCACGTGTAAACAAACATGAAGTGCCAAGAATATTACCTGGCACATGGTAACAGCCCAGGAAATGCTGCCTTTTTATCATCAAATTCATGTTGTGACTTCCCCCCAGGAGCTCAGCCTGCATCAGCTGCTCTTGACTGACAAGACACCTGACCTGGGCTTTTGTCTCTGCCCATAGGGTGTCTAACCACCCCGGTGTGCCCAGGACTGTCCTGGTTTTAGCATTCGTAGTCCCCTGCCCCAGGAAGTCCCCCAGTAGTCCCAGGTGCTTGGTCACTCTACCTGCCAGGCAACCCCTAGGTCTAAAGAAATTTCCGGTCCCAGGCCACCCAATTGCCCTAAGATGGCAGAGTCTCCTCTCCCTCACACAGCTGAGACCCTCTTGGTTTTAAAATAAGAAACACGTGCAACATGCACAGGGCTCTGAGGGAACATCATTCTGCCTGGCACATGAGGCAGTAGCCGTATTGTTAGATCGTTCTCAAAACACCTGGGGGCCTTTGGGTAATGACTGTGTCTAAATGGGGCATTGGAGAAATTGTCAATGACACCAGTGTTTCTACGACAGGCTGTTTGGCTTTATTAGAAGTTAGTAAAGCATTGAGCCGACTCCTGCAACAAACACCTCCTGGTCTGTTCTCAGACAGAGGCATCAAGACCCTTTGTTTTTGCCTCCCCCACGCCAGCTTCAGAGCTTGGGGATTCCAAGGCCTGGGGGCTGGTCCCTCTTGGGGACTTGAGAAAGGGGAATGTAGGGGGTACCAGTACCCCCGGGAGGAGTGAGGTGAGTGATGTGAGAATCAGGGGATGTGATTATCTCATTTCATCACGTCTTTATAAAGGATGCCCCACTTCTCTCTAGTATTTGTGTTTAAAGGGAGTCAGAGACAGATCTGTTCTGACAGCCCAAAGGAAGTCTCCCCTCTGGAGGGTTCAAGGGAGAACACAGAATAGGCTGCAGAGCCCACTCTGGTCTGAACTAAAAGGCAAAGGGGCCTGAGAGGCTCAGAATGGACATAGCCCCCTTTTCCAGGGCAGGAGGCCCACCAGGCCACCTGGCTGGCCTCTGTGACCTCCTAGAAGATGAGCCTGGAATGACCTGTGTGTGCAGATGTCCTGAGGAGGCACACAGGTCAGAAGCTGGGATGATAATAGCAGACCAGGAGCACTAACAGCCAGACCCCTTCATTAGGTGCCAGCCACGAGGGTGTGCCACACAGAGCAGGCCACACTGGCAGTCTTCCCCTTCATCAGGGGCCCTTTGCCCGAAGCCCTGGGGGAGGGACAACACTGCTCCGTGGGTGGCATCTTGCTGCCCCCAGCCCACCACCTGCACCAGGGCCAAGGGGGCACCATCTCTGCCTACGTGTGACGTATCCACAGCACCAGGGCTGGGCAGTGCTGGGGGCAGGGAGGTGAAGAGGACAGGCAGTCCATGGGGCAGCCTGGCTGGGTGTGAATCCAGGTAATTTCCTGACCAGCTGTGTGGCCTCGGGGAAGTAACTCCATTTCTTGTTCTTCAGTTTCCTCATCTGTTAAATGGGAACAATCACAGTCCCGCACGTCAGACGATGCTGTGAGGATAAAATGTATTGACACCAGTAAGGAGCTATGAGCAGGTGCGTCCCCCTTAGCCCTTCAGATAAGAGGCTGGGAAGAAAAATGATCTGACAAACTCATTCTTGCTCACAGACAGTGCAATAATAAACTTCATCTGTTGGTGTAAATAGCTGGAAAGGCTTGTGTCCATTTTTGTGGTGTGGCACTATCCTCCCTCTGGCCGTAATCATTACATTACTTTCACATGCAAATATCCTCAGGATCTCCCAAATCTCACCCAATTACAGCATAAGCCAGGATGTCCTGGATCTCATGATCAAATCAGGTCCTTAGGTGGCTCAGGATCCCTGAGTATGACTCTCTCAATCAAGAGATCCAGAAACTAAAATGACAAGAGAATGGTCCATATCATCTTGGAACCCTGGTGGGCAAATATTGCCAGGTTCTGCCGCTGCAGAGGCAGGGATGCCCTTGACTGGGGCCCAGGTCTGCCTTCTGGGAGTACATTGTTCTCCATGGTCTTGGCCCCCTCCTTGGGCTCTTGGCTCCACTTCCCCTCCCCGCCCTCTATAAATATAATAAAATTTCTTATAAGGAATTAGCTCAGGCTGGGCATGGTGGCTCATGCCTGTAATGCCAGCACTTTGAGAGGCAGAGGCGGGTGGATCACTTGAGGTCAGGAGTTCAAGACCAGCCTGGCCAACATGGTGAAACTCTGTCTCTACTAAAAATACAAAAATTAGCTGGACATGTTGCTGCATGCCTGTAATCCCAGCTACTTGGGAGGCTGAGGCAGGAGAATCGCTTGAACCCGGGAGGCAGAAGTTGCAGTGAGCCGAGGTCGTGCTATTGCACTCCAGCCTGGGTGATAGAGCAAGCCTCCACCTCAATAAAAAAAAAAAAAAAAAGTAATTAGCTCAGATGATGTGATGATGAAGGCTGAGAAGTCCCCAAATTTGCTATCTACAAACTGGAGACCCAAGAAAGCTGATGGCATAGCGTAAAGGCCAGAGAGCTAGAGAGGCAACCGTGTAGACTCTAGCCCAAGTCTGAAGGCCTGAGAACTAGAAAGAAATGCTAAGGGCAAGAGATTGACGTCCCATCACGGGCAGTCAGGCAGAGAGTGAATTCAACCTTCCTCTGCCTTTTTATTCTGTTCAGGCCCTAAAGGGATGAGATAATGCTCACCCACATCAAGGAGGGCCATCTGCCTTACTCAGTTCACCAATTCAAATAGCGGTCTCTCCCAGAAACACCCTCACAGACACACCCGAATATAATGTTTAAGCAGATATTTGGGCATCCCCTGGCCAGTCAAGCTGACACATAAAATTAACTATCACAGACGCTTTGACCACTCTTTCTGGAAATCATTTTGCCAAGGTCTGCAGGTTCATTCCACATGCTTTCCATCTTCCAAAGTACTGTCCATTGCTCTGCAACTACCTAACATGAGTCTTCATTTTTCAAACCTGCTGTAGGAGCTTCTTGTCTGCCTTTCCCACCTCCCTTAACAATTTTCTTGCCATTTTCTTCTAGACTTTGCTCGCAGATTTCTTGCCATGTTTGTGTCTGTGCACAGTGCCAATTTTACTTCATTCTATTGATCAACCAAGTCACAAGGTCAGCCTGTGTTTCGGGCGAGTGGCACTGCCTCTTGAGGAGAAGAGCTGCCAATGACTGTGGTCGGATCTATCCTTTTCATACCTGAGGAATCCATGGTCAACACTGCTCAGTGCATTTTTAAAAAATTTGTTGCATCAAGTGCTGATTGCCATCAATGTGTCTTGCAGCTCCTGATTCCACTGGAGGGTTTTGTTTGTTTTGTTTTGTTTGTGATCCACCCGCCTCAGCCTCCCAAAGCTCTGGGATTACAGGCGTGAGCCACCGCACCCGGCCTGGAGGTTGTTTTTAGCCATGCGTGGCTGAAAATCACTGAGCTGCAGAGCCCTGGACACCAGGTTCCAGACCCCAGGCTCCTAGTGTGTTGTGGGGTATTCCGACGGGAGTCACTGCTTCTCCCTGCCTCACCTTTGAGCACGTACTCATTGAATATTTACTTGGAGTCAGGAATGCTGTTAGTCACAGGTGGAAAGAAAAACTCAGTTGTGGTTCCGACTTGCCAAAGATTGTGGCAGAAAGTGGTAGTTTCAATTCAATTGTAGCCTCAGGGACACAACCTATTTTTCCTCCCATGCCTGTTTTAATTTTTAAATATAACTGCTATCCATTATCCTACTCACTGAAATTAACAATAAGTCCTTAGTATCTGCAAGTATGCAGACAATATTCAATTTTCCCCTGGTTTCATGGATGTTTTGTTTTGGTCTTTGTTTCATAATTTGTTTGACCAAAGGATTCACATGGATTTGACACACGTGATTGGTTGATAAGTGTATGTCTCTTTAAATTGAGAGTTTCTCCTTCACACTTTATGTGCTCTTACAGTTTATTTGCGGAAGAAACTGGGTCATTTGTTCTATAATTTTCAGAACAACCCTTTGAAGCAGCTACTTAAGGTCCACAATCCCTACCCTAACCCTGGGCAAACCCTAGCAATGGAACCCAGCAATACTTCTTCAGCACTGAGTGGTTTAAATATAGACTATAAATAGCCTCAGATCAGCGTTGGTCAGTTTTTGCCATCAAAGTAGTTCTAAAGCCAAATTAAAGGAGAAACAAAACCCAACTTTCTCTTGGGGGACTTTGGGGATTTGGGAGTTGCAGGTAAAGGATTGGGAACCTGAATTACCCAATGTGCAGTTGAGGAGACTGAGGCACCAAGAGGAGAAGGGTTCTCTGAGGTCACCTGGCTAGCAAGGGCAAGATGTGGGATTCACAGCCAAGGATTCTGGTGCACATCCAGGTTCTAAACCCCTGTGCTGAACTGCCTCCCTGCCACCTGCTAGGTCCCGGGTATAGACAGATGGGGCTCTGATTCTGCCTGGGCCGCTTGTCAGCTGAATGTGATCTAGGCTGGGGATCCTGTTGAGCCCCCACTTTCCTTGTCTACAAGGTGGGAGCAGGGCTGCCTGTCCCTGGACTGCTGTCAGGGAGGATGCCGTCGTGGAAGCAGTGGGGGAGGCAGATGCATGGTAGGAACCCTCGAGTTGGGCCCAATCCTATCACTTGTAGGGCAAGAGTGTGTGTGGGCCTCCTCGTCCCCCTCCTCTGCCCACCCCCAGCTCTGTCCTCAACCACTGGAGCCTGGTTCCCGTGGGATGACACAACCTGCAGGTCTAAGAACTATCCTTCCATTCCACCCTCTCCCTGCAGCTGTCCCTGGTCCCGCCTTGTGGCCTAGGGTTGCTTACCTAGGCAGTGCGGATTGTTCCTGGGAGAAGGAACATGATAGAGGCTTGCATAGGGTCCGAAGTGGGCTTGGAGCATCCAGGAATCCCAAGGCCCTGGGCAGGCAGAGCAGGGCATAGGAAGGGAGATGCAGGTTCCAAGCACTGTGTCCCCTGTGGAGTCCTCAGGTCAAGGCGCTGTAGGCAGCCAGAGGGTGGCTGGAGCGGGTCCCTCTAAGGTGGGAATTCAGGGCGGGGCCCTTTTTAGAGGGAGTGGGGCTAAAGGCAGGGCCGCTGTAAATGCTTCTCCCCGTCTATCCCCCTCCCCCTTCCCTCCCCTCGGGGCATCCAGAGCTGCCCATCTCCTCTCCCCCACCCCATTGCTCAACTCAGCTCAACCCCACCCCGGTCCATACCTGCCTGCCCCTGCCCCCTCAGCCCCCAGGCCACTTGGCTCTGCTCACTGGGTGCACGGCTGGGGGAACTTTATAGAAACCTCTAAAAATGAGTTTTCCCTGAGTGTCAATCCTTCATCTTCTCACTGTGCTACTCCCTGAGCATTTTATGGCACAGAAAAAGAGAAAGAAAAAGTCACCCTGGCATTTATTGAGATAAATAGCGAGAGTCTGCGAGGCTGAATTGTTAAAAATGCATCTTCACCTGTGCAGATGACAAGAATGCAGCTGATAAGTCCCGTCTCCTTTGTCTTCCCAAAGTGTCTCTGCACAGAGAGGGGGCTTTGTTCCCACCTCCTCTGACAATCTGGCATTCAGGCTGCGGGGATCTCTGAGACGCAGCAATTCCACAGGAACCAACCTCGAAACACCTTTCCCATTTGGCTCTGCGCAGTGCACTGGAACCCTTCTGATTGATTTCTCATTGTTGTCTCTCCTGGGAGACAGTGGAGGTGGTGATGCTTGCTGGCAGCCTGCTGCATTTCAGCATTTGCCTGTTCAATGAGTTTGCTGCTATGGGGTCACACCTCCCCAACGCAGATTAGCCTAAAACAAGAAGCACTGATTTCACTCTCAAGTCTAGGAGCCCGGGACCCCCTTGCTCATGTATCTGCAGGTGCTTAGTGGGTAGGCTTAGCTGATTTGACTGGGCTTTCTCCTGAGTCTGGGGCCTTGGCTGTTACGGGTTGACGGGTATGGCTCTGGTCCTCATGGCCTGCCCTAGGCTGGCCATATTTGCATGAGATTATAAAGTGCTTGGAGGGTGGGGGGAAGGTACATAGCTTCTTGAGCTCTAGGTGCAGGACTGGCATGATGTCGCTTTTGACACATTCTTTTGGCCAGAGCAAGCTACAAGACCAGCCCAGATTTAAGGAATAGAGAAAAAGACTCCAAATCCCAATGTGGGAGATGCGAAGTCACGTTGTGAAGGGCCAGACAAGGGGGGTGGTTAATTACAGACATTTTTACAAACAATCTACCTCATTTGCTTTATTGCACTGAATCCTGGAAGCCACCCTGTGAGGGAGGAGTTATTAACACCATGTTTTCAGATGAGGAAACTGAGGCTGAGAGAATTTCATTTGCTCATTCCTTTGTTTCTTCTCTCTTGATTGGGCATCTCAGGCACTGGGTACTGCTGGCACCGGGGACGTGGCCGTGACCCAGCTATGGTCAGCCTCACACTGGGGAAGACATAGGAAGGGGCAGACATGTGAACGGATGAGGACTATATGGGAAGATTTTTGCTAAAGGGGCACGGGGCTGGGAGGACTCAACATACACGAGGGTGAGGTGGGAGAGTTAGAGAAGTTTTCCCAGAGGAAGGTCTAAGCTGACCTCAGAGGAATAGCTGGAATTAGGTAGGTAAAGAAGGGGGGAAAAGTTTTACGGGTAGAGCAAACAGCAAGAGAAGTCAGAATTGTTCAGTGGACAGAACGTCACAGGGCTAGAACCGCGAAGCTGGGATCCTAGTCCAGATGCAGCGGCTGCTAGCGTGGGACTCTCAGGACAGTGTGGGTGGGTCAGTAGAAAGGTTCTCAGAAGGGCTGGCTGAGAAGGCTTCCTGGAAGTCCAGAGACACTGTGGGTGGTCAGGGAGTCCCCACCAAGCCTCCCTTCCCAGAGCCTGGAGGCCATATGAGAAGGTGGCAGCATCTCAGATGGAGAGAACCTGGATCCTTCATCTCTGCTGGAGGCGTTGTCTACCCACAGGGAGCCCCAGCCAGGACCTCCGCTTGGGCTTTGCTCAAGAGAAACAAACTTGCATTGAGTCAAGCCACTGGGATTTGGGGGCTCTTTGTCACTGCACCCACTCTGGCTGATGTAACCCAGTCCCACTCCTCATCAACCTTCATCAGCAAGTACTCATTGAGCTCCTCCGTGCACCAGGCTCTGTGTCACCAGGGCATAGCCATGGATGAGAACAACAGGAAGTCTCAGATGCATTTGGGGAAGCAGCCAAAAAAAATGACTAAACGAACAAATCAATAAAATCATCACCTAGACTGAAACTTGCTGTCAAAGAAATGAATAGGGTGTTAAGATAGCAAATGCCAGATGCAGGGAGGGTGTGCGGGAAGGGGAGGGGACTTCGGGAGGATGGTTGGGAAGTGCCCGAGGGAAGGAGGGAGCCGCAGGGCAAGAGGAGGTTCCTGGAAAAAGGATAGATGCCAGCTGCTCCCAGCTTTATGCAAATTACTTCTCTCCATCCTCCCAACAACCCTGGAAGGGGCTATTATTGGCCCTGTTTTACAGGGGAGGGAACCGTGGCTCCAGAGAGGTGGAGTGAAAGGGCCAGGTAGAGTTCAATCCCACTCTCAGGGAGCAGGGATGGGTCAGGGCAGGTGGGGTGGGGGTGGAGGAGAGAAGAACTTGACGGCCTTACTGGGCCAAGTACCGAGATCCTATGAGTGGCCTGGGAGTCCCTGGGACCTCAGGGATATGACCCCAAGGGATGGAAAGGTGCCTTTGGGGCCAGAAATTCAACCGGGGGGGTCATGAGAAGAACACAGGGCTGGGATCTGACCTACACTGTCCTGGTCTAGCTGTGTGCCCTTGGGCAATGTGTTTAACCTCTCTGAGCCTCCTGTACTCATTTCTAACATGGAGAGCAACACCAACTCTCAGGGCTGGGGTGGGAGTGAGGGAGAGGAGGTAAGTCAGTGCCTCCAACCTCAGGGCCCAGGGCCTGGCTCTCTGCTGCTGTCTTTCATCCCAAGGGGGTTTACTGAGCTCTGATGACACACAGGCTCTGTGTCCATGCCCATCATCCAGCTCCCCCCAGGCACGGGACACAGGAGGATTGTTCACTAGATGGAGCGCCCTGGAAGCAGGGGCCCTGTCTGTCTGCACTGCTCGATCCCTGGTACCTAGGACAGTGCTTGGCACACTCCGGGTACCTGATACATATTTGTCGAATGCATGGAATATTCCCATTTTGTAGAAGAGAAAACAGAGGCCTGCAGAGTTAAAGGGAAGCGCTCCAGTCGCGCAGCTGGTGGTCAGGGCAGCCAAGACTGATCCAGGTGTGGAGAGTCCCAGAGCCATTAGGATGCCCCAGTGAGTGTTTCTGTGGTGCTTGGGAAGTGAACCCTCAGGCTGGGCTTGAGTGTGATGTGCTGAGGAAACCACCAGGAGGCAGGTCCTGGTACTTCTCAGGGATGTGGGGCCCAGCAGATCCTGGCTCAGCCCACACCCTTAGACAGGCAATGCAGATCTTGTGGGGACAAGTAGGGATCAGCCCCAGCTAGGCCCAGAGACAGCCTGTGGGCAGGGCTGGGAGGAGCGTCTGGCTGAGGGCCCCTCTGCTTCCTAGGGCCTGGGCAGGATTTTGAATAATCCTGACCCATTGCTGCAGTAGGAGTGGACCAGACATCCAGCCCAGGCCCTCTGTTCTCTACCACCCTGTGCTAGGATTTTCTCCTGCCTGTGGCATCCCTGATGTGTCCAGCTGAGCATGAAATGACCCTTACAAAGCGTGTTTCATTTCAGAAAGCTCTTCTGAGATGCAAACTCTGGCCAGTTCCCATATCCACCGAAGGTGCAGAGCAATTTGTCCTTGATTAAGCAAAATGTTACAGGTCACAGTGTGACAATTTTAAAATCTTTTGTCTCTTCTGCTTTTTCCACCTCACAAACCATTAATTTTCACTTGTCTTCTCTGCTTCCTATCCTCACTCTGTGCCTATGAAACAAGGCCCTGTCTTTCTCCCTCTCTTTCTCCCTGCCTCCCTTCCTTCCATCCAGTATTTTTGATCCTGCAGTGTGTCCCACAGTGTTCCAGGCCCCAGGAAAACAACAGTGCATGAGATGCCTGCTCTCGTGCGGCTTCTAGCCTAAAAGAAGGACAACAGAGGAAGGAGATTAAAGCTAGACACCCCCCCTGCCCTCCTGAGTCTCCTTCATGGGATGTGGCAGAGGCTGCTGGGGACCTGGGACCTCGTGATAGTTTATTTTGTGTCACTTAGCTGAGCTAAGGGATGCCCAGGAAGCTGGTAAAACCTTATTTGTGGGTGTGTCTGTGAGGATGTTTCCTTTCGGAAGAGAATGTGAGCGTGTTTCCAAAGAAGACCAGCATTTGAATGGGTAGATGAGTCAAGAAAATCACCCTCACTGTTGTGAGAAAGGCACCATACAATCTATTGAAGACCTAAATAGAATGAAAAGGCGGAGGAAAGGTGAATTCATTTTCTCTGTGGGAGCTGAACTGCCCATCTTTTCCTGCCCTCAGATATTCAATACTCCTGGTTTTCCGGTCTCTGAATTTGGGGACTGAATGGGACTGAATTATACCAGAGGCTTTCCTGGTTTTCCAGCTCGCAGACAGTGAATCGTGGGACCTCTCAGGTGAGAGGCAAGTCAGTTCAAGATTGTGTGAGCCAATTCCTATCTATTATCTATCTACCTATCTATCTGTCTGTCTGTCTGTCTGTCTGTCTGTCTGTCTGTCTATCTATCTACCTACCTACCTATCATCTATCAATCTGTCGATCTATCTTTTCTCCTAGTGGTTCTGTTACTCTGGAGAATGCTAACTAATGCATGCTTAAATCAGCGATGTTCCCAGCGTTCTATGGAAGCAAAAAATGGGAGATAACTAATTGTGAGGATCAGATAAGCTGTCACTGCCGGGCGTCCCCTGATTAGCACACTTCTCTCCCAAGACTACCTTCCCCCAAGGGCTAGAATTTGTCTCAATCATCCGCATAGTCTGGGGCCCCACTTCAGAGCCTGTACCTAATAGGCAACAATAAATATCTATTGAAAGACTATAGGGAGAGTGGGTAGGAGAGAAAGGGGATTTGAGATTTTAAAGAATTGCAGACTCAGCTTCCTCGGTTTCTGTCTGAAAAGCTGATCTGTGCAGAGAATCGATGTGTCTCCTACCCATGCAGGCAGCTGGCTCCCAAAATAGTAGCGATTTTGCCGGCCCCACCCGTGCATCAAGAATATCCTTCAGCAGCTGAGCTGATGTGTATTTTCCTGCCTGCCTGATGCTGTTTAGCGTCTGCAGCCTCATTACGGGAAAATAGACTGTCAACATGGGCTTCAGAGGCAGAACAGGGAAGAGAAATGGACTAATTTTCCCAACTGTGGACATAATGGGGAGATTCTTACCTTCGAAGGATGCTGCTGGCATGGGGAATTTGCAAGGGAAATCACAGGGCTCATTGGCTGTGCATTTCTCTGCTGATGAAACACTTTTCAGGGATGGTCTGCATGGCTGCTGGGGCTGACTGGCTGATGGAATGTGATCTAATAGCCTTATCAAAGGCATTTGAGAGACCATAGTCCCCCGTGCAGCAGATGGTCAAGGATGCTACGTTCATTCAGGCACACTTCGGCCCAAAACCAAGTGAACAGGAGTGTCCCAGCAGCTCCTACTTCACTCTGCCACCACCTCCTACCTGGGGACTGCCTCCCACCTGGGCCCGGGCGCAGCTCCATCTACTCTGGGGAGAGGGTCCTGGGCAGACCTGCCCCAGGAAAAACTTGAGCCTCTTCATGGAGAATTCCAGACACAGAGGCCTAAAGATCTGAGAGCAGCAAACTACAGGCTTCACCGCCCTCCCTGCATGCTCATCCCCCTCCCTGCATGCTCATCCCCTTCACTGTGTCCCTTAGGGCCCAGCTTGAGCTCCTCCTCCTCCAAGAATCCGTCCTTGATGCCTCCAGATCATGCTGGCCTCCTAATTCCAGTAGGGTAGCGTGGGGTTGGGGAAAGAGCATGGGACTTAGTGGCAGAGCTGGAGTTTCAGCCTCCTCTGCCATCCTGGACTGTGTGAGCTTGGGCAAATCAACTGGCTTCTCTGGGACTGCGTTTCCTTCATTAAAATGTGGGCAGTAATAGCAGGGACAGCTGCCATGCTGCTTCCTCTTTGTTTTCAGGTCAGCCTCCTTCATGGGATGGTGACGTTCTCCTCCGGCAGGTACCGTATTTCCTTGGTCCAGCACTTTCTCATTCCAACATGTTCTCATTCTAGAGAACTTTCTACCTTTTCTTTGTTCAGCTTCACTTAGTAGTATCTCAAGAGCTGGCCTGAAACATCAGAAATATGAGGAAATGCCATTTCAAAAGGTCAAAAATAGACATCACTGGTAGCCACTGAATTAATCAGTCCAGACAGCATGGACACTTACTGTGTGCTAGGCCCTGGGCTTTACAAAGAGCTAGGAGAAGGAGGCTGGTGCATAGTAAGCTCATGATAATTCTTAGCTGTTATTCTAATCATGATCCTGATGATGATGATGAATAATGGTGATGGTGACACTTGTTCCTCATTTTCACAACCACTTTCCAGTCATCGGTCTCAGCCCCTCCTCACTGGTGCATGTCCCCCAAGGCTCTGACATCAAAAAGGGGCTTCATTCCTTCTCACTGGCTTAGGTAATTCTATGACCCACATAGAAGAGGAGGGGGCACATTTATTTTGGCTCAGGTCTTCATCTTGCTCAGGTCACACTGGGCATTAAAGCTTCCTGCAGCCAGGCCAGTGTTGACCAGGATGACACTGTGATTTTTGGTTCCTGGTCATGGTGTTGGTGACTTGTCATCAGGTTGATGTTTTTCCTCTGTCTTACTTCTCATAAAAGAGACCATCATAATAGAACTAATACCTTTTTTTCCTATGAACATCTGGTCAAGAGTTTCTTGTATAGAATCATAGAAGAAATATATGGTCCATTTCTTGAACCACCAAATCGAGGATGGTACTAGATCATCTGATCCAACTGTCTCATGGTACAATTGGGGAAACTTAGGCCCAGAGTGGGCCCAAAGGTCACACAGTAAGAGTTCACACATCATTTTCCTGACTTTGTTTAGTTGCCTATCTATGTTCTCTCATAGCACATTGAGCTTCTTTAAGAAAATTATTTTTGAGCCACGCACGATGGCTCACACCTGTAATCCCAGCACTTTGGGAGGCCAAGGCGGGTGGATCCCCTGAGGTCAGGAGTTCGAGACCAGCCTGACCAACATGGTGAAACCCCGTCTCTACTAAAAATACAAAAAAAAAAAAAATTAGCAGGGTGTGGTTGTGGATGCCTATAATCCAGCTACTTGGGAGGCTGAGACAGGAGAATTGCTTGAACCTGGGAGGTGGAGGTTGCAGTGAGCCGAGATCGTACCATTGTGCTCCAGTCTGGGTGACAAGAGCAAAGCTCTATCTCAAAAAAGTTAAAAAAAAGAAAAAGAAAATTATTTTTAATTCTTTGTTAGTTAATCAATAGATCTCCATTGCTTCAGGGTTGGTTTCTAAAGGTTTATTATTATTGGGTCATGTTTCTGTTTCTTTATATGTCTTGTTATTTTTGTTGTTGTTGTTGTTGAGATTTTTGCATTTGAAAAAACAGTCACCTCTAGTAGTTTTTATTGACTGGTTTTATACAGGAAAATCTTCACCAATCACTTTGGCTAGAGATTCGGCGGGTCTCTTAAACTGATAACGACTTCAATTGCCTACAAAAGCTCTACCTCTTTACATATCCCTGCTTTTATGTTATTGATGTTACAAATCACACATTTCTACATTTTGAATACATTAGCATAGTTTTATATTTATAGTCTTTATGATTTTATCTTTTTAAACTCTGTACCTAAGTTAAAAATGATTTATATACCACCACTACAATATTACAGAATTCTGTACTTGCCTATATATTTCGCTTTACCAAAGATCTTTATATTTTTATATGCTTTCATATTGCTGTCTAGCATCCTTTTGACAAAGACCTGTCTTGAAGTTGTCTGTGGACCCAACACCACCCCTCAGTGGCCCCTTTCTCTCCCTCTCTACCAGTCATCCCTGAGCAAGTGGACATTTGGAAATGGAGCTAATGTGGACCTCAAACACAGGCCTAGTCTTTCATCTGCATTACCTCATGAACCCACACTGCAGTTCTAAAAGACAGGTGCTGTCATGCTCTTTATGTTGTACATGAGGGAAATGAAGCACAGAGAGGCTGAGTCACTGATCTGAGATCACCTTATGAGTGAGGAGCAGAAACAGAGCTTTAACCAAGGGGTGTGTGACTCAAGCCCATGCTTGTGACTCCCCACATCACCAGGAGGAGGGAGCATGAGGGTCCCAATGTGGGACAGGGGTGAGGCAGGCACAGGCAGCCCCATCTCTAGGGTCCAGCCTTTTGCTCTTTTGCACCTCTCTTCTCAATCCTGCCTGGTTCTTCTGTCTGACTCTCTCTCCCAGGCCAGGCCACATCCTCTCTTGGTCTCTGGTCTCTGAAAGTGAAGGACGGAGGCCCCCAGTGACGATGGCGCTATCATTATCCCCACCCACGGATGAGAAAACTGAGGCACAGAAAAATTAAGTAACTTGTCCAACATCAGGCAATTGACTCCAAAAATCTGTGAACAAGTTCACAGTTTTTCTAGAACCCCTCCTATCTGGGTACCTAAGAATTGGCCACCGTTCAGCTCCACTACCCTAGAATCTGGCTCTCGATCTGCTGCTGTGACTGAAGTTCTGGGTTTGGTCAACCCTCAATGAAGGCAGTTCCTGCCTCCAGGCTTTTGCTTATGCTGTGCCCTCTCCCTGGAACACCCTTCTCCCTGCCTGTCCATCACTCTTACTTATACTGGGTCTATTCAAGACCCAGACCAGACATCATATTCTGCGGACAGCCACCACCCCACCTCCATGCATCCTTGCACCCAGCACATCCTTCATCACAGCACTTAGTGGGTGGGGCAGAGGGGACACGATTCTGTCCTCAAGACCTGCCTGTCCACTGGGTTCGCTCGTCCCGTCCTTCCAGCAAGATTCATACAATGTGACTTCTGTCCTAAGACCTGCATTTCTAGAAGGATGACCAACCCCATGGTGATGGTATCATTACCTCCATTTTAGAAAATCCCCCACTCAGGTTTTATAATTCCTGAGACCACAGGCCCCGCTAGAAGGGAGTAGTCTGAGAACCCTGACCCTGCTCCAGGCTGCCAAGGTCACCTTAGAGTTAATGAAGGAGAATGGAGGACATAAGAGCACCCACTTTCTTCATCCATGTCAACTCCTTCTTCCTGCAGCTTTGAGCGCAGGAACCATTCCTCCTTTGTGTCACTGGGCTGGGTGAGGACTGAACCCCTGTGCAGTGCTTCCAGCAACACCATTGCCATACAATCAGCAGTGCCATTAATTAAACATGAGTTGATTGTAAGAGCAGTGCTTGAGATGTAGAAGTGATACACTTAGGCACCAGGTAATTAACTGAAAACAACAGGCAATAAGCATGGAGCCAGGTTACTACAACCACCTGGCAGACATCATTTAGATTCTTTTTACCCCTTGACTTTGAGGCTCACCTATGGCTGCCCAGTTCTTATCGATTAGCAACCGTTAAAAATGTATGACAAGTTGAAATTAATTGGCCCCAGTGAGGGGTGAGTTTGACCCAGGCCAAGGTTCTGTGGCCTGGCTGAGGCGAGACTGGAATGGAGAAAGCACCATAAAGGAAACACCAACCACACAGACACTCTCAGGGGCATCAACCCTCAAATGGCTCTCACAGTCTTTCCCTCCCACTTGGGGTCCAGGCTGCCATTCTCACTCGCCTTCACCATAGCCCCAGCCTCCAGTGTTACTGGCTCCAACCCAAGCATCCCTCCAATGGCAAAGCTGGCTGGAAGCCAGCCATGGCCCCTTCTCCCCAGGTAGCCTTCCCCCAGCATTCAAGACCCTTCCCGATACACCAACCTTTTTCCATCTCCATCTTTCTCCATGCACCCACCTTGTATCAGTCCACACTCCATGATTCCTGGCACTTTTCCTGAACTGTTTTTCAGGACTCTGAGCCTTTGAACATGCTGGTTCTTTTGTTCTCCTTTGTTGCGCCTCTGACCATTTCCCTCTCCCTTAGCAGTCATCTTGCTTCACTCCACTGAGGTGGGACAGCTCTCTGCCCTGAGTCTTCCCTTTCCCCCAGCCCCTGACTGCTGCAGGGCTCTGAGCTTCTCCCTTGCCGCCAGATGACTCCCTCCCACAGGAATCAGAAACAGGATGAGGCCCAGGCATTTGGCAAAATCCAGAGTCAAGGCTTCCTGGCTGCAGGAAGGAGATTCATTCTGGGCCCACAGTCCTGCTCCCAGGCCCTTCCAGTAACAATAACAATAACAGCAGCCTTGAAAGTCCTCTGCAGCCCAGTAGCTCCATTATTGTCAGAGTTCTTGGGCTGCCGGGGTCAGAGTTCTCAGACTGCTCCCTTCTCGCAGGCCCTGTGGTCTCAGGAATTACAAAACCTGAGTGGAGATTTCCTAAGGAGGTAGTGATACTGTCACCATGGAGTTGGTCATCCCTCTAGAAATGCAGGGCTTAGAACAGAAGTCAAACTCTAGGGATGTCACTGGAAGGAAGGGGCGAGTGAATGGAGAGGACAGGCAGATCCTGAGGACAGAACCCTGTTCCCTCTGCCCCGCCCACTAAGTGCTATGATGAAGGTTGTGCTGGGCACAGGGATGCGTGGAGGTGGGGGTGGGGGCTGTCCACAGAACATAATGTCTTGCCTGGGTCTTGAAGTATAAGTAGGACTGAAGGACAGATGGGGGAAGGGTGTTCCAGGGAGAGAGCATAGCATGAGCAAAGGCCTGGAGACAGGAACTGCATTCATCGAGGGTTGGCCAAACCCAGAACTTCAGTCACAGCAGAAGATTGACAGTCAGATTCCAGGGTACTGGAACTGAAATGTGGCCAATTCTTAGGTACCCAGATAGGAGGGGTTTTGGAAAACTTACTTATATGAAGTGTCTGAACTTGTTCAGAGATTTTTGGAGCCAACTGCGTGATGTTGGACAAGTTACTTAACCTCATGCCTCAGTTTCCTCATCTGTGGGTGGGCATAATGGCAGCACCCCCTCACTGGGCTGGGTGAGGACTGAACCCCTGTGCAGTGATTCCAGCAGTGCCCGGCTCCCCGCAGGTTTCATGAGGGCCGTTGCTGGGATCGGTGGTCACGGGGTGCCCAACGCTAGTGTTTTCCTCCAATCCTCGGACCCACTAGGCAAGTGGGTGGATAGGAACATGGGTCACACTGAAGAAGCTGAATCCCAGGAAGGTGAAGTGGCTTCTTCAAGGTCACACAGGAAGGTGCCAAGATCTTCCACCATCTGACATTGGAGCCCAATCAGTGCCCAGCACAGTGTCTGACTGCTGGTGGGGGCTGCCTTGCTCCCTCCAGCCCTCTTGGGGAGGTGCCCATAGCCCCAGTTCTGACTGATCCAGACAAGGTGGTTCACACACAGACCTCCAGCCTGTCAGCTGAGAATAGCCCCACCCATGCATACAGCCAGCCGGGACCTTCTAGGGTGCTTTCACTCCCATCCCTCCATCTCAGCCCCCCAGCTCTGCTCACAAAGGCCCCTTCTCAGGAGATGGGGGCCTCCTCCCTTCTCTGAGCTTGCTGTGAACGCAGGAATAGGCCTGTGTTAAAATCCGTGGCTGAATGTGCCCCTGTCGGAGGAATTAGCTCATGTATACACAGAAAATCTCTGCAGACTTGTCTTCTAATATTTATTCTGGAAACTGGAACATGCAGATAAGAAGAACACCTGATGCTAAAACTGCAGAATAAATTTACATTCTCTCAGCCAAAGAGAGCTGCATCATATACACTCACTTCATGAGCCAGGAAGAGGGAGGAACCCACTCCCGGTGATGGAGGGTTTTGGCAGGTGCTTCTCCAGCAGCAAAGGTCACCAGTGTGGAATCCTGGCCTCTCAGGACCTAACAGTCCTCAAATCCCAGAATTTTAAATTTCTAAGTCTTAGACTCTTTACTTAACAGATTTTTAAAACTATAATTTCGTGAGGTGGAACCCAGGATCTTAGGTTCTCAAGCCTTAAGCTTTTGACTTAATGGAATCTTAAAAACTGTAAAACATTGGATCAGAATCTCAGAACCCGAGGATCATGGCAATTCTCGGAATCTTAGAATTTCCAGGTCTTTAACTATCAGCTTGCCAGTTGCTCCACCCACAGCCAAGTTCCTTCCACGCTGTACCAACAAGCAGCCTCCTGGCCTCAGAGTTTCCTCCGGTGCCCCCTCCTTCAGGAAGCCCTCCCTGATCTCTAACTAGAGCAGATTGCCCATTACAGGTCCCATGGCTTCATCTGCATTGCCTTGTTAGGTCCCTACAGGTTCCAGGTTACATTTATTTTCATGATTACGTCATTGAGTTTGTCTCCTCCCATCTCCTGGACTGGGAGTCCCTTGGGCATGGGTTTGGTTTCCTTTGCTCATGCTGCATCCCTAGCACAGGACCTGGCACATAGCAGGTGCTCAATCGGTATTTGTCAAATGAATAACCAAAGTCATCAATGATTTCAATGAATGAGTGGATGACTGGCTACCAAAGCCTATGCTCTTCCTACGAGGCTATAGGGAAACCCCCAGTTGCCATGTATCTCCCCAAAAGGCTGGATTAGTGTCAGCAGCATGCTTGGGTAACTGGGACCCTACTGAGCTCACATGGGTGAGGGTGTGAGGTCAGTGATTAACCCTCCCCCAGGCCTGTTCTCATCCACCGAGAAACTTCTGGTCTCCGGTGTTGAGAGTGGCCGCGTGGTCACCGTGGCTAAGGGCGTAGGCCATGGTGTGAGAAGCCTGCATTCAAACCCAGCTCCTCCATCTAACAGTGGAGTAGCCTCAGACGAGTTACTTGACCATCTATGCCTCAGTTTCCCCAGCTATAAAACTGGGATTGTGCAAGTACCTATCTCTTTTTAAATGAACTCATTAAGCTCCTAGCACAGCACTGAGTGCATGGTTGACACTCGGTGTGACTCCGCACACGCAGCCATGTGGGAACACCCAGCCAATCTGGAGGTAGAAGCTGCTTCACACGGGGCCCACATGGCAGGACCCCAGGGAGAGAGAAGCCGTCCTCAGGGAGTCAAAGAGACAGACTCAGTCACAGGGTCTGGGGGGCAGAGGGAGGCCTAGATCCCAACAGTATGGAGGTGGAGCCTGAACTGAGGCTGGCCCACCCCAGCAGAGCCTGTGTCTGCCCTTGGAAACCGGCCGCATAGGCTCACAGAGGCTGGGCCTTTAGAACCCAAGCTGCCCTGCTCTGGAACACATAAGGGACCTCACAGTGAGGAAATACATTGAACCGGGGGTCAGGGAAGGCCTGTCTGAGGAGGGGAAATTTGAGCAAGGACCTGAGTGAGTGAAGAAGGAGTAAATCATTCCAAAAAGTCTTCCAGACAGAGAACAGAATGTGCAAAGGCCCTGAGGCAGGAATGTACTTGGTGCATCCAAACAACAGCAAGACCTGGTTTGACCTCCCTGGGCTGGGAAGACCCCAAGACTTTGGGGCACATCAAGAATAAGGGAGAGGACTCTTTCCTCAGCACAGTCCACTTTAGGGTGGATTCTGTGCACACAGTGGATGCTTAAGAAAAGTATAAGTGTGTTCAGTTCAGGACCCTACATGGCCAGGGAGATCCTGACACCAGGTGCATTGAGAGAGAGGGCTGGGGTGTGAGGAGTCTGGAGCCCCTTTAAAAGACCTACCTCACTCAGTCCGCCAAACCATGTATTTGTGAGAAAGTCCTCATATGAACCCATTTTACAGCTGAGAAAACTGAGGCCCACAGAGGCGAGTAACTTGCTTTTATCACACAGCTAGAAAACAGCAGGGTCAGGATTCAAGCCTGTAACCAGCAGACACAACAGACTGGCTGATCAGCCCCATCTCATGCCTCTCCCTAAGGACAAAGTGTTCTCAGTGGGTGATGGGAACCTGCCATCCACTACCGGGACAACAGAGCAGGTGTTTCCATGTCCACAGGAGGTTTCAGGGTCAGGGAACCTGGGTCTGAATTCTGCCTCCTTCACTTGCTTTCTGTACGATTCTGAGTGTTTTTACTGTATTTCCCTGTGCCTCTGTTTCCTCCTCTGTAAAATGGGAATGACAGCCTCTACCTTGGCTGGCTGCTGCAGCGATTAAATAAGAGAAAAGCGTAAGGTGGCCCTAGTCAGTGTTAAAAATGCTCTTCAGAGACTGGGCGCAGTGGCTTATGCCTGTAATCCCGGCACTTTGGGAGGCTGAGGCAGGTGAATCACTTGAGCTCAGGAGTTTGAGACCAGCCTGGCCACCATGGTGAGACCACGTCTCTACTAAAAATACAAAAATTAGCCAGGTGTGGTGGCACGTGCCTGTAATCCAAGCTGCTCGGGAGGCTGAAGCAGGAATCGCTGGAACCCAGGAGGTGGAGGTTTCAGTGAGATGAGATCGCGCCACTGCACTCCAGCCTGGGCAACAGAGTGAGACTTTGTCTCAAAGGAAAAAAAAAAAAAAAAAAAAGCCCTTCAGGCACATAGTAGGTGTCAAAAAGTTTGTCCCGGGTTGGCCAGGCTTCAATATTCTCCTGTCTGTCATTGATTTCAGAAGATGTTCCTTAACCACACACACCGGGTGAGAAACGCCAGAAGGCGCAGGATGCTGAGGCTCTAGTCCCCCTGCGGTGTGGGCTCTGTCAGGTCACTGCTCTTCTCTGACCCTCGGTTTCCTTTTCGGTGAAACTGGAACATGATACTCCCCGCAAGGCTGTTGTAGGTCGAATGCGGTGATGTAAATTGAGGGCCAAGTTTGAAGCTGGCACAGACTGGGCACTAACATATGCCAGGCTGCTTCCTTTGGTGAGAGGAGCGCCATCCTCTCTTCGAGATGAGAGACTTTTCTGGCCTGAATGTGCAGCGGAACCGGAAGGGCAGGGAGACCGGAAGTGGGAGGAGCCTGAGATGGAGTCCTCTGCCCCAGCCTCACTGTGTCCCGTAGGAGGCCTCCACACCTCCCTCACTCTGCATTTTCTTCTCTTTAAAACAGAGAAAATTATACTTGCCCCTAAACTTGAGCCAGGGGGCCAGATGTCAGCGATGCCTCGAGGTCCTTCCTGGACCCAGCAAACAGCATCAGAATCTGGAAAATGAGGCAGACGAGGACTGTCTCTGTCAAGCTGCACGAGGGGCCCAGATTGATACACTGAGAGGCACCCCGTTTGGAAGCAAACACTTCATTACCGACCAGGTTTTCATAGAAGTGATTGCATTGCCTGTTCTCTGTGTTTTTAAATTGCAAAACCAATTAGCTTTCCGGCAAGGGGAAGGGAAGGCAGAGCCCCGAATGGCTTTGCCAGCGCTGCCTTTTACGATGGCCCGAGCAGGAAGCCAAGGACATGGCCATGGAGGGTGGCTGTGGCAGAGAGGCTGCTCACCACAGTATCAGCAGCCCCATTCACAGGATGAGAAGACCCTCTGAGACTCTGGGGGGCCCAAGGCTGGGTGAGATCCCTCACAGCAGGCCAGTGGAGACTGGCTGGAGCTCCCTGGGGCAGGTGAGCTGAGCAGCCACAGATCAGATAAAAGAGTGGACACTCCCCAGTGGTGGTCAAAAGTGGCCCCACGTGGGGTGCAGTGGCTCACACCTGTAATCCCAACACTTTGGGAGGCTAAGGCGGGTGGATCACGAGGTCAGGAGTTTGAGACCAGCCTGGCCAACATGATGAAACCCCATCTCTACTAAAAATACAAAAATTAGCCAGGCATGATGGCACGTGCCTGTAATCCCAGCTACTCAGGAGGCTGAGGCAGGAGGATGGCTTGAACCTGGAAGGTGGAGGTTGCAGTGAGCCAAGATCATGCCACTGCACTCCAGCCTCGGTGACAGGGCGAGACTCTGTCTCCAAGAAAAAAAAAAGTGGTCCCACATCAACCCCCTCTCCGCCAGGGCCTCCGGCTTTTTCATCATCTGCCTCCGTGTATATTTCTTTGAACACAGGCAGCTCCTTGACTGTTCCCTGCTGTATCTCTGGCACCCGGAACCTGGCACGTAATAGGTGTCAATATGAGTGATGGCTACACGAAGGAATGAAGGAAGAGACTGCGGCTTATTGGAAGAGAGGGGTTATGTAATCAGAGCTGGTCTTGGTCGCGGGTGTCCTCGGGATGGGGAGTTTGCTCCGTCACTGGGAGTGTTGGGAGTGAGCTGGGAGGTTCAGTGAGGAAGATCAGATGGAGGCAATTCCAGCACTGACCGAAGGATATGATTGCACTTAGGATCCTTAGCCGGCCCAGCTCAGGACCCTCTCCTCTGCCCTTTCGCAGAGATTTTGGATTCCTCTCTCTGCGGGAGGCAATAATTTGTTGTGAATCAAACATGAGTTTTATCCTAGCTGCTACAGCTAGCTAGGTGGAAACTCTGTAAGAAAGCAGTGTGTTTCAGTTGTCTCATCTGTAAAATGGGACTCATAGTTCATCCAGCCTCTCTGGTTTGTGGAGAATGGATAGAAAAGAAGTGTTTTCTAAAAGATTCAATGCGTGCATGTGTACACACACACACACAGAGTGAATTAAAGTGAATTAAAACCCTTCCAGTTCCTCCCAGTGAATGCACATAGTACAGGATGCAGCAGAGATTCCTCTAAGAAGGAGGCTGAGCAGCCTGACTCCAGTGGCCAAGGCACAGCAAAGCCCCAATGATTAAACCTCAAGTCCAAATACCCCAGGAGAGGGAGTGGGAAGCAGAAAGATGCGGAGGGAATGGGTAAGGAGTAGGGAAATGTTAAGGTCCCTCCTTCTCTGCAAAAGCCTCCCTGTCTTGCTGGAGCTGCTGCAGCATGTTTTAGAGCAGGCATCAGATGCATCAGCACAGCAGGGGATGAGAGGAGGAGGAGAGGATCAAGCCCCCAGGGCAGCTGGGGGGATGGGCAGGATGGGGTTAGGTGTGCCAGTCCTCCTAGGTGTGCCAGTCAACAGACAGGCCTGAGAGGCAGAGTTCTTGTTCCCGGGTTTCTTGAGAGCCTCTGACCAGGCAGGGAGAGGAGCTGGCGGTGGAAGAGGGGAGAGGGTGAGAAGACATGGTGCTTGGAAAAGTCATTCATTGGTGAGGCAGGGAAGGCTTCTGCTTTTGAGGGTCCCTTGGGTAATAGTCTCTCCTGCCCCTTGTTTGCCTTTCGCAGAAGATGTTGGATGCAGAAGCAGCTCATGTGAGCCACAGGTTGGTTACCAGGCAGCCCTTAGGCTGTCCATCCCTAACCTAAGCAGCCCCAGCTTTGAGAAGACGCATGGATTAACTCAGAGGACCTTGAGGCTGACCCAGTTGAATGGAGTCCTATGGGGGTGCCTGCAGGCGGACCCTGGGCTGGCTCAAGTGGAGAACACTTCTCCCCTCCCCACAAGCAGGCATGCAGAATCCCCACAGGCCTTGCTCAAGGGCATTGCCAGGGAAGATGCCAATAGCCTATGTCTCTGTCTGCATCTCTCCCCCAGCCCCAGACCAGCCACTCAGAGTTGTGGTAAGAGGGTGGGGGATAGAACTGGTGCAGCTGCGTCCACCTCCACTATTATCTTGAAGAGACACTGCCAGCTTCCTCCTCCTTCTCTTTCTCCTTCTTCTTCTTTTTGAGACAGGGTCTTGCTCCGTTGCTCAGGCTAGAGTGCGGTGATGTAATCATGGCTCACTTCAGCCTCAGTCTCCTGGGCTCAAGTGATTCTTGCACCTCAGCCTCCTGAATAGCTGGGACCACAGCCATTTGCCACCCTGCCTGGCTGATTTTTAAATTTTTTAGTAGAGCGAGGTCTTGCTATGCTGCCCAGGTTCATCTTGAACTCTGGGCTCAAGTAATCCTCCTGCCTCAGCCTCCAAGGGTATTGGGATTACAGGCATGAGCCCTTGTGTCCAGCCTCAATCTTCTTATCTATAAAATGGGATTGATGATGACACCATCCTCATAGAGGTAACGTGATCCGCAACCACCACACGTCCTGTAAGCCTCACGGGATTCCTTTTACAACCTGCCAAATCACCCTGAATCTGGAAGTTAAATGCCCACACTCAGCCCTGCCTCAGTTCCCCCAACTTAGCAAATATAAACAGCTGGGGTCGGCCAGACCTGGGTCCGCACTGTGGCTCAGTGGCTCAGCCCTGTGACACTGGACATGTCACTCAACCTCTTCATGCTTCATTTTCCTCATCTGTGGAATGAAGACAATGGAACCTCCACAGGGGTTTGGGTGAATCACGGTATGGGGTAGTACGGAGCACGCAGTAAATGCTCAGTACAAAGGCACCATCTCCTTCCCCCTCTTCTTTTCCTTCTCCATCATCTTCATCGCCTCCTCCTTCCTCTTCCCCTTTTCTCATCCTCTTCCATCTCCTCCTCGTTCCTCTCCCTCTTGCTGTTCTTTTCCTCTCCTCCTTTCCCTCCTCCTTCCCATCCTCTTATCTCTCACTGCACATATTGAATTTTATGTAATTGGGATCATACAATTTATTCAGCTATTCAGGTTTTTAAAAAAACTCACTATATATCATCAGCATTTTCCCACATCATTGAAAATTCCTCAAAAGCATGATGTTAATAGCTTTGTAATTGTACCTCATTTCGATGCACCATCAGTTACCTCACCATCCTCGACTGTCAGATGCTCGGAGGCTTCCGGGGCTGTTCTCAGACACATCAGGCTGCCATGAACGTTTTGGGCACTTTTTGCCTGGCTCCCTGACCACTTCCTCAGGACAGATTCCTGCAGGTGGGATTTGGACATCCAGAAACGGGACACTTCCCAGGCTGGGGAGCTTTATCGCCTAGTCGCTTTCCTGAAGTCACCCTGACTGGCACCTCCAGCAGCCCATGAGGGGTGCCTGTCCCCACTGCCAGAGCCTTGGCCTGGGGTGCTTGGCTCCCAGCGACACGATCATCATATCAGATCCCCATGTGCCCAGGAAACCTTATGACAAAGACAAGAACTAGGCTGGGGTTGACAGCCCTGGCAGGGAGTCAGGGCAGCTGGTCCCACCCCTACCCTCACCTGCTATGTGCCTGGGCATGTCCTTTATCCTTCCTGGGTCTCTGTGTAGCCACCTGTGCAAAGCCTCCTGCTGCTGTCCCTCCCTCCAGCCCATCCAGTACCAAGAACACTACATGGCACACAGTAAGTGTTTAGTAAATATTTGTTGAAGCCTGAACTGTCAAGTGCTCTTTAAACACACACACACACACACACACACACACACATGCACACCACGGCCACCACATCCTCCCCTTTTCCTTTGCCTGAACTCCCATGACTTGGCATTCCCTTCTTCCTCCCTGTGCTCTGCTGAAGACGTCATCGGATGGTCGTTGACAAGGCAGATTTTGGAGCCACATGGCCTGGGCTCGAAAGTTATGTAATCATTCTCTGTCTCAGTTTCCCCTCAGTAAAACTAGGCCTGTAATGCTTACTGCATAGAGTTATGGTAAGAATTAACTAAAGTGTCATGGAGGAAATTTTAGAAATATTTGCAGATAGAAGCCCTAGGTAAGTGAATTTGAGATGCTGCTTCCTGTATCAGGGTTACAGACTTAAAGTCTATAGGCACGGAGTAAAGATGTCTCCTGCCCACTCATCTGTGGTTTTCCATGCCTACTTGGAGCAAGGAGGAGCACACCTTTCTGATCCCCTTACATTATTTGGGTTCATGTGACCAGATCTCCATAATGAGTTGTAAGCAGAAGAGGCTTAGGATGCCTCCAGGCTGAAGCACTTAATTTCTAGTGCAAGACATTCGGTGCTCTCTTTCCTTGGCCTGGACATCTTGAAGGAAGCCTTATGCTCTGGTAGTGGAACTGCAGAGGCAGCCTGAATTGCCAAATCTCGTGGACCTACAGTATGAGCTGTGTGAAGACAGTGAGATTTGGAATTGTCACTGCAGCAGAGCCTCGCTTATCCTATTTACAAGGAGCCAAGCAGGGACATTCGTGTGTGGTGGCTTCCTTGCAGGTGGTTGCAATGTGAAGAGCACCTGTCACCACTTGGCCTCAACTCCTGCAATAGGAAATAGGGTCCCAAATGGTCACATATTCTCATTTTTCAGGAGAGACCAGAAATGAAGATTTTTATTTCAAATCTGAAAGTTTTTCTTGGGAATTAAATCAAAATGTTTTTAAAACTTTGAGTGAGCTAAACAAATCCTGCTTGCAGACTAGATATGCCCAGAGGCCACCTCTGGCCTACATGATCAAATCTAACCCCTCTATCCTGGCATTTAGAGCCTATCATGGTTTGACTCTGACTGGCTCCTCCCACAGCTTCCAAACCCTGACCCTGAGCTCTGGCCATACTGGGCCAATGGCGGGCCACTTACCTGGACCTCTGCCCATGGTGCTCTCAGGGCCAGTGTGGTGCCATGGACAGGGCATGGACTTTGCTATCAGTCCACTGGCTAGCAGCCCTGGCTCACTGCCGTATGATAACCAGGTGGCCTCTCTGGGCATCAACTTCCTCCTCAGTAAAATAAGGGCAACGTGCACACTTTACGAGGTGCCCTAGAGAGCTGTATAAACACTGATGTATAGGGCCTGGCTCAGAGTGGGTGTTTGGTAAACGTGAGAAGAACTGGCTCACCCACCCTAGGCAAAGAACTCCAACATGGTGGAAATTTGGGCCCAGATACTACTTGGCATAAAGTGGTGGCTTAACTGCTCAAGATTTTTATTTGTGGTTACCTGGGAAAATGTCCCAGTGGAGGACCACCCTGTGGCAGGTGCAATGATTCAGGCATTCAAAAGATGTGAAGTGCCAGCGACAATGCCTATAAAGGCAGCAGAGTTGGCTGGTTGCTTCCTCTACCTACCATCTGCTAAGACAATTCAAACATTTTTACTTTGTTGAGAATTGAGTCTAAGTTGTATTCATACCCTGTGGAAGGGTAATGACAGACAGGAGGCTCTTAATAAGCCCTTAATTGCTAGGAGTGAGAGCCAGCCATTATGGTGGCTCACAAAGAGGCCCTTATCCCTTGCAGTGGAATGGCAGACTCTGCTGAAAATAAGATCAAGGATCTAACTGTCAGAGTCATAGCCTTCTAGACATATTTGAATGCTGCTCAGCCCAGGAAGGTCTGTTATACAAAGGTCAGGGCCTTGATGGGAAACATCTGCAACTCTGAAACGTGGGACAAGGATAGCAGAAGATATTAACCTGTAACTCTCCTCAAAACCCTCTGGGCTCTCGGATATGGCGTATCATTCCCTATAAAGGTCCAGAACTTCTACTTTGCTGAAAGATGCTGTAGAGGCCTCTCCTCCATAAGGTAGCAGGAGCCTCTTTCAGCACCTGACTCACCCCCTCTTCTGGCTGCCAGGCTGTTATATAGGGATTCAGTTCTAGCATAATCTAGCTTGGGGGCATTCTGGGCCTGACAAGAGAAGAAAGAAACTATCCATCAAGAGTAGCAGGAATTAGCTGACATGTACTATTGGAAGCAGGGGAGTAGATTTAATGTATGTTGATCAAGGATCCATCATATAAGACTGCATGAACAGAATTATTGACTTGAGGGCATGTTGGGTGTAGAGACAAAGTGACTCTGTCTTGGATGCTAATCTGCCACGTTGGCTTCTGATTAGCCCCAGTCCTGTGAATGTTTTCTGATCCCTACTTTATTTACTGTCCCCAGTGTAAGAGCACGTCAACCTTGTTGATGTTATCAAGTATAGGCTATGATGCACACAGCATTGTTGCCTGTTCTAGAGGGCTGCCTTTAATTGTCTTGCACAGAACATTTACCCTTTCCCTATGGCATATAAGCCCTAGATCTGGGGAGTAACAGCACAGAGATCTACTTGTCTTGTGGCTACCCAAGACAGTGCTTCTGTCTGTAAGATCCCCCAATAAAACTGAATCTGCCTGCCTTGTTCTTTGGTTTCACGGCTCCTTCAGCATTTGGGAGTCATATTGCATATATGGCCCTTTCATGGAACATTGGGGGACACAGGATTTAATAATCCAGCAAGGTCCCCAGAGTATGCCCTGGAAAAAAGAGATTGCTGATTCTCAGTGATGTGAAAATGCCTGAGTTGCCTTGGCAGGTGGCAGAGGAAGGAATAGAGGCTGAGTGGAGAGAGGAGGCTGGAATGCCCACAGGAGGGCCCTGAGGACATGTCATTCACCAAAGCTATCAGGAATACACTGGGGAGAGGGGCATCCATGTCCCTGAGAAGTGGGGTGGTGGCTCTCCTATCATCCGGGATGAGAGGGCCCTGAGTAACAGAGGCTGGGTGCCCTGAGTAATGGAGGCCAGCTGGTGGCTATTACCACTGGAAGCAAGGGGGCTGCAATTACTAAAATGACTGGTAAGATCAGTGGGAAAGCCACAGGAGCTGGACCTGTGAGAAAGTATAGAGAAAGATAGCCACAAGTGCATCACCTACCATTGATGGCCAATAATAGACAAAGATGGACACTCGTACCACACAATACCACTCAGCAATAGAAAGGAGCACACTACTGATACCGGAAACAACTTGGGTGGATTTCAAAGACACTACATCAAATAGAAAAAATGTCAGTCCTGAAAGGTTACATACTGCATGGTTCCATTTATGTAAGTCTTAAACTGACAAAATGATAGAAATGGAGAACAGAGTAGTAGTTGCCAGGGTTAGAAATGGTGGGAGTGGGAGGATGGTGGGTGTGACTTCAGAGGGGTAAATTGAGGAAGATCTTTGTGGTGATGAGATAGTTGATGTTGATTGGGGTGTGGTTATAAAAATCTACACATATGATAAGATGGATGTATAGAACTATACATACAAATCGCACCCATGTCAATTTCCTGATTTTGATATTGTACTAGAGGTACATTAGTTGTAACTATTGGGGGAAACTGCGTGAAGGGTATGTGGGACCTCTCTGCTATTTTTGAAACTTCATGTGAATCTATAATCCTCACAAAATAAAAGCTTAATAAAAGACAATAATGGTGAAGTGCTTACAGAAGCCACTGCATTAAAACATAACAATCAGTTGCTCAGTTATCAGACCCGAGTCAATTTTCAGATCTGGAACCAACTGAAGTTGTGGCCAGGTTCTCTTTAATATGGTAAGTATAGACCATGATGTTTCCCCTAGTCCTTCCCCAAAGGGACTGACAGTGAGTGAGGCCAGTGACTGTATGCTGGGGAAAGGAGAATAGCCAGACATTTTGAGGACTATTGGGCACAGAGTCTGAGATGGCATTGATTCCTGGAGACTCAGTGTCAGCATGAGTCCTTTGTTAGAGTAGGGGCATATAGGAGCTGGGTGTTAAAAAGAATCCTGGCTAAAGTCTTGTTTACACTGGGCCCACTGGTTCTACAGAACCACCCAGTGGCCCATTCCCCAGTCTTACAGTGAATAATTGGAATTAATACACTTGGCAGTTTGGTTAACCCCACATTTGGGCTCCTGGATTGTGAGGTAAGAACTATCACAGTGAAGTGAAAGCCTCTGAAATTATCCCCTTCCTGGCCAAGATCACCATGAACACAATATCACATCTCAGGTAGGGGGTAGAGGATAGTGAAGATTAGTAACATCATTAAAAATCGAACAGAGACAGTGTTCTTATCATGTCTCCATTTGATCTGCAAGTCTGGCCCCTGCAGAAATAGAAAGAGCCTGGAAAATGACCTTAGACCACTGCAGACTCCATCAGGTAGCAGCCTTGATTGGAGGCGACATGTGGAACACAGTATCATTGCTGGAACAGATTAAAGAGTTCTCAGGAAGAAAGTACACAAACGCAGACTTGGGAAATGTGTTCCTTTCCATTTCTATTAGGAAAAGGAATAAGAAACAGCTCACATTCACATGGAACAGACAGCAATACTTACTTATTTACAGCTCTGCCACTCTTAGCTCTACAACTTTGGAGATCCTGGTCCCAAAAGACACATACTCTTGCTAGGACACACAGCAAGGGTCCCATTGAAACTACAAGTTATGGCTGCCCCAAAGGCAATCTCCAAAAAAATGGAGTCACAATAGTGGCTGGAGGGATGAACGTTGGTCGGTAGGAAGAGGTAGGGCTACCTTTTTACAAGGGGGCAGGGAAGAAGGCTTGTAAACCTGGGTAATCCCTTGGATGTCTGCTAGTAATCCCTGGCCCCATGGGCACTGTGAAGGAATTCGAGCAGTACTCCTGGCTCCAGAAGGGTATGCATAGCAAGGGTTCATCAGCCTCCCTTCCCAGGAATACAGGTTTATTCTATGACATACTGGGTGGGAAGTGCTATCTGAGACTCAAGGCATTTTAGAAAGCAGAGGAGGAAGGTGGGAGGATGAGGTGGGGTGAGGTCAATACGGGAGCTGGAGCTGTGCTTCCTGTGCCGAGCTGCCCTTCAGGAAGAGAGGCCATGGGGGCTCTGGAGGCATGCAGAGGTAGAGCAGTGCAGCACGCTGGGGAGCGGGGGGAATGGAGGGAGACTGGGCTGTACCAAAGAAGGAGGAAGAGGGGGAGGGGAAACAAGAACCCACAAGAGGTGGAGATGGGACCAGAATCCATTTGAGGCCCATGTGGGCAGGACAGCGATGGTGTTTTCTCATCCGTCTCCAGTGACTTGCTGTGTAGCCTTGTTCACTTCTGCTCTCCAGGGCCTCAGTTTCTCTATCTGTTGGTTGGTCCTAAGTGTGTTGTGAGAGATTGTCAGGCTAATATATGCAAAGCATCTAGAATAAGACAATAAGAGCTCAAAATACAGCAGTGATCATAGGGATTCTGAGCCCTGTGGGCCTGGCTGAGCCTGGAGGTGGGGAAGCTCTCCATCCTGGCCAGCAGTGAACTGTGGTCTCCACTGGATCTCCTCCCTGGGGGCTGCAGTGGCTCCACCTGCTCCTCCCCTTCCCACCCTGTCCCTGTTCTTCTCCCACTTAACAAACTGCTTCACTTAAAAAGCCATCTGGGAGGATGGATGGCACAAGGCACATTTTACAGCATAAGTTTCCAGAGAGAAAAGCCAAGAAATTAAAGGAATAGCACTTACGATTCCAATCTCATTAGGCCCCATAACTCTGACTGCTGGAGAATTGTATTTCTGAATTATGAATGCATCCCTCACCCCCCGCATGACCCAGTGTTCTAGGCTTTGTCCCATTAGTCTTCCAGGGGGCCTGCTCCCCATGCCTCCAGTTGCTTCCCTCCTTCAGGGTAAACTCCCTCATCTTTCACCAGGTTGGTCTGCATCTGAGCTTTCCTCATCTGAGTCTCTTCCTCTGTGTAGTTGCCGCCCCACCTCCAGTAGCTGCTCCCTCTCCCTACAAGAGTCCTGAGTGAAGGTTTGTCTTCTGTGGGGTTTCCCAAGGGAGGTTTGGGGCCAATGAGTGGATACTCTGAAAAGAAGAAAGGTGTTTAAAATTGGGATGGATGGAAGACCCAGGGAAGGGGTAATGAGCTCCCCATCCCTGGAGGTGTGCACAGAGGATGGGTGAGCACTCAGCAGAGGGGCTTTGCAGGAGGCAAACAGCAGAGAGGCTGAGTGCGTGGGCTTCAGAGACTGAGAGTTCTGGGCTGAACTCTGTCCATGTTGCCTACAAGGTGTCTGACCTTCTGCAACCCACTTACCCTCACTGAGCCATGGTTTCTTCATCTGGAAAATCAGGCAGAATAATAGTTCCTGCTTCCTAGAGTTGTCATGGAGACAAAAGCACAGACTGTGTGCAAAGCGCTGAGCACAGTGTACATATTATCATACCCAGGAGGAGGAGGGGCTGGGTGTGACACCCTTGAGCAATCTAACATACAATATTTCTGTCGTTTTAAAAACCGAAGACTCTGAGATCCAATGATTCAGCTATCCTAAGATTACAAGTCTTTAAAATTCTAAGGCTTTAAGAAATGATGATTTTGTGTTCTACTAATTCTACTCACCTAAGGTCTATAAGTATCTGAAGCTGTGTGCTTCGAAGATACCTGCTCTGAACCTTCAGCCCACTGGCGGTGCTCATCTCAGTCCTGCACTGTACGATATCTGGGGGATGTTTATCTCTGACCCTCTGTGACTATAAGTCTTCCATCTTTATTCCCACCAGCTCTTCTCTTCTGCTGGAAACCACTTCTCCTAACCCCAGCCTTACCTATGGGATCCTTTGTCCTCAGCCACACCTAACTCCTCAGTGTTTCTGAACCTTCTACGCTCCTGTTTGATATGGTTTGGCTGTGTCCCCGCCCAAATCTTATCTTGAAATGTAGCTCCCATAATCCCCATATGTCATGGGAGGGACCAGGTGCGAGGTAATTGGATCATGAGGGCAGGTTTTTCCCATGTTGTTCTTGTGATGGTGATTAAGTCTCATGAGATCTGATGGTTTTATAAAGGGCAGTTCCCCTGCACACATGCTCTTGCCTGCTGCCATGTAGGACATGCCTTTGTTTCTTCTTCGCCTTCTACCATGATTGTGAGGCCTCCGCAGCCGTGTGGAACCGTGAGTCCATTAAACCTCTTTTTCCTTATAAATTACCCAGTCTCGGGTATTTCTTCATAGCAGTATGAAAATGGACTAATACAAGCTCCTTCTTCCCCCATCCCTCAACACTGAATCCATAGCTGCCCACTGAAATCACACCTCCAAGATCTAGGTTGAAAGCAGAACTTCTCAGAGGCTTAGTTCACCTCCCAGTTGAAATCAACAATAATTGATGTCCTGCTTGGTGTTTCCAGTAATCACTAATATAGCAACAACTATCACAGTGTGACTCATTATTATTGCTGGGGAGGAAACTTCTGACCTTCATTCTGTACCAGACCCACGTGTCGTGCCCTTCTAAGACCTTGTTCTACTCCCCAAGGAAGGAAGAGATTGGTCAGAAGTGGACACTGATTGGGCCACCATGATAAGCAGGCAGGGTCAATGCATGGAAGGTGATGGTGGCCAATAGAATAAACCTCCTAGATATGCAAAAGTCCTCAAGGCCTATGGTCACAATTTAGAAGAAAAACTGTCTTTCTGCAAGTGTAAGCACAGAACTCACAGCTAGGGGCCTACAGTGTTGGGCACACCCTCTCCCACTGAGGTGCAAAGCTCTTCTCAGTGGAACAAGCAGTGCCCTAGATAAGGACCTTTCTAAGACAATGCAAGTTTCAGAGAGGGAGGAAAGAGTCAAAGAAAAAATTGCACTGGAAAAAGTTAAATAAGTAAGTAAGATATTCAATAGGGGAGAGAGGCCAGATATTCAATAGGGGAGACAGACCAATATATCTTTGGCGCACATGACGGGTCGCATGTGCACTAAAGCCAGCTCCCGGCAGGGCCGGCACAGGGATTCTGTGGGGCCGTCCTGTGGCTCTGACATCTATGAGTGGACGGCCAGCAGAGGCACAGGCACCAGCAGAGAGGGGCAGAGACGCCCAGAACACGCTGTCCCCCAATGCCAGCCCCAAGCGAGGCCAGCTCAGGGTGCAGTGGGCAGAGCCATCCTGCAGCTCTGAGATCCACAAGGTGGAGGTGGGAGTGGTGCCAGGCTCCACTGTGTTGGAGCTCGCCTAGTTTGAGCCCAATTTGATTCCGGAGCCATGACCTGCAGCACATTGGCGACCAGAAGACGCCCAAAGGTAGGGAGGTGACAGGTACCGCTTGGCCTCAGGAGCTCCTCTGGCCATTGCTGAACCAAGGTTCCCCCAGAGACATCCACAGCCTGGGGCTCCTCCCTTCTTCACCTAGTTCGCTATCCTAGGCCCAGGCCCCAAGCGTGTGAGGACTGGCTCTGCCTGGCGTCCCCACCCCTTCGTCTTCCCCTGTTTTTTTTTTTTTTTTTTTTTTTTTGAGACGGAGTCTCGCTCTGTCACCCAGGCTGGAGTGCAGTGTGGTGATCTCGGCTCACTGCAAGCTCCACCTCCCGGGTTCACACCATTCTCCTGCCTCAGCCTCTCCCGGTAGCTGGGACCACAGGCGCCCGCCACCACGCCCGGCTAATTTTGTTGTATTTTTAGTAGAGACGGGGTTTCACCGTGGTCTCGATCTCCTGTCCTCGTGATCCGCCCGCCTCGGCCTCCCAAAGTGCTGGATTACAAGCGTGAGCCACCGCGCCCGGCCTCGTCTTCCCCTGTTGCATCCAGCCGGTTTCCTTTCCCCTCCCTACCCAAATGCCCAGTTCTGGGCCCTCTTCTTCCCAGAGGCCGGCCAAAAACTAAGTTTTCAAAATACAAAATGGATGCTACGGATTTCGTTGCTGTACAGGAAATGTCTGGCAGCTCTTGTATTTAAGCTTAAGTAGCTACACTGGGACTCACAATTTCATATCTTGAGTTCTAGACCAGAGCTCTCCACCCTAAAGCAACGGCAGGGGGTTAGAGGTACTCTTCTTGATTCTAATAATACAAAATGATGTTTTGTAGAGACAAGGTCTCACTGTGTTGCCCAAGCTGTTCTCAAACCCCTGGCCTCAAGTGATTCACCCACCTTGGCCTCCCACACTGCTGGGATGACAGGCAAGAACCACCACACCTGGCCATTGGAGGTGCTCTTGCTTTGTGTGTTTTGGCTGGTCTTCCGGCGCAGCTGTCAGTAAGATGCTCCTGCAGTATAGTTCCAAGTCTTTCTGCACAGATTCAGTGGATCCTGTGATTTTTTTACATGGAATAGCCTCTTTATTTTTTGCAGAGAAGCTAGATAATTCACAGTAACCTATGGCTTAGAAAATTTTATTTCTTGATGAACACAACTCTTTATAGATGCTTGTGGTAAAAAAATGCAGATTCCTAATCATCTCCACGAATAAGGGGGCCATTGCAAGGCAACCTGGGAGGGAGTTTAGGATTGCTCTGAGGCAGTGAAAGCTATTGAAATTCCCACATGAGGGGGCAGAAAAGGGAATCCACATGTTTTGATCCCTCCATGTTCTGGGTGTAACTTGGTTCTCGTTAAATTGCACCATTTTTGGCATCAGAGAGAGCTGGATTTGAATCCTAGTTCCATCACTCATTATGATTTGATGGTGAATGTGTTTCTAACTCGTCTTAGCCTGTTTGCTCATCTATGAAAGATGTGATTGTTACAAAGCTTCCATAAGGTACATGTGTAAAAATCATGGCAAAATGCTTGTAATTTAAAAGAGAGGGTTGATGGGAGAATTCTATTAGGTAAGTATGTAAAAACCTGGACACAATGCCTATAATTTTTTAAGTGTTCAATATACAGAGAAGGAAGATTATTTTTCTCTCATTTAATTTTTAGAGCAACTTTAAAAAATTGGTGATACTCATATATTTGAGATAATCAAACCAAGGATCAGAAAGACTAAATAAATCACCATAGTCACAAAGCAGTTCACAATACATTTACTGGATAATTTCTAGTTAAAAGTAGCAATGATGATCACATTGAAAATCTTGTATTATGTGGTGGTTTTCTCTTACATAAGCTTCTTGGAATTTAGCAAGATAAGTTGCAGCTCAAAAAGCAGATCTGTAGAATATTTTATTCAAGAGATTGTAGTGGGGGCCAAAGTATTGCATGAGTTTTGCTGGGAACAAGGTGTAGGCTGAGAATCTAAGCAAACTTCAGTTGGTGGTTTTCAGTTGGTGGGCAGTGGCGGAAGGAGGAGAAGCTCCGTCTGTGCTCTCTCCTCCCCCAGTCACAGCCCTCAGGCTTGTTGGATCCAGGCCCTTCTAAGTTAAACCCGACAGGTTGACAGGTTTATTTAACATTTAGCAGACAAGTCAGCTCAGGGTAGGCAGGTGAGGTGGGGTGTGGGCTGCTAATACAGTGCTGCCCTGTAGCCCAGGGCTGCCCGTGTCCGTGGGGCTATTCCACATATTATATATAAAAGAATATTTTATATATATATATATGTATATAAACCTGTTGGTTTGTTGAAACCGTGGATTCTAAGTTGCTCTATCAGCGTGATCATTAGAAAAACGTGATGTACTTAGTGTGTAAATTTTAGAACATTTCTTCTGTTAGTTAGTCTTGTTAATACTCCATTCTTTTCTAAAATACCTAGCCCAAATCTCCATAGGTTTTAATCGAATTATATTATAATTTGGATTTTCTGGTCTGCCTATCTTCTAAATAATAAAGTCCTTAAAATTAATTTTCTATTGCTGCCATAACAAATTACCACAACTTTGTGGCTTAAATCAAGGCTTATGACCCCATAGTTCTGTAGGACAAACCTCTGACCTTGGTCTTACTGGGCTTGAGTCATGTCTCCTTCTGACCGCAGCTAGGAAAAATTCTCTGATTTTATAGATACATGTAATTAGATTGGCCCCAAAGATAATCAAGGATAATCCCCCTAACTCAGGGGTTAATCACATCTCCAAAGTCCCTTTTGCCCCATGTAAAGTAATATGGTCACAGATTCCAGGGACATCTTTATGGGGTCATTATTTTGACTGTCACAAAGGCAAAGTCTTGGACTTACTCATATCTAGATTTTCTTTGCTTAATTTCAGAGCCTAGAACACATTAGACTCTAAATAAATGTGAATGAGTGATAAATATTTAAATTTACAGATTGCTGCCACATTGCAATTCTGTCCTCCCACTGGTGGTGGAATCCTATCTACTTTTTTTTACCATCTCCATTTTGCATTCAGACTGAACATTGCTATGTTATTCCCTTCACCTGGGTGATGTGAAACCATCACTCTATTTCTATGTGTACAGATCTTTTCTATCATGCCCTTCTCAAATGCCGCTTCATATAACTTTTTCTAATCCCCAGTTGTCTTAGTCAATTTATGCTCTTACAATGAAATAACACAGACTAGGCAATTATGAAAACCAGACATTTATCTCTCACAGTTCTGGAGACTAGAAGTCCAAGATCAAGGCGCTGGCAGGTCTGATGTCTGGTAAGGGCTGTTCTCTCCTTTCAAGATGGTGTCTTGATGCTGCATCCTCCAGAGTCAAGGAACACTGTGCCCTCACGTGGTGGAAGGCGGGAGGGCAAGAGGGATGAACTCCCTCCATGAAGCCCTTTCGTGAGGGCTCCTAAACCCATTGCTGAGGTGGGAATCCTGATGGCCTAATCACTTCCTGTAGGCTCCACCTCAGCACTATCAAATGGTCAACGTGGAATCACAGTGAAACCACAGCAGCAATCCAGTATGATCTTTCTCTCCTCAGAATCCCCCTCAAATGTTTAGACCTCCCATGCACTTTTATACATTTTGTCTCATGGTTTTTTCCTGTACTAATAACGTGTTATAAATGGATAGCTATAGTTTTGGGTATCATTTCAACAAAACACCCTTCCTAGTTTTTTGAACCCCAAGCGAAATATGAGGACAGGCCCCACCGCCCATTACAAAAGCTGAAAGGGAGTGCACGATCCTTTTTCCAGTTTCTTGGCCACTCAAGTGTGGGCACATATCTAGGCCCAGCCAACGGATGTTTCTTTATTAGAACTTGGAACCTGACACAATGATGCAAAAGACCTGAAAGAATCAGAGATGATTCTGAGAAACTGAGCAGAGGCACAGGTCCAGGAACGTGGCAGCAAGTGCCTAGGTTCAGCAGAGCCCAGCTACATGGTGACGAGTGTCAAATGGCAACATCCTAGTGGTGGCATCCCAAGATCTGCTTCCGTAGGATGAACTTGGCTGTGCCGAGTTTCCCTCAGTTCTTACCTTGCTTCTCCAGCATCTTCAATGATTTTGTGAACTATTCAATATCCTTTCATTGAATTCCTGTTTTGCTTAAGTTGTCTAGAATTTGTTATTTTCAGTGAAAAATATAAACCAATTTTCCCCTCACATTTAAACACACTCCACTTAGGCATCTCCTGTGATCTCACTGGAGAAAATTGTGGACGTTATTTTTAATTTGACTCAGAACGATAGGATTAGTTGACACTAGTAACAATGGAGATAAGTAACTAACTTTTTGCCAAACTTCCTGGGGTGAAACAAAATCTACTGTGGAAACTGTTTCCAATCCTCTCTGGAAATTTATTAAGTGACCTAGTATATAATGATAATTTACCATGATATTTGATTAAATAGTTTTGTGTATTCCGAATAATTTCTTTTTTCTTTACCTTTGAAAATAATGCATCAATAGTTAATTCTCTCCTAAACTGTTTTTGTTTCCATAAAATGTATTTATTGAATGTCTCTTTACTTTTAATGTAACTAGGCATTGTGTGATCAAAGTAAAATAAATATATTCTTGTTTCCGGAATTACTACAGCTTTGAAAATGGACTTATCGACTTCAAACCAATGGGACTTATTCCCATGTGGCCTGCTCACCTGTTAGGGTTCCCAGGGTAAGTGGTGATTCCTTTTCTATCTTTTTAAAGTCTCTAGAAATGCAGCTTCTGCTGTGGGCCACTAGGCAGAGTACTTCAGAGCAGGGTTTGTGGGAGTACAAAGCTAACTTCCACTGCTTTTGCTTGATGCTTCTGTAGCTTCCTTGACTGCTGTGGATGATAAGTAACCATTTTCTCCCCCTTCTTTCTTTTTTCCCCTCACTCTTTGGAGTGAACTTGAAACATCTAGGAAGTTTGTTGATCAACATATACCTTATTTATGAAAATCCTCCTAGGATAGTATGGTTGGACTCCTTTGGTTATAAATAATAGAATTCAAACTCAAACTGGCCTAAGCCAAAAAAAATGTTAATTTGTGGACTCGTACAATGGAAAAATCCTGGGTGTAGCTTCAGAATGGCTGAACACAGGGACTCCGGACTTGGCTCCTCTCAGCTTCCTTGTTTTTTTCTTCCCCATTGATTTTATTCTCAGACAAGTTTTCCCTTTGTGCTGCAATGTGGCCATCATCACCACTCCAGTTTACATTTCCTTATTTCCACAGCCCCAGAATAAAGCAAACACAGAAACCCTTCTAATAGTTTCAATAAGAGACTAGAGATTGACTTTGGGTGTGAGGGTTGGATTTCATGTCCATCTCTAGTCTGATCTGTGCCAGGATTAGAAGTATATTCATTGGCCAGGCCTGTGTCACGAGCTCATACAGGGTTTCCACTGTCCACACAGTGCCTTTGCAAGTATTAGAAAATGGCTCCCCTTTCTCCAGTTAGATGCAGCCCTGTATCGGGGCATGTGGCTTGCAGAAGAGCATGCAGGCTGGATTTCAGCCTTCCTTTCTCCCTTAGCTGGGTTTCTTCCTTGAGTGAACAACATACTTGTTAGTAGCTGTCCTGTGCTTATTCCTGAAACTGGGGGTGAAATCAGCCCCCACGCCAAAACTGAAGGACAGAAGGTGGCTTCATCTAGGGTATCAGATAATGGCTAATAACAAAGGGAGGGGACAGTGGGTGCTGTGTGGGCAAAAGGAACAAAAATAATCGTAATCTGTCTAGACTTCATCTCAGAAACCATATGCAATCTTCAATGGAAATATTTAACACTTCAGGAGTTCCAAGAAGGCTATAAGGAGCATTATCTCTTAAGGACCTAAGTTAGGACATTCTAGAGTGTATGCTTTATGGATTTACCTTATAAATATATAACATTGACAAATACACACAGAAAATACATTGCAGAGTAACATAGATGACAGAACTTGAAATACATGACATTCTACCACAGTCTATCATTATTTTCTAACTTATCAAAAGACTCAGAGGATCTTGTTTTTTTGATAAATTTCTAACCAGAGCCCTATTTACTCCTGTCTTGAAAAACAGAGTATTTGCAAATATGTCTGAAGAGGGAAGAGAAAGAGACTGATTCCAAAAAAGCTGATAACAGTAAGACGGCTTTTTATAGAAGATGTTAATTTGCAACCACAAATTAAAAACTTATAAGAGATACACAAAATGTGAAGAAAAATAAAAGAAACCAAACCACTACAAGAAATAACCAAACATAAGAAGACAGCAAGAGAGGAAAAAAAAAGAACTACAAAACATATGGAAAACAATTAACAAAATGCAAGTTACCCCTTACCTATCAACAATGACTTTAAAGGTGAAAGGATTAAACTATCTAATTAAAAGACATAGAGTGGCACAATGCACAAAAGATACTCATCAGTACATATTTATAAGGGAGTCACTTTAGATATAGAGATACATAGAGGCTCACAGTGAAGGGATGGGAACAGATATTCTACGCAAATGGTAACCAAAAAAGAGCAAGGGTATCTATACTTAGGTCAGAAAAAATAGACTTGAAATCAAAAACTGTCGCTAGAGATTAAGAAGGTCATTATATAACGATAAAAGTTCACTTCAACAGGAAGATTGTAAATATATATCCACCCAACCTTAGAACACCTAAATATATAAAGTTAATATCAACAAAGCTAAGGGGAGAAATCAGTAACAATAAAATAATAGTAGCCAACTTCAGTACCCCAAATGCAATAATGGATAGAACATCTAGGCAGGAAAAAAAAAAAGAGGAAACAGCTGACTTGAACAACACGGTAGATTAAACACTGACATATACAGAACTTTCCATCCAACAGCATCAGAATATACATTCTTCTCAAGTGCACACAGAACATTCTCTGAGACAGATCAAATCTTAGGTCACAAGGCATCCTACAAATTTAAGAAGTTTGATATAATGCCAAGTATCTTCTCAGACCACAATGGAATAAAATTAGAAATCAATAACAAAGAAAACAGAAACATTTACAAAAATGCAGAAACTAAACAACACACTCTTGAACAACCATTGGGTAAAAGAAGAAATCAAAAGGGAATTTTAAAAATATCTTGAGACAAACAGAAATGAACACACAACTCAACAAAACTTATGGGATGCAGCAAAAGAAGTGCTAAGAGGGAAATGTTATAGTGATAAACACCTACATTAAAAAATAAGAAAGATCTCAATCAAACAACCTAACTTTACAAATAAGCAATTAGAAAAAGAACTAACTAAACCCAAAGTTAGCATAATGAAGTAAATAATAAAGATTAGAATTTAAATAAAATAACAATAAAATAAAAAAATATAAAAATCAAGAAAGTTAGAGTTGAATTTTTGGAAATACAAACGAAAACAACAAACCCTAAGAAAAAAAGAGAGACTCAAGTAAATATAATCAGAAATGAAAATGGAGACATTATAACAAATGTACAGGAATACAAATGATTATAAAGGACAATTAAGCAATTATATGCCAATAAATTGGATAATCTAGAAGAAATGGATAAATTCTTAGAAAGATGCAATCTACCAAGATGGAACAAAAAAGAAATAGAACAGACCAAAAGCAAGCAAAGAGATTCAATCAGTAATCAAAAATTTCCCAACAAAGAAAAGCCCAGGTGCAGATGCGTTCACGGGCAACTTCTACCAAACAGTCAAAGAAGAACTAACACCAAAACTTCTTAAGCTCTTTAGAAAAAATAGAAGAGAGAATACTCCCAAACTCATTTCACGAGGCTAGTGTTACCATGACTTAAAAGCTAGACGAAAACAACACAAGAAAAAATAATTACAGACCAGTATCCCTAATGAATATAGATGCAAAAATTCTCAGTAAACTACTAACTAGCAAACTGAATTCAAAAGCACATTGAAAAGGTCATACACCATGACCAATTGGAATTTATCTATGGCATACAAGGATGGTTCAATGTGTAAAAATTAATAATGTGATATACCACATTAACAGAATGAAAGACAAAAATAACATTCCAATAGATGCAGAAAACACATTTGACAAAATTCAACATACTTTCATGATAAAACTCTCAACAAAATAGGTATAGAAGAAACTTACCTCAACACTATAAAGGCTGTATATGAAAAACCTGTATCTAGTATTATAATCAATGGGGAAAAACAGAAAGTTTTTCTTTAATATCTGGAACAAGAAAAGGATGCCTACTCTCACCACTCCTATTCAACATAGTACTGGAAGTCCTAGCCAGAGCAATCAGGCAAGAGAAATAAAAGGCGTCAAAATTGAAAGGAAAGATGTAGTTACCTCTGTTAACAGAAGACATGATTATTATACATTGAAAACTCTAAAGACTCCACAGAAAATGGTTAGAAGTAATACAGTCAGTCTTTCATACCTGCTGGGGATTTGTTTCAGGACCCCCTCAGATAACAAAATCTGTGATGGTCAACTCCCTCACATAAAATCGTGTACAGTTGGCCCTGTGTATCCATGGGTCCACATCTGTGGATTCAAACCACCACAGATGGAAAATATGTACAAGTTTGGTTCATGGTTTGTTGAGTTCATTGTTGCAGAACCCATGAATATGAAGGACTAACTATATAATAAATTTATTAAAGTTGTAGGATACACAATCGACATACAAAAATCATTGCTATTTCTAAACACTAACAATGAATTGTCTGAAAGGGAAATTTAAAAAACAATATCAAATAAACTACTTTGGAATTAACTAACCAAAAAAGTGAAAGACTTAAACACTACAAATTACAAAAGATTGATGGTGGAAATTTAAACCAAAGTAAATTGAAAGACAACCCATGGATTGAAAGAGTGAGTACTGTATTATTAAAGTGTCCATATTACTCAAAGCAATCTACACATTTAATGTAATCCATATCAAAATCCCAATGGTGTCTCTCACAGAAATAGAAAAAATAATCCTAAAATTCATATAGAATCACAAAAAACCCTGAGTAGCCAAAGCAATTTTGAGCAAGAACAAAGCTACAGGTATCACACTTCCTGACTTCAAATTAAATTACAAAGCTGTAGAAAGGAAAACACTGTGGTACTGGCATAAAAACAGACACATAAACCAGTGGAACAAAATAGAGAACCTAGGCATAACCCACACATTTGCAGCAATTGATCACTCTGGAGGGTGACAAGGAGACACAATAGGGAGAGGATATGCTCTTGAACAAATGGTGTTAGGAAAGCTGGATGTCCACATGCAAAAGAATGAAATCGGATCCCTAGCTCACACCATACATACAAATTAACTCAAAATGGATTAAACATTTAAATGTAATATCTGAAACCATAAAACTCCTAGAAGAAGACAGGAGAAAACATTCTTGACATTGGCCTTGGCAATAATTTGTTTAGATGTGATGCCAAAAGCACAGGCAACAAAGGCAAAATAGGTAAATGAATTACATCAAACTAAAAAGCTTCTGCACAGCAAAGAAAACAACTAATGAAGTGATAAGGCAACCTATGAAATGGGGAAAAAGTTTGTAAACCATATCTCTTATAAGGAGTTCAAAATATAAGAAGGACACATACACATCAATTCCAAAATTACAAATAACCTAATTTTATTTTAAGGCAAATAATCTAAATAAATATATCTCAAAAGAAGAAATTCAAATGGCTAACAGGTATATGAAAATGTGCCCAACATCTCTAAACTTCAGAGAAATGCAAATCAAAACCACAATGAGACACCGGGTCACACCTGTTAAAATGGCTATTATCAAAAAGACAAAAGATAAGTGTTGGTGAGAATGTGAAGCAAAGGAAACACTTATACACTATTGATGGGAATGCAAATTAGTAAAAAAGAAAACAGTATTGAGGTTCCTCCAAAGAAAATTGAAAATAGCACGGGCCTGGTGTGGTGGCTCACACCTGTAATCCCAGGATTTGGGAAAGCTAAGGCAGGAGTCCAGGAGCTCCAGACCAGCCTGGGTAACATAGCAAGACCCCATCTCTGAAAAAAAATTAAAATTAGCCAGACATGGTGTTGTACACCTGTAGTCCCAGCTACTCGGGAGGCTGAGGCAGGAGGATCGCTTGAACCCAGGAGTTCAATCTGCAGTGAGCTATGATCTTGCCACTGGACTTTACCCTGGATGACAGAGTGAGACCCCATTTCAAAAATAAAAAAAAGAACTACCACATAATCCAATAATTTCACTTCTGGATATATGTCCAGTGAAATTGACATAAGAGTCTTAGAGAGGTGTCTGTACTCCCCTGTTCATTGCAGCATGACACACAATGACCAACATATGAAAATAACCAAAATGTCCTTTGGCAGAAGAACAGATGAATGGGTAAAGAAAATGTGGCATGTATGTATAAAATAAAATATTATTCAACCTTAAAAAAAAAAAGGAAATCCTTCTATTTGTGAAAACATGGAGGGAGCTCGAAGATATTGTGCCAAGCAAAAATGCAAGACACAGAGACAAATACTTCATGATCTCACTTACATGAGGAATCTACAACAGTCAAATTCATAAAAACAGAGAATAGGACAGTGGTTGCCAGGCGCTCAGGGAGGGGAAATGGGGTGATGTTGGTTAAATTGTACAAAGGTCAAGTTATAATAATTTCTGGAGATATAATTTACAACATGGAACACACTGTATCATATTCCTGTGTTCTGCTAAAGGACTAGATCATAAATTAATTACTGTCAACACACACACAATGGTAAATATGTACAGATAATAAATATGCTAATTTGCTTGATTGTGGTGATCATTTCAGAAAGTATAGAAATATCATAACGTTAAGTTACCTTAAATTTATACAATTTTTATATGTCATGTTGTCATCATAAAGCTGTTAAGAAAGTTTTAGTAAATCGTGTCTACAACCTGGGACTTTCTCATGACAGGGAGGGCTGGAGTAGGAAAGTGGAATTTTACAACAAGGATAGGGTGAGGGACATGGGAAATGATTGATCAAGTATTTAAGAAATGACCTGGGTGGAAGCTACATCAAAGACTATGAGCTTTAGAGCATCAGTCCTCAAGCTTTTTGGTTTCAGGACCACTTTACATTTTTAAAAGTTATTCAGGACCCCAAAGAGCTTTTATCTATTTGGAGTATATCTATCTATATTTATCATATTATACATTAAAACTGAGAAATTAAAAAAACAGTAAAATAGTATACTTATATGTTTACATAAATCACATTTTTATTTAAAATTATCATTTTTAAGCAGTAAAGTTGGTGAGAACAGTGACATTGTTTTATATTTTTAGGTATGTCTTTAATGTCTGGTTTAATAGAAGAAAACTTGGTTCTCCTTTCTGCTTCTACATTTAATTTCTTGTGACATCCCACGTCAGGTAGCCTCTGGGAAACTCCGATTATACTTGTGAGAGAATGAAAGTGGAAAAGGTCAACAAAATCTGTGTATATTTATGAAAAGAGTTTTGACCTTGCAGAGCCCCTGGAAGGGACCCGGGGACTTCTCAGGGTTCTCTGGCTCATGTGTTCACAGAGTGGAGGGTAAGTCCGCAGGAGAAAGCAGTGATTGGCTGTGGGAGGTCTTGCTGAGAGCTGGTAGAGAAGAGGTTGGAAGTGTAGAAAGGATGGTCGTTGTCATTTCTTTTCCCTTTCCTTTGGCTTCTTGTAGCTGGGATTTCCTCTTTAGATGATCGTATCATAAATTAGAAATGGCATTAGTGAACATTCTTTATGCTGCCTAATGAAAGTGTTTGTTTTGTCTGAGTCTTGATACATTTCAAGAAGTCTTCTATCTCATTTATTTTTCCCACCCAAATTTGGAATTTAGGAAGAGTCCATATAGCTATATTTAGATGATTTATCTCCCTAAAGACATTTTGGGATCATTTATAAATATAAGCAATGCTCTGATGTCCCTTTATTTTGTTTGAGACTGGGTCTTGCTGTGTTGTCTGGAGTGGAGTGGCTCGATCGTAGCTCACAATACACAATACAATCAAACTCCTGGGCTCAAAGTGATCCTGCCACTCAGCCTCCACAGTAGCTAGGTCTGCAGGTGTGTGCCAGCATGCCTAGCTTTTTATTACTATTATTATTTTTGTAGAAATGGGGGTTTCATTATGCTGCCCAGGCTGGTCTTCCAACTCCTGGCCTCAAGTGATCCTCCTGCCTTCCGCCTTCTGAAGAGCTGAGATTACAGCTGTAAGCCACCATGCTGGTCCTGATGTCATTTAAATACAAACATGATACCATATTCCTTGTAGAAAGTACTACATAAACATAATTTTTTTGAGATAGGGTCTTGCTGTGTCACCCAAGCTGGAATGCAGTAGTATGATCACACTCACTGCAGCCGTGACCTCCTGGGCTTAAGCGATCCTCCCACCTCAGCCTTCCAAGTAGCTGGGACCTGAGGTATAAGCCACCAAGCCCAGCGAATTTTTCAAATTTTTGGTAAAGATGGGCGTGTCACTGTGTTGCCCAGGCTGGTCTTGAACTCTTGGGCTCAAGTTACCCTCCGCCCAGGTCTCCCAAAGTGCTGGGATTACAGGCCTGAGCCACTGCACCGGGCCCTAAAAATTCATTCACTTTCTTTGTTTGTCCACAAGGTGCTGCTGTTTCCCTTCTAATAACATGAGACAGCTCACTCAAGAACATCAAAAACACAACATTCTCTAAAAAATATCACAATAGTTCCTTTTCCATAACTATTAAGTTTTCAAGGTGTTATCAGGTTTATCTCATAGAAAGAATGTGTAAAATTTTTCATGTAGAAACATAATCTTTTAGCAATGAGTTACTTAAAAAATTTGGCATTGTCAGAATGAAGATTTCCTTTTCCCTATAATTTTATTTATTATAATTATATTTTTAGTGATACCAGTTGCTCTATAAAGACTCATTACATTATAAACCCTATGACTGTGAAATCGTCTGCTTTGAAGCACAGTGAAATCATCAATCAGCACACTGGGTCTAACACAGTTCCTTCCATTTTAAGAAAGCTATTTACACTCCAATTTGCAAGTTAGACTTTAAAAAAATTAAAACATTTATAAAATATACTAACTATGATTGTTTAAAAAAGTAATTTTTTATGGTAAGGAAATAAATTGAAGCTCTGTGTTGGAAAGTGAAGAAAACAAATCAGCATTCTTTATAAATAGATTTTACTGCTGGTTTAGAAATTACCTTATGTGCTTTACAGATGATGGAAAAATGAAATCAGCTGCAGTTAGCACTGTGCATGCATCGTATTTACTGTGTCACTTTCAGAAAGATTATGGAATATTGGCAGGTCAGGATTCTTAAAATGATAAGTTCTAAGAAGAGGCTAAATGAAAAAGAATTTTAAAAGCAAGCCTAGTTGTTTAATACATACATGGACGAGTCACGGGGAAATCCTGGACTGGGAGCTAGCAGATCTATGTTCTGACTTTTACTAAGTCATTGGCTGCTACAGGAGGCCAAGCAGACACAACTGCCGAGGCTGCCTGGGAGCTGGGTTGACTGGCAATTGGCACAGGGAGGGGGGACAATTGCCAGAGTAATGGCCCAATATTCAGGATTTCATGTTCAGTGAAGCAGGGTGTGCATTTGTATCCCAAGGGCAAAGCTGATGCTAGAATCTGGGCCTCCTGGCTGAATCTGAGTCCACAGTCTGATGGGTAGAATGAAGTAGTCTCAGAAGTCCAAGCCAGCCAGAACCCATGAGGTGTGCTCTGCAGATATTGGCTGGTGAGCTGCATTAAGATGTTTCATTCTAGTGAGCAAAGATTCCTTGTTTGGTTAGGTTAGCATCCCACAGGAGCAGAGACAAATTCTTCAGAATTTGTCCATGAAGCTATAGTCCCAGAGCTTATATTTCAAGGGAGGAGGGAGGAAACAGCATCTCAGGGTGGTAGGTGATTACAGCTAAACCGAATTCTGAAAATAAAAGGAACCCTATGTCTTTGTCTGCTCAGGCTGCTGTTACAAACAGTAGACTGAGTGGCTTAAACAGCACATACTTGTTTCTCAGAGTTCGGGGAAGTCAAAGATTAAAATCTGGGCCAGCAGAGCCAGTGTCTGGTGAAGGCCCTCTTACCGGTTTGCAGGTATTCTTGTTGTATCTTCACTTGGCTGAGAGAAGAGAGCTCTAGTCTCCTTCTCTTCTTAGGATGCTAAGCCCATCGTGGGAACTCCATCCTCATCGAAACCAAATTACTTCCCAAAGGTCCTCCTTCTAATGCCATTCTCTTGTTAGAGTTTCAACATGTGCATTTGTTGATGCAAACATGCAGTCCACAGCATCTTATCTAATCAAATCAGTTGCCCCTTGAATAAAATTCTAGCTCCTATCACAAGACTTAAAATTACGACTTGTTTGTTGCCAAAACTGTCTATCTGGATTTGCTAGAAACCAGGCATACTTGAATATTTCCTCTAAAGATTTTCTCATTCCTACCCTATTATGTATATTTACAGAATTCTTAAATAATTACATACACAAGGCTTCTATTAGCTTTGACTATTGCAAGCAGCTTTATAGCACTGTAGGTAAAAGCATGTGCTTTGACATCATACAATACAATTTATTAAATGCTAAGCACTTTATATTCATTATTTAATGTTATCATCTTAATCACCTTCATTATTACCTCCATTAAACCCTATCTGTTGGCTACTTTTATTATTCTGATTTTGCAAAACTAAATTTGAGAGGCTTTTCCAATGTCACATAAGTTAATAACTGGCATAGCTGGGGTTTGAATTAAACTCCATCTGATTCCAAGATCCATTTACCATTGTTCTACAATATATACTTTATAGGTCCCTGAGAATGCTAACAGCCTTTCTTTTGAAATCTGCCTTCTTTCTGGATAGCAGGTTTATTAATATGTGATTAGGGCACCATATTTCAGGCAATACATTCTTTAAAATCTTTCATTTCCATAGTGAGATAAGGGTCAGTTCTGTGGCATTGTCAGCCAGAAAACATCATTTGGAGACTATCTTGTACAAGAAGTAGAAGACACAGCTGGGGGCCTGCAGAGGACAGAAAGCTCACAGCTTCTGTCCATACCCCTTTCACTTCCTCCTCAAGCAGATGGACCTCTGTGGTTGGTCAACCTTAAGGATCTTTCACGGGCCACAACTAATGGTGAAATCTTCCTAAATCTACGTGAAGATTTATGGGCAAGTTGGAGAGTTTAGGTAGCTTATGGCTGCTCCTTTTAGAAGAAAGTCTGATCATTGCTCTCTTATTTGTGGAATGCCTCTGTTCCCCCAAATGCTTGGTAAGACATGCCTGAAGACCATTCCTGTGTCAGTAGACTTCATATCTACTCTCTTCTACCAATCACACAACTACAGACAAATAAGAAAAATAAAACAAAGCTCAGACACACTCCCCTGGCACAGACGCCACTCTCTGGCTGGCTGCTTTTCTCTACCCTGGCGCCTCCTGGGTGTTTGGCTCTTTCTTAGATCAAATTTAGACATGGGTTTGGGATTAAAGAGAAGTAAGTGAAAGGGGTCTCTGGCCTGTTTTGGCATTAGACCAAGTAAATAACAGAGTTCTTCTGGCTTAAGCTCAGCTCCGTAGGGCTTTCTCTGTGTTTGGGGAAAATCTCCAGATAGTAATGAATTGGTATTTTACTGTGCTTCCTTTTCTGTATATATGTCTCTTTCTTAGGTATGTTGTTGGGAGATTCGTTCCCTGGACAAATACTATCTTAATCACCTTCATTATTACCAACTTTATTTTACTTGCAGAATTAAAATTTAAATGGACATTCAGGAAACAAGTCTGGTGAGAGAATTATGTGATGAGGTAAATCTTTCAGCAACTGCCTTAGGGACATTGATTATTTTCCCCCTTGTTTTTCACCAAGCTCCAGGCTTGCAAAAGAATCGTGATATGGTCTGAGGCAAACTTACTGGTTGGCTAGTGGTAAGTTAAACCATGGCCTGTGGGACCACGGGGAACCATTGCCTGTCACCGGCCAGAAATCCACTGTTTGGAGGTGTGTGCCGGGAAGGCTATTCATACTTATTGATACATGCTTTGTTCTTGGCACTGTGTTAAGTACTGAACACATGCAACAATTTGGAATAGTATTACATTCAACCCTCACAGTAGTCTGACGTATATGTTATTAGTCCTGTATTAGAGATGAGTAAACAAGATTAGAGGAAGAGAAGCACACAGCTGGAACCACACAGGCGGCACTGGGATTGGTAGCAGTTCTGTCTCACCCTGGACCACCATTTCTATGCTGTGTCTCCACTAGAGGATCCTTTCTTTGGTTCTTCTAAGTCATTAGTCATCAATAATTTATCTCCAAACACATCACAGGAGGAGATGCCACTTGAAGCTTCATGGCTTAAAATGGAGATGGAATGCGGAACATGGTGGGAAGCACCGGGAGGGGTTTATTGATAAATTTCAAGTACTTTGTGGGGCTCTGAAAGGCTGTCTTCAAATTCTTTGTCCTACTACCTCTTTCATATTAGTTCAAATGTCATATGGGTATATCTTTTGGGTTAAATTAAAGAAAATCTCCATGATAAGTAAAAAACAAAAAAACCCAAAGGAATAGAAAGAGATACTATGAAAAATCAACTCAGATTTCTCAGAGTTTTGTTAACTCAAAGAAGCCTTGGTCCAGTTGGAAGAAGACAGAATTGATTTTGACAATCTCTAGCAAACCCTTTAGCGTTCAATGTACTCTAGACCATGAGTATAAAGAAGTTCACTTAATAGGTTCACCAAATTAGTTAGTTTGTGTAGTTCAAAGAGAAACAGACACACAGGACTGTGAGGTTTTGACAGGGGTGAAAGGCAAGTCTGGGTCCAGTGAGCCCAGGCAGGCCATGAAGGGGCAGGGCAGGAGGAGGACGGTGCTGGGAGGCTTGGGAACTGGCCACCTCTGTGCTGGCTGAAGATCACAAAAATCAGCGCAGCTTTCTCCAAACGCTGCCCGTGCCTGATGGAATTAAACAGAGCTCTGAGAAAGACAGCACCGGGGCCGAGGATGGGTCCTGAGCTGCCTACACTCATCAATATCTTGGCCAGTGGCTATGCACTCAGGGGCAATTTGCTTAGCTTCCTTGATCCACACCAGAAAACTCGCTTTTGAAGTGGTTTGGAAAGCTCCAAAAGGGATGTGTTTCATGCTATTGGTATTGCTGCCAAAAAGAAAAGATTCTGCTTTTCATTGGCTGTTGATTTTTGCTCTGTGTATTTCTCTAGCATCTATTGCTGGTGGCCCTGGTTATGCTAACAAGTAGATAGTGTAGCTGTAGCAGCAGAACAGAAAAGACTCTCCTGGATTCTCAGTTCCAGGCTGGCCTGGGAACAGGCTTAGGGATGTTCTGATGCTTGAATGCAGGTGAGCTGGAGATCTGTGGCAATTCTTTTCACATGAGGCTGGACATTCTTTATAGCTTCCCCAGACACAGGAATTGACAGGGCTTGAAAAAGAATCACTGGCAGGAAGTTCATTTTCTTTATTGCTACCTCCCCAGCCATAAAACTGAAAGCTTTTTACCTAAATCACGTTAGCCATCTCGTGGGAGTAGGAGATCATTTCCTTCAGTCTTTCCCGATTGGAGTCTAGTCCTAGGATGGTTTGAATGGTCTATTTGTATTTGAAGAGCTTTCTAATTGATGCTTCTCATCCCCTCTCCAACCAGTCTTATTTGGTGTCATCTGCCTTTCCCCTTCCTCCCTACCAAAGCTCAGAGTCTTGAAACAAAAATCTTTGTATTGTAAACTTCATCATGCTAATTTCATCACTTCAAATGAAACTTCCCTTGTTTGAGTTTCCTCCAACTGTGTGCCTTAGGGCTGTTGAACTCTTTCAAATACACAGGGAAATGGAAACCTCTTTTGGTGTCTAGTGTTCGTATAATAAAACATTTTCAAATGCTAATCACGTGCTTTGTGCTTTGTTAATGAATGAAAATCTAAGGATATTCTTATTTGAAAGGTTTAAAAATATAATAACTGTCATTATATCTAATTCTGCCTACATTTCTGGTGTTAAATGAGAAGTCAGGAGCCCTGCTATCTACACAGTGCATGGTTCTACCAGCCGTTTCTGTGTCACTTCAAGCAAATCACTCCTTTTCTGCCTTTTCTTTCTTTTTATGTAAAATGTGGATAACTGTCTGTCTCACTGAATTCACAGAGTGACTGTATCATGTAAGACAAAATTTATTGAAAAGTGTAAAGCTCTATAATTAGGTAGAATGTTTCCTGTCATTTATAAGCTTTTCAAATCCTGGGGCAGTGGAGAAAGTATTCCTGTTACTGTAAAAGGACATCCCTCTAATAATCTCCCTTCTTTTTCTGACTTTTCAGGGATTCTGTTCATTGCTTTTCCGTTTGTCATCTGCATCTTCGATCTCTCCCCTTCTTGATGCCTTCTGTCGCATTTAAATATAAATATTTTCATTAAAAAAATATTCTATCTTGGAGAAACCTTACCTTTGACTGTGTGTCTTTCTAGCTATCAAGCCATCTCCTCCTTTTTTGGCAAATTTTCCTCAAGGATTTTCCACACTTACTGTCTCCTTTTGCTCCTTTTCCTTTCACTCTCTATTCAGGTCAGTTTGGCTTTCACTTTCACCAAGCCTATTAAACTGCTTGTGCTAAGGTCACCATATAAGAGTGCTAGGGGCTTCCATCACAAGCTGCTACAGATTGAGTGGTTTATCTTCTCACAGCTCTGAAGACTGGAAATCCAGGATGGAATTTCAGCAGGTTTGCCTTCTTCTGATAACTGCTGCCTTGCATATGGCTCCCTTCCTGCTGTGTCCTTAGGCTGTGTTGCCTGTGTCTCAATCTCTTTTTAGATGGACACCTGCCATATTGGTTTAGGGTCCACCCATATGGCTTCATTTGACCTCACTTACCTCTTTGAAGGCCTTCTCTAAATCAGTCCCCTCTGAGGCAGTGGGGATCAGCTCTTCAATGTAGGAATCTTGGGGGACACAGTTCAGTGCCCCCAGAATTTGTGATTCATGAACGCTATTCCTTTCTCTCTTTCTTTCTCTTTCTTTCTTTCTTTCTTTCTTTCTTTCTTTCTTTCTTTCTTTCTTTCTTTCTTTCTTTCTTTCGTCCTCTTTCTTTCTCTCTCTCTCTTTCTTTCTTTCCCCTTCCTTCCTTCCTTCCTTCCTTCCTTCCTTCCTTCCTTCCTTCCTTCCCTCCCTCCCTCCCTCCCTCCCTCTCCTTTCCTTTCCTTTCCTTTCCTTTCCTTTCCTTTCCTTTCCTTTCCTTTCCTTTCCTTTCCTTTCCTTTCCTTTCCTTTCCACCCTTCCTTCCTTCCATCCTTCCTTCCTTCTCTCTCTTTGTCCTTTCCTGCCTATTTGTTTACTTTTGTTTATATAAAATTTATGGGATACAGGTGCAATTTTGTTCTGTGCATAGTGATCAGTTCAAAGCTATTAGGGTATCCATCACCGAAGTAACATATATTGTACATATTATGTAATATATAAGTCCAATGGGGTCTCAGGAACATTCAGTAGAGTAGACCCCTGATCTCTTCTTCTAGCTTGAACTATTATCAGCTCCTCCCTCTTTGCCCAAACTTTAAATGTTGAAGTTCCTAAATCCTGGGTCCTCTTCTGTTCTTATTCCATACTAAGCTTGTCCAACCTGTGGCCTGTGGGCCACGTGTGGCCCAGGACAGCTATGAATGCAGCCCAACACAAATTTGTAAACATTCTTCAAGCATTATAAGATTTTTTATTATTTTTTTTAGCTCATCAGCTATTGTTAATGTGAGTATATTCTATGTGTGGCCCAAAAGAATTCTTCTTCCAATGCAGCCCAGGGAAGCCAAAAGAGTGGACACCTCTGCCTACGTAGACTTTAGACAAGGTTTTGTTAATTCCTGTGGCTTTAGGTACCGTTTATATGCATATGGCTCTACAGACCTCTCCTCCCAAGCTCCAAAATATTATGTGCACCTGCCGTCTTGAAATCTCCAATGGGAATTTCACAGGCATTCCTAAAATCAGAATTCAAAACTCTAGAGTTCTGCCTCCAAATCGATGCCACTTCCTCAATCATTTCCCTTTTGTTAGTTTATTTATTCTTCAGCCTTACCATTCTTCATAAAAATTATCTCCACTTACCCATTTGCTTCTTCCAGAAAGCATCATCATCCTTGATGCTTTCTTCTTCCTGCACCCCCCTACCATCACAACTTGCAACTAACTCCTGTTATTTCACCTTCAAAATATGTGCTAAAATTATCCACTTCTGTCAGCCGCATCTTTCACCTGGTCTGCAAACATATACTCCTCTTTCCAACGTTTTGCCTCTCCAATACCTTCTCTATGGCACACCCAGAGAGGTTCATCAAAAATTTCAATTAGATCATGTCTCTCCTTCATTTAAAAATCTTTAATGATTTTCTACCTGTGAAGTAATTCTGCTAGACCACAAGCTCTAAAGATGCAAGGACTAGGTTTGCCTTATTTGTCTCTGTTTATGCAGTGCCTAGCCTTGCATTTAGTAGGAACTTAACACATTGACTTAGATCTTGTCCACCTCCTCAGCCTCACCTCTCACAGAAGCACTCATAGACCTCAGTCCAGTTACTCTTTTCTCAGATCCCTGAGCTGGCCTGGTCCAGGGCTGCCTGGGCTGTGATGTGTTTACTCCTGCTTTGTTGGCTGGTATCTGCTTAGATTCTTGCTACTATAACTGATGTGCAAGGCAGTCACATAGGCATCCCTGGGAGCTTGCTAGAGCTCAGGCACCACCCTAGATCCAATGAATCAGAATCTGCATGTTGACAAGGTCCCCAGGTGGTTCATATGCACATTCAGGTTTATGGTGCTTTTCTCTAGATCCCAGCCTGAGTGTTAGTTCTTTAAAGAGACCTTTCCCAACTGGCCAAATCGTATTAGGTCATGTGATGGATTCACCCACAATGTCTGTGATACAGAAGGGAAAAGGAGTTGAGGCCTATTGATCAGAAGCTGCTCACTTTAGAGTTTTACCTAAGGGTGATCCTATCAAAAGTTCTGGATTTTGTAGAGAAGTATACAAAGTATGTGAATAGTTAGATTTGAGAAAATTGAAAATTGCCAGTTTTGTTTGCTTTAACCAATATGTTTGCTTTCCCTCTGAAAATCCCTTGTTACAGGTGCTTAGTTTTAGTTTGCCACATTATGACACAATGGGAGTAATGCACAGCAGTGTTCCTCAGTTGGTTTGGGTTTTCAATACATCATTGATTCATGGTTGTGGTATGCGTTGTAGAATGTCCAGCTAGAACACCTATTCTTTCAATTACTTTCATTACTTTCAATGGCAAAACCACAATTACTTTTGCACTAACCTGATAGTTTTGCTACAGGTCAATTGTTCAGGTGTTTTTTTGTTGTTTGTTTTTATTTTTATGAACACTTTAGATACTGCATAGTGGATGGATTAGTTTGTGGTTCTTGGGATTTTCTGTGTATTCTGTCATAGGTCAATAATCACATTACTGCGGAGCTCCAAAATTTTACAAAGGACTGCATAGTGAGTATTCAGCTGATAAACTAAACCACAGCTTATTACTGTGAGATGAAAGAAAGCACACCAATTAAAAGTAAACACTGTTTAAACTTATCTCAATGCATTTCTAAAGTGTCATACATTTATTATATTCTCTACTTGTAACATATTTTGTTGTGTGTATTGCCAAGTATGTCAGGATTTTATGGGTATAATGTATTCCATTAATTTAACCGGAAGACTTGTAGTTATTCAACAAGCAAACTAAAAGTGTTGGCAGAGATGTAATTTTAAATCACAATCCCACTCACTCCTTGAGTATTACAGCTGCTCCCTGTTTGTTTAATAATAGAACTGTTGAGTAGTTAATTTGAGAGGAAAGCTGGTGCAGGTGTAGTGCTATTTAGATGTCATGGAGGACACATGTGACATCTGCAGCTAGCTATATGGTAAAAGCAAAACAGAAGTTAAAATCAGCCCTGTGTCAAATCTGCATAGTTTTAGGCTTCAGGGAATTTCTCTGTATGTTGAGGCAGGAAGTTTAGTAGAATTCCAAGGGAATAAGAGAGGAACCAATATTTGTAGATTTTGCCTTCTATGGGGGAACTCATTCAATCATCAGGAGGAATCTTCAATAGATTTTATTTGATCTGGTTTACCTAGATGAAAAATTGAGACCAAGAATCCATGCTTTTCTTTGCTGGTTACACATTAGAATCACCAATGTGACATTAAAAGAAAAAACACACACACACTTTGCACACCCATTACAATGGCTGCTATCAAAAAAGAAAAAACAAAAAAACCAGGGGCCGGGCACACTGGTTCACACCTGTAATCCCAGCCCTTTCGGAGGCCGAGGCAGGTGGATCACCTGAGGTCGGGAGTTTGACAGCAACCTGGCCAACATGATGAAACCTCATCTGTACCAAGAAAAAAAAACAAAAACAAAAAACAACACACACACACACACACACACACACAACTACTCGGGCATGGTGGCACATGTGTAATCCCAGCTGTTTGAGAGGCTGAGGCATGAGAATCGCTTGAACCTGGGAGGCGGAGGTTGCAGTGAGCCAAGATCACGCCACTGCACTCCAGCCTGGAGACAGAAGGAGACTCGGCCTCAAAACAAAGCAAAAACACCCAGAAAATAACAAGTGCTGACAAGGATGTGGAAAAATTGTAACTCTTGTGCATTGAGGGTGGGTATGAAAAATAGTGCATCAGCTGTGGAAAACACATGGTTCCTCAAAAATTTACACATAGAATTACCATATGATTCAGTAATCCCACGCGTATCTATAAATCTCTGTATCTGTATCTATATCTACCTATACCTATCTTCAAAAGAATGGAAAGCAGTTACTAAATAGATACTTGTACACCTGTGTTCTCTCCCCACGCTTTTTTTTTTTAATAGATGGAGGTCTCACTATGTTTCCTAGGCCATTACTATGTTACTATGTTGTCATTTTCTTTCCTTTTTTCTTTCTCTTTCCCTCTTTCTTTCTCTCCTCCCTCTCTCTCTCTCTCCCTCCCTCCCTCTCTTTCTTTCTATATTCTTTTTTCTTTCTTTCTTTTTTTCTTTCTTTCCTTCTCTCCTTTTTTGACTGAATTTTGATTTTAAAATTATTTTTACCCTCTCTACTGGTTTGGAAGCCATAAACCCTTTTTCTAATCATTCTGTGGTTGCTTTTAATAAAATCCAAAATGAATCTGTTCTCCTTCCCAGCAATGCTGTATCTTAATTCTCATCAATTGTCTCCTGCTTTACATTGTATTTTTGTGCATTATTTAGATTCTGCCTCCAGATATTTACAGTGTTTTTATTATTTCATTTATACCAGTTTCTTTGTTTATTGTTCTTTTTTTCATCCCAGACCCTTTTTATGGAATCATTTTACTCTATCTGAAGTATTTCCACTAGCGATTCCTTTTTCTTTTTTTTTGAGATGGGAGTCTCACTCTGTCCCCCAGGCTGGAGTGCAGTGGTGCAATCTCGGCTCACTGCAAGCTCTGCCTCCCAGATTCATGCCATTCTCCTGCCTCAGCCTCCCAAGTAGCTGGGACTACAGGCGCCCACCACCAAGCCCAGCTAAATTTCTGTATTTTTAGTAGAGATGGGGTTTCACCGTGTTAGCCTAGATGGTCTCCATCTCCTGACCTCGTGATCCGCCCACCTCGGCCTCCCAAAGTGCTGGGATTACAGGTGCGAGCCACCGCACCGGACCTTCCTTTAGCAATTCTTTTAGCCAGAGTCTGATTATATTAAACATAGATTCTGTTTGCCTAAAATGCGTTTATTTTGTCCTAATTATGACACAATTTTTGTGTTTGCTGAGCAAACATCTTGAGATGGATGCTATCTTCTGTCAGAATTTTAGGCTAGTGCTTTGTTGTGGATCCACTGATACTGTTGGAAAAAGTTGTTTCTCATGTAACGGTTATTTCATTGAAGGTAAACTTTTCACTCTGGCTATTTCTAAGGTCTTTTTTTTAATTTTGGTGGCCTGAAGTTGAAGTTTGTGCCCAGATGTGGGTTTCTTTTCATCTAATCTGCTTAGAAATGTTTGGTTTCTCTTATTTCTCTATCTTCACCTCCTATTTTTAAAATTTTTCATTTTTAATTTTATAGAGATGGGGTTTTGCTGTGTTGCCTGGGCTGGTCTTGAACTCCTGGGCTCAAGCAATCCACCTGCCTTGGCTTCCCAAAGTGCTGGAATTACAGGTGCGAGCCACCATGCCCGGCCAGTCCTCGCCTTCTGGCCACTCTTCAGAACCTGTTGTGTCTTTGATGGCTGATCTTTATGTGTCTTAACTTTCTTTCATATTTTGCATTTCCTTATCTCCATTATGTCTCTGAGCTTCATTCTAGTAGTTTCTCTATAAGTCATTATTTTCTTAGCTACATTAATCTTTTGTTTATCTTACCTACTGAATTTTTAATTTGAGTGCTTACATTTTCTGTTTGAGAGGTTTTTTTTTTTTTTTTTGAGAAGGAGTCTCGCTCTTTCACGCAGGCTGGAGTGCAGTGGTGCGATCTTGGCTCACTGCAGGCTCAGTCCCCCAGGGTTCACACCATTCTCCTGCCTCAGCCTCCTGCGTAGCTGGGACTACAGGTGCCCGCCACCTCGCCCGGCTAATTTTTTTTTGTATTTTTTAGTAGAGACGTGGTTTCACCGTGTTAGCCAGGATGGTCTCGATCTCCTGACATCGTGATCCACCCGCCTCGGCCTCCCAAAGTGCTGGGATTACAGGTGTGAGCCACCGTGCCCGGCCTTGAGAGGTTCTTTTTGGTTCTTTTATCAAATAGCCTGTTTTCTTTGGTATAGCATTTTTTTCTAGTTCATAATTTCAATTTCTTTTTTGAATAATTTAAAAATACTTATTTTACAGTTTGTATCCAATATTTTTACACTTGAAAGTCCTTCGTGGTTTTTTCTGCTGTTGGTTGTTTCTGTTAACTCTTGTATTTTGCTTTTTTAAAAACATATTTTGGATTAAGCTCACATTTAAGTGTTTGGACTTCACTTGCAAGAATCTGTCAAGGTTTATGTTGAGGGTGCACCTTCCGCACAGAATTTGTGTTTTTGTTTCTTGGGCATTCCTGACTCAAGGTTGTGTAAAATAGTTTCTCGGTTTGAACTATCCTGGAATTTCTAGGTAGTATGATTTTAAACCCAACTCCAGAGTGTGTCAACTGTGTAGATGTTGTCATGAAAAACATCCATGTTTGTCATTCTGAGCCCAAACTAAGGATGACATTTTTTGGTCACCTTTTGACATCTTTTTAAACCAGTGGATGGATATATATACCGATAAATTTTTATGTCTTTCTATATAATCTATATAAAGTATATAAACATTTACATCAATGCTGTGGGTGCTGGCTTTATACTCCACTCCACTCCACTCCATTCCATTCCTCTCCATCCCATTCCATTTCACTAAACTCCACTCCACCCCACTCTGTTCCATTCCATTCCATTCCTCTCCACTCCATTCCATTCCTTTCTTTCAACAGGATCTCATTCTGTCACAAAGGCTAGAGGGTAGTGGCACAATCTCACCTCAGATTTCATTTCACAATTCCATTCCATTCCATTCCATTCCATTCCATTCCATTCCATTCCATTCCATTCCACTCCACTTCACTCCACTAAACTCCACTCCACTCCATTCCATTCCAATCCATTCCATACCATTCCACTCCATTCCACACCACTCCACTCCACTCCACTCCATTCCATCCCATTCCATTCCACTCAATTCCACTCCACTCCACCCCATTTCATTCCATCCCATTCGATTGCACTCTGCTCCACTCCACTCCACTCCATTCTATTTCATTCAATTCAACTCCATTCCATTCCATTCCACTCCATTCCTTTCTTTCGACAGGATCTCACTCTGTCACCCAGGCTGGAGGGCACTGGCACAATCTCAGCTCACATTTCATTTCACAATTCCATTCCATTCCACTTCATTCCACTCCACTCCACTCCACTCCATCCCATTCCATCTCATTCCATTCCACTCCACTCCACTCCACTCTAATCCATTCCATTCCATTCCATTCCACTCCATTGCATTCCATTCCTTTCTTTCGACAAGATCTCACTCTGTCACCCAGGCTGGAGTGCAGTAGCACAATCTCAGCTCACATTTCATTTCACCATTCCATTCCATTCCACTCCACTCCACTGCATTCCACTCCAGTCCTTTCCACTCCACTCCACTCCATTCAATTCCATCCCATTCCATTCCACTCCATTCCATTTCATTCCCTTCTTTCAACAGGATCGCACTGTGTCACCCAGGCTGGAGTGCAGTGGCACAATCTCAGCTCACATTACATCTCACCATTCCATTCCATTCCCTTCCATTCCACTCCACTCCACTCCATTCAATTCCATCCCATTCCATTCCACTCCATTCCACTCCATTCCACTCCACTCCACTCCATTCCATTCCATTCCATTCCACTCCATTCCATTTCATTCCCTTCTTTCAACAGGATCGCACTGTGTCACCCAGGCTGGAGTGCAGTGGCACAATCTCAGCTCACATTACATCTCACCATTCCATTCCATTCCCTTCCATTCCACTCCACTCCACTCCATTCCATTCCACTCCATTCCACTCCACTCCACTCCATTCCATTCCATCCCATTCCATTCCACTCAATTCCACTCCACTCCACTCCACTGCAGTACACTACACTCTATTCCATTCCATTCCATTCCATCCCATTCCATTCCACTCAATTCCACTACACTCCACTCCACTGCAGTACACTACACTCTATTCCATTCCATTCCATTCCATTCGATTCCATTCCATTCCATTCCATTCCATTCCATTCCATCCCATTCCATTCCACTCAATTCCACTCCACTCCACTGCAGCACACTACACTACATTCCATTCCATTCCATTCCATTCCATTCCATTCCATTCCATTCCATTCCATTCCATTCCATTCCATTCCATTTCATTCCATTCCATTCCATTTCCCTCCATTCCATTCCATTCCATTCCATTCCATTCCATTCCATTCCATTCCATTCCATTCCATTCCATTTCCCTCCATTCCATTCCATTCCATTCCATTCCATTCCATTCCATTCCACTCCATTCCACTCCATTCCTTTCTTTTGAAAACATCTCACTCTGTCACCCAGGCTGGAGTGCAGTGGCACAATCTCAGCTCACATTTCATTTCACCATTCCATTCCATTCCACTCCACTCCACTGCATTCCACTCCACTCCTTTCCACTCCACTCCACTCCACTCCATTCAATTCCATCCCATTCCATTACACTCCATTCCACTCCATTCAACTCAACTCCACTCCACTCCATTCCATCCCATTCCATTACACCCCATTCCACTCCATTCCACTTCACTCCACTCCATTCCATTCCATTCCATTCCATTCCATTCCATTCCATTCCACTCCATTCGATTCCATTCCCTTCTTTCGACAGGATCTCACTCTGTCACCCAGGCTGGAGTGCAGTGGCACAACCTCAGCTCACACTTCATTTCACCATTCCATTCCATTCCATTCCATTCCATTCCATTCCATTCCATTCCATTCCACTCCACTCCACTCCATTCCATTCCATTCCTTTCTTTCGACAGGATCTCACTCTGTCACCCCAGCTGGAGTGCAGTGGCACAATCTTAGCTCACACTTCAGTTCACCATTCCATTCTATTCCATTCCATTTCATTCCATTCCATTCCACTCCATTCCATTCCACTCCACTCCACTCCATTCCTTTCCACTCCACTCCATTCAATTCAATCCCATTCCATTCCACTCTACTCCACTCCACTTCACTCCACTCCACTAGACTCCACTCCATTCCATCCCATTCCATTCCACCCCATTCCACTCCACTGCACTCCACTCCAGTCCATTCCATTCCATTCCACACCATTCCATTCCATTATTTCTTTCAACAGGTCTCACTCTGTCATGAGCATGGTGGCAGGAGCGTTTAATCCCAGCTACTCAAGAAGCAGAAGTGGGAGGGTTGCCTGAGAACAAAAGTACCAACCTGCAGTGAGCTATGGTTGTACCATGACACTCCAGCCTGGGCAAGAGAGTGAGATCTGTCTCAAACCAAGAAAGGAAGAAAGGAAGGAAGGAAGGAAGGAAAAGGAAAGGGAAGAAAAAGGAAGGGAAGTGAAGGGAGGAAGGAAGGAAGACGAAAGAAAGAGAAACAGGGAAAAGAAAGAAAAGAAAGAGGTGCTTTGGAGAAACCCACAAAAGACTTTAACACTTTAGTTGTGTTTTGAATATTTAAATCCAACATACAAAGGAATAGAAATTATATTCTTCACAATTATGATTTTCTTTTTCTTTTTCTTTTTTTTTTTTTTTGAGACAGAGTCTCACTTCTTCGCCGAAACTGGAGTGCATTGGTGCGATCTTGGCTCACTGCAACCTCCGCCACCTGGTTTCAAGTAATTCTTTTACCTCAGCTTCCCCAGTAGCTGGGATTACAGGCATGTGCCACCACACCTGGCAAATTTTTGTATTTTTAGTACAGACAGGGTTTCTCCATGTTGGTCAGGCTGGTCTGGAACTCCCGACCTCAGGTCATATGCCCGCCTCGGCCTCCCAAAGTGCTGGGATTAAAGGCATGAGCCACCATGCCCAGCCAGGTCTCAGATTTTTTAGAAAGTTTATTTTGTCAAGTTGGAGGATGCATACCTATGATGCATCCTCAGGAGGTCCTGACAATATGTGCCCAAGGTGGTTGGGGCACAGCTTGGTTTTATATATTTTAGGGTAACATGAGACATCAATCAATATGTGAAGCACATACATTGGTTCAGTCCAGAAAGGTGAGACAACTTGAAGAGAAGGCCAAACAGGGGGCTTCCAGGTCATAGGTTGGTAAGAGACCAATGGTTTCATTCTTTTGAGTTGCTGATTACCCTCTCCAAATGAGGCAATCAGATATGCATTTATGAGCAGACGGGTGACTTTGGATAGAATGGGAGGCAGGTTTGCCCTCAGCAGTTCCCAGCTTGACTTTTCCCTTTAGCTTAGTGATTTTGGGTCCCCAAGATTGATTTTTCTTTTGTAAGGTCTAACATGGTTTCCTATGAGCATTAATTATTCATTGTGTATTTTATTACAAAAATAAGGCACAGATTTTTAAAAAACCATCAATTTCATGACTAGCTATATACACATAATTACACTGAAGTTCAACTAAGTTTGGAAACATTCCAGAGTTTGGGTTTATAATAATTATTTGTGATTCTTTAAAAGCTAAAGTATTTTTCCCATAAAACATAGCAACATCTAAAATCACCCGTAGAATGTCCTGCCATTTTTGTTTTTCTGTTTCCTCATTTTCTGCAAAGCCTCGCTGAGGAAATTGACTTTGAATATCCTTTTACACTCTTCTGTTTTATAAAGCATTGTGGTGAAACATTGAATCATCATGGTCACAAGTTCTGTTCACATTCTTTCTTTCTTTGAATATTTTTTCCTAGTGGCCAATATTTGATTCTGTTGTATTGTGGGTAAAAGGTAGGCATGAGAACAAAATAAAGACAGGAGGTCTTTGGAATAAGTGATCCAGTCACAATGAATCCATTTGCCATTGGAACATATTTTTTCAAAGTCACCCTTCTGAAAATATTTAGCCATGAATTGAAAGAGAGTCTGTAAGA